>NC_044284.2:12712500-13912500 GCF_004027225.2 Strigops habroptila
ACAAGCCCATGCCTTCAAGCTAAAATAACATACATTTGACATTTAAAATTTTTACGTACTTTCAGTTCCATGGAGCTCTGCTGCCTCCATTCTACACGATGTCTTTTACTGGAAAAATATCAGTCTTTTCCTTTACTGTTCTTCATAAGAACCACGAAATAGCCTAAGAGAGTATAATTTTGTTATATGCCCATATTTGCAAGTGGAGAAAGTAAGAAAACAAACCAATGGAAAATTACTGCATAAAGTACTTGGAGAAAAACAGTTGCCTGATCTCTGCCTGGCATGCATATTATTTACCGCAACTGCAAGGCAGACCAGGAAATCACAGAAGGTGACAGATTAAGAGTTTTTTAATTGGGTTTAAATTTAATAATATTTTCTGAAGAAACCAAAAATAGACTTCACGTGCCAGCCCCAGTAGTAATTATCAAAGTTTAAATTCAAAGATTATTAACATATGAAAATTCATTGTATCAAGGAATAACTGCCATTTTAAACATGATTATTTCCAGCCTGTATTTCCACCTTATGTAATGCAAGTTACCCACTAACTGATTAATCTTTAAGACCCAATTCCAGTTTTAGTGCCAAGGGAGACATTTTTGAAGACATTTTCTTAACTTATTAAGGTAAATATGATGTATGGCATTAATCTAACAAGACAGGGAATTATTTTAGGCATGCAGGAAATGAAAGTCAATTTCCAAACGTATCAAAAATGCATGCAGGTTAAAGCTTGCATAAAACTCACCTTGGAGAAGGCTGAAAATCAGTTACTCAGCTGATCTGGGAATATGAAATGAGACTTTGGTCAATCATTAGACTTTTCTCCTGAAAAGCTACAGATATAAGCAAAACACTACACTTGCTTAAAGCACAGTGATCATTCTTATAGAAATATTCGGTTGTATGATATCCTAATATTCACACTGCTATTTAGAGTCATTTGGAATTAATCCTGTGTATCAAAGTGGAATGTATCTGCAAGGAATTTATTTTGATCTGTAATAAGCACATACCACTTAGATTTGGGATGGTGACCTTTTACTTTAAAAGTCTGTCTCTAAGCCTGGAGATGTTTTGGAAATTCTAAAATCCTAAACATAGTAATTTAACTTACCCATGTACTTCTAAGGTTCTACAGATGCATAATACTTCTCAGATAAAGGTTACTAGTAAATGCAACAAAATTGCAACAATGGTGCAACAATGTAGTTAAGCTACAAAAACGTAGTGAGGTTTCAACAAAGTTTTGAGATTGCGATAGTGTAGCAACATTACAACAATGCAGCGAGGTTGCAACAATGTTGCGAGATTGCAACAGCTTTTAATACTTTGTGTCCACTTTCTCAAAATAAATAAGTGAAAAAATTCCTTTTAAGCCTGTTTTCAGGCCAAGGAATGCAAAATTTCTTTTTACCCATAAATCTAACAAAAGTCTGACCAAAATGAGATAAAATAACAAAAACCAAATCAGTGCACTGAGTCAAATGAAGAAAAACAACTATACAGACTTTTGACAAGAGGTGGATATTAGACTACATATTAATGATAACATTTGCATTGTACAGAACTTTTTCATATTTACCAATCCACTGTTTGCATACTGATCAGTTCCTACAATATCATATTCCACTGCACCATGAAAACAAATTCTTGCATACTTACCCTTTGAAACAGTACTCATATATACAGAGAACCTAAAAATAGACACCTTCATTGAAACTGCAACATGTATTACAAATTCTAAGAAGGGGCAGTACACCACTATCTATTCCACTGTGTGCAGTGGCTTTCACCACAGGAAATTCATTATCCTCTAGACTGCTAGGCATGAAAGGGTCATGACTTTCTGCCATAAGTTTATGCCCTCATTGATTTCCTACTCTCATTAATGTATTGTGCCTGAATGACCTTTATATACAGTCATATGTCAGGCAGTTATGAAAGTCCATAATTTTTCCTTTTTCAATTAAAATTCTTTCAGTTTTGGCTATTCTCCAAATAAACATATATAGACATTTCAGGAATCTCTGAAATCATTAAAGACATACTTAAGAATCCGGGCATCTCCATTCCGTTTTCTCATTCTACCACAGCCATCTTTGGGCTACCGAAGCCAGCTAGCTTCTTATGTACCTTTTTCCAGAGAAAAATGTTGTGGAAAGAATGATACATTTCATTCACAAGAGAGAAGCAACAATATATTTGATAGATATAAGACAGTGAGTTTGATGGTAACTGCAACAGTGGTTTAACAAGATTTGATGGCAAGCTACATGAGTACTTAATGGATAGAGGACAGGGTCAAACAAACCCGTTAGGGAGACCATTGAGTAATGAGGCTCAGAAAGGACCCTCTTGTGTTTTAAACTCCTTCTCAGGGAGGAGTTTAGATGCAGATGGATCCAGACTTAGTCCCAGACTTAGTAAAATGTTTATGCCCAAGGATTATATATGCACAATCAATCTCTTCTATCACTTAGCTAAGATTTCGAAGTTTCAGCACACTTATTCCCAATTCACTTACTAAATATCCAACATGATAAGGAATCTCTCAACCTCAAGGAGTAACCTTGAGAGGCATCCCTACTTTAGGGGAGATCCTGGTGTGCAGCCCGCTGCTGTGCAGAAGAGGCCACTGGGCCCTGGGCTGTCCGCTGTTTATGGAGAAAGATGATTGATTTATAGTCATATTTGCATACTAAAGAAACAGAAGACAGCAGCCCTTGGGTGCTCTGCTGCCATCCATCTCCACAAAGACCAGTTTAAGCCATGTCACCAAAGGTTATTGCTTTAAAGGGGCAAGCGGGCAGAGGCTGGGGTGGAAGCACAATGCCACAAAGAATCATGGAACATAAGCAGTGGACTGCCAATAGAACCATCCATATTCTTGATTATTTTCAGATAAAAAATTTGCTAAACCATTCCTAGTCCTGATTTCTATGCTCTTCTGCTTGCCCCATTTGCCAGTTTTGCTTGTGGTCCTCAGTAGGATGAGGAGTATTTGCAACATATCAGATTAGTACAACCCTGCACCTGTATTTCATTAGGACCAGCCAAATCACCCCCATGGAGCTCAATGAGGCATTTTTTATGTACAAGTTAGTGAAGCTATTCACTATTTTATCATTAAAATAAAGACAATTATTGGTATAACTAGTAACAGAATAAATGATCAAATACAGAAACATGGTGGTAGACTCCTGTTAAATCCAAAGTCAGCTTCAAATATAATCTTCAAAGGAAAACCAGATAAAATGCCTGCACCAATACTCTGATTCAAAAGGTGATCTTATGTACACACTCACTAATGCATATGCTGTTAAAATTATTCACATATGAAACTACTCTTATTCCAGAAAAGAGTGTCTTTTTACTGACTAATATAATGCACTTGCAAAGTAGCTTAAATTTAACACAATATGGTAACATAAATATTGATAAAGACCTAGTGTACTTTATATGCACATCCTACCAAAGTTCATACTAATTTGTATGTTTAAACAAACTCCTATAGAGTTAAAAATTCATGTCCAAGAAGAAGGAAGTAGCAGTAACCAAAGGATGAATCTATATTAGGCATTAGTGTTCTGCAACGAGGCCATAGTTGGATGTCCCTGTCTCCATGTGTTGCATATGCAAGCACTTGTAGAAATTCAGCATCTAAATCTTGAGCATCTACTGAAATGCAAGGTTGTTCTCAGTACAGCTATTCCAGAAGGCCCTAATGAAAATTCACATTATCTCTCAGTAAGGCCTTCCCCCTCTTTACCCCCTTTTAAAGTGGCTGTGCTTCTGATTGTATTTGGTTCAATCCAAGGATTGAACTAGATTTTAGTTCAGTGTAGAAATCAGTCAGATTTTATTACATGCTTTTTACTGAACTGACACACACGGATACACATCATCACTCATGTAGTAGTCAGTTTAGTCTGTTTGCAGGGAAATCACACAAAAGCATGTTGCTACTACATGAAAATCACACTGTTATTTGGCAAAACAAAAACTGTTATTTGGCTCCTATAAAGAGCCCAGAAGATATCGTTATTAAGTTACACCAGTTCATCACTCATGAAGATGAGTGATCGGTTTTGTTTGTAAACTTGCAGGGATGAATTTAAAATCTTACTGAATGGAAATTAATTCAAAAATTTATAAAAATCACTAACAACAAAAAATCCCTCATTTTATAATCTTGGCTTTCTGGAGTGTTCTCAGCTATATGATCCCCCATGAGAATGAAGTGATTTGCAGTCTCAGACAAAACCAGAAAATACGATCAGTGCCAGTATACCTACAATCATGTGCATTAACATAAAAGGTTTTCTTCCTGTAAATATATTTGACAGCATACTGGAAGGAAAACAATATCATA
Source organism: Strigops habroptila (assembly GCF_004027225.2). NCBI lineage: Eukaryota > Metazoa > Chordata > Aves > Psittaciformes > Psittacidae > Strigops > Strigops habroptila. The sequence goes on from NC_044284.2 coordinate 12,716,882, forward strand.
ATGAATACTTTGTTTCATCCGTAGTTATTATGAAGATTATTCAGCACATCATGAGATGCTAAAACTAAACTCTACATATCCAGAAAAGATGAGTGACATTTCCATTGGTTTTTCTGGGTATTTTGAAGATGCATGTCCACCCGTATAGAATTCTCTGTAAAATGGTGATCTCAAGTATGATATGCAGTGAATTAAGAGCCACAAATTCCCAGTTCCCAATCTTGTACTTACATATACTGTTTTACTTAATGTCAAACCATTTTTTTTTCCAAATTTAATATAAAATCCCTGAATAGTGCTTGGTTTTGTGCAGCTTTTCAAACCTATCTCAATGGCAAGTGAACCACTCTCAGAAGGAATTTTCAGTAAGTGGTATCGTGTGGGCCTAAGATACCCATTGACCCTGAAAGCAAGAAAATGGAAACATCACTTCAAGTGATGTAATTGGTATTCTCCAATAGTGTTAGAGTGAATAGCATTCAGCTAATCTGTAAAACTCTCAAACATTATGATTTACCCTACGTAGCAGCTTCATTGTCAGATGAAGTATCTGCAATACTGGAGGAGCACTCTTTACTCAGCTTTTATACAACAGTCAAGAGATGTCTGAAATGCTCTCGGGAATGTAGCCTTCATGAAAATTCTCAAGGTAAAGACATAGCTTATACTGTTTGCACTGATCACAACAATACAAAAACACTTCCAGAAAGTGAATGACAGCAATTTAAAATAAAAAGAAGATCAAAAATCTTTAGAATTCCTTAATATGAGTTTAGACAAAAGACTCAGGTAGGGCAGAAAATCAAGGCTGGTCAACAATTTATATTTTACATTACCAAAATACAAGAAAAACATGTAATGGGTCAAAACAAGCAATCTAAAAATCACTTTTTCTTAGCACTCATCAGCTGAACTGGAAACCCATTATACAGAAATGGGAAAAGCAATCTTATTTCTTGCAGGCAACAGTGGAATCAAGAATAAAAAAAAACGCACCACCCCCCCGAGCAGTTCATATTTCATAAATCTATGTTAAAGGCCATGCATACTTACTACCACTAACAGTCTTGTAATGTAATCCCTCATTCACCTCTCAGAAGAGTATTGAGCATATCACTGTGTTATCATGTTAGCAGATACATACTGCTGGTAATTTCCAACCCAGGTATGAATGTTTGAAAGTAAATTACTTCATTCTTATACTGCAAACTAGACTTTTGACTAACCACACACACAAACCCCTCTCCTCTTTCCTACCTCTACTACGGATCTGTTTATAGAATGCAATCATATTAGAAGGCAAACACTTCTCCCAGCGTAAATAAATAAGCCAGGCTTTCATCCTCCCTCATAAATCAGCTCTCCCTTTTCCTGAAAGCACTTGCAGCTCAACCCCCTTCTCTACACAGACAGTTATTCCTGCTGGAATGAGCAAGTCTTCTTGTACACGGACAATCAGACTGTACACAATGACAGAGAAAATCTCTCAGTCCTTGCACAATGAAATAAATACTTCTCCCACTTTACAGAAAAAACCTCACATGATAGAAATGTGCAACTTTTTTCTCCTGAGTCATCAATCACAACCACCCCCCTTTCCCAGAGGATGTGCTTCTGCAGTAGTACTATGGCACGGAAGGAAACAAAGTCAGGGAATACACAGGCCATATTTCACAGCCAGACATCTGGATTGAATCAGAAGTATATCATTAATATTGTCAACCACAAGCTATAAGTGAAAAGCATAATAGTGATAAGAACATAACTCCAGCATCTATCTACAAATGTGATTGAAAGTAGCAACACTTGTTATGTAGTCTGTCGGAACCATTCAAAATATTTTAAGATAAAAGTCCTAAACTTCTTCAACAAAATATCTTCTCTCAGTTGAAATTCTTCAAGCATCCAGCAGACACTAGTCATTTAAAATTATGACCATGAATATCTCTTTATTTGGAAAAAAACAAAAACAAGTATACGATTTCCTACTAAACCAGCATAAATCATATAAAAAATGATAACATATTTAATTAATGACAGACCAGAGATTCAACTCAATCTAAAGTCAATTCTTTGAATTCTTCATGCCAGTAAGCAAAACAAACTGTGAAATAAGTAGACAGTATCTAGCCCTGGCACAGAGGGGTATACTGGGTCATAAAGCCGAGACTGTTCCCATCAGGTAGACATGTCAATTTCACAGAATTTTACAATCCACTTAAATTCTGGTGTCTCCTTTGTGAAAAGTGGGAAGGCATACATTTTGTGACAAAGTTTTAAGTTGATAAACTACTTTAGTCCTGTGGACGTATTTTAAATATTTCTTTTCATAGTTGTGCTCTCCTAGAACACAGTGCTGCTCACAGATATCCTACATCTTTTATGAAGCCCTATTCCTATGCCACCAGTTCTCTTTTTACCAGTGTAGAGCTGGCCAGTACATTGGAGCAATCATTTCTCATGTATGAATGGGAACGAGAATCTCCATTCTACTCATGTACTACTGCGCCTTGCTTAATATATCCCAGGTAATAATGGTGCCTTTTCTTCAGGTATCAGTATGATAGCAGTTGCAAATGTGCCTCAACTACATGTTAATATCCCTTGAATACACCTAATACTTACAGTAAGCCCAAGTAGAGAGAAAATACAAAATATAATAAGAAGTGCATGCTTGCACTTTGAGATAGATGTATTGTGAATGCCAGTAAAGCTTTCATTTATTTAGGTTGTGTTATCTCACTCTTAACTTCAGCTGTAAAATGAAGTAACAATAAAGTATAGCAAATCTTTATTTATTTGTGCGAAACCACAGGATGCAGCTTTTCACCCTGCATTCTGCCAGAATTCAAAAACACCCCTTGTTTTATGTTGGAACTGCTTTAGAATACCGAAGAGAATTCACTGTTAAATTCTCCACAAACTATCCAACTAGTTAACTTTCAAGCCAACTCTTAAAAATACTTGAATACTAAACCAGTAATATTTTACCCACTATATTCTGACAGCAAAGCACTGAGAATGCACAAAAGACAGATTACCTTATTTTAGGATATTTCTTATGACATAAACACCTTAGAGCTCAGACCATTTTGTTTTCGTGCTTCTACAGTAGTTAGAACAATCTGACGCTGGCTAGCAGAGCTCTTAAGTACTCTATGTAAAACATAAGATGCAGATCACATAGAGCTGCTATTTGCTATGTGGCTATTTCCTACATTTTGAATATTTTATTGTTTTTCCAAGCTAGAAATGTAAACTCCCTAAATAAATTTCAGCTTGAGAATTCTAAATAATCTTCATTTAGCAGAAATTAAGAAATGACAGTTAAATTTGCTATGCAGATAAATGCCATTCTATAACATTACCACTAAATGCTTAAAAAATTGTTCGCTTTACATGTCAAGATATTATCCACTGCAATATCCAATTCAAAATGAAATGTAAAAAATGGCAGCCTCTAAATACAAACGCAAAGGTTGAAACCATGTTTCCCACATGGAAATAACTGAAAACATTAAATTCCTGCAGAAGAGTCAGCTTTTGAGCAAATTCATTTTCTAATGGAAAAGCTACACAGCTTTAAAAAACTATTTCTAATAGGCACCCATGCTATGTATCCATATGGAAAAGCTTAGTAGCAGATAATATAAAAGTAAACTTGATTACAATGAACTTAAAACCTACAGCTTGAAAGATCTAGTTTACCAGAATCTAAAAATAATAGAAAGCATTTATTCTTCTTCAATAATAGATGAAAAGAAATTGTTAAGCAAGGCATCTTGGGAATGTGTTGCAGATAAAGCTAAACATAGCAGAGAGAGCTAATTCAGAAAATTTGCACGTCATCTATCTATCTGGTCAAATCTACCTCCTTCAAAACTTCTTGAAAGCATAATTTCTCATGCATTGTTGCACTGTATGCAACATTACATATTACATTACCTTACTGTGGCAATGAAGCATAGAAAAAATGATTATAATAGTGTCTGCTTTTAGTTTTGATAGAGAAATCATAGAATTAAAGAATGGCTTGGGTTGGAAGGGACGTTCAAGATCACCCGGTTCCAACCCCCATGATGTGGGCAGGGACACCTTCCACTAGTCCAGGTTGCTCCAAGCCCCGTCCAGCCTGGCCTTGAACACTGCCAGGGATGGGGCAGCCACAGCTTCTCTGGGCACCCTGTGCCAGCGTCTCACCATCCTCACAGTAAAGAACTTCTTCCTAATACTTAATGTAAATCTCCCCTCTTTCAGTTCAAGGCCATTCCCTCTTGTCCTATCTGAACATGCTGTTGTAAAAAGTCCCTCTCCAGATTTCTTGTAGGCCCCCTTCAGGTACTGAAAGGCTGCTATAAGGTCTGCCCAGAGCCTTCTCTTCTCCAGGCTCAACAACCCCAACTCTTTCAGCCTGTCTTCATAGGACAGGTTCCCCAGCCCTCTGATCATCTTTGTTTGTTTGTTGTTGGTGGTTTGTTTGGGTTTTTTTTTTTTCTTTTTGGGGGGGTGGGTGGGTGGTGGGCTTTTTTTTTTTTTTTTTGGTGCCTTTTTTAAGGGAAAAAAAAAAAAAAATCTATTCCTTTCTCCAGAAAAAGACTTGCTTCTTCACTTCTGAAAAATCTATTCTGTTATTCTCCCAAGATTGCCTTTAATATCCCACTGAAGGAGGACAAACCCACCTTCCTAATTTGAATGGGTTTATATTTATTTTCCTTATAATGTATTTTCTTTTTAAATATCAAGTTAACAGACTTGTGACTTAGCCTTGTCATCTCTTTTTGTTTCATTAATGTAAAGAACACCCTCAGGTCAGTTATGTTTCAGTTTCCTTTTCTCTCGACTAGATAACCGTCCTCTTTTAACACACCAGACCAATTTTTTGCTTTTAGAAGTAAATTCTTTTTTTGCTTTCTTCCAGAATTGCTGCCATCACTCACAATAAGTAATGCCATTATTAATACCTTGAGAGGTACTAATGCATTTGGATGATATGGAAGTAAAGACAGAGGTTACACTGAAATCCTAGTATTGCTAATGGAAAGCCAGTCTTAGGTACTCATCTTGTACTCCATCTTCCTCTCACCTTGTACACATATTATTTGGAAAACATTGTTTGCTGAATTTGAGTAATATACACCCTAATTTCTTCTGTTAATCAACCTGATGGAATTTATTCACAAAAATGTGAGCATTTTCACTTCCTCAGTGTAAGCAAAGTGCTTTTTATTTTTAATAGATTAAATTATTGAAGCAAAATAATCTGAATCAAAGCAAGTAAAATACTACATTTAAACACATATATACAGGTTAATATGCATGTTTAACGCAACGTATTTTGAAAAATGTTCATATCATTTAGGCTCTGTACATAGGGGCCCACAGTCAAGCTAGCAACTCCAAACCAAGTTCTGTTTTTCACAGATTACTGTTCAGAGAGATTTCAGAATTTATATTTCCATCCAAGTTATGTTTTTGTTATTTATAATCTGGATTGATATTTCGCTGTGGGAAAAATATAGACACTTTATAGTTTTTCATAAGAGAAATGCTATTGACTATTATACAGCCCAGAGCACATGACCTCAGGAATTCTCATTGCACATATTTTCTTCAAAGCTCAACAATCTAACGATTTATCATTAAAAATTACTTAGGTTTACCACCTCTTCATATTCTGCTCATATCCCTTCCTTCAACTAAATCAGATTTATAGAGAAACATAAAAGGATGGGCTTGACTTTAAAGAAGTTATATGCCACTGTTGTGGAAAACATATTGGGAACTATATTTAGTTTCCATGTTTCTTCACTTGTTTAGGCTAAATCCAGTGCATTGTTTGGAACAGAATTTTAAGACAGAGTTTTCCAAGTATACTTCTTTGCATCCCCATTACTTGCTGTAGCACTCATGTATTGCCTCAGTGGACCCAATTCATCAAGTAGATTTTAAAATCCAAGCAAAAGAAACTAAGCAGTCTTGATCCTTAGGGACATATGGTAGTAAATGAAACACTTAACAATGAAAGAAAGAGATAATAGCAGTCACAGGACTACATTATTCTTACGCATCTGTGTATATAACATTCAGAAAAGAAAATACCTTGCGCAGTGTGAATAGTAAATTACGTCCTCAATATATTAGCTAAACTGACTGATAAATAATGTTATCTGTAAAGCTATCATTTCAGAAATGAAAAAATTCTTTCAGATGGGTAGGAAATGTGTCTTTAAATACATATTTTAGCTTTCAAAATATACTTATGCTATTGTGATGTAGGGGAAAAAAGTAAAGTCTGTATGATAGAAAAAGCAGATAGGGTAGCAAGTTGTAAAAATGCTACTGAAAATGTAGTCTTAAAAAGTAGCACGCTTTGTTCTTCTCCATAGGTTACCATAAACCTCACTGAGAATGCTTCAGAAAGGCCTAAACTGTTTACAGGTGATGACGATTTCAGCAATTCGATATACACAGTAGCAGGAAACAGCACCTACAATCATTCAGTGGCAATGTGATATTATCTACAAAAGGTGTGGCTTTAATACACAGTAATGGATCAACGTCAGTATCTCACAACATAGTGCAGATAAAAATATCAACGCCAGGATAAATGCAGTTTCAGAAATTGCTAACATTTGGAAAACAACTATTTGACATTTGAACACTTGAGTGAGTTTAAAATCTACATGAGGTGCACAGAGCTGATATGCGGTTTATTGAAATATATTTGCTATGATGTAACAAAGATCAAAACAAATTCTGCAGAAATTATAATTGAATTAAGGCTCAAATTATTCTTCCACTGCAGAATCCAAGTTGCTGTCATGTAAATTACCTGCTTTGAAACAAAATCAAGTAATAACTATCTGCGATTCGCAAGGGAGAATGTTATGACCAGGCACCAGGTATATTTTTTAAAAGCGGCCCTTTGGCTTTTGGGCTCTTCTATCACTTACCAGATAGGATGGGATTTAACATTGGCGTAACAGCAATGGAACTGGGCCCATAAGAAATAAAAACTTACAGTGAATACAGCGAGATGTAAGTACAGTTGACCCAAATTAGCAGAATACACTCATAACTAACAGAATAACCATGTTCAGCATCCAGCAGGAGCACAAGCAGACACATTTCAGTGTCTTTTCAGTGGTTTCTCTTTTTACCCTTTTTCTCTAAAGGCTACACAAAACAATGGCACATTTGAAAATAAATGACTGTTTTAATTATGATGGTTTTACTCATATAGATATACTTTCTCACTTGGCTGATATTTCAGTATTTTTCATTCATTATTTTATTACTATCGGTCCCTTAAGATTGTCATATTGAATTTTCCTAGTCTCTGAAGTAATTAATATTGTAATTAAATATTGGTTAAAGACAGTTCACAGCCAAATAGTGCTTCCAACCATCTGGTTGCCAATTTAACTTTTAGTTTGCTGGCTTTAATAATTTTCTGACCCTAATCGAAGAACTTTTTAATAGAGCTCTTAGTGGCTATTTACATGAGAAGAAGCTGAGAACAAAACTACAGAAAAAGGCAATCAGGCACTATAATTCTCATGGCTTTTACCACATCTTACTCCCCTCTCCTTCAGAATAATCAAGGATACAGAAGTGAAAACAGGTGGAGTTAACTAAAAAAGCCTGATCATTGCCCCAATGACTACAATTTACATTAGAATCAATCCCATGCAACTCCATGATAGTTTCAAGTAAAGCAGAAGTTATCCCTACCTGGCATATACATTCATGAAGATAGAACGTGAGTACCTAAATTTAGTGAGCTAAAGCTAGTTATGCGGATGCCACAATTACCACAAGAGCTGAATTTTTGTCGTGCTGTGATTGTAACTCTTCCAGGTGCCATGCAATCTAATTCACAGGACACCTTGGGCAAAAACACATCAGGACAATAGCAGAAGGAACTAGAAGGGACATAGATTGTTCCATAACATGGGGGATGCAAGAAGAGGTCTGCTGCAATGGGGAAAGAGCTGATCTCCAGCCAACCTCAGAGAAACACGTCTGAGAGAGCTCTGTTGGAAGCTGTCACAGAGGGAACTGACTTAAACAGAGCATGCATCTAGAGGATTTTGTGATGAATGAATGAAGAGAGGAGCTGCAAAGAGGGAGGATGTAACAGGAGTCATAAGAAATGAATGAGCAGAAGATACAGACTTGCTGTTTGTGGCACACAGGCTAAGGAGATAAGCCAGGGTACCCTGTTCTTGCATCAAGTGTAGCCTTTTTCAGAGCCTGAACAGAGATCACAGTTGAAGCTTTCTCCTGTCAGAAAAGCCTCATAGAAACTTGAATAATCAGTTCAATATTCCACCCCATTTACCAAGAACTTTAATCAGAGGGATGCAATATAATCTTTTCTACTGTGGCAGACAGTTTTGGATCATACTACAAAATCAGCGTATGCATGCTTGGAAAAATGCTGTGACCTGACCTGAAGTAGACTGACATTATACTACAGAAGTTCAAAAATGACTGCATGCTGCCCATACCCAACAGGACCATAACAGAGAGGAAGGCAGAATTGGCTCCCACCTCCTAGATGATGTATGCAGACCATAATAATCTCCTGGCTGTACTCTTTCAATTTAGGCAACAGAGTACAGCTCTAGCACCCTGAGATCCCCAAATCACTTCTGCCAAGTTAGGCATTAATTGCCTATTCATTTTCTAAATACGTAGACTTGGGAGATTAGTGTCATCTGCAGAAAAACTAAGCACTCAGTAAGGTCAGTGGAAGAACTCCTTTTGGGGGTAGGGACAAACTCTAAAAGGGTCTTAAATGTCTTAGATGTAAGACTTGGCATTATTGGTTATTCCTGATTTTATAACTCCTTAATTTGTAAGATATAGATACCATGTTCTTGAATTACAGAGGCACTGGAAAAATGCACCAAAATTAGAAAAAAAAAAAAACCCAAAAAACCCCAAACAACAACAAAAAAACCCCACCAAACAACAAAAAAAAACAAACACCCAAACAAAAAAAAAAAAAAAACAAAAACCCACAACACTTTCTATTGATGAACACCTCAGAAAATAATTATAATTCTGCCTTGACAACAAAGTTTGAAATAGCATGCAGTAAATAAAACTCAGATACACATATAGATCAATACGATGGAAGATAATCAGTGTTGTGTTATAAGTGAGCAACCCTTTGAGCTAAGTGAAACAACCATCCCAATGAAAAAAACAGTACAAGATTGCTGCCTGACAGGCGAATTTCTTGACTCTCCATAATTACAGACATTTATGAAAAGGCTAGATAATTTTTTTTTTTTTTTTTTTTTTAAGGAATACACAGTACAGCTGATTTAATTCTTGGTCCATGGCAGAAATTAGGAAGATCAAGATCTGCCCCAGTCCTATGATTCTGTGAACCAAGACTGTATTCTAATGCCTATATACAAGTAGGGGATTAGGGGGAAATGTGGGCAACCCTTTTCAGTCTTTTGCTAACATCTGACTGATTGACTTCATGGGGGGAAAGAAAAAAAAAGTCCCAAGTCTATTCTTTGATAGGAAAGAATTATATCTCAAATACAAACTAGCATGTTGTCATACATAGATAGATTTATCTATAGATGGACATTAAAAAAACCCACATTTTCCTCCAAGAAATTTTAAAACACAAATTGCAGATTATGTAGAATGTTTTCTGTCTTAATAATATCAAAATATCGTATATGTAAATACGCAAGTGCAAAGCACCCCAAGTGTAAATAAACCAGTTGCAAACAATAAGGACCCATGTTTAAATGCAAGCAATTTTAAACTTTCAGAATAAAACTTTGTGTGCTCTAGTGACTCTCGGGCACAAACACTAGAGCTATTAATTTTCTTTTTAAGGCCTTTCAAATGACTATAAAAATACCAACAACACCCTCTTGTTCTCCAAGACTGGTCATTACCTTACTCCTGCCTTACAAAGAATGGCATGCTGTTGTGACAGTACCAATGTAAAGCTTCTCTCTCTAAGGAAAGTGTCTCTCCAAAAATGAACAATTCCATGGGTTGAACCATGATACTGTTATCTTTCTAGAAGTACATCTATTTCCATGATTTTATAAATGGCAGAGTACTACTGCAAACAAATCTAAAACAATCCTTAGACAAGCCATTCCACCCATGTTCTTGCACTTGCAGAAACACAGCCCTAAACCAGCAGAAATATACTTGGAATGTTAAATATGGGTTTCCTCAACAATGAAAGGCTTATCATCTACAAAGTTTACAGCAAGCAATGCTACTTCAACATAAAGTAGAAGTATCTCCTATTCATTGATGTCTACAGTGTTGTCAGAAAGGATCTGGTGGGGATTTTTAAATGTTTGTGAAGGTTTTTTTATCTTTATTTGAAGAAACCTTTTCAGGATGATTTTTAAAGGTGTATAATGGATTAGCTTGGTAAATACTCCATTGGAATACCAGTATTATGTACATACAAAATACATGGATGACTTCTTTACACAACATCAGCTTTGCTATTTTTGTCTTTTTAGACTTCTAAATTTTCTTTAACACAGTCATATGGAGAAATATGGGTTAGATAAATCATGCCCTCAAAAAAAAAAAAAAAAGAAAAAAATAAAAAGGCACCTTCTGGAGTAGATTTTTCTAGGGGGAGATTTGTACTTCAAACAAATAAAGTTGCAGAAATTGTGGTATCCCCCTTGGAGGAGTTACAGCACTGCCAATGGGACACTTGCCACAAGCCCATAACTACCTATCTGGTAGGATAAGCTAAACAGCAAATCATGCTGTGTGCCTCTGGCATCTGGCACTGTCTTATAATGGCACTGTACCAGCACTTTTATTACATTTCATTACAGGCACAGAAAACTGTTATGTATATACATTATACTCTTTTGACACTTCCAAGGTACTTTGTCTGCTTACAAGCATGTTTATCCTTCTAATAATGTCAGTATTTTGGTAAGGACTTAATAATCATTAAATACTAAAGACAGTAACAAACTAAAAGTAAAGATGTATTGATATAGAAACAAGCTTGATTATTTGGAAAAAAGCTCATTAAAGTAATACAGAAAAGAGTCTCCAGCAGCTTTTGGCACAAATGAGAACCAAATACTGGCAATGAAACATCTGAAAACTTTCTGAAGAGAGATCTTACGGTATGGATAGAATTAAAATAGCACCTATGTAAGATCTTGTTCAGCATTCACAACTAATGAATGGAATTATTTTATTTCCTCATTTTATTGTTTTCTTGAGATTATAAATCTAACTTTCCCTTTGTCTACCACCTGTGGTCATTTCAGATAAAAGATACAAAGTCTTAATAAAGTAAGCAAATATTACCCTTAGAATCCTAATGCATATCCACTTCCAGACAACCAGATCAACACACCTTAGATTGCTCAGATTTATGCAATTTTAGTCACTGACTAGATATATTAAGTTCTCGGACATATGTCAAATGATCATCATCTTTTGGACTCTTGAGAAAAAATTAATTCATTATAGCAACAAATAATTTTGAGCCTACAGTCCCTCCTTTTTTCAAACTCCACAAGGTGTAACAGGAGTTACCACTCTAGTGTTGCATTGGCGCAGTTACTTTAAGTTGAACAGCCTACTAAGAAATGACAACAGGAAAACGAAGCTTAGACCCCCTTATTCCATCAATGACTGACTTTCTGAAAACTGCCCCCTATATCCTGAACAACAGCTTTCTTGTCTTTTTGACAGGACTAGGACTGCCTTACATATCATGTATGAATTTCTGTACCACAGGATAAAGCAGAACTTCTTTTAATAGTCAGGATGAAATTAAAATAGAACATGAAAACTATGCAGAAAGATGGAAGTCAGGCCCACCGTTGTCATTCAAGTCAATGTCCCAAATCAAAACAGCTAGACTTAAGCCCAATTTACAGTTATAAAGTATTTGTCTATTACACGCATATACTGCAATGACCTGAAGCAGTTAGGTTTTCAAAGAACATTTAGAAGAATACAATCCCTCCTGGAACAACAATTGGCTCTCTTTTATTAAGACTAATGAGAACAAATTTTAGCCAATCCTAGACCAAGTGAAAAATTCAGTTAGTGTGACAATTGAATTATAATGATATAATTACCAAACCACACAGCTTCCAAAATCTCAGAATCCCTTCCTTGCAATAAAGGAAATTATTTTTAGTTCAGTGCATAAGGTGCTCTCAAGTAGCGTCATAAGAAAGTGACCTTATTAAACAAATAACTAATAGTAAAAATGACCCTCAGAAAAATATCACTCAGTATATCAGCATTTTTGCTAGCTTTCTTGTAATAGCTGATTACAGTCTGTGCTTTTAGTTCTGTGTTTTCTCCTTAGTAATCATGGGCAGAGGGGAGAGGAAGTGTCATTTACATTCTTTTCTAAGACATACAATATGAAATACTCAGGAGTGCAGAGAATACTTACTTACACACTGACTCTCACAAGATTAAACCTGAGATGACAGATGGTGCTTTCTCTACTTCATTGATATTTAGATTCCACCTTTCAGGGCTTGAAAATTTTTGAACAGTAGAATTATTGCAAATAGCAAGGCAAAGGCAAAACTCTGAGCAAGATTTGATTCATTCGAAGTCAAAATAGCAGTGAAAAGGTAATTTGGAAAGAAGTCTATCTGAAAGCAGAGCAGGTTTCTAGGCCTAGACAAAAATCCCTTGTAGGTCAATTTTACCCCAAATAAATATACCTCCCATGAGGTTTCAAAAGCAGGAGTTTCTGATATTTTTTCAAGTTGCATTCAAATATCAACCTTTTTACCCTCCCTAATTTTAGAGTATTCTGTTATTCCCCCTTCCCGCTCTCACCAAGATTAGGAAAAAACACATAGCTCAGGGAATTGGATGTATCCATTAGACAAGTAATTAGACCAAAAGGGTGAGTGTAAAAAAGGAAACTGAATATGCAGATAATTCAAGTCACTGAATTTTTGGTGTTGGGGCAGATGAACTGCCGGCAGAAAATCACACTGGGTAGAGTCAATGCTGAAGGCTTTTAAGGCAGCAATTATACCCACAGAAATTTCTCTCGAGCCAGCAAATTGTCAGATTAAGTAATTCTATGGGAAATAACACAACCCCTTCCACCCAGTTGAAAAAAAAAGACAAGGAAGGCCTGAAGTAAAATGATTACTCTCAGTTCCAGTTACTAATTCATTTCATACCTCAGGATTGCTTGACCAACATGCACTGTGGTTTTTTATTCTATACTGTCATGATGAGGAATGGCAGTTTCTCTCCCTCAAGATTCCTGCAGAAAAAAACCGTGGCAGAATTAAATTTTATTTCTTATATTTCTTTTGTTTGCCTTTACTTACAAACTAGGTGGATTCCAAACATCATACAAGATTTTTTAGGTTTTGGAATGAGAGATTCAGATTTTATTCCTTTTTTTTTTTTTTCCTATTAAATGAAAAAATGTTTCTCAATATGTATTCGGTTATATTCTTCTACCAAGCAATAGTACACTCAAGAAAATGAACAGTTTATACATTTTCAAGTACAGAAGTGCAGAAAACAAGAGAAAATACAGAATTTGTCAAACTGATATTTTGCTAGTACACTCGGCTGCATCCTTTCCCAAAATATACACATGGTGGGAAGAGGAGGACATACTACAAGTGGTCAATTTTAGCTTGGCAATTCACATAACACTAAGAAAACCACACTTATTTTAAAATCACTGCTCAAGGCATTTATATTTTAAATCTTAAGATTTAAATATGCAAAAATATATCTTCCATGAAAGAATTCTTAGTTGCATTTGGAAACCTGCATATAATACAGGTATGTATGTAAAATTTTTTGAGTTCTTCCATGGAAACAGTAGGGAAATTACACTGAGGAGTTTGATTCATATTTCCATTTGCTGAGAGCCGTGGCAGAATGATACAATGCCTTATTCTATGAACTCCATCCTCATTATAATATCACACTTGGGAGTCAAATGTTTTAATCATTACAGAGGATGTAGCAATTCAAATGGTCATAATGAGATTAATAAAGGAAGAAGGTCCTTCAGATAGAACCTTATGTCACATTAGGCCTTATTAGAAGAAGAAAGTATCTTGCCACTGTGCAGCATGTTCTGAAAGGATTGTCAATAACTGTCACATGGATGTTCATTAATTGTGATTCACTGCTTTGAGAAATTTATTTTTCATCTAGGAAACCAGAATCCCACAACTTATTTCATTTAGGATGCTGCAAATTTATACTATGCTGCAACAAATTTCAGGATGCCAAAAATTTCGGTCATGTTACTCTAGTTAAGGTGTTCAGTACTGTACAGGAATGAAGTTGGCCAATCCTGACCTAACAGTATAACCCACTCTGCTCATCTGCAAACAGATAATGTATTCCCCAGCTGACACCAATTCCTGAAGCTATTAACTGGCTTTCTCCTCCATCAGGAAGAACACTATCCTCACATTAATTAACGTCTCTAAAAAACACTCCCTGCATGCCAGGGCCTCGGTTAGCGTATTTGTCATACAGTCACAAGCCTGTGAGTGAAAATATTTTAAGATTTCACTAAATTTATAGCTAGCTGGTAATACATTTTTCAACTTTAACATAGCTGCTAATATTCAAATGGAAACCGGGTGAATATCTTCACAAATAAAGTCTTTCCTATACCACATTTTCTGACTAAATACAGGATAATATTTAACGATCCACCTTTGCGTGAAGAGCAGCAGGTCGGACAATGTGTCAGGGCAGCAAACACCGGCACTGCTAGAGCACAGCGGCGGCTGCTGGCTCCCCCAAGGACAGGGAGTGCAAGAGGCAGGGCAGCCCTGAGGTGGTGCCTGGCTCCAACCACCAGCCCAGGTCACCAGGCAGCAGTAAGAGAGGTCCAAATACAAGCTGGGAAGCCACTCTGTGGGTCATAGGATCATAGAATAGTTTCAGCTGGAAGGGATCTTCAAACGTCATCTAGTCCAACTCTCCTGCAATGAGCAGGGACATCTTCAACTAGACCAGGTTGCCCAGAACCACACCTTAAAACCAGAAAATAAACATGAATATATTCAAAATTATTCCTTCCTTCTTTTTACATTAAGCGCCGTTGAAAGTTATTTAGAAAAACATACCTATTTGGGAAAGACTCATTTTAAGCATGTGCTTAAATAACATCCTGAAATTTCACTTGAGACCTCTGTCATATCTGAACACAAATCCACCTAATACAACAGCAGTTATGAAACCTGATCCTCCTAATAGTGCATAGTGAAACATTTCAATGCCTTCTTCAAACAGTAAATCAATTCTTGCACTGACTTTGTGAATTAAACATTTCTTCCTTTACTTTGAGTTTTGATGCTAGTTCAAAAGTAAATGTTTCCATTGTTATCTGTCACAATCATCCTTTAAATCGTTAAAACATAGTAGTATACACAAGATATTTGTCCTAAGGAATGTATGTCCAGGGAAGAGATGGAACTGCTACCTGAGGAAGGACACCAAGCAATAAACCTGGCCACTTCTTACAAAATTTTCTGCAGTCAGAAACTATAGAGAAGCATCTGTCCACAGCAGCACTGAACAGCAATTAAGACTATAATGTGTACCTTGCATGCCATTAAAGACTCAGGCACTTCTGTTGAGAGCATTCTGTGACCCATAAGAATGCCTATGTTCATATTTAATTCATGAGGGAATTGTTTATCTAAATAGTTACTTAAAGTTAATCCCCCATAAGCTAGAATGGAAAAAAATTCAATTTCAGGAGTTGGGGAAAATTTTCAACACATATACAGGATAAAGAATGACTTAGACTACCATCTGCCCCCTAACAGAACTTTTGCCCTTTCAGACATCCAAGGTAGTATGTTTATCCTGCCAGCCTATGCTGCAAGTATTTCCTGTAAGTTTAAGGCAATACTTAGAGAAGAATAAAAAATAAATTAATTACATGAAGGGATGTCTACAATACCACAAGGTTAAAACCAGAGCTTTTAATGAACTACCTAAACCAGATCACTTAACCAAGCTGCTTCAAATCATGCTAGAGTAACCACCCCAGTGTTCAACCAGGTGAGTCACCAATATGCTGAGGATTTTGTTAGGGGGAGTATGATGTTTATATGATTGGGGAAGGGGGCCAGAAGGAAGGAAGGTCTTTTTTCCTGGAAAGTCTTGTTTACGTTTAGGTTAGTTTTCACACGTTCTTACCACTTTCTGCTTCCTTCCCGCTGGATGCCAGCCACTGCTTGGCAGGTGCCCATGTGTCTTCTCCAGCCTCAGCTGGCACTCACTGACACAAAGCTGTAATGCACCAACATCCCAGGGCTGCCAGCCCTTCCCCAGCTCTGGCACTCAAGAGCTAAAGCTACAGCCATGGAAGCCACAGGCACAAGGCTGATGGACACAGGAAAACAAGTCCCAAATGTCTCTGGCCCCAGAAGCCCAGAGAGCTCTTGGAGCCCTGCTCTGCCAGGAAAATGCAAATCCATGGTCTTCTACTAGCAATGGCAAAAAGTAATCATAGAATCATAGAATCGTAAGGGTTGGAAAGGACCTTAAGATCATCTAGTTCCAACCCCCCTGCCATGGGCAGGGACACCTTGCCCTAAACCATGTGGCTCAAGGCTCTGTCCAACCTGGCCTTGAACACCGCCAGGGATGGAGCATCCACAACCTCCCTGGGCAACCCATTCCAGTGCTTCACCACCCTCACTGTAAAGAACTTCTTCCTTATATCTAATCTAAACTTCCCCTGTTTAAGTTTGAACCCATTACCCCTTGTCCTACCACTACAGTCCCTAAGGAAGAGTCCCTCCCCAGCATCCTTATAGGCCCCCTTCAGATACTGGAAGGCTGCTATGAGGTCACCACGCAGCCTTCTCTTCTCCAGGCTGAACAGCCCCAACTCTCTCAGCCTGTCTTCATGCGGGAGGTGCTCCAGCCCTCTTATCATCCTCGTGGACCTCCTCTGGACTCGCTCCAACAGCTCCATGTCCTTTTTATGTTGAGGACACCAGAACTGTACGCAGTACTCCAAGTGAGGTCTCACAAGAGCAGAGTAGAGGGGCAGGATCACCTCCTTCGACCTGCTGGTCACGCTTCTTTTGATGCAGCCCAGGATACGGTTGGCTTTCTGGGCTGCAAGCGCACACTGCTGGCTCATGTTAAGCTTCTCGTCAACCAACACCCCCAAGTCCTTTTCTGCAGGGCTGCTCTGAATCTCTTCTCTGCCCAACCTGCAACTGTGCCTGGGATTGCCCTGACCCAGGTGTAGGACCTTACACTTGGCTTGGTTAAACTTCATAAGGTTGGCATTGGCCCACCTCACAAGCCTGTCAAGGTCCCTCTGGATGGCATCCCTTCCCTCCAGCGTATCAACCGAACCACACGGCTTGGTGTCGTCGGCAAACTTGCTGAGGGCGCACTCAATCCCGCTGTCCATGTCGCCGACAAAGATGTTGAACAGGACCGGTCCCAACACCGATCCCTGAGGGATACCACTCGTTACAGGTTTCCAACTGGACATCGAGCCATTTACCACAACTCTTTGCGTGCGGCCATCGAGCCAGTTTTTTATCCACCGAGTGGTCCATCTATCAAATTGATGTCTCTCCAATTTAGAGACAAGGATGTCATGCGAGACAGTGTCGAACGCTTTGCACAAGTCCAGGTAGATGACGTCAACTGCTCTGCCGCTGTCCATCAGTTCCGTGGCTCCATCATAGAAGGCCACCAAATTGGTCAGGCAGGATTTCCCCTTAGTGAAGCCATGTTGGCTGTCACCAACCACCTCGTTGTTTTTCATGTGCCTTAGCATGTTTTCCAGGAGAAACTGTTCCAAGATTTTGCCAGGCACAGAGGTGAGGCTGACTGGTCCGTAGTTCCCTGGGTCTTCCACCTTCCCATTCTTGAAAATGGGGGTTATATTACCCTTCTTCCAGTCATCGGGAACTTCACCTGACTGCCAGGATTTTTCGAATATGATGGACAGTGGTTTAGCAACTTCATTCGCCAGCTCCTTCAGGACCCGTGGATGGATTTCATCAGGTCCCATGGACTTGTGCACGTTCAGGTTCTTAAGATGGTCTCGAACCTGATCCTCTCCTACAGTGGGCCTAAGGTCTTCGTTCTCACAGTCCCTGCATTTGCTTTCCAAGACTTTCGTGGTGTGGTCAGAGCATTTGCTAGTGAAGACTGAGGCAAAGAAGTCATTAAGAACCTCAGCCTTCTCCAAATCCATGGTAGCCAGTTCTCCTGATAGCTTCTGGAGAGGGCCCACATTGTCCCTAGTCTGTCTTTTATTTGCTACGTATCTATAGAATCCTTTCCTGTTATCTTTTACATCCCTTGCCAAACTTAATTCTAGCTGGGCCTTAGCTTTCCTAACCTGGTCCCATGCTTCTCGGGCAATGCTCCTATATTCTTCCCAGGCCGCCTGTCCTCGCTTCCACCTTCTATAAGCTTCTTTTTTCCCTCCAAGTTTCCTCAGCAGCTCCTTGTCCATCCATGGAGGTCTCCTGACCCTCCTGCTGCACTTTCTTCTAGTCGGGATGCAACACTCTTGAGCACGTAGCAGGTGATCCTTGAATATCGACCAGCAGTCTTGGGCCCGCCTGCCCTCTAGGACTGTATCCCATGCAACTTTACTAAGGAGGTTCCTAAAGAGGCCAAAGTCTGCTTTCTGGAAGTCCAGGGCAGTGAGCTTGCTGCACGCTCTTCTCACTGTCCTGAGGATCTCAAACTCAACCATCTCGTGATCACTAGAGCCAAGGCTGCCCTGGAGCGTCACATTTCCAACCAGTCCCTCCCTGTTGGTGAGCACGAGGTCCAGCATGGCACCTCTCCTCGTCGGCTCCTCTATTGCTTGAAAGAGGAAGTTGTCTTCCACACAATCGAGGAACCTCCTGGATTGCTTGTGACGGGCCGTACCGTCCCTCCAACAGATGTCAGGATGGTTGAAGTCCCCCATGAGGACAAGGGCCTGCGAGTGTGAGGCTGCTCCTATCTGTCTGTAGAGCGCTTCATCCACAGAGTCCTCTTGATCAGGCGGCCTGTAACAGATCCCCACCATAATGTCCCCCATTGCTGTTTTCCCTTTGATCCTGACCCACAAACACTCTGTTACCTCATCACCCGTCCCCAGACAGAGTTCCATACTCTCTAGCCTATCACTGACATAGATAGCAACACCCCCTCCACGTCTGCCGGGCCTGTCTTTTCTAAACAGCCTGTAACCTTCCATTCCAACACTCCAGTCATAGGAGCCATCCCACCATGTTTCTGTGATACCAATGACATCATATCCCCGTAGCCTTGCACACATCTCTAATTCCTCTTGCTTGTTCCCCATACTACAGGCATTTGTATAGAGGCACCTTAGCCGAGCTCCAAATGAAGCCGACTCAATGGCTGGGGCAGCTGGAACATCTCTACATCACTCCAAGCACTTATTACAGGTGCTGGCAAGTGACCAGGAGTGTTGGGATGGATCAGTGCTCCCCTCCCCCAACACATCTAGTTTAAAGCTTTCTTGAACAGCCTGGCAAGCCTCCTACCAAAACAGCTCTTCCCCTTCTTTGTCAGACCAGCTCCACCAGCCTCCAGTAGATCTGGCCTCCCAAATGGAGCCCCATGTTCTAAATAGCCAAACCCCTGATGATGGTACCACCATTCTAACCATTTATTAACCTGTCAAACACGCCTAGCTTTTTTAAGGTCCTCCCCTTTGTCCTGGAGAATCGATGAAAAAACTATCTGAGCTCCAGAGCCCCTAACCACCTCTTCCAGGGCTCTGTAGTCCTTCTTGATGTTCTCCAGGCTACTGCTACGTATATTTCTAGCACCCACATGGACCACTAGAAGGGGGTAATAGTCAGCAGGACTTACTAGAGCAGGCAGCCTCTCAGCAACATCCCTGATCCGAGCCCCTGGCAGGCAACACACCTCCCTCGAGACTGGGTCAGGCCAGCAGATGAGTGCCTCTGTGCCTTTCAAAGTAGAGTCCCCTACTACTATGACCCTATGCTTTTTCCTGGAGGCACCAGTAGTGATCCTCTTTACTGGTGCATCAGCAGGATGCTCATTAGGTGTGGTGGGTGCTTTCTCATTAGCCCCCTGCAGAACTGCGAAGCAGTTCTGGGTGGGGACATCAGATTTAGGAGGAAGCCCCTTGTCGTTAATTGTCCTCTTCCTCCTTTTTTTGTTCGTTTTTCTCGTGACTAATTCCTAGCTTCCGGGGTTGCTGCCCTCCTTCTTTCCTATATGAGCAGTGCTGGATGTTTGCAGTCCCTGTGCAGTTTTGGCCTGGAGCAAGCAGCCCAGCTTCCTCTCAGCTTCCCTGGCATCTTTTAGCTCTCCAACAGCCTCCCGCACCTCAGCAACCTGCTGCAGGAGGACCTCCACCAGGGCGCACAGAGTGCAGCCCTGCCCATTGCGCACCCTCGCCTCAAGAGACCAGTCGAGGCACTTTCTACACTCCGAGGTCTGCGCCGCAGCCTCCCCTCTCATCGGCTCTGTCTGGGTGCCTACGCTGGCCACCGCCGGGGCAGAGCTCCCAGAGTGGGCCCTGAGGCGAGTGCTCACCATCCCGCTCGCCCTGCCTGCGCGAACTGCCACGCAAACTGCCGCGCCACGCCCTGACTGACGTGCCACGCCCTGTTTGCCGGCCCTGGTCGCCGCGCTCCCTGGGGTGGGTTTTTCCCCACTGAGGGCTGGTGCCGTCACTCCTGGCGCCGCCCCCTGTGAGTCACTGCTCGCGTGAGCTGAGCTGCCCGCTCCTGGGCAAGTCCTGTCGAGGACTTGAGGCTCCCTCGGTGGCTCTTGCCGCTCCGAACTGAGGCTCCTGGACGCTGTGCTTCCCCCTGCTCCGATGTTAAAGGCGTCCTCTCAATGGGCTTCTAATCCCTTCTTCATGGTCACTGAACCACAGGCCACCACTCAGGAGTGCAGCAGAGACACTGCGAACTCAACACATCAGGGATTCTGGATCAAAACTGAGAAACGTATTTTCCGGCATGCTTACTTTTTCCTATCTCATGACAACCTGCATAGGTCTGAGCATGGCTTACACTTCCTTATCACCATGCATGGCCATTACTTCACTTGGTAAGTGATTTTTATAACCAATGCAATTTTCACAATCAGCAAAAGCACTATGATTGCAGGACTTACAAATACAGGTTGTAAAGTTAAGCACAAATACAGTTTAGAGGAAAACAAAAATCTTTCACAAGTTCTTCTTATCATATTTCTTGGGATGAAATAAACCCCAGTATTTTAAGAAATATGCATCTAATTTGGAATATGGAAAAGATACATAAATAAAATGTTGAACAAATAGATCTGGTGCACGACCCTCTTAAATCTTTATAACAAAAAAATGAGTATGAGTAAGGAAAAACTGTTACTAGCATACACAGTTGTTGTATCCCTACCATAATGTGAATACATTTAGGTTTTATTAGCAAGGGTAAATGAGTATAATTTGACATTTATACTTCTTCAACTTCAGTAATATTAACAGCAACGAAATTTAAGAAGGCTTTAAAACATGCTAAATTTGGAGTTTGAGCACACAAGGAAAACTGAACAAACACTTTAATTAAGTCCATTTTAGCAACAGAGTTAAATGTCTCTAATAATATTCCCTGTAATGCACATGCATATAATAACCAGAACTGTATCTTCCACTTAATCATTAGTATACGAATATTAACATTACAAAATACTACATTTAAGTATTTCTAAGTTTGGCTTTATTTATCTAACTTAAACTGCACACAAAATCACGCAAGTCGTCCTGAGATTGTACTATATTGCAGACATCAGTACAATACTAAAAAGACAATTCTGTTAAATTTAAAACATTAAGGCTGAAGCACGGAGGGAGAAGAAAAAAGAAAAAAAAAGTCACACACCTTTCACTTATTTGTATATTATCAACAGAGTTCAGAAGTACTTCTGAATCCTGCAACCCAAGGGGGATAGTATGTTGTCTCTATGTATTCTTTAACAGGTGATTGACAGGTTATCTGGAGTTTGAAATACTTTCAATCCTGAACTTCCCTATTGTCAATAAATAATAACTAGAAGTCAACAATTTTCCTTAAACAACTTCCAGACTAGTGGAGTTTTTTCCTCAAATTCAAACCTGCTGAACTAGAGCACTCCATTATAGTCATTCAAGTGAGCCAGATTCTCAACAAATGTTAAAATGGTGCAGACTACTGAAGACAAGACTCAAACAGCAAGTTTCTGAACGAAATGAATGTAAATTCCTGGACCAGTTCAGCCAATACAGGGTTTATATTTCAGAGTCTAGGTTGTTCTGGGTATGTGAACGCTCCTATGATTCAAAGTCAAGGAGCTGAGTTCAAATTATTACAAAACGAACTATGACTCTGATGCCTCTCTACATCACATGATTATGACAAGCAAAGAATTAACAAAGCTGAAGCCAACCACAAACTATCCCAGCCACATCAACATGCCAAAATGCCCACTCTAACACAGCTGCACCGCTCTGGGATCTACGTTTCTGTCTCTGCATATAACATCTATGCCGCTCCAGGTACTGACCAGCACTTGCTTCATATTTTGTATCCTGCTTTACAGAAAGCACAGGTTTAGTGCTTGCCACATGCAGCTAAGGCACACAACAAAAGTCAGAGATCACTCCATATATTTTCAATTGGGGAATGAAGGCAATTACTACTTTCCAGGCATTACCATAAACTTTGGGTTTTGTTGCATTTATTTGGAATCGCAACCTATTTTTTTCCACCCCTAATTAAACATCAGCCAAGTAATGATGGTTCTGAGAAAATTCCTGGGCCAGAATACAGTGCTATACAGTGCTAGTTTAAGATAGACACTTCATTCTTTTTCCTTTTTTAATATTTCTCCTTTTCTCTGGAATTCATCTGCCAAAAAATTACAATAAATTTCTTCAATGATCTGCACTTCCCACAGGCAGTTCTGACATTTTTGCTAGGCAACACCATATCTCAACACGTAATTTTCACTAGAACATCATTCACGTTAATGTAACAAAGAGAGACTGTTTTTAGAATCATTTTCCCCTGAACCATATGCTATAATCAGAGAAAGGGAAAAAAAGAAAAAAGAAAAAAAAAATATTAGGAAGACATAAGATAGAGGCTTTCCTTTTTTCCATCTGTACAAAAATCCCATCTTTCTCCTAAGGCTTCCTAGTACTAATGTTAATAACTATTAAATAATTTTTAGAACTATGGGTTTCAAGTTTGGACTTTGAAAATCCACAGAGAATAGCAACTGTCTGCCTAAATTTTTTTGTTGTTATTTTATTATTTTCGCCCTAGTGAATCTGTACCTATAGAGTCTCAGTTTACCTAGATGTAGTCCAGTGAATCAGGGGGCTGAATTCTGTTCCATTACTTCTCACAACTAATTTTCAACTGAGCTACATCTGGATGGGATTTTGTGTCAATAAAAGGTCAGCTCCTGGACTTCATCAGATGAAGAACTATTTGGGAAATAAGAATTTGTCAAACGCCTCCTTAAATTAGATACTTCAATAAAAAGTCATACGGAACTCTGAACTTGCTTCAGACATAGCTGATGAAATGTTTATTCATAGAAATTACAATGAATATGCACGATGCAGAAGCCATCTGCTGTAAAAGTGTTATAAAAGATTAAACACTGAATATACTGGAAAAATCCTACAGGAATATCTTGCACAATTGGAAACTAGCATTCCAGTGCACACAGCAACAAATAGAATGAAAAAAAAAAAAAAAAAAAGAAGAAAAAAGCACACTGCAAGCTCTTTAATCATAAATCCTGTGTTTTCAGAAACAATCCTGCATATTGTCAATTTATATTGGTCTGTTTTGCAAACAAGCAGCCTGCAACAGCCAAGACTTATCAGATTTGATTGGTTTCTATTGTAATCACAGAAGAATCCGGAAGAACAAGCCCAAAGTGCACCTTGTTAATTTAGGATTGCTCTTTACCAAGGCATGTGAATCTGCCCCATTTCATTGCTCAAACTAACTTCCAGCATCATCATTTTTTCAAACAGTATTTTTAGTAGCTCTTTGTTCCAGTCAGTCTACACCCCAAATATTTTATTGGGACTGGAAAAATCTGAAATGTGTGTAAAATAAATGATTAGGAAGAAATCAAGATGTTTGGCAAGTGATAAACTAAATATTTGCAAGGAAATGTTTTATGATTATTGATTTACAAAGTGAAATAATTGTTTTACATTTGCAAGAATGCACCAACATCAGAAAATGCAGGCACTTTTGTTCAAACCAGACAGTTTAGAGTAACCCATTATCCATTACACACAAAATTCATCTTATGAAACTTTCCATGGAGTAGCTTCTACTCCAGATGGCTACCATCTAATAACCATCTATTCACATTATTTTACTGAATTATACTTCTTACTGACATGTACTTCCTGCAAGACAGAAGATCACCATGTTTTGTCAAAAACATCCATAAATCATGAAATTCTGCTTGTTAAGTTTTGCATCCTGTGGGTTAGCTGAATAATGCTGTTTCTTTTTTCATCCCAGAACTGCATCAGCTTTGAAATACAGTGGCATTAGATGATACTCTTCTGTTTTTCAAAACCCTTCTTCAGAATCTTTCTGGACTAGAGAATACAATTAATTCACCTGAGAAATACAACATTTAAATAGCTTCATAGAACCAACTAGGTTGGAAAAGACCTTTAGGATCATCAAGTCCAACTTGATTACCCCAGTGCTGCCAGGTGCACCACTAAACCATGTCTTAAGGGCTTCATCTACATGGTTTTTGAACATTCCAGGGACAGTGATTCCACCACTTCCTAGGAAGCCTGTTGCAATTATCTGTGACATTAAAGAGCTTTCAAAACACTGGCCAAAGACTACATCAGTCTGTAGAAATGGAAGTAGATCAAACAAATTGTTTAACTTGTGTTCTGGACAGGTTATTGGGTCAAGCTTTCTCTTGTTAAGAAATGCTGTAGGATGCTTAATAAGCAAATGGGTTAAGAACTCTCACCTCTTAAATTTCCAAGGCTGTAGCTACACTGTAGTTGCGATTCATCTAAACACGTGAGAATTTTAACAAAAAACAAAAAAAATCCCCACACAAACACACACAAACAAAAAAAGCAATCCCAAACCAAAATAAAAAGCCAACACACACCACCAGACTGAATGGTCTTAAGACCCTCAGCATACACCAAGCCAAAACCCTG
This sequence comes from Strigops habroptila, assembly GCF_004027225.2. NCBI lineage: Eukaryota > Metazoa > Chordata > Aves > Psittaciformes > Psittacidae > Strigops > Strigops habroptila. The sequence continues at coordinate 12,742,140 of NC_044284.2, forward strand.
GGTAGGTGGTCACAGACTCAGGCTTAGGTTGTCAAGAATATGTTGTTCTAGCACCTACACGCCACCTTGCTGTATAACTGAAGCATACCTACAAAAGCTTCACAGATGACAAAGCAAACATACCCCAATAAAATCAAGCCTACATGTCCCTAACACCAGAAAAAATGAGAGCATGAACATCACCTGTTGGATCCCATACTATATGCAACTTCTAAACTTTTGTTCGACTTCTTCACCCAGGAAAATACCTCAGAATTTCCACCCACTTTTTCATCTAAAAAATTCTACAGGATCAGTGGGTCTCAACATACTAGATAGCCAAGGTAACGGGGTAACATTTCTACTTATGGTTGAAAAATCTCAAGATTCTCAAAACTGGTTTTTGCTCTAATTTCTACTAATCCCTTATTAGAAAACTCTCCAAAGCTTACACCTTTGCCTACTTGGCACTTGTTGCAGAAGCTACAAGACAATCTACTAGTGTGCCATTTTTTGTATCCCATCACTTGTTCTCTAGAAAGACGCCTGAGCATCAGTGTAGTGCACTACAGAAACACGCACCTAATAACCTTTTCTTGGGAATCCTTCTGTCCTCAGGCCATGCCACTTTCCCATTATGCTTCTAATTCTGTGTTACTTGGCTACTGCTCCCTGAGACACTTCCAAAACAAAAGGATTTTTCTCAGAAGAGCCAGAAGAAAAGTTAGACTCTTCTCATAAGAGCATTATTCTTATTTAACAGTACCACAGGATTTGTACCTATACCCTTCAGCCATTCAGTTAATTCTTGACTGTATTTTGAAACAAAAAAAAACCAAACAAGCAGAAAAATCACAGAAAACAAAAACCAAACATAATGAACCTTGAGGAAAACCTATCAACCATATTAGAGCTTTGCAGTTTGGCATGACAGGTGAGTATTTCTTTCTACAGAGACCCCAGTAAATCAGAACAATGGTGCTGATGGCATGGTATAATTGTCTCTGATATGCTGTGGTGAGTGTTATTTATGGTTATTTATAAAATACACTGTCAGAATGGCAGGCTGCCTAGGACCTTAACATTATTTATGGATTCTCCTGTCTTCATATGCCCTTTCATACACCAAATTATAAAAAACCATAGCTTCAACACTATGTTCTTGAAACAAGAGCACTTCCTTCAGAAAAGATTTGTTATATTATACATCTGTTATTCTTCAGTGATTCTGTGAATACCTATTATGAAAAAGATCTGCAGTTTCAGCAAAATATTTCCCACATTCTCTCTTAGCAAAAGTCTGAATTCTGTACTGAGTGATGACACATGCAATACTACTTATGCCATTAGCATCATATCTGATATAAGTCAAGAACCTGGACTTTTGTTTCAGGCTTTCACAGGTCCCTATGGAAATATATCAGCCTGTCCCCACACAGTTTTAAAAATATGGTCTTAAATACCCAATACTTGTAAGACATCTCTGAAAACATCTACATAAAATGTTTTGAGGTACAATTTTCTTAGGTATAGCAAATACGCACTTTGCTAAATATGCCTACCAGGAAAAAATCACCAAACCTTTATAGACTTTCAAGAGACGAATTTTAGAACTGATGTTCTCACTTTCTTTCAAAAAAGCTTTAAGTAGAGTTTTCAAGTTCATTAAACACCAACCACGTTAGTTTCTTTGGTTATGTCATGCTCTTCAAAAATTGTCATTTAGCAACAGAAGATGGCTTGTAGAAGAGATGTAAGATGTGGGGCTGTTTGGTTTGAATTGTTAAGTAGCAGAACAGAGGCATTCAGACAAGGTAGGTCTGCAATCCACAGTGTGGGGGTTTTTTTGAAAGTTCTGAACCAAAAAGAACTGTAGTAATGCCAGCCACTTGAATCAAAATCCAAGAGTGATAAAGTAAGCAGGCTGATTCATTCATACATCTTTAGATTAGTTTTTTGACACTTTGCAGATTCCAGATATTGTCTAATAAGCTGCAATTTGTGAATGGGAAGATATAGTAAAGGAATGAAGAAAAGTTACTTTATTTATGGTGATCCAAACAGATATTTAGATTTCTTCATAATCATTGTACTTTTTTTACAATTATTTAAACATAATAATGAAATACAAAAGTACAAGACATATGATGATAAAAGTTTCTTTTTCATTGGATAAGTAGTTATTCGTTAAAAAAAAAAAAAAAAAACCAAAACAAACAAAACCCCAAAAAAACACAACCAAACCAACAAAACATAAAAAAAAAAAAAAAAAAAAAAAAAAAACCAAAAAACCAAACCCTGACTACAAGTCACATCCACATTTAGTTCTCAGGTTCCTAAAAAGATACACATGTAATAAGTATCTGTTTTTATCAAAAAAACCCATTCTTCTTAACAAAATAAACTAAAGGATGTGCAGGAGATGCTGAAAGTTTGTTTTTAAGCTTCTTACTAAATTACAAATGAAATGTGAATAAATGAGTTAGGAATCCAATAATGATTCTAATATGCCAGATCTCATTAACTATTGAGGATACCTTTCTGCAGTACCCAAGACTGTTACTTGCAACAATCTTTCCATAACCTTCAGACAGCCTGAGCTTGGGAATAGTTCCAAAAGCTCAAAACAATCCCAGCCTCCTTTATTTGCAGCATTGGAGAGGAGAGTTCAGAGGTAAGATACTTAATTTTTTGTGCCATGCAATACAATTGAAGTCATGTATCATCTTCTTTAGTCTTCCTATATATATGCCCTGTATTGTAATGTTAACTAAACCACTTTAATACATTGTCCTGCCAAAAATTAGTAAATAGCGTCTGACAGATGTCAGACAGCATCTGACAGATTACCTTCACACATCTCTACATGGTTTTATCTAAACATGGAAGGCTGAAACACAAAGAAGGTGAGAAAGTATGATTTCGTTCATGAGAAGAATTCAAAACTTGTTTTAGTTCTGAACTTGTTTTGAAAAAAAAAAAAAAATTGGGGGTTTTTTAATCATAGAATGGTTAGAGTTGGAAAGGACCTTAAGATCACCTAGTTCCAACCCACCTGTAACGGACAGGAACACCTCACCCGAGACCATGTCACCCAAACCTCTGTCCATCCTGGCCTCGAACACTGCCAGGGATGGAGTATTCACACCTTCCTTGGGCAACCTGTGCCAGTACCTCACCAGTCTCACAGTAAAGAATTTCTTCCTTATATGCAAACTAAATCTCCCCTGTCTAAGTTTGAACCCATTACCCCTTGTCCTATCACTACAGTTACCGATGAACAGTCCCTCACTGGCATCCTTAAATTAAAAGCGTAATCATTATTTCCTTCAAAAACATCTCAAGTATTTCAATATGAACTGAAAAAAGAAACAAACAAACAAGTTCCAATGCTTAACTTCAAACTTGAGTTGCAGCTTGAGATTTCTCTGCTCCATTAGAAAAATGACTTAATGTAGCCACAATGTGATCTTACTAAACATTCTGGCCTTTAGCAGTTTACTAAGAGTATTTCCCAAAATATGATGAACTACTTGCTGAGCTACTGCATTTGATTTTAATTGTACTATTTCTAGATGTATTTTCAAAACACTACATGAGGAATATACATATGCTTTACTTGATTCCTGACATAAAATGAACTGGTCCCAGAATTCTCAAGAAAATTGAGCTAACAAGACAGCTGACTAAACCAAGGGCAGACAAACATCTACTTTGGGGAAAAAAAAAAAAAAAGGCAATCAACCCCAAACCAAACAAAACACAACCCATCAAAAAACTTTGCTGTCTTTAGGTTTATTTGTTTACACCAGGAAAAATTAAGTAGTTTCTTGCTGTTGGACAGAAATCCAAAGCGCAGGTTTCGTTACAGAACATAACTCCTGTAACTTCAATGAGTAAATCCAATTTGTCTTTGAAATTGAAAAGAACTCATCTCCAGAAGTTTACATTCTGTTGCTATAGAAGTTGCAGATATTTTGAGCAGACTAGTCTCTGCAAAATAAGACACTTCCTCATGACGGGACTATACAAATTAATTCCCAGAAAAAGGGAATCTAGATAAAACAAGCTGTCAGCTATAAGAAATTGCTTAAGTTTTTACAGAGTAGAGTACAGCACAGCCATGGCATACATTATTAAGAAATCTCTGCGTCACAGTCACATTTATCCCAGGCTTTTTGCTACTGATACTACCAGATGTTATCCTACTTGCATCACTTCTTGCTGAATACTGTGGGGGGAGGACACCCCCAACCCCAACCACCAAACAATGCTACTTGGAAAAGGTAAACCCATGGGTTATAATCCTCAGTAGTTCACTACTGCCCCTAGGAACAGTAAGAGATTAAAAATTCTACTAACCCATCAGATCTCCTTAAGAACATCATCTTTTTATAGCCTACTGGAAGAAACAGACTTTTAAAATGATTGAGTTGCATCAAATCACTTAAAGACCACTCAAAACATCTCTCTTGTGCTCAAGCTACGGAAAACAGATGCTGACACCTGCAATCATCCAAAACTTCAGGTCCAAACTGTGCCTGTCTAGACAAGAAACGCCTGAAATAGGACACTTGCTTTGTCAAGTAGTCATCAGGATACTGAACAGTTCTTAGGGGCCTAGCACTCACCCAGGCATATGCTGGAGTACTAAGCTCCTACAGTTTCTAATTCTGGGTAAGGTAGCAAACATTTCTGACTTCTTTCTGTAAATGCGGGTTATACAAAGAAGAATTAAGAACATTTTAATCCTGTCATTTATTTACCAAAGGGACATACTGCATCAGAACCAGTTTTGAAAGAATAGACATTTCGAACAATAATGATTTCACTTCAGGGTCTGATGTTCTTTGTAGCCTCTGCTCTCATTGTATCAACTAGGCATTATTCAGGATCCAGAAGTGACTAATGGCCTTCATCCCTTAAAAGAAGTTTAAAATAAGGTCCTCTAAAGTGTTATTTTGCACAGTGTTCTTTGCAAAAGGCTTTTTTGCACAGATCTTCGACTGAAAAAAAAAATGGGTTCCAACTTAGAAATAAGAGGCTTTTACAGAGATAAAGGTGGGGAAATGACACAAGACAAACAGAAACAAAATGTAGTTTCCCATTCACATAAAAAATAGTACGATTTTGAATTTAGAAGGGAAAAAAATTCCACAAGGGGAGCAAAATAAGAGGAACTTGAAAAATATTTAGCTTTGGGATGGCAAAATCAAATTCTTCATTTCAGAAATCAAATTCTCCATTCATTAAGCCAGTAGGAAGTAGAACAGAATAGGCTTCAAAGGAGAAATCTGCACAACATCTCTCATCCATCTTCACAGTGATTAGTGAAGAGGCTAGAGCTATTGATGGCAGTTTTAGCTGGGCCCATGAGGAAAGCAGACACACACATAGCGGTGGGAAAGAAACAATCAACCGATTAAGATTTTCCTGCTCTGTTTGTGATGCAGTCAAGAACACGTAATACACTGTGATCAATCTAAACATTAAGGGATTGCATAGTCTCACCCAGGAGATGAGAGACATTTTTATGAAGGGAAAAAAAAAAAAAAAGCAAGTGATTTCAGCTCCTTGACTAAGATCCAGAAACTGTTCAGAATCCTGCCCAACCTTCCCCTCCCTTATCCACTGATTGTACATCATCTAATAATCATGTGGTTTATGCTGCTGGCTTGCTTTCAGCACAAGTGCAGATGCCATGAGCTTCCTATTAGCACGATACAGATGGTAGCAGCATTTGTAAATCAACATGATGGATAATCCCAAGAAACGAGCCGATTCTGATTGCAGCATTAGGCAACACAGAAAGGGGAAGGCTCTCCTATGCTTATGGTAGCATATTGCTGATGTTTTAATTTTCCCTTTGAAAAAGAAGTGTGCATGTATATATGTATTTGGGTATTGTATATTTGAGAAATGTATTAATGAAGCAGATAATTTCTGTCAGTATCTTTGCATGGTTATTTCACATACTCTCCTACCTTCAGCGGGTTACTGCTTTTGTACTTAGCTATAAAAGACTTAGTTTAAGTTAGTTTAAACCACATGTACTGAAATATGCCAGAGTTTATTTCATACTACACAAAATTAACATTAAAGTGCAAAATGAGTATTTTATGGACTAAAGAGAAGTAATTATACCTATGTGGTTAAAGTATAGTTTACAAACATCATTTCAAAGCAGAGAAATATTATTTCTGAATTATGTTTAATCAGTGTTGAATTTCATAGATACAAGGTCATGCAGTAGCCATGAAATGTTGGTGGATTTTTTGTTGGGGTTTTTTTTTTTGCTTTGGTTGGTTGGGTTTTATAGAATCATAGAATCATAGAATCGTAAGGGTTGGAAAGGACCTTAAGATCATCTAGTTCCAACCCCCCTGCCATGGGCAGGGACACCTTGCCCTAAACCATGTGGCTCAAGGCTCTGTCCAACCTGGCCTTGAACACCGCCAGGGATGGAGCATCCACAACCTCCCTGGGCAACCCATTCCAGTGCTTCACCACCCTCACTGTAAAGAACTTCTTCCTTATATCTAATCTAAACTTCCCCTGTTTAAGTTTGAACCAATTACCCCTTGTCCTACCACTACAGTCCCTAAGGAAGAGTCCCTCCCCAGCATCCTTGTAGACCCCCTTCAGATACTGGAAGGCTGCTATGAGGTCACCACGCAGCCTTCTCTTCTCCAGGCTGAACAGCCCCAACTTTCTCAGCCTGTCTTCATACGGGAGGTGCTCCAGCCCTCTTATCATCCTCGTGGCCCTCCTCTGGACTCGCTCCAACAGCTCCATGTCCTTTTTATGTTGAGGACACCAGAACTGTACGCAGTACTCCAAGTGAGGTCTCACAAGAGCAGAGTAGAGGGGCAGGATCACCTCCTTCGACCTGCTGGTCACGCTTCTTTTGATGCAGCCCAGGATACGGTTGGCTTTCTGGGCTGCAAGCACACACTGCCGGCTCATGTTAAGCTTCTCGTCAACCAACACCCCCAAGTCCTTTTCTGCAGGGCTGCTCTGAATCTCTTCTCTGCCCAGTCTGTAGCAGTGCCTGGGGTTGCCCCGACCCAGATGTAGGACCTTGCACTTGCCTTGGTTAAACTTCATAAGGTTGGCATCGGCCCACCTCACAAGCGTGTCAAGGTCCCTCTGGATGGCATCCCTTCCCTTCAGCGTATCAACCGAACCACACAGCTTGGTGTCATCGGCAAACTTGCTGAGGGCGCACTCAATCCCACTGTCCATGTCACCGACAAAGATGTTGAACAGGACCGGTTTTTTTGGTTGGTTGGTTTTTTTGGGGTGTTTTGTTGGTTCTTTCGAGAGCAAAGACCTACAGAAATATCTTTGCAGCATTTTCGCAAATTCAATTGTAACATGCATTCTGTGCAGAAAGTTGTATCTTAATTTTCAATTTCCTTCTAACCTTCCTAAAGGTTAAGATTTGAAATCAAAATGGATATTTACAGAAGCAACTTCCAACTTTCTCTTGCCAGAAATTCCGCTCCCTTAAAAAAAATGAGAGGGTGATGGTTCCACTAATTCAATGCAATACAGTAGGAAAATACGTAAAGGATAGCAAGGAAAGTAAAAATAGAACCACCTGTAAGCTGGTGGTAAAGCTTATTTCAACTTTCTCATTCTCTCTCACAAAGCACAAGAACAGTATCTTCAGACTAAAGCAAATATCAACTTAATACAGAGTCTGGAAACATCACTGGATTGATCAATACAACACACAATATTTTTGCTAGACCTACAGAATAGCTAACAGCTGGTAACAAAAGATAAAAGACGCATAAATCAGTGGATTTTGGATAAGCTTCTCAAATGAAGAAACCAGTCAAAGAACAAAGACCTTTTTCCTCTATTTTCATACCAATACAATTAGACTCTGAACCAGCACAAGAGGGAATGGTAAGTCACAGGAAAGATGCTGACCATCTACATTTTTTTAATTCTGGAAATTTTGCATCTGATTCATGCCTATTTCAGACAATTCAGTCAGTGAAGAGAGGTACAAGGATGACAGCAAGAATGTTAAGAGCTACATGGGCAGCATATGGCCCTGTCTCTGCCAAAAGGAAGATTCTGTCACTAGTCTTTATTCTCTCTTCTGATAATGGCAGGATTGTGCAGAAGCTGTTTTCACAGTAACTATTATTTTTTTCTTTGCAATATTTGCAAAGCACCTTTGTTTCTCATTCTGCCCTTTTTGAGACTAGACATCAAAAGCTAAGACTCATACTATTACTATACACTAAAATCAATAGTTATACCAACACAGCACAAGAATAAGATAGCATATGACAGATAAGAAAGTTATAAAGCTAAAAGTGTTAAATTAACTGCAAAATAACATTCTATAGTAGTTCCTTCAATACCATGCCAACAACATGGCATTCTATGAGGTGGAAAATTGTAAGAAATCACACACAACTATATGTTATGTACAAGCCCCACAATTTTATGGTGGAATCAAACTGTCACAAAGTAGGTCCAGATATTCTAATGCATACATCCTGCATTAGTCTGTTGCTGGCTTCTTTGCCTTTGTAAATGAAAGGAGGCAGACTAAATGGAAATGTGTTGATGCCAATCTGTACTGTTCATTACTACTTATGCACAAAAAGCATATTGAGTTGCAAAACAGATTTGTCTCTTTCTTCAGAGGAAGTGTTATACTGTACTAAAATCCTGACCTATCTTGTGATTAATGCTCTAGTTTTACTAGAAAACATGGATGTATCTTTGAATGCTTTTATACTGGTCGTACCTACAGATTGCAGATTTCTGTAAGATCAAAACAAAATAAAGCGTTATTTATATCGGATCCATCTATACATAGATCGAGCTCCACACTGAAGGTGGCACGAACTGCTTCTAAACTACCAAACTGACTAAACCGTAAGCGAACCCCTTGATGAAGTGCAGCACCATGAGGAATCCATCCTGCACACTTTCTTAACTTCAGAAATGTGTTTCACGAATGCCAGCTTAAAGATCTTTTTTGAACAGCTTCAACAACTGACTTCTGTCAACAAACCCAGAAAGTGAGCCAGGTGCTTTATTTTCTGCACCTATTTTGTCCACTTCTTCCCCACCTAATGTCTTTCACCATATTCACACATAAAGTGCATCAAGAGCATAATAATGAACCAGAAGATTTACGCATAGCCCCAAACATGTCCAGTCACAAGCATCATTAGTCTCACAGCATGGTGGTTCAAGCCCTACTGCATAGCTGGTCTGTCCATCAATTAGGCAACAAATGAAAACTCAAGTGGGAACCCCACGTGGTTCACAAAAATATGCCCGACCGTTATCAACCACAAGAGGCCTAATTCTAGCAACTGTGTTTTGGTTGGTTGGTTGGTTGATTGGCTGCAATCTTTTTCGTCTATTGAAGATTTGCTGGTGCACAGATTTCAAAGGATGAAAAAGAAAACCTTTTCACCTTAAAGAGCACGAAATTTCCTTCCAGACTAAAAGCAGTTACAGAAAAGACATATTACTGAAAGCAGCCAATACTTTTCAGCATGAAACCACATTAGAGTAAACCACACCATCAAAAAAGGAATACTTCAGCTTTCAGCATCAAGCTTTACAAACACTTCTAGGTGACAGAAGTGCTCTTTTCAGTTTAAGTACAGTCTGATATTTTTTCCTTCTAACAGCAGTATTTCCTTAATACTAAACAACAAAAAAATATTAGCTACTTATGAGTCAATCTAATTTATGCCTTGTATCAATTTGATATATACCTCTCTATTCTATGACGTATCCTAACAACAGAAACTGCAGTGTCCTCTATTTTGTAGATATTATCTTCAATTTACACGTTAATATCATTAATGTACTATGATAATCTGTCTCCTTGAGCGGAATGTTTATAAAATGGGTTTGTAAACACAATTTTTGAAACAAAAACTTCTAGTCTGATTTTTAAATTATGCAAAGTTTCTGAAAAATCAATAATTTCAGAAACGTCATCATGAATTCTGCTAATTTGAGCCAGCACTCCAGCATTTTAGTATTATGTCAATTTACTGATCCCCAAGACAGTTAGATCAAAATGCAAATATGCTAACAAACATTAGGTATCAAAGTGCCACACACTCCAGTAGATTTTCTTCAGGTTTGTGGTATATAAATATACATATGGAATTTTACCAAGGGCTTAGGATATGCAAGCTACAATAACTCAGTTAAAATTTCTATGTGGAAATCAAGACCTTTTTAATATAGAAGAGGTTTTACCACATCTATCACCATATTCTAAGTGCCTACCTAAAAAATTAACTTACAGCACAGAGAAAGGTTTGCTTGCTTCTCTAATGATTCCCAAGTAAAAAATTTCAAAAGAAAAAAAGCCACCCTCCTAGAAGACTCCAAATGTTACCACGGCAAATTATAACAGCCTAACTTCAACTACTGGTTAGAAAGAAGGAAAAAGAATTTTATCCAGATACTAGCAGAAAAAATTCCTCCACCAACAAATCTAGGAAGTTTGATGTTGCAAAAGACACTTTTTTAACTGTCTTGGAGGTGAATTTCAGACAGTTTCTATCCTTACAGACAGCAAGGACAGATGGTTTAAATCTGCATCATTTCATTGAGTTGTTGAAAAAAATGCAAATTTATTCAAGGAATCCAGATTTGTGTCTTCCTTTTCCTACAAAATATAAGTGAGAGAGATGGAAATCTGCTTGAAAAATAATTGGAGCAAGATTTAATTGCAAACTGGAATATTCCAGTAAGTAAACAGCTTTGCGAATTCCTATAGAATCAGTATGTCATTTTACATTTCACAAGCCTCAGATAAGCACCAAAAGGAAATCTGTCCCAGGAGACATGGCCATGCTTGGGGATGGCGGCGGGGGAAGCATCAGCACATTTATAGAAAAGTTCCAGAAATTTCCTTAATCTTCAGAAAGACCACGTGTACTGCTAACAAACTTCAGAAACAGCTGAAAATTCATCTACATAACAGCTCCCACCACAATGAACTTGATCCAGCTAAATCTGTGGTAATGCCCATGGAAACTTATTAATTTTATTTCTGAAAGGACACATGTTGCTACGAAGGCAGAGTGCTTGATTAAACGTGCCAGGGCACAGATGGGTCTTCCTCATTATCTCAGCAGAGCCTCATTGGATGCTCCCTGCTCCATGCTGCTACTGTCTTGAGAAAGCAAGGATAATACCACCACCAGTCACCTATTCTGGTTGGGCAACAGACAGCTGCAACAAACTAGGCCCGAGAAACAAAAAGAACAATGCTACATAGCATTTTCTAACTAAAGCAGCACAGCATGAAAGAATCAGCTCTCAAACCTCTCCTGCTTCTCCAAGCCATTCTACAGGCTACAGAGAAGTACAGATAAAAGTCATTGTACTTTATTAACTGATCACTGAACATTATTTTATTTTGTCGATTTCCTCAAGAATATTATTAGAATATACAAGTTGCTTCAAAACAGGACTATAAGTAGCATCATGGTACTCTAGCACAGTACAAGTCCCAACATGCCCAATTTTTACACTAGAATATATTCTGGAAAAGAAATCCAATTCTAATTTTAAAATCATCAGTGATCGAAAAAAACAGAGCGATGACTAGTAGTTTCTGTGATGCCTAATGACCCTTTCTGTAGAAAATGACAATTTAAAGTAAAGCAAGAAAAGTGTCTAACATAATGCCAAGCACTGTATACTTTTAGATGTGTTTTCTTTGGAAATGCTTATATACTGGTCAAGTTGATCCTTAATGCTCTTTCTGCTAACACTTAGCATGGAATACTTTTTATCTTTCACCATGAGACATGTTTTCCATCACTGTCATGGCTTTATGAATCTGTGTCAATTCATCAGCATATTTTTTGAGTTGGTGACTCCAAAACTAAATACACTATTCTAAATTATAAAAGTGGCAAATGCAGCAAAAATAACATCTCTAATTTAGTTTTTCTATTTCAACACCTAAAAATACATTATCCTTTGGACGTAACATCACTCTAGCAGTGTACATTCAACTGACTGTGGATCAGCCTCACTATAATTCTGTTATCACCATTAGTCATTCCCCGCATACCTCTGTCACTGCACTATCACTTTTAATCATTTCCTATTTCCTTTCTGGTCACCAACAAAAGTGTTCCGAATAGTAATAAAAAAAAAAAAAAAAAAAAACAAACTATTACTAGCCCAAATATTGCTAAAACTAGCTCACTTATGAATACACTTTACTGAAGGTCCGCAACATAATTTAGCAGCCTTCCATTTTCTCAACCAAAATCTCAAACAAGTGCTTATAGGAATCTATGGCATAAAACCCCAGTGCCTGTATCAGCCAATCTAAATCACATTAAAAGTTATACCAAGCCAACTTGGCAACATGTCTCTTCCATCAAGCCTCTTCAGGAATCATTACTTATACTTCCTACTTTCAGTTTTTCATTATTCAATCCTTTTTTCAATCATTCCAATATTTTGCACAGATTGAAGTAAAGATGAAAACTCTGAAAATGAGTTAAAACACTTGGGAAAAGTGTTAAATTTTTTTTGATCTGGTCAAAGGAAAGTTTTTCACTTTTCTCAAAAAGAACTAACAGAACGCCAACTTTTAAGATCTTCATAAGGCATGTTTGAAAATCAGGTGGGTTTTTTGAATGCCTTTCCATTTTTCATAGCATTTGTTATGAAATATGTTCCTTCAGTTATTTGTCATACAATGTTTTATATATTTTTTTAATGTATCTTTTTCTTAAATATATTTACATTCCACATATTGTTAGCTGCATCATCAATCACAAGTGTGATACAGATGTTTAATTTAGTTCATCCTCAGCTGAGGTTTGGCAGTTACATACATCTATTCCATTTCAATCTAACATAACAGGTTAGTGTCAGTATTTCAAGTACATTAACCTGATTCAATACTATCATTAGACTATACCTATTTAACCAAAAATTTCCAGCCTTTTTTTTTTTAATTTTATTTTCTTTCCCATCATCTGGCTTTTTGCAATTCTTACCTCTTACTCTGTATTTTCTCTATTTCCACACTTTTCCTTTGGTTAAACCTAGTTTTCCAACATCACTACGTCGCATTTAGCTTCTCCCTAAAAATGGAGTTGTTTGTTTTCAAAACTAAAAGGGGTCTTCTGTATCAAATGTAGTATTAGGCTTCTCTCTATCATCCACTGAATATTTTATAAACCTCACAATTTTTACTCTATTACCTCAATTTAATTTTGTCTTTTAATTAATTTGACCACGTTTCTTTAGTGAGCAGAATCCTGTCAAACGCTTTTTACCAAGCTATGACTGAGTCTCCATTTCTAGTTTGGATGAACTCCAAATTAACATTTTCAGATTAGTAATATTCCACATGCAATTGAGTCAGGAATTGTTTTCTAGGATATGGAGACATTTTGAAATTACTTTCAGACTAGTTGAATATAGTTTCTACCATGATAACTTGATGTAAAACTTTCCATGATCTCCAGGGTGAAGTATATTTTCTTTCTTAGAAATATATTCTTTCATATAAATAAGCCTTTACAGAACTGTCATTCTGTTTTTGGGACTGATCATTATAAAGCAGACACCCACTGTTACCATTTTGCGCTTCAGTTCTTGCAAGATTTATCCACTGTCACTGGAAGCTTCTCGAGCTACTAGTAGTTCAAACGGTTGAAACTGTACTTGGCATAAAGCATCATTCTCCTCCCCTTCTGCCACTTCAGTTTTCCCCAATATGCTAAATATCGGATCACGTGAGTCGTGTCACTGGGCTTCAGTGTTGCCACAGTGGTATTACATTTGTTAGTTTTCCTCCTTAGTTGCTGAGAAACTTTTAGAATATTCTCTAAACACAGTCTCCATGATAACGCTGTAATAGCTTTACATCAGCATTAAACCATGTTTGTTTAATTCACATTTTACATTTACAGCCCTCGCCCTCACTCTATTCTTGTTTAAAAGAAGAAATATGCCAGAACCATTGGGATAGGCTTGAAAACTGTTCTACTCTGTGGACCTACTGCAACATTCCTTCCAAAACGTTTCCATTTTGCTTAAAGTATGCAGCCCTCCTACTGAGATTGAATTTATATCCCTTGTCCTTCTGCCCGTAAAAATCACTTCCCAGACCACTGATAGAGTCTGCTCTTCTGAACAGATAATTAGGCTGAAGAGGAGCTTAACTATATTTGATGTAATTTTTCCCTGAAGCAGCTTTGATTTTATGCAACTGAACATATTTTCTCTTGGGAATAATTTCTTTGTTAGACCTTTCGCATATCTGTTTAAAGATTTGATTCAATCCTACATTATTTTTTTCCCTTGAATAACTTTGCATATTCCAGTTTAGGACCTTCTTGTATCATTAACTTTTTTTTTCCCCCCCACAGAATTTCATTAGGTGTTAAAAAAAAAAAAAAAAAAAATTAAAAATCCAGAGCATCTTCTCTCAATGCATTTGCAGTTTCTAACTTACATCTTGAAGCTATTCCTCTCCAAATCATTTCCAGATGTCTTTCTGTACATGATAGTAACATATAAATATGAAAAAAAAAAAAATCAAATCACTATTGATTTACAACACAGATAATTAGGGATGAACGTGTAAGCAAAGCTTTCTAATAGAATTCTGTCAATCACTTCCAAGCAGTACTTTCTCATTATGTGTTTGCTGAAACTATATGATGGATCTCTGCTGGTGACATTTGAGTGATAGTGACTTTGATTTCAAAGGAAATGTTTCAGGTTCATTTCATTACCTTGGAAAAGTAAAAGCAAATTTGCCTTATAAAAAGCAATTACTTCTTAGCTGACCAGAGCACAATAGCAATATAAAAAAAGATTTCCTATTCCACTATTCAAATCCTAAACTAGCAAACTAGTGTTTGATTTTGCTTTAAACCAATTTTACCTTGTTTGAATTGCAAAACCATTTAATCTTCATAGAGTAGGTTATTATAATGGAGATCATATTCTATTGGTACAGTACACCAGCCTGGGACAAACAGGGTTTTGTGGTGTGGGTTTTGTTTTGTATTTTTTGTTAGCTAAGGAAGGAATACTTAAAATTGGAAAAACACCCACACCCTTTACATATTCAACATTTTTCTATTTTTTTCATATATACTTACAATAAAAAAGTCTTCGAACTATAATAAACACACACATATATTCATGGCACCATACAGCCAACAATGTTTCAGATGTTATATAAAATACTAGATCTCATTCAGTTAACTGTTCTCCTTCCACAACGAGTGTAGGAAGATCCATGAAAAATAGGAGTGGAATGCTTAACTTCTGTGGTTTCTACAATGAGTTGTATAAATTCTTCCTTTGTTCCCAAGCTTGATAGCCATAAATCACAGCTACTTACATGGTGATGAAGGTATAACATTTAAAGCAGGTTCAATCTAGAGAACTCTAACTACAACCATTTCAGGTAAAAGTAATATCAAAAAAATATCTTCCAGGTTTAAACAGAAATGAAGAATATTGTATTTTCTGTTACTTCTAAGTCATGTCTAGCAATTTAATTATAGAATTTCCTTGGAGATGTCAACATGAGTTTACTGAGCATCACCACAGCACTCCACAGCAACTTCTACTTTAAAGTCACTTTGGAAAATATATCGATCAATATGCAATTATAAGCATCAGCAACAGGCATATCATTCAGCAAGTCTAACCAATTAATTAGAAAGAATGGAAAGAAAATCACAATAAGCTTCCATATTTTTTGATCATATGTTTAAAAGAGATTAAAATAAAATCCCTACTTATCTCTGTAATCAAGCATGTCCAGATGTATATATTATAGGTAAGAATCACAATTTCAGAGCTTTTTAAGGCCCTTCAGTCGAAATAATCTAAAATCAAAATGCATAAATTGAAAACAAAATGAAGTGGAGAAACCATGAAATCAATGGTAATACAAACTGAAAGTTGCAGAAAATGTTTTAGAAAAGAAGCAACATAAAATATCTTGAGCTAAAAGCAGAGTATTTATGCTCTGCATCTGAGTGGGAGATGTGTACCAACACGTTAGCAACCGGAAGAATTGTTCTAAAGATTTTAAAAGATAATTCCAACATAATTTATGCTTTTAAAAGGCGATGTAGAAGAATATCTAGCTTTGACTTTTGAAAGAGGCATTTAACATAAGCAGGCACTTCATTGTTAAGGAGTGTATGATGCTGGAGATTAACACATAATCGTTGCACTCGAGGAAAAGGTTAAGAAGAAACCACACTTAAGTGCAAAGAATTAAAATATTTCAAACATTCCCCTGAACTTAATAAAGCCTCTCTCTCCTGGGTACTTTTTGCACATGATGCATACTGAGAGACCACATTAAGGTTGAGTTTATGATCTGATGACAGATACGGTTAAGTGTTATCTTGAACTTTAAATGATTCAGTTTGCCTCTGTTACTAGGCTGGAATAATTTCCTGGCCACACAGCAGCCTTCCTATTAAGGGCTTTCCCTTACTTCAGAGGGGAAAGTACTGGATCTTTTTCTTGGTAGATGGGGCAAATAAAAAAAAAAAAAAAAAATGCAAGTTCCCCTGTTTATTCCTCAAAAGACCCAAATTCAATTTTTCTTTTTTGGCATCTCTACAGAAAAAACATGTTTCTGAATAAAGTTCTTTTCCAAAAAACTGATTTGTGATGGCACAAATTCCCTTAAATTATAACTTCTAATAAATTCTAGACAAGATTTCTCTATAGATAAGAAAAATAATATGGATCTTTTGTTATAAAGACTTAAGAAAGATTTTTAACATACCCAAGTCCTTCCTGCAATTGCTATCACTTCTAATTGAATACTCCAAAGCAATAGAGCAAAAATGGTTACATTCATCCAGATTTGTCTGGATTCCATGCCACTGACATATGGTGGTATACAAGGCAACAAAGTCCTTTCTATTTTCACACAGGATGTGGTTATACCCTGAGCAGAGCATACAAACAGAGCCTAAATCTGTGACTGAGGAGATGAAACGAGGGCATAACTATGGTTTCTGCTTCAAGCAGCAGAGCTGAGCTGTCTTACCCATTTGGACAGACCCATTTGTTCCTCCCATGATCTATGCTTCTCAGATTCTTCAGTTCAGCTGGCATCCTATGAGCAGCTTCCTTTGTTTTGCCTCCCCCCTGAGAGGCTGGGCTGAGACCGCTAAAGAATAACTCTGACAGGGAAAATGCGAGTTTGAAAACAGGCTGGGACAACCCTCAAGAACGTGTGACCTGAGAAAAAGATGATGTTTTGTCTTTTACTCTGACACCACAAGTGATTTTTCCCAAAACTCATTCCTACACCAGAAATCTTTCCTTTTCCTATGGCAATAAAAAATGCATTTATATTTTCTGCATAGCCTTTCACTAAGTAAATATGGTGTTTCTATTGCTAGTAGTAGGTTTTTTATTAAGCTCACAATGCAACCTTCAGGACCCATTGGACTTTGCTGGGGTGGCCTGGAGCTATGCTTCCTCTTGTTTTGCTGCAGCAGCACTGTCTTCAGACCTAATAATTATTACCCTTTTTTTTTTTTGCAGCTTTTATTTTCTTAGTACAACTGTAGAGTGTGCCATCTACATATACACATATATGTATATGTATGTATATATATTAACTGATACATAATAGCAAGCATTTGGTCTGTGTTGGATGAACTATCTATATGACCTTACAATAAAAATCTGGGAGAACAGGCATGGAATGAGAGCTAAGGTCTTGAAAGCACAGGCACAGGATGACATAGGATGTCTCATGGCTACAAACAACTTACCAGTGGTCAGTTTCTACTCAACTAAGAATGAAGTCTTGGATGAAACCAGTTATAGCTAAAACAAATCCAACAGGTGCAAAATACACCACTTCTAAAAAGCTCAGATATAATAAGGAACTAAAGACCAATGGAGAAAGAACAAGCAAACAGACTGTGCTGGTGATCACAGAAAACTAAATTCAAGTGTATCTAAGTTTTAAGAGGAAGAAACAATCCATGTTGTGTCCCTCCAGCTAAGGACTTGGGAGGCTGAAAAATTATCATAACCCATAGACCAAAAATTACCACAGAAAATTTTAATTGACAAAAGGTATGTTCACACTTCTCTATAACAAAACCTAAACTTAGCTGAGTAGAAAATTTGAATTTTAGATCATCAGAACGTGAAAGGAGAAAATATACCTCACCAATGTTTTGTAAAGAAAGACAACTTTTGAGCATGTCAGCTAGTAAACTGGCAGTGCATAATACAGAGTCTGAAGTAAAATCATCAGCAACATAGTGCCATATAAAGAAAGATTAAAAATATTTCCATTTAAAGCAACATTATATTAGAAGTCAACAAATTATTTACTTTCCTACAGAGATGCAGACAATCCCTTCCACTGAATGACATATGCTACAAAGCCAAGCAGAGATGAAGTAACACTGTCCTTGAATCAAAATAAATGTCAAATGAAATTGTACATCACCCTCATGAAGAGAAAAAAAACAAATTATGACCCTCATATATAAATATTAAATGAGGGGAACCAGATATTTCTGAAAGAGTGCTGTGCGTAAATCACTGCATAACACAAAATTAGTCCCATGAGATTCAAAGTGATTAAAACCACTTGTCAGCTTTAAAAATATATGAAAGAAACAGTTAAAGCAGGCTGGCTACAATGGAGTGAGGAAGATGCTTCAATTAGAAAAGCATTATCATTACTTTACTGAAGGAATTAAATCTCCACATTAAAAAAATATCATTTTTCCACCATTCTTTCCTGTTCAACAGCATTCCTGTTTCAAACTGATGTCTCCACATTTTCCAGATTCTTTTGATGAGAAATTTGAACATTTTTTCATAAATGTTTTGATTTTGTAAATTGTGATCCTCTCTTCTTAGGTATAATGTCAAACTTCTATTAGAATACGAATGGAAGGCATAATTTTCTACATCAAAAGATATTTTAATTTGTGTTACATAGCAGCTTCCTTCCATTATTTCCAGAGAACAATAGAACCCAATTTTAACCAGGCTATCGAAAACCTCCCTATAAAGAGTTGCTTTATCAGTGCTATGCCTATGAACAATAATTTTCATAAATTAGTTTTTCTGTAATGCCATCATTGTTTTGATTCAAAGCCCTTAATAATTGCATAGGAAAAAAACCCCAAAACCAAAATGCGCACTACAAAGATGGACTACGACAGCAATATAAATGACACTCAAGTAAGGCATGAGTGTAATAAAACAGAAACAGCGAATTCAATGATAAAAGGAGCTCTTTCTACATAAAGTAATGTTTTAGAAGCTATAGTCAACTACAGAGATTTGTGTCAAAGGATCTTAATGATGCTTGTGGATTTCTTGTCAATAAAATAGCTTTAAGAGCAATTCCTCTTTATCAAAGATATATGATTTTCAGCTATGTAAACTATGACACTTCCAGCAGCATAAACATTGCACTAATGTTGGCTGTCAAAAAACATGCTACCAGCTAAAATAAATCAGGGGGAAGAGGCTACAAACACCTAATAAAATTTAAGCCCAAAGATAGAATAATGACAAATCATTTGACATGTTACCAAAAGCACATCTCTATCACTGCAGTTAAAATTCTTACCACCAATGGGTCAGTAAGACTACACGTTCACTGCCTCTCCATGTTCCTTTTTCCTTCTATAATTTCAGCCTGGATTAGAAAACATTTTCCTTAACTCTAAAAAAAAAAAAAAAAAAAAAAAAAGAATTTTCACAATTTTTAAATGTACACTAGATCAAAGTGGTTACGGAGATTCCAGGAATCTCAACACAGTAATGTAGCCACACAATTATATCAGTACCACAGCAGATGTAATAACCTGCTGCAGCTTGAGTAGAATCAGATGGATGCTCATTAAAATCTAGAGTTGAAAGTTCAAAGGAAGAACTTGGAGAAGTCAAGCTGTCCTCAGGTCTGAAACATTTTTTGATGTGACTTAGAGGTGATGGAAAAAATGAATAATCAATTTAAAAAGGGAGAAGAAAAAAAAAAAATCACATCGCGAAGCTAAAGATTAAGGTAAAGCATGTCATAAAGACTCAAAAAAAAAAAAAAAAAAAAAAGGAATTTAGTGCTTCTAAAAAGGAGTCAGATTGACATCATCAGAAACCAAACCCTTTTGTTCCCAGAACAAGCTCAGTACAATCAGCACTAGAAAGCAAAAACTCCAGCCACTGACCAGCCATGCAGCATGCAGCTAAACCCAGACCTGGCAGGGGCAACCTTCCCACAGGGATAAAAGACAAATTCATTTTCTGTGTCCATCCTCACCTTGTTCTAGTAGTGGTCGGTATGGCCTACTTTATAGATATCCGTACTGAAGAAGAAAAAGGCCACACAAGAGATTCAATAATTATCAATCTACAAGCAAAAGAAGGTATTTTTGTTATATTATCAAACATTGAGAGAACTGTGGATCCAGCTAGTAACCAAAATCCACTAAACCTTACACACACAAGTTATGCACTACCTCCTAATTTCAATGTCTAATTGTGGACAGATATTTTTTTAAAATCCAGGTAACCACATCCTTTAATGCACAAAGGTATCTTCTCTTCTCTACAATGTGGAAATTTCTACGTATAAACTAAACACACTCTAAGCAGTGAGTTTGCTACACAGTGGAGACCCCAATTTTCTCAGTGCTCCTGAAACCGCAGACCTGCACACTCGCTTTTGCATGAGTCGGTCCAGGTGCTGCCACTGTTCTCTGCTTGCTGATTCTCACACACAGTCTTGCACACACATTCACACACACCAGGAGACCGCATCAGAAAGTCAGCCTTTTGTCCCTAAGACTCAGAAACATGAAGTTTCCATTGTTATCTGATAAACGAAACACAGGATCAACCAGACACAACTGACTTGATTCCACAATGCCAGCAAAATAATGCAGCTCTCAGTGTGTTAACTACTACTTGTGATGAGTATTACATTGGAGCACCCGCTGGCAATGAAATAGTCTTCTCTGGCAATCATTTGGCAGCATTGTGCTGCTTCAAATGGTCGTCATCTCCAGCGACCTACTGCAAAAATGAAATGCATTTTCTCCTCTTTTTCACTTTTTCATACAGAACCTCTATGAAATTTGAAAATAATTTATGCATGCTTCCGGTGCCATGAATCCACTCGCTTCCAAGCAAGTATCACAAGCACTGACAGAAATAGAATCCTGGTAATTAACAGTAGTCAGAAAAATAAAAAAAGCCCTGAACTGGGTTGGTTAGTGGTCGTACTGCCAGCTTACAGAGGCGTGAGAGCTGTGAAGACCCAGCCACATTCCCCACTGATGGAAACGGAGTTTAAAATTTACTGGATAACATGTGGCTCTGCTACCTTCCAGTATAACATTTCATTCATAGTTTGCAGCTCTTTGAGATTTTGCAAAGAGATCTTACAGAGGCTGCAATCAAACGTCACTTGTTAGAAAAACCTAAGTCATTAATAGTGTTATATAAACACACAGAGCCAAGTTCCATGTCAGAGAACAGCATTAACCTCTTATATAAGCTCTTTAGTATTTTGGAAGGCATGATTACCAAACTATGGTAGATTACCGAGTTACTGATAAATATCACACACTTCAAAATTGTCTTACAAGACCAGACAGATTATTAAAATCTTTCTATAAGTTACATTGATATATCATTATAAGTTATATTGATATCTCATTGATATCCTACAGAACAGATAACTTAAACTAAAAAATGGGAGAAACAGGATTTTCTGATTATACTTAGCTATTTTTCACTTTAAAAAATGTTTAAACCCAAATCACTTTCTGCAGCCAAGTCTTCCTTCCCTGCTTCCTGCATTTATTTATTAGCATTGAAATAAACAGTTATTTTAAAATACAGGGTTTTTATTCTATAAACAGTCGGTTCCAAATACAAAGTCCTATAAATATTTGAAAACACTCAAGCACAAAAAAGGCCTTTCATAATAAAAAGGGTTGCAATATCTATTTTTTTTCTTCTTTTACAAAGGAAATACTATGACGCTTGCATGAATTCACAATATTCATGTTATTACTTGCAAAAACATGCATGAAACTTAGAATCTGAACATGCTTAAATTCATTTACTATTTTGTTTTCTTATGTAGTGTACAGATAACTGGCTTGCTTTCTGTGAAATTTCTGTTAGACATCCATGTTCATTTAAGCTTTTTGTATCTCATACTGTGTAACTAACTAACATGCATTTATTACACCCATGTTCAATACTCAAATGTTGCTCTATAGTTTGCTTGAAAGCTCCATGTACAGTTCTTCACAGCAGTCTGCCACTGCAGAAGGGAAAAACCCAAGGCCTGAGCTATGTAATGTCTTCTCATGCAATAAAGCCCAAAGAGACCAAATGGCCAAGCACACTCTCTTGGCCTCAGATCTTCTTGGCCTCAGACACTACAAAGACTCCTTACTGCAGATTCCAGTGTAGAAATTTGACTTCTTTCCTACCCTTGCCATGATGAAGTATCTGTATTTTCTCCCAGCAGCTTGGTGCCAGGCATGATGGACTGATTTCAAGGGAGTTGTATAAGAGGTGGCAGAGAAGGGACAAGTCAAACACTAGACAACTTGCATGCAGGCTTAAAAATTAAATTAATTCCCCTTGTGTTGCTGTTAATAAAAAGGAAACATGTGCCACCATAAACATGAAGAGGTCTGGGAGACTCTTCAAGGGCATAATTTTCAGGGTCTAGAAATGAAACTGAAGGAAAGGAACTACTACTACGGAGGACCTCATTAAAGTCAAGCTTGCTCAAAATAGCTGGAGTGTCAATGAAAAATACCTTTAAAAATTATTTGCTGTATAAACAGACTACTTTTGGGCACAATTAACTCTGATTATCCTCTGCTGAGGAATATGTGTGAAACTCTAGGCTGTAGAGCTCTTCCAAACCATTAAGACTGTCAGCAGTGGTAGGTTTCACTCTACAACATTTACAAACATATATAAATTGAAGTTTTTTTCCAAGGTGACCTTCAACTGCAATGGCTTGCCTTTTTACTGTATACAGTCTGCATCAGATAGAGATAACATCCTACATTCAGCATCCTCCATCAGCATAACTGATATCCTCATCATATATAAATCCTCATAATGAATAAAGCAGCATACATTTGAGGGATTGGAAATTATGTGATCCTCTAAATTAAGGACTGGACTTATAATACCAACGCCAAACAAAGGATTTTGCCAAAATCCTCATATTATTTTGACTGTCGTGTTCTTTGGTATATACACACACACAACTTCATGTGGTAAGAGCCACACAAGCCACAAGTCTGCCATAGTTAAGACCTCTTTCCAAAAGAAAACAGTCATCAGCCTCCTACCAGAACTAATACAAACTCAAGTTCTACATAGATGGTATAAGGGTATATAGCAAGCTATTTGAAAGTTGTTAGTACTGTGAAATAGGGTATTGAAATAAATGCATGCAAAGCACAGAAGCGGGTAAAAGAAGCACAAGTTCCATTTGTGCTTCTTTACACAACTCAGTAGCTCCAAGAGTGCCTTTCAGTATGCATGGCATCCAGTGTAACAATAACAGACACTAAGGAAGGATCCATATGAAACAATGTCCGAGGCAAGCTCTGACAGAAAGATGGCCTTTCAAATCATATAATACAGTCATATTACCTTTTGTAAACATATATTTTTCCTCTAATTGTTTTTCATTTTATAAATTAAGTTCTGAAGATGGAAAACATATTCAGGTAAATCAGTTTGATAAGGGAATGTTTACTGTATTATGATAAAACAAAGGTGCTGACTCACTGTTTCAGCTTCAGTAGGAACATTTTAAAATTGATTATATTGATTACAGCAAAACCAAATTTTCATTCAATCGACTGCATTCTTGTATTGGATAAGAGAACACATTTGGCATATATTTGGGATGTGTAACTGCATTTATTACAGTCTCATCTTTATTATGCACTTGATTTGTATAAGTTCTCAGAATTATGGAAAATACTCTGATGTATTCTTCTGTTTTGAAAAGATGCAGATTGCATGTGCATGCAGACTAGTGCTACAGCTGAATTTCTTCTAGTGGATGACAATACACGTGATAAAGGTCAATTATCTTCCATTCTTGGATGCTTTGTTATTTCTAAAATCATTTCTTTCCCAGGGTTTTCTAAGTATTGGTTTAACAAGACTCTTTAAATATTAAACATACCAAAATATTGATGGATTAAATGAGGCCTAGTTTCATAATCATAATGTACAGTGTTTAGTGCACAATGTTTTCCTTGACTGTGTTTAGTACTAGCTTCTAAGAGGATAGCTTGCATTTTAAAATAGACTCAGTTTCATTATCATAGATGTTTTCTGCTTTTTGAAAACATTTTGTCATTCAGATATATTTTTTTTAATTTCCCAGATACTAATCCCCTGGTGGGATAATCTCATACCAATCCATATGGGGAAGCAGTTTTGCAGATCAACAAATCCTACCATTATTTGATTTGATCTAAGAACAACTTAATTGAAACAACACAAAGTCATTAAGAATGGTTCTTAAGAACATCCTAGTTAATGTAAATGACAGACAGTTTAAAATAATGAAAATGTTGTTATGACCAATAGATGAACCCATTCTAATATTAAGTAATTCCAGGATTTTCTTACGTATACAATACATTCTGGTTAGTCACAGGTAACAGTTTTGTATCAAAGGAAATGAACTGTTTATAACAACTGCGCTGCACACAGTGTAACATACATATATACAAAGTATGAGAAACTCTGTTAAAAAACAGGCACATGCCATAATGCAGGTAAAGTCCTGAGGCAATGAAAAATCTCCTCAGAGATATTATGTTGAAGTGGTTTTCATATCGATATATACACCCAAAAATATTATTTTGGGTTATAAACATATAAATAATGAAACTGCAGTGACTCATCTAAAAAAAAGAAAAAAAAAAAAAACCAAAAAAAAAACTGCACAAGCTTGAAGCTTTTATTGCCTTTGCAATTAAAACAGGTCTTTAGGCTGTCAGCCAGCATTAGAGAGACTTAAGACAGAAATTATTAGGCTACTGAAATATATTCAAAATCACAAAAAGGTCTAATTCAGATGCCTTCTAGTCTTCTGATGTACAAATATGTTACCGAGTTACTTCATGTCTTGCTGCTTCTGAACAAACTGTGGGTGAAAAAAGAAATTTCCTACCTACACAAAAGAACAGATTTTAGCGCTAGGCCTTTAGGCAGTCAAAGCTTTGAAATTCTCATTATAGACTAGAGGTTAATTTCTTGTGGAAGCACATTTTTTTGGGGTAGAGGGGGAAAGGTAAAAAAAAAATAAAATAAAAGATGATTTCCTGATGAGCTTTTTCTTAAATCCTTCAAGGTAGAAGAAACTGCACACCATTTCACTTTTATTTCAAAAATAAAAAAAAACCTACGCTTGCAAAGGAGAGGAAATCTATGCCCTGAAAAATCCTCCAGTCAAAAAATCTGGACAGTTGTTCACTCTTCTACTGAACATAATGAATCGCTACACTCACAAGAGTAACAATACCCCATTGCAATTCACTTTTTATTTTTAAACAGCTTTGTTGACACTTTCTGAAAACACTCATACAAACAAGTTTTTCTTCATGAATATCTACAGAAGAATGTCAGAGTTAGTTCTATTTACAAATACTCATGACCAAAAATACTTGCATAGCCTACAGCATTTGCATACTCAAGGAGGATTAGAAACAGGATCCCACAATGTATCCAGGCAACTACACCTAACAGGATATGGAAAACTATGAATTATCCCCGAATAGCTGGGAATAAAATTCCAGAGTTAAAATTTCATAACACTGAACTGACACATTCAACTCTCAAAGCAAATGAAATCAAGGGCTAAAATCATCAACTAACTTGTTTTTGGCAAATAATCCTCTCAGTCCAGGCATTTTTCTTTTATCTGCAAATAACATGATAACACAGGTAAGTTGTTTTGCAAGTTAGAGAAATTGCTTGCTGCTCCCGAGTCATAGCAGTGAGTTTTTGTTCTTGAGACAACAGTAAGCCACAAGTTGGTGTGTTCCATGCATAGAAACGATGAATCAGTCTTTCACATTTCTACTGATTGATTTTCTACACAACAGGTATACTGCTCGTTCTTACCACCATTTCTCTGAGAATGTCTCCTTAACTAGTAAAATCTGTTTGCCATTTATTTCATTTTATTCGCTGATCTCCTGGACCAAACCACATGTTATATATCAACATAATTTGTGCTCAAATTCCAACACAAATTTTACACGTGTTTCAAACATAACTGTTGAGATTACCTGATCTGGTCCATAAATTTTTTAACTGGCATATCATATGCACTGAGTTTTCATAGTTCTCCATTAAATCTAACAGTTACCCTACCTTTGGATGCTTCCACTCTATTGAAAGAAGCACACAGCCAGGATGGCCCTATTGACATCTGGCTGACACATCAGATTGCTCACCAGCTGAAGCATATTCTGTAGAAACAGTATTTGCCAAGACATCTTGGCCAGAGGCCAGGCCATCTCTAATGGAGTATGACTCACGATGTAGACCACCTCTTGGACGGTCAATATGCTTAAGAAGGCTTGAGAAAAGTAAACACTATTTTACACTGGTTTCTCCTTTTATTTTCTCCCCATTTACTACTGCTCTCTTTCCATCTTTGGAAAGCCATTTACAAATTTACCATTTGATTCTTGCTCAGATCAAAAACACACTGAGATTGACAAAGTTAAATGCCTCCCAGGCCTCTTTTTTCAGTTACCACAAGATCTTTCTGAGGAAAATAACTGCTAAAGCATGAACACCTTAAATTTCTGAGCTACTCACTGACAGGTGACGGTAATGCTTTGCTGGTTTTACCTTTAGAGTTTCAAATGTCAGTTGGACTTTAAATTCAAAAAAAGCAGGAAAGAACAAATTGAAATATTTTCATATACTTTCCTTGGTATTTTTAACATACTTTTCTCACTTTACCTTAATAATACATCATCCTCTGAAATGCTTGTTTGTGTAGATTTCCAATTCACAATCAGAATGGGTTAATGTTTAACATCACACTATAGTCTTTATGAAAAGATATGACAAACATATTCCTAAAAAAAAAAAAAAAAAAAATCAGAACTATGCTCCTAATTAAAGGGCAAATAGCAGCAAGTTGTTTTGGCAAGACCCACTAGTGTTACTGAAGATGAAGCAGTGCTAAATTGTAATGGTTCAGAATCAGTTCTTTCATACGATACATTGTCTTTGCTTCTTTGAAGCAACACAGTTGATTATCCTTCACCTGTGTTATCTACACTTTAAATCTATTAAAATTTGAGGGAAATATTAACAAGAAAATAGTTATTCCTTACTGGAATAACTGAGGATACCACCTTGTCAACACCATGGGAAGAATTCATCATTCTATTTAGGCACCATGACATTCAAAGCAATAGGATTTTATTTTTATTATCTAGATGAGTAACGAGACTAGTTTCTCATTAATACATACATAGGGTCATGAAAATACATGTGGTTTAAAATTTTACATATTCTTTAATAAAAATCACAATCCACTGATGTCTGTGACATCGCAGCTGGTTACTGTGGGGATGCTCACAGTGCTGCAAATAGAGGATTATTACAGCACGTGAGGGGAAAAAACTGCAGGAATAGATAAGCTGTAATAAGGGTAAAGATCCTTTTAGTTGTGAAAAAGCTGTATAAAAAACAAATGTGAAGAAAATAGGCTGCATGTGATACATACTGACATAATTGTTTAATCACACTGTTTTGTACAAGGTTCATTCAAACAAGAGAGTCTGTGTTACGGTAAAACAACTGGGGGTTTAGTGGTAGTGACAAAGGGTCAAATCATTCACTGTTAGGAAAATACTCTTACCTTTCAGTTCATCCTGCAAGGTTTCGATATTTCATAGCAAGAAATCACTTTTCAAGTTCAAAGACAAAATTAATTAGATTTAGAGCCATTTTTAACATTGAGAACAAAATGTAACCATATCTATAATTCAGACTGAGTTACAATTTCTGCAAAAGTTACATCTGGGTAGGTTTTCCATCTAGTTTATTTCTCGATTTGTATTTACCAGTTCATATAACGAAGTGTGTGTAATCATAAAGGAAATCTTGAAAGGACTAATTTTTATCTCACTCTGTTATAGTCAATTTTCAGAAAACTCAACAAAATTTCTCTTACTCTCTTTGGGTAGAAAAGAGGTATAGATCACCTATGCTGATTCATCATCCAATCTGATGATCCACCAATCCAGGGAGGTTGTAAAGATGGTATTTTAAATTCACTGTCCCTTCCAAGCAGATGACCATCATATAAAAGAACCTCTACTTCCCAAAGGGCAATGCAACAGATCATAAAATAAGGCAACTGCATCCCTATAAAGTACCATTTTCCCTAGGGACATAGACTGATTGATCAGTTGATTAATTACAGTTATTAAAGCAGAATATCCACCCTTTGCCTTGTCACATCTCATTTACAATCTGGTTGTTTTGACAGGCAAAATCATTTCACATAGATTTTTGTTTGAGAGGCATATTTTTGTTGCAGATGTGAGGATAAAAGCCAAAATATAAAGCGCCACAGCAGAATCCTAAGCTAAACAAATAGAAGGGGTTTTAGATGTCAACAGCTACGTTCACAGTATCAGTCACAAATTAAAAGGATTATCATTGTTATGGAAATCGGCGACAGCAGTATGAAGTTATTTAAGGTTTCCTACACAAAGCTCAGAAACAGAAATCCTTTTCAACAAACGGTGCTACCATCCATAAACAATTATTAGAGAGAATTACTCAGATAAAGCTTTCCTTCAGGTCTATGGGGCTTTTGTTGTTGTTATTCTTGTGTGCTTTTCTGTTCATGTGATTTTAGCACTCAGTCTTGTTTTTTACTGGGTAAAAACAGTGAGAAATATTTCCCTGAATTTTTATGATTATTGAAGTTTTGATTGCCTTTGATGTTGAACACTTAGCAAATTCAGAAAAATGTTAGCTCAGAACTCATTGAAGACTAAGAAGTTTCTATTGCTGTCAAAGCACCTTTACATCAAGCTCCGTTTAACCTGGCCTTCCTCCTATGCAAATGTGATGTCCAAAGTGACCTGAATCCCTGCAGTGTTTGTGATAGACAGTAAGCTCTTACTTATGAGATTTCATGGAAATGACTTATTTATTCCACTATTTTTTTATGCCTATTATCTTCCTTTGGAATTCTGCCAACAAATTCCAATGCCCTGTCTGCATTTTTAAACTATGTTAACAAATAAACAAACGAATTTAGCCAAAGCTGAATTCACAAGCTGACAGCCTTCCACAAAGATGAGAGGCTAGGTGTCCTTTTGGGCCTCTGTCTGTTAAAATCACTCTTTTCATACCATTGAGTGTGTAAAAGTCCATGTATTGATTACTACCAGCAGCCTAGACATTCCAGTTAGAAAGATGACTATCTTTTGCTAACCATTAGTGATGTGTGTATCACAAGTGAAATGATTTAAAAGACTAGTAATTATCATATGGTCTCCAGATATTTTAACATTAATCAAAGCACACATGACTAAACATGAAGTTCAAATTCGTCATTACTTTATGTCATGTTTGCTGCAATGGTAAATCTCACTATCAACACTCCTCCTTTCATCCAGTTATTGTAATCACTTAAGACCAACATGACCACCAAAACTTAAGAAACTAAAAGGGCAGTTAAAAAATGCCAGCAGGTTCACTAAAGGGAAAAGAAGTTCTACTGTGAGAGACTCTTCACAGAAGCAGTTATATTCTTAGCCACCTGTCCTACATTTAAGGATGAAGCTGAAGCATTTGTTCCTTGTGTGACTATGAATGAGACAGTATCACACAAGAAAAATTCTCAGAGGACCAGAACAAAAACTATTTAAGTCTTTAAAAAAAACAAACTCACACCAAAACTCACCTAGTTCTGAGACTTCCTGAGTAGACACAGACTCTACTGCAGCAAATAGAACACTACATTTACATTCTCCCAGCCTCATTGTCTACTTCACAAACAAACTAGCAGTTTCCTTTTCTATTTGATGGCAAGAAATACTCTCATACAAGCCACATTATAATGTTCTCATCATACAGTGATAAAAACCATCACTGCAACAGATACCCAAATTACATCATGTTGCTCCAGGACAGACTCAGCCTGCCACAGCTTCACCAGGGGAGTGTGGTAGCCTGCAAGA
Organism: Strigops habroptila; assembly: GCF_004027225.2. Taxonomy (NCBI): domain Eukaryota; kingdom Metazoa; phylum Chordata; class Aves; order Psittaciformes; family Psittacidae; genus Strigops; species Strigops habroptila. The sequence continues at coordinate 12,772,436 of NC_044284.2, forward strand.
AGGAAAATAGTTGATCTTTGAGATTTCCTTTCTCATTCAGCCTCAAAAAAATAAAAAAAAAAAAAAAAAAAAAAAAACCCAAAACACCACCAGAAATATAAAATATTCCAGACCATACAAAGGCACCAAGCAATACTATGAGCAAAGAGTAGAGAGAGATTAGGATGCTTATACTAATTGTGTTTAACATTTCAACATTTTGTAAGCCATGGGGCAACTGAATCATCCTGTGAAATTATGGTGGTTAGGATATATTCCCAAAAGTATAAACATTTGAGGCTGGCAAGTTCTTTACTTGTATTGCCTCAGGCACCAATAGGTTCATCCTTTGCATGGCTAAAGTTGGGATTTCTCAAGATCATGGAAAGCTTACGATGCCCTTCAAGAAAAAAAGAACAACAACAAAACCAACCTGCTTTTGCAAGATAACTTTTCTAATGTAAAAGAGTCTGGATTTTGGGGGTTTGGTTGTTTGGGTTGTTTTGGGTTTGTTTTTTTTTTTGTTGGTTTTTTTTTTTTTTTTTTTTTTTTTTTTTTTTTTTTTTTTTTTTTTTTTGATATTTTTGGGAGTAAGATTGCTCTTTCTTAATGATTAAATTGGGGGTGAAAAGCCAGGTTAGCAAGGCAGGGGTTGCTGAGGGCAAACCCGTACTCACCTACAAGTTTGATTCACCTTTGCAGACAGAAATCCATTAGGTGGTACAGAATACTATCCAAGGGAAATGATTAAAACAAAATTATGCAAACAAGATGGCAAATACTTCTTTTGGGACTAGAAGAAGGCTGTATCGTTCGGCTACAGTAACAAGACGAAAACAAAGAACTGAAGTAAATAAGAGCAAAGATTATTGTTATAGACAATTCATAACCCGTAAGTGTCACGGTGAGGACTAAATGAGTCAAATAAGCAAAGACAAGATATATGGTGGATGGAGGACTCAGGAGAGACACAGTTATGTCCTCTCACCAATTTGAAGACCTATAGTGAATAGGATCTTTTCACTGAAAAGGCAAAAAAAACCCCTATTTTCTTTTTATTATATTCTATTTTGGGAGGGAACAAAATGGTTAAGTTACAAAGAATGATTTATGTGATACCAGACTGGAGTGGAAACTGCAGTTACATAGCTTCTTCACTGACCAGATGAATAACCTTGAGCAAGCAATGTTATCTGTGCATTTATCAATAAACAAATAGTTTATTCCAAGTTCTTTGAAGCAGAAGCTACCTTTTATGCTTCTGTACAGCTCCTAGCACAGCAGTCTCAGATGGGCTTGGCACACCACACCGTAATTCAGTTCATCAATATCAATAAAGACAGAACCTGTGGAAACAGGCCATAAGACCAAGAGTTTCAAATCATTCATGCGCAATTTTAGCGGATCTTTTCTTCTTTCATTTTGTCTACATAACTAAAGAAGTTACAGTACAACACGTGCTAAAAGATCCCTCCAGCCAAAGAAAGAAATTTGGGAGTTTTTATTTATAACATTCCAAAACATAGAGCATACTGCAGGCTGACAAAAGCATACAAGGTGATTCATGTCAGCAAAGGTATGTCCTTCAGAAGTCACTAGCAGGAGTGATATTATTCCTATTAAACTGTTAAGCACAGAAAGAACTTCAGATACCAACAATTTACCTTTCTCCCACTTACACCTTTTCATCCCCAGTGTCAAGAAACATCCCCAATATCAAGAACTTCTGGTTCACTCCATGGGTTATTTCCCCAGAAAGTCACAAGAAGAAAATTTCTGTAGGGTTGATTCTTCAATTGTCAAGCCAAACGAGGGACAATCACAAGAAGCCAAGAAATCTGCAATATGGAATGCTACAGAGTTCTGAAGGTTGCCTGTCAGTTCAAGACACGGGACAGAATAATGAATGACACAGAAAGTTTGTTTTCACTCCAAGGGGGCCAAGAATTCACTCATTGTTTGATTGCCATTTCAAGAAAGGATCCTCTAAAGAGAAGGATCCTATTAAAAAGTGTGGAAATTTAAAATAGTTAAAGTAACAAGGTAGCTCATTGCATTTATGAGCATACCAACTAATTCTTATGCAAAGCCCATTTGTTTGGTTTTGCAAACCAGAGAAGGAAATGTGCTGTTTCATGTTTAATTTACCTTCTATAGGACACACAGCTTCATACCTGTCACAGGTTTGGTATTAAGTAACCAACAGTGTAGATGATATATAAGGGATAATAGCTCCCCTATGATTTGTCTGCTCAAAAGGAATTTTAGCTGGAAGAGAAGACTAAACAGAACTGGAGTAACAGATGGGGAACTGTATTTGAAGTCAATTATTTTGTTATGTTGAGGCCCTGGCCAGAATTCAGATCCTGAGCAAACCATGTCTATCCAGCATCCCACCTCTTACTGATTGCTGGGAAAGGATTCAGTAGTAGAAATATAATGACCTAATAAAATCCTGAATGGAATAAGGGAGAAGTTAGATCTCTAGTAGAACTGAAAATCCTATGTGAATTTAGACAGTGACTGGGAATTGCTTAAACACAGATAAGTTATCAGTGAAATAAGATAGAACTTGGTCAAAAGTAATGCCAGAAATCTGAAACAAACTTCATGCAAAAACACTTCATGCAAAAAATTAAATCAATAAAAGGATATTTTTGTTTCCCCCATCAACATTGGCATCAAGTATTGATGCTAAACCAAAAGGAAACAGAAGAGTCGTATGTCCAATACATAACTGAAGAGATCCTTAACACAATACTGGTAGGGTCCATAACTCATTACTGGTTAGATTAATATCTTATCAATTGACACAGGAACAAATTAGTCGTAAGGTAGAGCTGAGCAGTCAATGCTTGAAGCTTAAGCTTGGGCTGCAACCCAAGTACTTTTTATTGCCTCCAAGATGCAAATAAGTATCCCTACATGCTGGCATGCTGTGGAAGTAGCACTCATTCAGGGCATGCTTCAGGATCCTGAATGCCCTTCAAGGTCGCACTGTGTCTGTGCTTTAACACAATTCCTAGAAAAGTGATCCATGAATACAAAGGGGCAAGTAATTGAACTAGCCACCTGTAAATGCCTCACACCAGTCTGGTCGAAAAATGGTACTGAGATAAATACATCTGTGGTGGCAGACATCAAGCTCAGTAAAAACTCCTTGAAGAGATAACACTCAGCATAACCTTCTTCTGAGCTTCAGCCACTGTTAACTGGTGAAGAAAGCTGAGAAATTGCTTTTAACTACTTTTTTTTTTTTTTTCTATGGCATACCTTCTCAAGATTACTTTGAAAGAGGGTTTTTCCAGACAATGCTGTACAGGTACATCAATGGTCCTTCAGGAGTATGCAAAGCAAATTAAACACCTAACATTTCTTACACCACTTGAATTTTGTGCAGAAATCAAATGTGTACTCAGATGCCTCTAAAACTGCCTTCAGGCCACGTAGTTATAAACCAGTCACACTTGCCTGACACAATCTAACAATTACCCAAGAAAAATTATGTACAAAATGAGAAAAAATTGCTATTCCTACTTGGAGCATAAGTACAATGCATGCTTCTCAGTTACCTGGCTCTGAAACTGGTCATCTCTTGCTGTCAGATATTCAGAATGCAACAACACTACCTTGTAATAACTGAAAGCTGTTTGCTGCACTTTCATTCAGACTTAATTAATTTCAATTTTATTTCAAAGCTTATAATGTAACATTTTCCTTCTGGAAAGACTTCCTGCTCTTTTCTGGTTTTATAGGTATCCTGTTCACAGTTTGAAATTAAGTTTTCTTGAGCATCTCAGGTCTCTAGACAATGCTATAGGTGAAAGAGTTTCAGTAATTTATATTTGGGTTATGAAAGTTTGTACTGCAGGGGGGAATTATCGTGGTAACACATGGGATGAAACATAGATGCGCCTTGTCATACTTTTCATGAAAATGGATGGTGAGCAGATGAGCCCCCATTCTATTATTGCTTTGTTATATTTTTACTGATTACAAACAAACAAACAAACAAAACAAAAAACAAACAGCAACAAAAAAACCAAACCAAACCCCCCCATTTGTGAAATCTTAACTCTGTCAAGATGGAATAAGCACTATTACAAAAAGTACTGCTCACAGGCACTTATGCAAATGGCTAGAGAAAGATGCTACAAGAATAAAGGTGTTTGGCTGGGTTGGCAGAGAGCGATGGAAGCAAATCATGTTCTCACACTTGTCTCAAAGCCTCTCTCCCTTCTTACCTGCTCACTAGTGCCTGTTAAATGTAACAAGGGTAAATAACACTCTGTAACAGACTTCTCTGCTTGCCTGGAGAAAACATGCTGATCCTTAGAAGACAAACAGAACAGATATCACCACCCACAAGTTTCTGCAGAAGTTAATGGAGAAGGAAGAATGACACCTAGGAAATGCTGGATGGATGAATACCCTTATCAGGGTGACACATAGCAATGTAAAGTTCTAGATACCCTCATCAGAACCATTATGTTAAGGAGCATATACAAAAAAAGAGCTCCAGATCTCTTCCTCAGTGCTTCGAAAAGCACTTTTCCTACATTACCATTTATTTAAATGCATCTGGACATGTTGATAACAAATACATCGTGCACATGTTCCAAATAAATGGCACAACCAGACCATACACAGCTAGACAATATGTCCATTTTAGGAAGCGCTTGGTCAAGTACTGCTTTCTTATAGCATTTGATTTTTACAGACATACTCCCTGAATTCTAAAATTTTAATAAATGCCACAATTGATATTAAAATGGATATTAAAATATGATATTAAAATTTATATTAAAATTACTTGCTTTCAAAATCTGTCCTTATCAACACTAGTGGGTTTTAATATTATATATATAAATCTCATCACTGAGGTAAATGCCTTTCAATTATGTATGCTGGTATTTTCCTTATTAAAGTACATAGTTTATGATTATTTTTGTTTGCAAGAGTGCCTGAAATTACCTCTTTTTTTTTTTTTTATGTTGTTTTTGAAGGAACAAGATGCTCTTTACTAACTGTTCATGACAGCAATTACTACCTATGGGGCTTTTTGTTCTCACTAACCTAAAATATCTATCTTATGATGCAACGCAGATAAACTACTGCTGGGACTCTATTTAAGTCTGATTTAAAAAAGGATGTGGAAAAGGGAAAAAGTTGGAAACCATAGCAGATTGCACTTCTATGGTACTTATAAGATGATCTTATCCTCACTGCAATATAGCCATTATGTGGATTATGCTTGAAGTGGGGCAGCAAGGTCTGTTTCAGAACTGCATTATCTAAAGTACCATAAAGCATTTTCTCCTTTCACAACTGCTGATGGAAACTGTTGAAATTATTTTTTTCTCTACACATACACCTAGATGTGTCGCCCATCTGCATTTACTTAATATTCTAAGCAGATGATTACTGCATTTTATTATATGACGATGTTTTAATCTGCATTATTTATTAAACCTATAAACAGATCTGTGGGCTAGACATATCAGCATCTAATCACACAGTAACCCATCAAGTCTTTCTGTCCTAACCTACACAGAGAAATAGGGGCTAAAATGTAAGCAAGTATGTGTTATATATTTACTGCATCATTAAAATACAAAGCTGACCTATGATACACAGGCTCCAAGTGCATCAGATATAGAAAAATACATAATAAAAGACTGGAAATAAATGAAACAAATTATTCTAAATAGCATGACTAGTACGTTAACAATGCATCAATTTTTTTCATGTGTTTATATTTCTCAAACTATGTTTTAATAACAGGTGTTTCTAGCACTTGAACTAAATTAACTTTTTATGGCTATATATTAAAAAACGTGAGACCAAACATAAAACTCTTTCATATTACAGCACCCAATGAACAATCATGTTCATAGTATGGCCTGTTGGTCCTGGACATTTTATGTTCTGTGATGTTAAGATAAGGATGAGGCTGAAATATAGGAATAAGGAATAGACATTTGCAGCACCTCAACCAAGTCTCCACAATTGTCAGAAAGGCATTTCAGCACACGGGTTCTAAGCATACCCTTTTGTATTCCAGCTTTGGCATGCCTTAACTCCTCTGTAAATGCTCTAAACACGAAAGCACTTTACAGTAAATCTAAGATTAAGAGAGGGAGGGTTGAACAATTACGTGAAACTGTTCAGCACGTGAAGTAAGTCCTGAGACAGAAGCATTCTGGCCTTTTCTTGAATTGACCTCTACAGTTTTCTGCTGAGTTACTGGAGCCGTAGCACTCATCCATGATCATGTTTTAGAGGAGGGGATACAAGGAGCACTAAAACGGGATTTCTGTGTAAGGAGAGACTAGAAGTGCTGACTGAAGCACTTTAAATTTCCATCTAAAAAATAGTACTTTGCCCCCTCCTAGTAAAAATACACTTTAAAAGTCTACTTCATGTAAGAATATGATGTAAATTATTTTTCACAAGGAAAAAAAAAAGTAGATATAAACAGAATTCATCAACTTTGGGAGTTGATGTTTGGTTTTCTGGAATCAAGTTAGCTTGCTTGAAAGTGTGCTAACTTGAAATAAGCCAAATACCATTATCAGATGGCCTGTGAATCATGATGTGCAGCATGAGAGGACAGCACATGAGTAGATAAGTTTAAAAAACCCAAACCTACCAGCATTACAATAACATGATGGTAAACGGCCTTAACAGAAAAGTTAAAACTAGAGTGGGCTGAGAATCCAGTACATTTTCATACCACAAGTTGCTTAACTGTCTCTGTTATACTGCTTCTAAGGATAAATAAAATACTTCCCGTATAGCCAAACGGATACATTGCAGGAACACAAATATTTGTAAATAACTGCTGAAACAGAAATCTGGTGGTAAAGTGAAGATGCAAGGAGATAATAATTAAAATGGAGTCAGTTAGAGGGTGGCAGGCAAAGGTAATCAAGAAGTAACATGATGTTACATTCACTTTCCAATGCATATTGTCCATATAGTTGTAATGCTTTCACTTGATGAACCAAGGCATTCTCTCACTCTAATAGTTTGGTTTTATCTTCTCCAATCGTATTCTAAACTAAGTTTTGTGGGCTAAGAATACAACAAGGGTAAAGGACAATAACTTACCAGATAAGTTTACTGCTCAGTAGCTGGATTTTTTACAGACTGTTATACTTTATTCCCTAAAGAATAGAGGCTCGCATACACAGCTCGAAATATCTGCAGTTCTTGCCTCACAAAAGATGAAGTAGTCACCTAATCATATCTGGAAAGAACAAATGTCCTTGCCATACAGTGCTATACTGAAAAAGAACAGAATACCACAAAAATAAATTCAATGACTACCAACTGTTAAATGCCATCTCCCATCATTAAATCCAAACCTAGTTTGTCACAATGGCCCATGCCAAGCACAAAAGTACCCAGTACAGCACAGCAAGATGAAGAGAAGAAAGTTGATTGAGCACACTTCTGGTCAATACCTTTGTAATTAAAATGATCATACAGATGAGTATAGAAAATTAAAACGTACTTTCATTTTCTGCTGAAGGATTTACTACTGCATATCTTATAAGGAAAAGAAAATCATGACTACCCAGTTACAGGCTGTCACTGGTTGGAGACAATTGTACTACAATCATCCCACTGCACAACAGAGAAATTTAGAACATATGGACTACAGGAAGGGAAAGTGGTCAGGGCATTTATCTGCATGTATGAATATCTCAGCCTCTACTACAAATTATTTTGCATAAAGCAACCACTTGAAGAGGGATAGTACCCCAGATGTTCCTCTTCAAATGAAGGCAAGAGGGACAATCCATGTGCTTTAAGACCCTCACTCCTGGCTACTGTTACAGTCCCTCCTGACTGCACTCAGTAGGTAGGATCCAACATGCTCTTCAACCCTTCTTCAAAACGCAGGTGGAAGGAGCAGGGTTTCTAAATAAAAGCACAGTTTTAACTTAAGTAATATCGAGAGATCTGTGGGGTGTTAGGGACTGCAGAGGCTACATACAAAAGAGGTTTCTCCACTTATTTCGTTTGACAGTTGAATTGAATTTCCTGATTAATTACAATATATTTGAAAGGAATGAACAACAAAGAAATCTTGTCTCAAGCTCATTTTTAGATAACTGTGTTACTTGACTTTAGCAATGCAACTCCGATTTTTTTCAGTCTGCACTGTACGTGGCAAACATGAACAACCAAAAGTCAAAATAGCTATGCCCTCTCATGCCATTTTTCCACTGAAAAGTCTTTCAGACAAATTTGAGCAATATGGAGATATCCTGGTAATGCTTGAGCAATAATGCACCATATTTATAGACAGTTCTTTAGCTATGAGATCCCAGAGATACAATTATCTTTACTTTCCAATAACTTAGCTCCATTATTCACCTACTGAGTGGATTATTTTCATAAATTAACTTGCATCTCAAATCTAAACTTCTTCTACTGTAAGCTTTCACACCACTTTTGTATGGTTCTAATATTTTCTAACACAAACCAAACCAAATTTGCCTAGTGTTTTGAATTACAAAAGCAATATATTCAGTCTACAAATTTCAAATGAGCATAGTTTTCAACAAACCTTCTTAAAGGATTTGCACATTTAAAAAGCACTTTGCAGTCCAATCTAATGGCTCCTGCTTGCCAGCAATAGGAGTAGGCACAATTTCATGCCATATTAGGTGCTGTCTTTACAAGTGCTTGCAGGTTCTTTCTTATACTGTCATTGTTACCCTTTGACAGGGCCCTCTCCAAAAGAAAAGGTTATTTGGTAACTCCAGCATAACCATCTGAAGTGAATTACACAACACTAGTTAATTCTGGTTTTTAAACAAGGGGAAAAAAGAATAACCAAGAATAAGATGCTTATTTAATAACAACTTACCATGGTTTTAGCTGCTCATTCCTGTATTTCACAGTACATACACTGCATAAGCTAGCATATAAAAACAAATAACGAGCTCACAGGACACTGATGATCTGAGCTACAAAGTATTAGAGAAAGACTAAACGCAGGCCTTTGTTCTGCTGTGCTTTTATCAAAGGGAGAAAACTGTATCCGCTTCCCAGCATTCACTGGAAAGGTAAATGCCATATACTAACCTGTTCCACAAGGGAGCTGCATCTGACTGCCTAAAAATCTCAAAGCTGCCTCTGATCCCCTGACTTGTCTTTTCCTGCGTCCTGAATTTTTACAGTAGGTTCACAACAAAATGACCAAATTCTTATGCCTCAGTTAGCCCTGCATCCTATTAAAAAAAAAAAAAAAGAAAAAAAAGAAAAAAAAAAAAGAGTATCAAACCCCTGCTTTTTAAACGGAAATATCGCCATTTTCTGATAGCTACCCTAAATAAAACCTGTTAACACTAAACTCATACCTCCGCCCAGAAGGTTATTTGTTACAGCACTGCAATAGAAGTGACTGACATTTCCATTACAATGTATTTTTGCTAAGCTACATGACAGCAAAGTCACTGCTTAAAACACAAACCCAAAAGTCCAGAGAACTCAACAAACAAGTCAGGTACATTGTTACAGTCAGGCAACAAGAAAGGGCAATGCCTGGGCTTGCAAGGAAACAAGACAAGGAGGGCAGTGAAAGGAGCTCACACCTCTGAATTCCTGGCTCATTCATCTTCCAACTCTTGTTTGTGAAAACAGACCATCAGAATGAGGAGAAAGGAAGAACTGCAGAGAGCATCTTCAAAAGCTAGGCTCTTCGCAGCAAGGCTCACAGGCAAGTGGGTAGAAATCAGAGCTGAGCAGGCAAATGCTGCTGGGGTGTGACACATAGATGCAACCAAAAATTGATGGATATAACGTTAGAACTTTGCAGAAAATTCCAATACATGCAGATGTTTTCATCTTACCTTGCAGCTATTGCATCTTAAATACTGTGGAACTAACAACCTGAGAGTGAAAATGATTACCAGCCCACTGAAACTAACTTCATCGATTTTCCCTGTCTAAACAAAGTGCAATGCTAAAAAGATAATCAAACAACCAACCTTAACTGTGAAAACAAAATTGGATTTTTAAAATACTGTCATTTTTATTAATCTGAGGTGATATTACTTAGCTGAAGATGGCCCCTTCATTTACAATAAATGAGCTTTTTCACGTTAACATTCGCTATTTAACTGAACAAGTTATATAAAAAAAATGAAATAAAATTTGCTGTATTTCAGACAAAAGCTATTTTTTACCATGAAGTCATAAAACCCCATGAAAGGAGTTTACAATGAGAGACTGACATGCCCTTAACTCCAGCAACACCAGCTAAGGCAAATGTAATAGGGGAAAAAAAAAAAAAAAAAAAAATCAAAGATAAGAATCAAAGTATTTTATCAAGGTTGTTCATCCTATTACAATCTCCACTTCTACAAAACTTTTAATGTAGAAAGTCACCTGCTGGACAGAGAGCTGTTGGCATGAATCTGTATATAAAAGCACTTTTCAGTTACGGTCTGTGCCTGAAATGAGAAAAGGATTTCTTCTGTAGAATTTCTTTTGACTGAATTTTGGCTAAACGATATTTCTAAAGTAGGTTGAGCTTGGTTTTTTTTTTTTTTTTTTTTTGGTTTTTTTTTTTTTTTTTTTTTTTTTTTTTTTATTGTATTCAGTGTAATAATAAAAGTAATATTCTATTCTCAAAAATACAGTCAAAGTAAAACCACTAAAATTACATATCTTACATCATAGGTTTACACTGCTGAGCATCAAATCAGAAGCTATTGACCTGATCTTGGAAATACTAAGAATAAGCTAAATACAGCCATATCTGAGCAGACACACATTTTCAAATGTGCAAACATTTTCAAGAAGAAAGGGAGAAAATATTTTAATGCACTGCCAAAACGACAACATAATTTTGAAAATTCAAAATTATCTGAATAAATTAAAAATGCAACTAATTTCTCACTCAAATCTCCTTTGAGTTTCCTGGTTAGTAAGCTTACTCTCATAAGGGTTAATAGTGCCAATAAGATCCCACTGGATTCGTTTTTATGGAGATATGAACATACTAATTAAAAACCAGATGAAAATACTGCAGGTTTCATTTCATTTAGCTACAGACCATCTACTGACATATTTCTGAGAATAACTGCATATTCCTTATTTATAAAATAGAATCAAAGCGTTGCAGTAGATACCATTAACAAACACCACACAAATAACATCATCTATTTATGTATTTGGCTAGACTCGCTTGTTTCTCAGCATAAGACAATGGTATCCAGATAAATACATGTGTACAAGAAGATTCTCTCTTCGCACAGTTGTCCTGACAGATGCGCTGTGTGATGTAGTTGGCCATGGCTTCTATCATAATGAGACAAGTTTTCCAAATACATTAGCTGTAAGATTTAAGAAATAACTGAGACTGAAAAGGCCCATGGAAGAGAAAAAACATTTATAAAGAAATAACTGGACTTTCTAGGCATTATTAGGTACTTATGAAAGGAAACATATGGGCCAAACATTCATGCTCAATATAAATCTTTTAAGTAAAGCCTATTCAGGAGTGAAGACTTTGTAAAGAGTCTCTAGCAAAATATGAAACATTTTACTGAAATCTCTTCACCCCTATGATTTGGTTATGAAAAGAAAAATTCTTTTACACATATAAATCAATAGTTTATAAATTTAGAAGCCTGTAAAAGCACTGTTTCATTGTTTATGTCAACACACCTAAGCCTGAGCCAATGTGAACAGCCTTTAATTTAAGGTAATTAAAGACTGAAAAGAATTTTTGTTAGGACGAGGAGACATTTTTCAGTCAAGGATACTAATCTCAAACTCCTGAATACTAAGTTGAGCATTTTTTTATTAAAGCAACTACTAAGAAGTGCAGTTTCAGTATTCTATGCAAGGAAATGTTTTGGATCAACACTTTTTCATTTCCCTATGGGGAAAAAAAAAAGTTACATATAAATTTCAAGGAGAATTATCCCCACTTGAAGTATTGCAGTTGCAATACTGCAAAATACTCTTTTTGAGTCAATGCAACATTTTGCTTAATCTATATCAACAGAGCTAGAATGTTCCACAGAAGCTGTCTAAAGTGTGCATCACCAGCTTGTTCTCGCTCTCAGCTGATATGCATTGGCACATAAAAACTTACATTGTTTGTATGATACCAGAGTGCTGTGACTTGTGAGAGACCAGGGCATGCTTCCCAGATACTTAAGGGTTCTTTTCATGCTCTGGTTTTCATGGTTGCTTTTTAATCTGGTTTAACTCTTTGAGCATAGAGCAACAAGGATTTCTGTGGGACTTGGCGAGAAGCGTGTCCAGACATTATCACATCAAGTGACAGGTGATTGGCAGAAATTCCAGGATGTGAGTGCACAGTTACAGGCAGAGTGCCCACACCATGGCAAATTCAAAGCAAAGGCCAAATTTTCCAAAACTCCACTCTACTGCTTACCATTACCTATTTTAAAACCACCTTATTTTCTCCAAAGAACTTATATTCCCTGCACAGTGTTCTCTTAAGATGTCCTTGACATGGAATATTCTATGTAACATCTGATCCCTTCCAAGGTCACAGCAATACATAATAAAGAAGGCTTTAATTAAGCCAGGGACCAGCTGCACCATTCTTCACTTTCCAGGAATTCTACTATGAGGAAAACATGCCAGCCATGTCAAATTTAGGCTAAAGTAGAAAGGAGAGGGTTTAGAGAACTGGAGTGCATCCTGCATTTCTGCAATATGTTTCTTTCTTGTTCTGTACCAAAAAAACTTTACAGAATTTCCTGACAATACATTTTCTCACATGGGCTATTTCAAAATTGGAGTGAATTTATTTTCTCCTCCTTCAGTTTTAGTTACCTTATTTCTTTCTTAGCCCATTTCCCTCCATTTCCTGGGACTTCTTTTGATAAGGAAAGGAATTGTGTAAAGTGAGACACCTGATAATCCACAAACTCTTATTATTTACCATAAAGAAGCAGAATGTCTATTATGGATCACAAAAGTAAAGAACAAAAAATAAAAACCTTGAAATTATTACTCAGTCCTGCAATTGATAAGAGTGAAACAGAGTACATGCCACACCCCACACCCCCCCAAAAAAAAAAAAAAAATCGCTAGCAGCAGCACATGCATTGCAAAATCATTTAAGTTGCTTCTTCATGGGAAAGGAAAAAAAAAATGGGTGCACATAAGGGGGAAATCTCAGCTCCTAGTAGAGGACTGATCTGCAACTTGCTAACAGAATGCTGCAAGGGGTATAAGACCCCAAATAGGAAAAGAGAAGCTCCGTTCTATTCTTCCTTTAGTTTTAATTGCCATCCACATAAAACTCTCAGCCCAAAGTTCAAGATGACAGCTGATGTGGCTATATTATCAGAAGTAAATTTTCCAAACAAAATCAACAGCAGTCACACAGCAGCAAAGCCCTAAAATTTGCACTTGCACTCTTGTCCTTACGATTACCCATGACTGCCAAAAATACTGACAGTGCAGCAAAGCTCATATGCATGAACATACTGAGAAAGCACATGGACCGTCAATGAGTTCTTTTCCAGCACAGCACATTTTAGCACGGATGTCTTGCAGGTGCACTTCACAAGATTAAAGTGTAAACATATGCAAGATTCAATATCACACTTCACAGAGATACTGTTTACAATGATAAAATTAATCCTGGTAGAAAATGTCTGAAGACCATGAGAACAGCCATACTTTTTTCGTCCATAGTTGGGAAATACTATAAGAAACTAGGAAAATACAGAATGGCATCTCCTTCCAGCAGGATATTATATCTGAAAGCAGTGGCAGGAATTATATCTGAAGATTGCCTTTTCTCTAAAATCCACAAAATTAGTCCTATTCATTACAGCACCAAGAAATCAAATACCATTTTAGCCTATTCACACTCAGATCTCCCTCATACCCCCAACAGGGAATTCTACAATTTAATTATGCATTTATGAAACAAATATCTCCTTTTGTTTGTTTTAAAACTGCAGCATGATGATGTTATTCAGTACGCCTTCGTCTTTACATTATAAGAATAAAAAAATGCTACCTTTCCTACAACACCATTTATCATTTATTAGACTTTTACTAAAACCCTAGTCCTCTCTTTTCCAAGGAGATGGCATATAGCCATTTAACAGGTCCTCAAAAGGAAACCCTTCCAAGCCTTTATTGTTCTTATTCTTTGTAGCTGTTCTAATTCCCCTGGGGACTTTTACTAGTCTTTTCTGTAATATTCAAAATAACAACGCAACCTTGGTATCAAAAGGATTATACCGTTTTTTTTATTTTCTTATTTTTTCCTGGATGTTTTGTAAAACTGTATTTTCCTCTTCAGCGTTGAGGTGACAATTTTATTGAACTACCACAATAATGCCAAAATCTCCTTCCAATAGTTACCACTGAGTCAAAATGTGTATTCATTTAAACATAAGTATTGCTTTGCATTTACCAAAATTGAATTTTGTGTGTCATTCAACTTCATAAAAATCATATTTTATCCCTAGATTCAGATTTACTTTTGAGTATTCAAAAATATTTAATCAATCAACAGCCTCTATCTTAACTAATCACCCCTTTTCCAAGCTTATTTATGAGGATGCTGGGTAGAATCAATATCTGAGCAGCTGGACTGAAAAATCTTTCATTCAAAATTCAGGTCCCCAAATATCAGACACCCTTACAGTAAAGGTATAAAGCTTGACTTGGGGTGTTTTGACTTGGATTGCAACTCTTTCGCTTTCTAAATATTTTATTCCCCATGAGATTGTAAAGATTAGAGTTAGTGAAACATAGGAAATATTTTCAGGAAAACTCACTTGAGCAGAACTGATTTTAATTTGGACTGTTTATATTATTCACGTGAATTTTCAGACAAATCTTCACAAATATTGAATTTTGAGTTATTAGTAGATTGTGTTTGGTTTTGTTTTTTTTTTTACAGAAGAAAAATTATTTGTTACTGAAGAAAGGAATCCAGAAGTGGACAAGTTTGCTAGAAATGTCATATAATCTAATTATAGCAACCACAGCGACACACAGGGACAACTCTGCATCTCAACTTGCAAAGTTTAAAACTGTGATTTTAAATCTCCGTCCCCATGTTTGAAGAAGGTGTTGAAATGTTTTAAAGTTAACCATAAAATATATAACTATTCTTCAAATTAAAGGGATAGGTTGCTGAAAATATTATTTATGTTCATAATTAATCTGGCAAACTTCAACCATGACTCAGTTATTTGAATGCTTTAATGGTATGTGTAACCCACTCAGTGACAAAAAATGTCTTCAGATACAGAATAATATCTATTATACTAGTTTGAGAAATAAAACCGAGATGTTGGAAAGAAGAGAGCTGCAGTTCCAGAAATAGTTTTCAAAGTAAAATCCTCCTGGTCAGTCTCTGTGCACTGTAACAGACTATAATAACAGGCAGTCGTCACACAAAGATTAAACTTGACATTATATGTTCCTTTTCAGAAACAACTGGGGATAATCATATCCTGCTCCTAAAAATATTAAACTTGCTGATGATGCAGGTAACCATCAGAAGTGGATGTTTCTAATCCTGTGCCCACTTAGGAATCCTATCTTGACAGCAAGTCCTACCCAGAATTAATGTACTTTATTGTTAATAGTAATTAATTTTCATCTTATATTCCCTATTATATTGGCTCTGCAGTAGTTACATGGGCTTACTCAATGCCCTAATTTTTCTCCACTCACAGCCATTTAAAGTAATCTTCTTGAAACTTGTGGGCTTGCTGAGCTGAGGAGTTCTTTCTCTTTTTAATGTGTGTGCTCACCTGGCATTTCTATCCAAGCTCCTACAGCTCGGCTTAAGAGTTAAAAACTGCAATAAAATTGAAATATGTTAATATAAAAATGAAGAATGGGATTTGTCTTACCCTATTAAGAAGATTAAGCAATGGCTAGATAGTTCTGGACCATCTAGAGTTTAACTTTTACTTGTCAAAGCTGCTTCTTCATCTCTATGAAGACACTAGATTATAGCCCTTTTCCAAGGTCAGGCTACTATGTCTCTGCAAGTGAAAACCATGAAAGAGATTTATTAGGCAGCAATATACATCTGTGCATTTTATCTTTCTGCAGCCTAAACACCTAGGAGATGCTTGAAACAGAGTTTAAGAGGAATTCAAATGAATTATAAATGATGATAAAGTCTAACTTGATTCAAAACTGATGGGGTTGCATCATTTAACATTGTCAGTAACGTTGAGTACCATTTTCTAAACAGTGCATTTTTTTCTTTGAACATGTGTCATTTACCATCTCCTATCAAGATACCAGTAAATGTCAGACTAGCTTTCAATTGGAAGATCCTCATAAGCATATTTTATATTACAATGAGCTTTTAAAATTGTAATCAGTTTATGGGAAGTAGCTGAAGTGTGCACAACCATCTCCACAATTCTCATGGCCCACACAAGTGCAGATGTACTCTCTGCCTGTATATATGTATGTGCACATACAGACCTCTCCATATATCATCTCCACATACATAATAACAAACAAGAAAAGTAAGGAATCTTTTTTTCAAACGGTTATTCACAGACAGGTAATGGAGTAACAGCTACATAAAGAACATTTAAATTGATAACAAAGAATACCAATAGTAATTAGCCGTGTTAAACAAAGCACAATACTATATCAAGGAGATTCCTAGGCATAGATCACTTGACATCTACTGAAATTAACAACAAAATAACATTGTCAATATTGTCATTCACACTATTTCTCCTATGGCATCCTGAAGGCAAGGTCAATGCTACAATGTGCATACTGCTTTGTGCCACACATCACCTTTCATATAACTGAAGCACTAAGTAAAACTTTCTGCTTGCCAACAGAAACTGCGTCATAAATGTCAGTATTGACCAATCCACTCTTGTCCATTTGTTAAAAGAGAACAACTCTGTTTAAGCAAAGAATCTAAAAAACTTTGCAGATAAAGAATACAGCCAGAAAAATCTGTTCCTGAATCTTTGAGATCTTTTTTGTTACAAAAATAAAATATTCAAAGTTTTAAGACAAATTTTGTAAGCACACTTCCCACAATGAAGTACTTCGGTTCCTCTTGGTGTCTGTTTTCTTCTTTCCTTGCAAGCACTCAAAGCTAGATTTGGAAAAAAGGGGGAAAAAAAAAAAAATCACCAAACCCACTCAGCAGATGACATAAAAAAACATCCCCATGAATAAAATGAATCAAACGTGTAAGATTGTTTTCACATGAATCCAGGCAGCCTGTATTTGTTATGAAAGTGTCACACTTACACAATTAGGAGGTAAGATGTAATTTGACACAAACTTGATATTCTAAAAATCAACCTAGACAGCAGATTCTGATACCAAAAGTTGCATTCTCCTTCTTGATTCGCCCTTACTTGGCTCTCGTGGGCATCAGAACTCCTCCAGCCCTGTGCTCGCAGCTCTCTGTACCCCAGCACTGCAGGAGCAGGTTGCTAGCATTTTTTGTTCCTGCCTAACATTCTAAGTTTAAGTTTATAACTCTGAGAGTCCCCGGACCTTATTTCTTCTGGACTTTGTTTTATATATAACATGTATTCTTTTGGAGGTTCTCAAAAATCTACTGAGGATTTTTATGTAATAAAAGCAATAAAGCCAAAAAGCGCAACTTCCCCTAATCCTCAATCTGAAAATTCTTTCCTAGTTGTACTTGAAACACTAACCTTAATGAGTTTTTCAATCATGTACCTGTAAGCAAATGTATGATATTTACAGACCAAAGAGCTCAAGATTTGTACAGATATTCTTCTGGCAGTACTGATGCAGCCAGAACAAAAACTCTACTTGACCATTAAATATGTTCCTAATAGAAGTGGACCCATTCAAATAGTCTGCAGAAAATTGGAAGAAGCTTGGGAAAATGAGATTTCTCTGATGAATGTCACAATACAGTGCAGTACATACTGGAGGACAGAGTTTAAAGTGCTTTCCATCTATTTGTCATTTCTGGCTGCTTCTATGTTGGGATGCAGTTTTGCCTATCATCCTGTGCTTGAGATTTGTGTTTTCCCCAGCTCAGAATATATCCATAAAGATGTCATTTTGGATCATGTACTTATCATACTGTAAAGATCCTTGGAATCAAATTCCCACAAAAAAATGTCATCCAAACCCTTGTGTATTGTTTAGGTTGACACAGACTATTTAAATGGTAATAGCTGCAAATGCTCACGTACCGTATTTCTCCTGAATATGCCATCACTCTCTCTGAAGCCATCATCAGTGGTTATCTCCAGCTGAAGGCTAAACAAGAATTCTAAAATTCTTTAAACTGGATTAACCAATACAATCAAAGCTTGATGGTTTCATATACATTAGCATATGTGCAAAATAGGACTTGAAATCTCTAAATAAAGCCAGGTGCATAGTTTTTTCTATTCAGTGATCTTAAATGCCATTACTTTTAACTTCAGGTTTACTGCTGCAGAAATGAATAAAGTATTGATTAACCTGATGAAACACAAGAAAAATTATGGGTTCAGCTAGACCTGGAAAGGAATATTGTTCACATTAGTTGCACCTATCAACCCAACCTAAAACATTTTATATAATCTAGCCCTTAAAAAGAGATTTTGGAACAAAACATTAAGAATAGAAAAAACTGAAAGCTCTTTAATTTCTCTCTTTAAATTCATCTGCAAATAGCTCTAGTCCATTATACATGCACCAAAAAAAAAAAAAAAAAAGTTGAGAGGAAAGTGATGCAGTAAACCTTTCACTGAACTCACTCATGTTTACATCTTAATTGAATGAGAACACCTCTAAAGACAGCAGAATCATTGACAGATTTTGACCCAACATGCTGGAAAATTGATTTACCTATAGTGACTCAGAGAAAAAACTTCATCTACTGAAGAACTGCTACCTGCAGCAGTTATTTTAGTGATTCCAACCCATACAGACTGAAAGGCCAGGTACAGTTTCCATAATTCATATAACTAGAATGTATTTTTATAGGCCTTACATGCACAGACTCATCAAGAGACAGACGTGCACATAAAGAGAAGTCTAAGGAACATGAGTCAAAAGGCAAAAAGATTATTGAAAGCAAACTCAGCCAGCAGCCTTACTCGAATCCTCGAAAACCATTCTGCATGTGGTGTGTGGTACAAACTCTATTTGTCAACACAGAATGCTTATCTGTGTGTCACTTGCATAACATCAAACTTTTGCCTGGTTTGTGGTCATTGCCTGGCAGTGGTCTACTGATTGATGTTGATCTAGGTGGCTCACTTGAGGCCAGAATTTGTTATACTGTGAGTTTTTAAGTACCATTGTGTATATAACACCTGAAAGCACCTCATTTAGAAACACTTTTGGTGCTTACTGTAATCTTTGTCACATAGCAGCAAGTCCTCCATTAAAAAAAGCAGAAAACTTTCAATTAGATTGACCAATATGAAAAATCACATCAACTTATACAGATTTTCTGCCAAGTCCTTCTGAGCAAACCAACATAACTCTACTGATTCACAGAATTATCCTAATTTCTGTTTGTATCAGTTGAGAGGCTGATCACATCTGCTCATGTTTTTCGTATGGCCAAATATGATTAAGTAGATTATAACAATTATGGCAATCAATATTTCTATTACATAGACACTTTATATAAAATACACACTCCCCAGTATAACATACATTCAATGGCTTTTGTGTTCCTAAGTCTTGAGAGTTACAGATGTTTTTGAAGCAAGCATATGATGAACTCAGATTTAGCATTTGGGACTGACACTAACTGAAGCATATTTCTAATAAACTGGAGTACACAACAAAAACATTACAAGAAAACAGCAAGACTGTAGTTCTGTTTATACTGGCACTGAGGTTTTAACATTAGTCGATATACATACACATGGAATTACCTTCTCCCTCCTCTTTACCCTTCAGCAGCAATTTCAAAATCCTCTGCAAATGATGGTGAAGACTCATATAAACTCAACATTTTTGGCTTTCTTTCCAAGCAATCAGTCTGATTCCAGGCCCTCAGATGTAGCTTGTACTGTTCACAAAACATTCTCTCTGCTGGTACCTGTGTGCAGTAAGGAGACAATCTCCTTTTACTCATCGCTCTGATGACAAACATGAACACACTACAACCGCAAAAGGTCTGATTTTTGCAGTTCTCCACTAATCAAATACCACATCACTGAAGATCTGCTTTGCATGTAGCCTTGTAATAGTCAAACAGCCTCTCAACCACATACCAGAACGCCCCTGTGGCTAATTAAAGTTGCTATGCCTCCATTGCTTTACATCTTAAAATCTGACAAACAGCATGCAGGATCCTAACATATTTCTTACAGGTATAAAGACAACACATACGGAGTTGGTTGAAACATTTAACAAGACGAATGAGATCAAAATAGATTTTGCTGCTATGCTGCAAAATTAAAATAGACAGGTATTTTTCTTTGATTGCACACCTCTTTCAGCACAGGGCATAACCTTGATCTTCCATAAAATGACTTAGCTTCAGCAACCCCTTAGTTACTTTTCTGACAATCAGTTTCCTAAAGTTCCTCCACCTTTCTTTTTCACCAGATATTGCACATGAAACAAAGCTCTTAGTTTTTTCTCTTGTGCTTGTTTTTTAGTTACATGATAATGACCTTCCTAGTTGGTCAGCCCTCCGAAGTCTTCTGCCCAAGCTTTATGAACTGCACGCCTTGTCAATAATTTTGACCTATGAGAACTTTGGAGCTTTGTTTTTTTTCCAAACTTATTTTTATTTTTGCATTTGACAAAGCTAAGGATCTATGACAAAGTACTGCAGGCCACATACTTGACATACTGCTATTTTGCTCTAGCATTTTCCAGTTGAACCATAGCAGGATAAAGCCTGTGTCTGTCATTTAGAGTAATTCTGCTTTCTCTCTCTTAATGGACTTAATCTGCTATCTGTGCTGTGAATCCCAGATCGACATCACTATTTCATTCCTTAATAGTTGCTCGCTGGTGCAGAATAACAATCCGCACAACATGTACCTCAGAAAATATGACATTAGAAATGTATTATTTTTGTGTAAAACGTAATTGATAAGATGCCAGAGCTTGGGCTGTGGAATCATCCCGGCTGTCTTGAGCTTGTCAGCTTGTTACAATACTCCAACTGATGACTGTCAGCACACAGTGCTAATGATAGGGTGACATTTGAATTCTCCTTACCCACAGCTCATGATAGCATAGATTAACCAAATTTCAAAGTCACAACTAACATTAAATTAAAATTCCTACTATGTGTGCTCGTTTGTGAAGCAAATTTAAGAGTATATTAGAGAAAAATTCAACTCCGAGTTTGCATCAGGGGGCACTGCAGTCACGGGTGGTGTAACAAACATGAGAGAGCTCTTCCCAGCGCTGTCAGACCATCACTGGATATGGTTAAAAGGAAGTGTAAAATGCATCAAGGTAATCCTTTTAGGCTTAAAAAGTTATTTCTTAAAGGACTTCTATGGGAAGATCAACATGTTAAGGCAAGTCTTGAAATTAAAATACTGGAATGAAAAAATAAACATTCAAACATAGGTACACAAGTCAAAGTTTAAGTAAAGGACTCAGTATATGCAGTAAAATATTTGCCTTGCCAAAAAAAGTTAACAGGCAGCCTTACATCAAATTAAAAAAAAAAAAAAAATTTACAGATTAACACAAGCATTTTTTTTTTTGTAGTTCCATACTAACACATCAATATTTCTGATTGTATTCAAGCCATAATAGAACATATAAATGTAACATGATAAGCTTTAGAATGGGTGACTTAAGATTCCAAATCCAAAATTTACACTTTTGAGCCAAATAACTTTGAAAGAAAAGTATGCTTGCTGGGTGAATTTCGATGGCTTCTTCCAATTTTAACACAACTGCATTACAATTACTGTATTGGTAAAACAAAGAGCACAAAACAGAAAAGCATAAAAAGAAACAGATGATGACATTTGCATTTGCACAGTACATTCAATGTAAGTTTGATTTTTTTTTCTACTCAACATCACAAATATGTTTTGAAATCTCAGTGCAGTAAGCATTATGCATTCATTTGAGAAGTTTCATTTGCATTTAATTTTCTTCAGTAGTGAATAAGATATTAATTTTGGAAGCTTATAATCATTTCTTATGAAATAATACTATGATCCAGGCATAAGAAATTTCTGTATTTTTACAACATTTTTCATTCAGCACAACAAAGTGCTCTATTTTTCTGAATTTCACTTGAAACTCTCTTTAACGTAGAAGATTATAGTAATTTTTTTTTAATTAGCAGAGATTAATACATTTTACCAATATTGCATGCTAGATCTTCTTTAATGCTGGGGGTCTTCAAAGTTCTCCAGCTGTCTGAAGCTCACCAAGTACTGAGGAAGCTTCACCTCAAACTTAATGATTAGAAGCATACCACTAAGATACTTTGGTACCCTATGACCTATCTGAACCATAGCCTTCACTATGGTACAGATATCAAGTCCTGAAGGCAAGAAACTTGTTTCACTTATGGTATAACACCACTGATTTCATCCCTGCCTAAATAAAATGCCCTTAACTGGAGGACTGACCATTTTAACAGCCAAAAGATACATAACAAAGGATGATAATGGAAGAAACTAATTTAACTAGACTTGAAGCAAGATCAAAGAGAAATGGATATACAAAAATGGATGGTTATTCCAAGAATGAATGCAGTTGTAAAACTTAAAGTGATAAAAGACTAAAACCTTATTCCTCTACAAAGGAAAATTCTGCTCAAACTCAAGAGTTCTGTATGAACAGACCATCATCTCTGGCCAGTCCCTCAGGATTCAAGATCACAGAAACAACCAGGCAGACTCTGACAGCAACCATACTGACCAAAGATATCTTAATTTTCACCTCGTCTCTTTTTTTTTTTTTTTTTTTAAATTTAGCTTTCCTACCACAATAGAAATGGTACAAGAGAGGAAATAAGAGCAACTGGGAAACACTTAGGTTAAATGAAGCATATTTTTCTATCAACCAAGCTGAAAAGCTTTAAGTTGTTTAGATACCATGGAGGTGAGTAACAGCAAAATAAAACAAGTACTTAGCTAGATTTGATTTAGCGGAACTAGAGGGAAATTAAAGCCAATGCAGTTGCAGAGGCAGAACAAGAGAAAATGAGGAAGAGAGACAACACAGTGTAACACATGTGAGGAATTTACAGACAAGCAGAGAAGAATATGGTCAGAATAGATGGGGAAACAAAATTACCCTACTACAGTCAGAGAATAAAATGAGGGCAGAGATATGGTTGGAAAAAAAAAGGGATGGTAAAAAAATTAAAAAAAAAAATTTAAAAAAAAAAAACCCAAAAAAAACCAAAACCAACAAAAAAAAAAAAAAAAAAAAAAAAAAAAACCAAACACAAAAAAAAAACACACAACAAAAAACCAACCAAAAACCCCACCCCAGAACACCAAAAAAAAACCCCAAAAAACCACACAACAAACTCACAAGTGTTCCCCCAACAAGGGGAGGGGAAATCCTCAAAATCAAACCTCTTGAGCCTCTTACTCTAAACAGTCATTGCAGTACACACATGACACAAACAACTGAGATCTTCCATCCAGTTTAAATACGAGCCAAACATCTCCTTCTATTTCTGCAAGTCCTTTGAAGACCTTAACAAGGCATGTATTTCATGGAGTACCATGGGATGTAGTTCTCTTAGAGATTGCATTGGAAGGTACACCCACATATATGGTAACGAATTAATTAGCAACTTTCTTTTAGGGAGATTGAAGAATTTAATTATGTATGTTAAAGCTGCACACGTTCCTGAAGAATCAAACAGTTTTGTGGATGCTCTGTCATCATGCCAACTGCAGCAGTTCTAATTCCTAATGACAGAAAAAAGAAACAGAGATAGTATTCATGCTGGTTACCTTTTAAAATATTGGTCACTGGGAGTCATGTTCAGGTAAGAAATTTGTGGTCTCACAGATTTCAACGATTAAGAGAGAAAAATTAGTTCATAGCATTTAGGCTACAAAAGGGGTAGGCTAACAGCTAGCTGAGCTCAATGGATGATTTGATTCAGTTTTTAGGGTTAGAAATAGATAAAAGTTCAGAATATTCTGAAAATGCTCAGACATAGTAGGCACTACTCTAGATAGCAAATTCATCAGTATAGGAGATCTGGTTGAGGATTTATTAAAAGGAAATTCTAAATCAGTGACCATCTGTTAGCAATAAGTAAGGAATACAGACAGAAGAAATTTCTGATGGGTCTACGACGCAGTTTATAACCAGTATCATTTGACTTAAACCTCTTTACATAACAAGAACTGATTACAGCCACTCTAATTCCTAAATTATTTATTTTTAACAAGACAGAAATCATTACTTCTTAAATACCACTTGAAGGATGTGGGAAAGAAATCCTACATAATTTTAAAACGCTGTCTTTAAGAATAGGAATTATTGCATTCATGAAGTTGTTTTGATCCTACACCTGACTTCAGTGACACTCCTTTGTAAGTTCAGAGGTCCACCCACACTAACATACACCCATTCAGTTGCACTGGCTCACATAATTTCATAATTTAAGGAGCAAGGCAGCTTTTATTCTTTCCAATTTTTTTCTTTCCTGATTAAAATTCAAGTACTTTGAGAAACAAAATTTTATCTATCAGAATATACAAAAAATGGATGGAAAATTGAAACCACCAGTTCTAGGAGCTTCATTGCTTTTTTTCAGTAACAATTACCCCACCAACACCACCAGCACAACTACAGCAGCATTTACCAAACACAGGCTTCGGGAGAAGAGCTGCAAGTGAGACCAAAATTCCCGACTCAGCCTGGGGCTTCTGTCTAAGCCAAACATGTGCATACTGAATTGTAAACTACCTTTACATTATCATTCCACATAGGGATTTCACTCTGCTTTCCAAGACAAACAGTACCTGATAAATCTCATTAGCAATACCATATAACCCCTAGAGTAGATGATACACACAGATATTCTGGTTGGCAGAATCTATTTTCTACATTAAAAGGGTCATTACCAAGATAGCAATGCCCTTGTTCAGAAGGAGTCATCTTAACACTTGTCCCACATAACAGCAACAATAACCTAGACAGCGCATATAAATAAGAAAACTCACACTAACATGTTAGCTTTCTTTCACTAACAACACTAGTGAACTTATTTTTTTTTCTGGTGTCTATTATGCATTTTCCTTTAACAAAGATATTTTGGCACATTCTATAAGACCTGTAGCATGAGTACGTTTCTTCTCTAAAGAAAATCAAGTAGGCAATGCGTATCACTGAACTCACGCACTGCCTGAAGACTCCAGTCAGCCTCTAGAAGTTCTATTTTATCATTACAGCTACTTTTCCAAATATATCTGGATTTTTAAGCACTTGTTACAGTATACAACACCCTCATTTATTGCCTGGATAAGCAGCATTTTCCTATCCTGTTTTCTAGGAACAGACACAAACGTACGTGTGTCTTGTACTTTCAGAGAGTACACTTGTACTCTCCGAAAACTACATTGGAGAAACTCTCCTATTGCTGCTTTACACTTGAAGGTTTTTTTTACAATAGCACAGCTCAGCCTTTTGAAAATAAATTAGCCCCTACAAATGTTGATATTAAACAATTACTTATGCTAAAAAGTCCAATGTTCAAGGTTAAATATATCTCTAGTAGTAAATTACATTAATTGATCTACATACCAAAGGTAGTCAGGTTTTCTTTAGTCTAGTCCAATAAGCAGAACCAACAGCATCACTATACTGAAAAACAGGCCTGACTGACTTTGGATAAATATGAGATTTCATGGTCAAAACTGCAACTTAAAGACTGAACTGAAAAAAGGTGCACTAAAGTTGAGGGAGCACCTTTGGCCTCTTCAGTTAGTACATGCAAAGCTAGGGCATGTTCTCCATTGAGGAGATGACCTAATAGCAGCAACAGTTGACAACAGCACAAGCCATGGCACAAATTGTAAAATCTTACTGTAGATTGGCTGAGCTTATGCAGCCAGTGATTTACTCTACTGCAGCTAACACTACCCAAGCCACAGCCTACAGCAGCTCTGCCTTGCTGCCATGCGTTGCACTGATGTAATCGCTCCTGCTGGCTGCCCACAGACAGCTGAAATCCCAAACCAGCTGGATGCCAACTCCTTGGGTCATGACAAAAAAAAAAAAAAAAAAAAAAAAAAAAAAAAAGGAATAAAATCCCAGGCAACAGCTTTTGTCCAAAAATGTTCAGAGAGAGTTTTTTTAAAATCTTGAGATGCAAAATGAAGGTGAACATTCCATTACGCTAAAGTTTTGCTAAAATACAGCCACTTATTTTGGCGCAAGATAAAGAGTAACTTTTGAAAAATCTGGCTTTGCTGACAGGTGGGAATAAAGTTGAGTGGGAAGGCATGACTTTTGGAAAAAAAGGAATATAGAAGCTTCCTATCTTTTTCACTGAAAAAGCTGTCAATACCCATTACCATCTGGCACAGCAGAAATTCATACTTCCTCAAACTGTAATGACTGCTGTAATCATGTGAAGCAAATAATTTTGAAACCCGAGTGGTATAAGGCCATTTGGTAGAGAACACTTAATGACTTTTATAGAGAAAGCAACCATTGCCTTGATATAACAGCTGATACAATTGCAACACATTCCATTTAACAACCACAGAAGGTTTCCAACTAAGATGAAGGGTTAGCAGAACATTCATATCAATCAAAAATAACTGTGTTCATGGATACAGCTACAAGTGATATTTACGTACAAACCCTAAATACTAAAGCCTCTGTAGTGATCACAACTGCCTCTTTTTATATTAAAGAAAAAAAACCAAACCCATAACAACATGTAAAAGGTAGGAAAGAGCAAAACTAACTGCCTGTCTTTTATATAAAAGAAATAAATAACATGTAGAAGGTAGGAAAGACCAAAATCAACTCATACTGCTGATCTACGTTTTGTATATTTGTTTAGCTTGACACAAATGACAGGAGAGAATTTGAGGTGGGAGGCTTAACACCAGGTTTTTCCTTCCCTGACACTAAGGACAGAAAAGTCTGACAAATGGAAGAAGAAAAAGACTAGTTTCTAACTCCCGCAAAGATTTTGGAAAAGGGATGCAAGAGCTGGTCTATTATTTCTATATTTTCCAGCTTCTGCTGTCTAAGAGCAAAAGCACTAAGGAAAACTGTGGTTGCTTGGGAGGAAGTTACTGCTCTACACCAGAACTCATCTTGAATCTTAAGAAATTACTTTCACCAAGATAAAGGCTGCAGGACCTACAAATACATAACGAGGAACTATTCTGGATGTACCTTCTAACTGATTTAAATAAAGATTTATCTGGCTTATATTCAGCTGGTGTAAGTAGATCAAGCTTCTATTGTTGGCCATACACAACAGCTGTAAATTAGTTGGGGGAAATAGGACATTTCACTGCATGTCTAGAAGAGCAAAGGTGTATGTCTGTCATAACATTCCTCAGAGGAAAACTTTTTCTCAGGTCTGAAGTGCTTCCTGTGAGCCAGCACTCAAAACTTCCCCTGAAAGTATAACAGTATTTTCTATAACTGTACAAAATACAATCATATATAACTATACGCAGAAAGAAGACTATAGGCAAGACTTTCCCATCAACACTGGGATGTTCAAATCCTCCAAAAATGTACCTTAATATTCATATCAGATATAAATAAACTTTATCTTAAAGAAAAATACCTTAAGGAGAATCTAACATAGCACATTTTGCTTCTGAGAAATTTTGCAGCCATGCATTTAGACAATCTTTACTTTTATCACCCAAAACACACAGTTGCAATATTGATAGAACCCAATATATTTGAATCAGTCCATGCAGTGGTTAGGACAGGATACAGGTTTGCAATACATAAGTCCAATATTGATACAAACTGGTTTTCCAAGATTATATTTTGGGAGGCAACAGATGTATAATGCTCCTGAAAAATGCAACAGACTATGACAGGTATGCTAAATTCTGCTGAGAAAGGCTTTAGTGGGAACTGTCCCTCCTTCATAATTTAAATTACCACTTTGTCACATTTCAGTGCAAGAAACACGGTCTGCACTCATAAGATTTTCCCAGTTTTTAACTGTAGAGGACAAGTAGGTCCTTGTTTTTATGATTAACGGTAGTATTTCCTTTATGAATTAAATAGTAAAAACCCAGCAAAAATACAAAAACCAGAAGCAAATATACATATATTTCTGCTTTAAAAAAGGAAAAAATATTTCATCCATCTTGCATAATAGAGCATAACATACCTGAGAATGAGGCCAGCCCTACACAGTTTAGAGTGCATCAGCCTACACATTTTGCATTTTATGTGCATTTACTTTAACATGTTTTTGGGGAATGCATTCTTTAGTCTTAACAGTATTTGCCACTTAATAGAGTCACTATCTTATGCGATGTTAGGCTCATATAGGCTAATCTTCTATGGACTAGTCCTAATTTTCTATGCACTGTCCCCTAGACCTAACCAGGACAACAGCTTTCTGATTAGAATCATAGGGCTGTCTACAGCTACTTTCTTGTGTGCATATAATGGAATTATTAAACCTAAAGGAGGTTAATAGGTGTCTCAAACATGTCTTTTCTTTAATAGATGTCCTTCAAGTTACGCAGATTTTTTCATTTTATAGCAATGTTTTAGCTGGGATTTCCAAGTCTTCTTTAGAGAACCTAAATTAGCAAGAAATGGATATCTAAATAACTGCATAAAAATAAAGTTTATAAAAAGATATTCAGTATTACAGAAGAAATTTTAAATCAATTTTTTGTCTGACATTTATATCGAATACCTAACAACAGTGAAATCTCTCTCTCCAACAGGTCAAAAAGCCTCTAGTATCCAAATAATCTTTAGAAGATGACGATAGAGTTGATAGGATTAACTGCAATACTTAAGTGACTGTTTATGAGCTTTAAACTAATGAGTTTTGAACATGTAAAACCGTATAATCACTGAAGTAATTTGTGATAACTGCTATAGTTATTAGCTGAACCATATCACTTTTTAGCTTTGTCATGCTAAATTATTTTTGTTGGATCAACCAAGATGATGTTGTAGTGCAAAATTTTGTCTCCTGATTTTTTACCTCCTCTACCCCAATAACTGCAAATGCACTAAAATAGAATGGATTGTATCATCACTCTGACATAAACTTCCACACAGATCTTTACAACAGAAAATTAAGAACTCTTTGTACAACTGAAGGGATCTTTGTTACCAGACTTTAAATTATCTGATTAACTTTGTAAAATAAAACACCAAAGCCATTAAACTCTATACCTATGAAAACTGTCACCAGTGGGCCATCCTTTCACAGTCTTGTAAAAATTCCATCTCTGGTGAAATTAACAGTTTTAAGGAACATTGCAATGCTGGTTCTTTCAATTTGGGAAGACTTCTCATCTGTCATCAAAATGGCTCATCTCATTACTGAACAAATTATTTTGCAAGTACACAAACAATTGCAAAATATTCAGATTTTTATGAAAGTTTACTTCAACTGTATTTGCCCTTTCCTGTAACAGAATATTTTCTTAGAGAAATATAAAGATGTAGACATGCACCATAATGGTTAAGCCATTGCAGTTTTGTAACAAGCAAAATTTTCCCTTCTTGTTCAAGTCTGAATGTTTCAGAGACTCCAAACATGATGCAATCAGCCAAGTGAGAAAGGGACATCTTAAGGGCATACAAAATTGACAGCTGCTTAGACACAATTAAGTGCCTATTTCTTTTGGATGAATGGTCAGTCCAACTACTGTAAAATTTTCTAGATCCAGTTCACAGCCATTAATAAAATACTATGAACACTGCTTGGCACAGCCTATTAAATCTAACATAGCAGTTGCTTTGGATATTTACAGTGTATTATGCGAGATATTTTACTGTCCCAAAATCAAACCTAAAAGGACTTAATGTGAAACACCAAACCTTTAGCAGCAAATGATGACAGAGTTAAAGAAATATCCTTGAAAAACAAAATAGTTCTTCACCAGTTTGAAGACCAAAAGTCTAGAAATGTATGACCTAGATTTTTACAGCAACTGGTCATCTTTGAACCTTCAGCACCCGGGTACTTGATTCCAGGTAGCCTGATTTTCAGAGACCACGTTATATTTAACTACTTGCAATGCAAACTCGTTACACTGCAGTAAATTCAGTATCCCAGAATGAAGATATAAAATTCCACTATTCCTTTTCTAAACTCCTAGTGGTGAACCCTAGTGTCTTTCATCCAATCAGAAATACAGGGGGAGGAAAAAAAAAATTGGGAAGAGTGAATGTGAAAGTCAAACCTATTTAGAGATGTGATTGTTTTCTTTTACTTGACAATTTGCAGTCACCTAACATAAAAGGAAAACCAAACCAGTGGCTCCCTAAGATTTATCCCATTATTTTGATCAGCACACTTAGCACATATCAAAAAATAAAATTCCATCACTTCTAACAGACAGAAAAATCTTATCTTGTCCCACATTGTGGTTCTTGGGCTGGTTGATCTAATTCTGAAATCAACTTCACAGATGATCCTCTGGTCAGGGTTTACCAACCAAAATAATTCAAATATAAAATCTAAAGGCTGGTTGCCTAGCCAGGACTTTATTATATATAAACTGCACTTTAAGTTTCATCTTTAACAATAATCACTTAATTAAATAACATACAGGTGTTTTAAGCTGTTCTGCTTTTCTTGAATTTAATGAAAAGGGGTGTAACACTTGACAGGCACTTGAACTTCAATGAGAACATATCTTTGATGTCAAGTGTGTCTAAAGGATTCTCAAGTAATATGAAAATGGGCTAACCCAGCACTCAATCTATTCCCAACAGTCACCTACTGGTCTAAGTGCCTCTGTACCATTATAAAAATCTGTCAAGCATTCAAAACCAATTACACACAGGATGTCAAACGCTGTCATGCCAGCTGTCCTTTCAGACCATGGTGGCTCTCACTGCCCATTTCCAGTCAGAAACACATTGAGCTACACTGTTGTTTTTCTCATCTGTGATTCACTGCAATGTGCCAATCTGACATCTATGTACCTTCATATAAGGAAATTAATATTTATACATAACATTAGTTTTCTAAAAATTTGCATACTTACAAGTATAATGAAAAAATGAAAATCTTTTTCAGAACATCTTAATATCAAGCTACAATTTTGAGGAGAAACCATTAAGTACTTAAGTGGTTCGTGTCTGCCTTTTTCTATGATTGTACGTGACATTAAAACACGAAGGGAAGTTTTCAAATATTTCTCCTAATCAAATGTTTCTTCTACACAGCATGTGCACTATCATTCATTCATTTACAATTACATATAATAAGAATGCACAGCACCATTATATAAAGATGTGAATCCAGGAAGAATGACTCTAGTTGGCTACACAGGCAGCCTTCCCATTCTTATACTGAGTCACATACTACTCCCAGTGTTAAAAACTTTCAATATACAAAAATTTAGTGGAACAAGATGTGCAGTTAGATATTGATAACTGTATTTTATGTGAATTTATTGAATAATTTGAATAACATTAAACAACAAAATATCCCACTACTAAGCCTTACCTTCTTACTTTATGATAATTGATTTTAATTTTACTATTATTTGTTGATTTGTTTTTCCCCCCACATGAATTTTGACATTATCTTTACTGGAAGGATTTCTCTTTGTGTCATAGCGATTCAAGTCTTTCTGAAAATAAGCTCTTATTCTAGACAAAGCTTTTAAATCGTTTGCAAAATTCAGAGAAGATGGTGCTATAGCCTTGCACTGAAATCAAAACTGTAACGGAAACATTTTGTTTTCCTGCAATGACTTTTAGTAGAGAAGTTCTAGAAATCTTTTGAAACTTTTGAAGAAGAGAAAAATCAAGGATTCTGAATTGAGGGCATCTGTTCTGACACAATTCTATTGCAAGAAAATATTCAAAATGCTTTATTTTCAGTCCAGTGTGAAAAAAAAAATTAAATCAAAGCTGTTGTGTGGAAGAAGTGACATACCCCAAAAAGCTCAAAGAAGTTTGCTGATAGCATCACGGACACTTTTCAATAAAAAGCTCCAGAGGAATTAAACATGAGTTATTTGTCAAAAGCATTTGTAAACACACTTATTGTCTAACTCAGCCTTCACTGAAGACTACAGCAAAATACCCCTTTTGAAAACATGGTGTTCAGGTAGCGAACAGCAAAGCACATCTATTACAAAGGTACATCTAGTGACAACGGTATTCTTCTAGTATTTATCAAGTTCATACTTGCTTCGCAAAACCTCAAGAAAATAACTCCTCAAATATTTTAAAAGACCCCAGTCTTCCCACATAGCTGCTTTTACTGTTCACGCTAAAGTTCAGTCCCTTGCCAGCAGCCATATGTAGCTGTGAAATAGAGGTTAAGTGAGATGGCACAGTGAGAAAATAACGTTGGGATTTTAGAAAAGTGTGTCTCTACATGTGCTAACAAACTGTATGATGACATTCTGTCTCTGACACATAGAAATTATTACAGTTAAGGAAAGCTATAAATAAATTTTACTCTTTGTTTCAAAACAGAGTGTTAATTGGTTTTTTTATCATTATTTGTCTGCACATGGAATAATTCTGTCTTGCTAAATATACATAACTACCAGTAATACTGAAAGACGAGGGCACTGCTCCAAAAGATTAGTGAGTTTTCACATGTATTCATTTAAATAAACGCTAAGACTGAACGTCAATAATTGTAAAGTATTGTAATATGTAAGGCTGAAAGTATGCTCTCTAGAATAGTGTAATCCATGTTATGCAATACTAATACTTGTAATTTCAAACAAAAAAGGAAAATAAATTCCCAATGTAACTTTACATTTAGTAACTTGCTACAGCTTTCTCAAAACTGTTTTAAATCTCCCATGAGCTGACTATAGATGGGAGCTTTCTTATAAATCCCTCTGAAATCTATGTAGCAAGTAAAACTTTAGCTGTCATTAGACCTTCAAGTGTGATCATCCCAAAGCAAAGACTGTCTTTCTAAACAGAATTTAAGACTTCATGCTTCACTCCTCAATGAAGTTCTTACGTGCCACTAAACAGGGAAGTGTTCATTAAATGTACTATTACTATTAATAATAGTAATTAAGAGTGATAACAACAGCAGATCAGTAATATATATTTTACTAAATGAAATAGTGTAATTCATTTTCTATCCAAAACATTTGGACAATGCTGTAATAAATCAATTGTCTCTAAAATGAACATCTGTCATAATTTCCAAGGTTACAAAAGTCTGCAGCCCTGAATAGGTTTTGTGTTCATTTAAAAATACTGAAAATTTTGCACTAGTGACTCAGAAAAATGGTACTAACATGATGATAGCCTAATGCATAGACCTATCCACACAGTATATATTGAATAATTTTTAAAACACAAAAAGGGATGAAGTAGCCTTGTTGGACATCATCCTCAGATTGTAAACATACACTGGCCTGAATAAATTACTGAATGCAGTACTGTTCATCTGAGCATCCATTAGAAACTTGACACTGGAGAACGATGATTTTAATCTATCTGAAAAAAGGATTATTTTCATAGCTGTGGAATGTTTCTTCATGCTTGGAAACTACTCCTTATAATATCCATCTGAAGAGTGTACTGTAGGACCAATAATAGGAGAAAGAAAAAAAGATTAAATGTTTA
Source organism: Strigops habroptila (assembly GCF_004027225.2). NCBI lineage: Eukaryota > Metazoa > Chordata > Aves > Psittaciformes > Psittacidae > Strigops > Strigops habroptila. Next base: position 12,806,153 of record NC_044284.2, read on the forward strand.
CTTAAAAATGTCCCTTCAGTGACCCCACCAGGAAACTTAGAAAATGTCACCATCCATCAGACTCACAATCAAAACATAAACCCATGTCTCTGAAAAAGGTCAGAAATCAAAATGAAATGCAAAAAAAACCCCTTAAAAAGTGCAATAGAAAGAGCAGAAATACCTGTATCTTATATATCCTTGACCCATATGTATTCATAGAAGCCCTTGACTAAAGGGACAGAGAAACGCCAAGTATAGTTTTCATGGTCTATTTAAAGAGAGGGGAACGCAGTTAAAAAACAGCATCACGAACTTCATAGACACAGTTATTTGAAAACTTTCTACTGTTCTTAAAGGACAAAAGTTTGAAAGGCCAGAACCTGAGCTTGTAAAAATTCAGCATTTACCCATATATTTCAGAGAATTATGCCTACTTATGCTGCTTAAATATTCAGCTTCCTCTCTTTCCAGACATCTTAGCAGTTGACACTCATTGTTATCATACTGCTATTATAAAGCCACACTAGAATATCTAGAGCAAAAAGTAGTAACAGTTTTTAGTTTATGTAGAAAAGCCGTCGCTTCTGGTGCACAACACATAAGGACTAGGTATACGTCCAGTCAATAAATAGTTAATGCTGGGAATATCCTTATAGTAATTTTGTTACATTATCAATTGGTACAGCTCATAGATTTAAATGCAACTTAAATGCATCTATGTCAATGCCCACAGCGTGGGAAACAAACAGGAGGTGCTGGAAGCCAGTGCAGCAGAAAAACCATGACATAGTCGCCATCGCAGGAACGTGGTGGGACGATTAGCGTGATTGGAGTGCTGCAATGGATGGCTACAAGCTCTTCAGAAGGGGTAGACAGGGAAAGAGAGGTGGTGGGGTTCCACTGAAGTCAGGAAGAGGGTCAACAAAACCACTGCCTCAAAGGTTCTGCTGATCCCCTTCTGGATGACACACTTGGGCCTGTTTAGAATTATGGTTGAGAAAGTCCCTTGGGAAACAGTACTAAAGGACAATGGGGTCCAGGAAAGCTAAATGCTCTTCAAGAATGATATCCTCAAGGCACAGGAGCAGGCTGCCCTCGTGTGCTTAAGGTCAAACTGTCAGGGAAGAAAACCAGCCTGGCTGAACAGGAAGATATTACTTGAACTCAGGGAAGTAAAAAAAAAAAAAAAAAAAAAAAAAGAGAATCTATCACCTGTGGAAGAAGGAACTGATAGGGCAAGAGGTAACAGCCTCAAACTGCACCAGGAGAGGTTTAGATTGGATATTAGGAAAAATTTCTTCATCAAAAGAACAATTCCACATTGGAACAGGCTTCCCAGGGAAGTGCTAGAATCACCATTCCCGGAAGTGTTCAAAAACCATGTAGATGAGGTCCTAAGACATGGTTTAGTGGTGGACTTGGCAGATACCTGGGGATACCTATTGGACTTGATGATCTAAATGTCTTCTCCAACCTTGTTGATTTCATGATTATAATAGGGGAAAATCTGCTTATTGCAGCCACAGTGGAGTATATCACTTCCATTCTAAAGATGAACTCTTCAAATATTATGCATCTGCCTTCTCCAACCTAGACCCCAGATGATGTAGCCGTAGACTGAGTACGGAATACAATCTTAGGAAGCAGCTTTGTAACAGTATGCATTCCCTTTCTCTCTATTGCTTAGGGTATCAACTCTGGGCACACCTCCCAAAACCTTTGCCAAGTTGATGGGGCACCGTAGCAAACCAAAGCAAAGGTTTGACAGCTGTGTACAGTCCCTTGCAGACTTCCTACTCCATTTTTGATGCATGTCCTGATCTATTTTCTTTCTCAAGCTGTAAATATTTGAAAATGAAAACTGGACAGCAAGCTGGTCACCCAGGTCTTGTTCTCACTCTCATCTACTACCAAGTCTGCTGATTAACCAAGGGAATAAATATTCCCATATAAAAGCTGTGTATGCCTGTGTCTAATGAAAACACTATCTTCCATACGCTCAGACATAAACCCTAAAAAAACCCAAAGTCTTCAAACAGCTTACCACAGTAGCTACTCTTCTTTAAAAATAAAGGAATTAGAAGCAGGGTTTAAGAGTGGATTAATTTAAGAGACTAAAGTTTACTCAAGCAGTAAGGTAGAGGTATGAACCAAAAAACAACTACAAGAACCTGAAAATTACTTCTCCTCAGGAAACATAACTTTGTAAGAAAATCTTAGCTCTGAGAATCCAGAATTTGTGGTGTACTACCACATAAAGATACACAATCCTTTTCTGGGTAGAAGGCAAATAAAGTTAATTTAAAAAAAAACATTTCAACAAGCTTGTAATGAAAAAATTAACCCAAGACTTTTAATGTTTGCCCTAAACTCACAAATCACTGCATTCTGCTCATGGAGAGTAAACACTAAGTTCTGTAAAGCAAGTACCACATGCATAAACTTCTTAAAATAATCCTGCTCTGAAATCAGGAAAACACCTGATGTTTAGAATCCAGTTGTGTGATGAGTTTTACCAATGGTGAAATACCACATCAGTGACAACTAAGTATAGTAGGCAGGGATACAAGGTAGCAAGATGTTCTTCTTTTCCTACCTGACAGTACTTTGCAATGAGAGATCCACCCCTGCACACACATGCCAACAGATACCTGGATGTTTAGATGTAGTATAGGTGCACACAATTGATTCACCTCCTGCATTATATTTTACAGTGCCTAAGAGTCGATCCTGTGGACCACAAACCCCACATGGGATTGTGCGGCTGTCATGGTACAAAAAAGATCCTGTTCCTCACTCCAAGGAAAACCAATCAGTTCAAATACCTAGCACTCTACATGAAAAACCTGCAATAATGGTTAAAAAATAAAACCTTGGGAGTGCTTTCATGATGAAGATGGTAATGATCAGTTTTTGATGTTGGATGACATTTAATAGCTGACAAGAAAAACAGTTCACTGAGTTAGACCTAATCCCCCACCGAAAGAAAAAAAAAAAAAAAAAAAGGGAAAAAAAAAATCTTCTTCTAGTCCTCTTTTAAACCTGTTTTTGTCGCTCAAACATGAAGCAGCATCATAAAGGAGGAGATTTAGATCTAATTATAGGACTAAATTCAAAATGGTCAAAACACTGAGCAAATACAGTTAAAATGGCTGCAACCACACAGAGGCTTTACCCTACATTGCCTTTTTTCAAGCAAACTTTTGCATAAGTGAGCTAACTCTACCTTAATTAAAATAAATAAAGGTATTATGACAGCAAACAAATGCAGCTGGAGGAGACCAAGGGATTCTTTGATTCCCTGGGGTGTTTGGTTTTATTTTTGTTGTTGTTTTATGAAAACAGAGTCTCACAAACCAGTTCTATTTGGCAGCACTTCATATTAAAATGCTTTGAAACCAATAAATTCAAGGCTGGTTCATTTAGACCAGGAGAAATTACATCAGCTCCCATTGGAGAATAAACTGATAGATTTGTCTGCATGGCCAAAGGAGGCCTAATTGCCATATGATCTGCTTATAATGAATATTATTCTTCCTCATCTCCTTTTAAGCTACTCATAAGGATGTGCAGAGACTAGATTGTGAATTCAATTCCCAAAAGGGATAAGGGGAAGCCTGAAGACTCACCATTGGGCTTGCTGAGAGAAGCACATAAAAGGTGGTGATATGAGTAAGAGGCATTTTATGTCCCTTTTGTGCTGTTAGACACAGAAGCAGCAGTTACTTGATAACCTGGTTGTGCATTTGAATGAGTGACTCGAGAAAGCCATTATTTTTGAATTGAGAAGAAAGTCACAAAGGTCCATCAGATAAATTGCAACTTAGCTGCCATTGCTGAGGCATAGACTGATGCCTGATACTTGCAGGATATCTGATGCACAAAACTCTATTATAACACTACAAAAACAGTGACAGACATGTAAAAACAGAACACACATGGGTGAGCAGTTCTGTTTTCCTAGCACTTACGCATGTCAAGAAGGTTATATTTGGATTAACGCCTTTGCAGATTGGATTGGAGAGCACCTAGAGTGGTTTGTAGCATGAAGCAGTACAGGGGAGGTGTGGCCCCAGGCCCTACAGGTTTGGGAAGCCATTCCCGGATGTATTGGCCATGGTAGCCAGATGTTAAGGGCTGTTCCTCTGAAAAAAAATGCAGGACAGATTGACAGACCTGCTGGTTGAACATATCATTCTGCAGCAGTAAAGTGCATTAAGTAAGAGGACACTAAGCTTTTTTCCTGGAAAAGAGGGTATATGTTTTCAAGTAAGTATAGGAGTGGTTGTTTTTGTGTCTTACACAGCACAATGGGAATAAGGCATCCTTCACTGAGCACTGTAACTATCTTAGGACCACTAAGTCCTAAGCATATAAGTCACCATAAGTTAATTTATTTAATATTTAACATGGATGTGTTGTGCTGTTCAATACCACTGCAATTTTCTCTATCTTCCTTTCACATCATGACTGAGCCAACACATTAAAGGGTGCTTCCAAAAGGAATTAAGTAAGTTGTTCCCTAAGTCTTTAGGTTAAAGGCCAAAAAGAAACAGAATTAGACTGCAGCAACACATTAGGCTGAGAGATTACTGTTTTGGTGGATATTATGGACAATTAACCAACACTAGGCTGCAGAAAGGGGAGGTGGAATCTTCATCATTTTAACTTGCTCCTAAAAACATACAGGCATTCATGAAAGCAAAGATATGGATTTGAGGTTTACCCAGCCCAACATAATACAACTAAAGAAATCATATATAAAGGGAAAATGCATAAGACATGGTATAAAGAAGTATATACTGAAATGCATAAAATGGCCTATTACCAGATCTAAGCTTGTTGAATAAATCTCAGAAAAACACATTTTCAGTTTTCCTCTTCAGTGATATTCCATCTACTGTAGAATAATATTCAGCTATCCACAGCTGGATAATTTTATCATTGCAAATAGTCTTTATTTTTTAGCTACATATCACTGTGCTTGAAACTAAAAAGATTTTAAATTTAGCTTTTTTGCAATTGCTACATTTACAAGTTTGACTTTTCTACAGAATTTTCTTAATCCTATAAAAACTAAACTAAATATTCATAGCCTGATAGATTGTACCTGTATTCTGCAAAATTGCTAGCCTATAGGTTTCCTAACAATATATTAAAGGGCTATGATGAGTCAAACTTAAATTGAAATACAAGTTTTGAAAAGACATGGGTTATAAGTTATTAAACCAGAAAACCTCTAGACTGCTAATCCCTGTTATCACCTGTATTTATAGGTTTGTAACAGAATGGTGACTGATCCTCTTCCTTTGAGACCATTTGCCAATTCTGTCAGTACTCAGTGCAGTGTAATATTATTCTTCAGGTAATGCAGTTTTGTTGCTTAGCAGCAGGTTCTGCTTGTGTACCTGACAGTTCTCAGCTAATTTATATCTTTGGATCTTTATATCAAAAAAAACCCCAACCCAAACCCCCCCCACACACACAAAAAAGAAAACCCCACCCACCAGTAAGAAGATTCTACTATTATCATCACTGGATATTGAAACAAGACAGGAAAAAGAAGAGAGGAATACTTTCTGAGGTCTGACTTGTACCTAAGAAAATAATCCAACATTATTAAGGTTTAAAAAGTTCATATTTTACACAAAACTTCCTTTAGCAACACATTGGTTCTCACAGAGGGAAAAACAAGAGGTGGCGTCTAGGCAGTCAGTGGGAGTGAGGTAGCAAGGCAAAGTTGAAAGAGTCGACATGCACTTTTTTTTAATCATCATCTATGGATAACAAAGTTCACACCCCATTGCAGAATATTCTACTAGACTTGAGATAGAGGCAGAAAGTACAAGATTCGGATCTTGAATTATATATACAGGTTTAGTGGTACAAGCGAAAGACCGGCTTGTGCTATCAAGGTTTACTTACCTAATTTTGCCCAAATTTTCCAGTGGGACATTGGGCTGGTATAATTTATCTCAAAGAAATACAATACTTAACAACTCATTATCCCCAACTTTTGTCTACATGACAGCCACTTCTGCAGAAACCTTTCCCTGCATTGTTCAGTGTGAGCCACAGCAGTGCCCTTAGTGATACTGAGACAAAGATGGTATCATAAATCTGACACACTGATGTAAATCCTTAGATTTAGGCTTCTCTTTAGATAAGACGCAGTAAACCAGTTATATACTGGAGGAATAGTAGAGTGAAAGACCATCACTAATATGTGATGGTCTGCTACCAAAGTTTTGTCTGAAATTTACAAATGGGCCAAACAAAAAACTGTCAGTGAATTACAGGAAGTTAAAGAGATACACAGCCAAACAAGCTTTATTTAACTGTTGGCATATGTATGTTAGAAATCTCTTCCCTTGAGACACCTATGAATTATTTTTTAGTGGGTGGTCTCATATTTCACCTCTTGCTGTTTGGGAATCTTGTTATGGATGCCAGTGCATTATAGGAGACAAACATGTGGGAGAGCAGAAGAAAAAGTGGGAATAGAGGTGGTAAGAGGAAGTCACTGAGAAAACTAACAGAAATCCTTTCTGATTTTTAATCACATGTGTTTGATGTTTCTCAATGCTACTGAATGCAGAAAAAACCAAGAAGGGTCACCACCAAACTGCAACACAGTAATCTCCTGGGAGCAGTGAGACTGTTCCCCTAAAACTCCTTACCACAAATCATAGATAATAATCTACCAGCCTTCTCCTTTGATCTGAAAAAGGTGACAAAAGGTCACATCACTAGCATGTCAAACTATGTTTTAGTTGTTTGGGGAAACTTGAGTATACAGAAATAAACACAATGGCTGAGTAAACATACTTGTATGAATGCTAAAAGCATGAGGACATAATCTGTATGGGGAAAAAAAAAAATAAAATGTTAAGTTGGGTGGCCAGGTACTTCAAAAAAAGGAAATAATTTAGTTATCTTCAGTAGTCACACCAAATCCATAATTCGGCCAAATTCTTGAAATGAAATACCTACTTCTTATTTAAATTTAATAGCTGGTAGGGGTGTGTGTGCATGCATTTTAATTAGTTGTGTTTATAGATTGCAACAAAAACTGCTTCACCATGCTGGGAACTGAACAAAAGTGTACCAGGACTGGTCTAGCCTAAAGTTTTTACAGTCTAAATAGAAAAATGGTAGGAAAGAAGAATATAAAAAGTGAAAGGAACTATCCTGAAGCCACAATACACAGCACTTATGAAATCACATGTTGAAATCTTCCCTCTGATTGTGACTATCGTATGTAAAAATGTTAGAAATTGTTGTTTCTTTTTATTTGGGGTGGCTATAAAAGGACTGAGATATTGTCAACAGCATATTTAAAGGGTATTTCTAATAGATAAATATTTAGAAAGCATAGTACTATAGGACTTTCAAAATTAAACAATTTTTAATAGTGGAGAAAAAGGTAGACAAGATACTTAAAACATGAATCTAAGCCATCTCTATTTACAGACTTTATTCTTTTTTTGTTACTTATTTTCTTGTTACTATTTAAGGGAAGTTAAAAAAATACACATTTTCAGATAAGCAGGTATCAGTAAATAATAAATGCTGAATCTAGAAAAACTTGAGCTGCTTCAGATTCTCAGCTGCCTCATTTTTAGAGTAAAACATTTCTCCATTTAAGAAATTCACTTCCTTGCTGTACGTATGAGAAAAAACTGTTTCTGAAATGGCAAGGAAAGTGTCATTCTTCTTTCTTCAAATTTAAGTATTTACAAACCCCTGGTTTTCACTATCAAAGCTATTTCCTGCCATGACCACTGACTGAATGGCAGGATAGCAGATAGCAAAGCACACACATTATCCACTCTAGTTCTAAATGTACTGTCCCCGAAGTATCTAGTGAATATCACAGTATTTGAAAATCTTTTCCAGACAGGATGTAGGTATTTCTCTACGCAAAAGTAGACAAAAGAAAAGAAGCTTACAGTGCATGTAGATAAAGCCACTTAGGTTTGTGACTTTTTTTAAATAGAATCATTCTCTGTAGTTTGGATTGCTTGACATAGTTTAATAATATGGAGCACACACAGAAGAAACACACTGAAATGGGGGAAAACAAACACGAAAACACCCAAACAGCCCAGTCCCAAACCTAAGCCTAGGTAGATTGAACCATCAGATCTTGAGGTTAGGCTCTTGAAACTGCAGAAGCAAAGAAATGGGTAATAGAGTGGAAAATAGCATTTATTTTCAGAAAACGAAAAGATCAGACTGATCAGTTGGCTATTCTCAAATTTATATGCATGTTATAGCTAAGACTGATGTTTTAATAATTTGACAGAAGAAATTATTATTTACATTCTTTTGTTTTGCCAACAGTATATAAAAAGCAGACCAAAAAACAGATAAGACATTTCACCTTTGGAAGAGATGATTATATTTTCTTTCAGACCTAAAGGAATAAAAACAAATAATTTTCTATCCAAGAAACTTTCACCAAGTTCTTCACTTGCAAAAATAAGCACCATAAATGGACAGCTGAATGAATGTGAAAATCCTTCCTTAATTTTTGAATTTGGAGGGAAATCAGTAACAAAACGTGTGTTCGGCACCCCTTCTTTACAGCAAAATGTCAATCTGTGCCCATTTTCCAAAATATCTATTTCTGTTATAGTTATAGGTTCAGCTATACAGTAGGTACTCTCCAATTTAATGACAAAATTGGGGGTACTTTTTTAGATTCTTGAAAATCTGCCATTATGTTTAAGAAGGAATATGTTATTGAATAATGGAATTCAGGTATTGAGGTTTTTACTCCGTGAAGCCTAAAAGGAAAAGAGGATAAAGTCCTGATGAATGTGATGAGAAACAGCACCCCACTATAGAATCGCTCTCAACAATTAAGCTCTATTTCTGCTGATGTTTTTTTCAGACTGCCATGGTATTGTAAAATTCCTTTGCAGTCTTAAAGGAGAGTAACAATTGTCCATAAGGTTTTTACAATAAGCTCCTTTCATTCATGAAGACAACAGTGTAGAAAAAACATTTGAGAGGTGCTTGTCTGAATATTCAAGAAACTACTGACTTTACTGTTCCTTGGTGGAGTAGAAATCAAAATCAAAGCCAGCTTCTATTCCTCCTATACCCACAGCAGGCATGTGCCCTGGTACAGTCCCATGTCTATCTCAGAGGGAAACCCCGACAAGCACCAAATCTCTCCTCTTCCACAGAAAGGAAAGGAGGGAGCTGCACTGACCAGGATAACCAGTAGACAATTGTATGACACGATGAATACCTATGGTCTCTCTCTCAAGTCTTGCTATCACCTGTGCTTCTCTTCAAGCTGCATGGAAAACCACCTTTGCCCATGCACAGGAAAGCCAAAAAGTAAAAATTACAAAACTCTGAATTCCTCATATTCTTTTTTCTAGGTTAACTGTATCTATATGAAGAGCTTTAGCAAGCTTATAGACAAATAAGCCAGTTAGTGAAAATCAATCACATTTTCAGCACCCCAGAACAAAGCTGCTTGCCACACGCTTGCTTCCTAGTAACACAAGTATACTTTGTAGCAAGAATAGCTGCATTACTTTCAGTAAAGAGACAAGTGAAGAAAAGCAGCTTAGCATACCACCAGATAAAATACACTTAACTTTTCTCTTGTAAAACAGATGTCAGAACCTCTAGGTTTGCACACTGCAAATGAATGAAATGGAATAAACAGTCCTTTATAAATCAGGCTTTCGGATTAAAGGATTTGTCATTGAATATTCTATCAAAATAAAATTGTGTAAAGCCTTTGCCATTATGTAGAAAACACCCGAGTCTGAAGCAATAGAAAAATATTTTGTTGATTAAAAGCTCTTGAATTAATCTGTGTGATATAGCTGTTGTATTTTCATTTTTTGTCTAAAAGAGGACATGGTACAATACATTCTTTTGTTCTGCCAATACCAGATCAAAAGCAGACATGAAACAAGGCAGGATTCTTTTGTTTCCCTTTTTATCACTTCACTCCTGTTAATTCATGACTTCTCACAAACTACTGAGGGCTTAATCATACCCAGCTTAGCCTGAAATGGACAGGTTGTTTCAAATATGCTCAAGCAGTTTTGCAAATGACAGAAACACCTGGAACCACATCTTCAAAGGTGTTTAGGCTGATAATGAGATCAATGGAGAGTATGCCTTTTTGAGGAGACAAGTCTTGATCTGTAAAAATAGCTGGAGTTCAAATGGGAGATATAAGCAGTTATGTTCCAGAAGTAGTTAATTGTAGCTACTATTTATGTGGCAATAAAAAGGTCAATTTTCACTTTGCTATATGAGAAAACAGTTAAAAGACAGGCTTATACTATTAATGGACCAGGTATTTTATATATTATTGTCACTTATTAGCTGGAAGGCTAGAAAAACATATAGCATACTCCGGTGTACTTCAAGGCAAAATTAGTTTCAAGATATGAAGATACTACTTGAAGAGTCAGACAAGCTTTGCAAATCTTTGTTTCTAGAAACCTGACAAGATCCTGATGTTTCATTATGGGCAAAAGTGCATATATCTCTGTTGCTACTTGGCAGGGCCAACAGACTCAGATGAACAATGGCTTTAGGAATGCCACACCTAACAAAGGAGTTAAAAATACAAGAGCAGAAAGGTTAGTGAAATAGCAGCCTGAAGTGAAATTAAAAGAAATAGTCATAGAAACCACTGTGGTAAACAGTGTGATGTCATGACTTAAGCTTAGATCATCATCTTAAGATTGTGAAAGGGACACTGGTTTTTTAATGTTTGCTCTTGTTTAAAAGAGACAATTTGTATTCTTCTAAAAGCACCTCCCTGACATTAAGAAAAAGCCATCTTTGCTGAAAGTCACAGAAAGCCTGCCTTATAGAAAGTCCTCAAGAAGTGCTTCCAGTAATCTCTAAAGGTGTCTGATAAAGCTATGGACCAAAGCCATGTATTTTCAGAGGCTGGTAGTCAATCTTGGGAAATAAAGAAATACTTATGTTTTGAAAGAACAGTGCAATCATTGATTTAATGGGATGAGTAAAATTAGAAGACCTGGAACAGCACACAGTTACTTTGTTAGTTTTCCATGCATTTTGCCAATTTTGCAACATACTCAGGAAACTGCATCAACTGGATTAGCCAACAGAACCTGTTTCTTCTCAACTCTCATCACTATTCTCGTATTTAAACAGAAGATTTTACCTGCTTTTGCTTTATTTGTAATTCATATTCCCTTCACTTCCAACAACTGTGATAGGCAAATCATTTTAAAGAAATTAAATGCAATCATTAACTACAGAAAAATGAAGTTTAATTATTTCTTAAAATAGCTTTCATCTGGGCAAACCTTATCAACAAAAAAGGCCCTTGGCTAGCAGCAGGGCTTCAAAACTTAGAGTTTTACTATCCAGACAACATTAAGCTATTATAGGTGCCACCCAGGAATAGAAGGAAAAATAACTTACTTTATCTGACACTGACGGATTGAAACTAAAATATAAATGAATTAGGCACATTACAGATAATTGTTTTCATGACCGCAGTTACTAGATGTCAGGATTTCGGTGCAAATCTCACGTCTAATATTATTTTATTATTTCCTTTGACAAACAGATGGTCTTCTTCAACAACAAGGCACACCAGAGAGGAAAAAATGAACCTGCACTAATTCCTGACAGCATAAAGAGAAATTAATCTCTTCTTCAGTCTAAATTTAAACGATCATTTAGGTCTCAAATCAGTAACAATGTTTGGCTTCCAGACTAGAATAGCCCACATAATGCCACAGAGGCCTTCAGCAGCCCAGCATGACCATCTGCAACGTAGGAGCCTGAACATATTTTTTTCTTTAAATTAAATTGTACCCTTTGGTAGTAGCTACCCAGGTCCTATAATTATCCAGGAATGCAAATGGTAACTTATAAAAACAAAATAAAACCAAACTAAAAAACACACATACAAAAAAAAAAAACCCCAACCAACCTAGCAAAATGTGTATGGAGGTGAGGAGAGAGTTATATAATGGTTTTCTAGGGGAGTAGACTCCACACAAAATGATAGCTGCCCCAAGAAAGCACCTAGCACAGAGAAGATGAATGCAGAACCCTGCTGTCTCCCAGCCTTCTTCCTTACTTCCCATCACTTTCTGTAGGGGCACTTGCCTGGGCACAGCAAATCCCTGGGGGTTCCTGTTAACCCTGTGCAGCTGCAGCCCTGTCAAGGGAAAGGCAGGAAACGAGTCACAAATTCTCTAGAAGACTGCAGGAGACAGGGGTAGCAACAGTATAGCTTGGAGAATGCTTGTGGCCTGGACCTGGGTTTAAATGGGTGGGTTTGGAGTGGGGGTCATGTAGGTGAGGATGCTCAGGACAATTTAGACTCATAGAGGACTCCTGTGCTCTTGGGCCCCAGATATTCAGCAGCTCTTGTGGCAGAGGCACAATGCGCCAGGTCAGGCCCAGGCACGTCTTCACCGAGATGACAACATGGTAGGAACCTATAATGGCTTGTATTAAATGACTGAAGGCTTCATCAACAGCTAACAGAGACTTCTTTGGTCTGCAGAAACCATAAAAAAAATGTATATGAAACAACCAGGCAATTATCACTCAGTACTACGTTTACCATGAATTAGTATTTCCTAGCAGGATTCCTTCTGAGCCTAAACACACACTGCACAAAAGCTATCCAACCTGGTCTCAAGCATGCCCATCCTTAACTGGATTAAAAGTCTTCTCTGGGCAGCAGCTTCGTCCCATAAAGCGTTTACTGTGTTTTTAACATGAGTAATTTTGATACTTAACAGTACATTTTATGCATTTAAAACAATGTTAAGAAATAATGACTGAACAGAAAAAAGAAACTGAAACAATTTGATATTGTCTTAAGTCAAATAATGTTTATAATTTTCACTTCACTAGAATGCTGAAACTTTCTACCTGCTTATCAGAAACTCATCTAAGCAAAATTCCTGATATCCAAGTAGTTATTCACTAAAGAACTGTAAACAAAAAGCACTCATCAATAATAACTTTCATGAAGCTGACCTTTTAACACCAGCAGAAATGAATCCTTCCCTCAGTTCATTTTAACATGACAGTAACTACAATCCTTCATTACAATGAACAGTTCTAAGAGGTAAAAACAACAGCAGTCCTTGAAACTAAACTGCTAAGTTTTGGATAGCTGGCTTCTTTTTTGAGTACTGCTAAACATTTTCAAAGGAACCTATATAACCAACATCAAACTCCAGAATCTCAGATCAGGCTTGGCAAATTAAGCAAACTAGATATGAAACATCACAAGCTGCACTGGTACCAAGTAAGGAACACATTCTAATCCACATCATTCAAGATTAATAGATTCCCCAAGCCAACATTGGAAGGTCTCTAATAAATAAACAACAGTAAGTACAGCCAAAAAAAATTTAAAAAAATAAAAATAAAAAAATAAAAAAATCCATTACTACATATTAATCTCTGAGGGATTTTTTTTTGTGGGTTTTTTGTTTGGTTTTGTTTGTTTGTTTTTAAATAATTTAACAAAAAGTGAAAGTTTCTAAACAAAACAAATAGTAATTGCTGCTCAAAAGTGAGAAACCACGTACAATCCTGCATGAGTATCACTGCATGGGCCCTATTCACTTGTTTCATTTTGCATCACACTGATCATTTAACATGTCCCCACATCAGGACCGTATTTTACTCCTAATTAACATCTAGCTTCATCTTCATCACGTCCACTTCTGCTTGCAGATATATCCCCCTATTTATGGCTAGATTTGGAGCAAGAGTCATAGAGTCAGCTTGTGCAGGTCAAGAACAGAATGCCTGTGCTGCTGTTGTGTTGCAAATAATTATTTGTAGCAACAGCAGCATTAATCAAGTATTACCCATGCAATATGCTCTTTAAAAGTGAACATAACAGGTGTCAAAGAAGTTTAAAAAAAAAAAACAGTTAAAAAATCAGCTTACAAATAAATTTCCTATTTAATGTCTCATTCCTTTTTAATTGTGACTTTTTACCCCTGAAAAAATACCATAAGTCATAATAGCACATTCATTTTTAATACATCCCTTCCACTGCCCCAACTCTAATTCTTCTTCCCTCTGAGCTTAAATCATCAAATTTATTAAAAGCAGATAGGTTAAAATATTCTCACATAGCATTTATCTGCAGCACGTTCACGGAACTTTAACTCCTTTTTCTCAAATGTTCTTGTTAACAAAAACATGTTTAACAGACATTTCACTTGTAATGGAAAGGGCTTATAAACATAAATAAGCATATGAGAGTCACAAAAATAGCCACAATATTAACCCATTTCCAGATGCCTGAAATTTCATGTCATATTATCAAAAGATAACACATATAAAAAAAAAAGAGGCCACCTTTAATACCAACAACTACATTACAAATGCAGCTGTAATGTTGCAGGCATTTCAATACCACCTGATTTTTTTTCCCCCTACTGTTTTTCTTTTAACTGCTGCTTTTCTTTTAAAAGCTGCTCCCCTTTAGCTTTTTATCTTAGTGGAAATTTCAAAATATAAGCTTGAAAATGGAGCAGGGATGCTCCTTATTAGAGGAACTCTGTGCAGTTAGATTTGATGAAGACTCTGCTCATCTAAAGAAAGCTAGCACAGTTAATTTAATGTTCATGTAAACACATAATAGCACTTCTCCACTCAATGGAGTTTATATATAAACTAAATCACCACTGGCTACATTTATTATGAGAAAAACTCAAAGACACTTTATTTTTGCACTAAAGAGATAGAATTTTATTTTCTTTTATCTGTGCCTTTTTCAAGATACACAATTAAACATATTGTAAAAAGTATACCTGCTGTCACTCTGAGTTTTAAAGTCTAAGCCACTCTGCTATTTCTGCTTATGTTTCTATGAACTGAAAACAGAAGAAATTCCCAGAAAATCTCTTGCACAATCCCAGGTCCTTCAGAATTCTGCTTTTACTGTTAGAAGAAAGTGGCTTTTTCCTTGTGAAATCAACGCCATTTAATAGAATATGTCCTTCAAGGCTGTTTTCAAGTGATTATTTTTTAAAATACATATTTGTGGCTCTAAAACACACCATCTTTCAACTGATAGAAAACTGCCACTATTTCAATGAGAGCTGTCATTGAGTTAGGGCATGCAGATGTCAATGAAAAAACAGGAAAACAAAGAAAGTTAGTAACGAGCTATTTTAGACACTGTTAGAAGTCACAGTTCAAGTACCTAGAAGACTAAATCTAAAAATGTAGCTGTGCTTTATGATATCTGCAGTACTAACAAATTCTAAAAAGTAAATATCAGCTAGAATACTTTATCTATAACATGCATCTATATATACATACACATACATTGTTCACATGCCGCACATCAACCAACCCTACTCCAGTTTTCAAAAAAAAAAAAAAAAAAAAAAAAAAAAAAAAAAAAAAATATCACTCATGCTGAAACTCACTATGACAAAGCTATTGACAGCGATGTCCTACAGGAATTGCATACCTAAGAAACACTGCCTCTATCAAATAATCAGCAGAAACAAGCATTTAGTTTGCAATCTTCTCCCTTACACAAATCATCTCTTAATAGAATAAGTCACAGATGTTGATAAGGTCTTTCTTATGGCATTGAAGTGGTGCCATTTTTTTTGGAAAATTCAGCCTCCACTTACTATTTTTCTGCAGTATCCCATTCCTGTTTTGAACAAAGCTTACGACAAAAGGACAACTTAAGCACAAGTCAGCACTTTTCACCAGTTTCCACTGAAACAATATCTCTTTAATATAGGACATCCTGCTCGAGAAGCCATAACATGACTATCCAGAGAACTATCCTGAAAGGAAATGGCAAATAAAAAAAAAAAAAAAAAAAAAAAAATTAATTCTATTGTATGCTGTCCACAATAAAAAGCAGAATTCCCTTTAAGTGATATATTTGCTGCCATGCACTTAAAAGCACAGGAAAATGCCTTTCTTATGGTACACCCAAAAGTAGTTAGCAGTTTCACTCAAAGTGATTTTGATAATTATTTTTTCCATCACAATCCATTCTCTCATCACACTAACAGTGTAAGTGCCTTCAGGTGGTTCTGTAGACACAGTGTAAGACATGACACCAGTCCATAGCAGCAGGTTTTATCTTGAGTCATGCTCATTTCTAGAGACAAGAATGACATTTGGGGATATTGAATTTCTTAAGCAAATATTTTTAACCATTGTGCAATATATTTCTTGCTAATAACTTGCCCTTTTCTGTCAGTCGTGGGCTAGAATCAAATGAAAATGCGCTTAGCAATGTCTCTTTCTCTGCAAATTGAGGTAATATATGTATTGAGTATTTAATCTGGAAAGATATAAAATGAAGCTTTTTCCTCTTCTCCACCCCCCACCCCCAGCTAAGAAAAAAAAGGAAAAAAAAAAAGCGCCTTAAACCACTGGAATCAAACATCGTTTATTTCTGGATAGCTATGGTAACCAGCCAAGTGTGAGATTTACAAAGAAAAGCATAGAAAACCAAAGGACTTGAAAGTAAGCGGGAAGTCTGCAAATTAAGAATACTGTTTTCTTGGAGAGCAAAAAGGAATTTTCACAATGAAGCAAGTTAAACAGCATTTCAGAAAGAAAACAAGCAAACAAACCAAAACAACAACAAACACAATACCGTTGTAATTCTCCAAATATATAAAGATTTTCTATGCTTACTTCTGGACCCCACATTTCTCTTTGAAAGTGTACCCCAGTGAGTCACTATAGCTGAAAGGCAACAGTAACCACTGCAAAGTTTTATGTGCCTATTTATTCTGCTATTCTATAAAAATACCCAGTAGTTACCAGCATTTCCCATTTCACGTGGTGCATACATTCCATTTATGAGATGGAAGATACTGCAAATGAATTCATGTAGCTACATGTAGAATACTTCATATGATGCATATTAATATCCTTCTATGCAATTTCCAAAAAGAAGATACTTAACATAAATGAAAAGATGAAGGCCTGACATGGCAACAGTTGGGGCTTTCCATTTTCCTAAGCAGCCTTTTATTTCATAGCTACCTCAACTGATGTTATAGTAGAATTGACTTTTAGTCTATCTTCAATTGCAGCTGACAGTAGTTTAAAAAAAAAATCTTCATAAAGCTGTCCCGTTTGCATCGCAAAACAGTGCTGCGCAATGAGAGCAGATCTGTAGATTGAAATTATTGCTGCTAAACAACCAGTGTCCACACAGCACACATCTCAGACTAGTGCTGCTAGTCAGATTCGCTGCTGAAATGAACTGCTGCTAGTGGCTCATCCCTGCAGTGACCTTCTGGGTTAGGGTCACTGGGAAGAAGTCCTTTTCAGAATGCTCCAGGGCTGCCCTACAAGGTGAGTGTAATGAAGGTGGTGAGTCTAATGAAGGTAGTGAGAAATAGCCTAGAAATTCACCACAAAAGAGCAGCACTGGTGTGAGCTAAAATGCTAATGGACACACCCAGGAAAGACAAACCCCAACCACACAAAGATCTGATCACTATTCATCCTTACAAAGTTAATTCTTGAGGTCTTCTTCATTCATTTCAGATATTGCCTACAAGAGAGGAGCGTGTCCCACTAGGGCAAATAAAAAGAGAGCAACTAAAGCAAGAGAAAAGTACTGTGTTCTACTGTTATTGTCAACGATCACTACAAAGAGACACATCCTACAACGTGATTAAATCTGCAACAGTGGCTGTTGATTCACTGTTATGTAATGAAAGATGATATATTACAGTAATTTCTTCTGATAGCAACCCAAATGTTAGGAAGATTTTAGTTTCATTACAGGTTTTCTCACTTTTAAACATACTTCAGAAAAGAAAAAATGCCACAACATATCTATAATTAAACCTGTGCTAAACAATGACCAGTGGCAATCAAACAGGCCAACTCATTTAATAACCAACAGTCTGATAGAAGCGCAGTAGGGAGGAAATAATGACAAAAAGCTTAAGTGCTAAGCTGGTAGCAAGAATAAGGAGGGGAAATGATCACTGAAGATCACTTCTACAACAGCCCATAGTATTTCAGTGCTACAGCAGAAGTATTATAAAGCAAACAACATTCAGAATCAAGCTTTAACCATCAAAGTCTTAGATCTGCTCAATGCTGGTTATGAAAATAGGGCTTTCACCCACAAAAGAAAAAGCTACTGAGGATCAGAGTATCAGTTTGAACACACAGATGAAGGATCACATGAATATCAAAGCAGAAATCAATGACAGGCCCTTGTATTTATACGCACATAGGTGCAAATCTTCAGACACTCCTGCATCCAGCACAAGAGTTCAGGGGCACTATATCATGTTTGTCCTCAGCTTAACCCATGACAATGTCCTTTTCGGAAGGAAGTATCAAAGTCTCTCACTCAAACTTGTTGTTGCGCAAACATGGAGCAGGCCTGTGTTTTAGACCAATCCACCTTTCCATCCAGGTCTACCACTCTGCCTCGCTATATTTAGAAGCGCAAAATTAGCCTTTGAAAGTAAGAGCTTTCACAGTCTGCAAATATTTTCTTATTTTTCTCCCCAGTAGCTGTAAACTATGCAGGACCTAACACTGATGTCTCAATCAAATTCACCCTGTGAAACCAGTCCTAAAAATAGCAAGAGTCACAATGTTTTATCAGGGAATGGTCCAGTGCGATTTCCACCACGTTTTTTTCCCAAACCTAAAGAAACTACCTGTTTGAAAATCAGCCACTTGCTAGCATTCGTACTCCATCAAGAGTTGGTGTTGAAGCTCTAAGGAAAAGACAAAGATGGATAACCACATCACAATCTCACTCCATATGGATTTCCCTGATCTCTCTGGCTTCACTGAGCCAAATGTACAACGGAAAAGCACACATGGTTAATATTTTTTAGACATAAAGAAAACTCTCGAATATAATTTGCAGGTTCTGTTTTAAATTGAAGATAGTTTTTCAGAGTTGTAAGGGTCTGAAAAGCTGTTCCAAGTGCTTTAAAAATGGTCTATTTAGACCTCGTATACTTAAACCATGAAATAAAAATCAACTTTGAAAAAACCACATATACTTTTTTACAAAATGTTATGTACATGTGCAGACATAACTAAATTACGCCCCATTTGGAAAAAAAAGAGAGACAAAAAACCCTGGGTGTCTAGATGACCTCTTAAGCTTTAGCTTGATAAGAAATGTAAATTATTGCTTTTAGTCTGATTAAACACTCAGAATCCTATATTTCAATTGGCTAAAGTTAAGGTTATATAATAAGTATTTACCAACAGGGTAAAACAGTTGGAATTTGTATGGCATTTTAAATATTTATTTAATGCTTTACTTAAGAGTTGACTCTCAACCATTTTGAAGTGCAAGTCATATTTCCACTTGACTTTTATGAAAACTGAACCAGCATTTCAAATATCAAAGAAAAGAGAACTTTTGGTACAAACAATGAATAAGAACAAAACCAGATTTGTAAAGTTAATGAAGAAGAAACTGAAGTTTTCTTGCTATCAAAAAACTAAAGGACTGCATTGCAACTCCTCAGGTTGAATGAACCACCTCTTCTGCTTAATGTTACACAAATCAGACATTTAAGATGGGGTTCAGTAAAATGCAATATATTTTTCAGATTTCATGCTGCACATATTCATTATATGAGGAGCTTACCATTTAAAGGAGCCTCTCTGCCTCTTTTCAGGGAAAAGAAGGAACTGTTTAAATGCAAGTAACAGAATATCATCATCAATTAAAAGTTTTAAGAAACTGAATATCGAAAACCTTATCCACAACTTCATGAAAGAATAAGAAAACTTTGTGAGTTTGCATAAATAATTAAATTCCAGAACTATGCACATATATTTATTTTTGTATTATGCTAGAATGCTAATTTGAGAATCGTAACTCCTGCTGTTCCTATTATATCAGCATCTTTCTTTAAAAAGCGTTCTATGAATTTACCTCACTTTGTTAAAGGTATTTGAGGAAGTAATTTTCCCTTCAGAGAAAGGAAAACCAAATAGGATCTCTCTGCCTCTGACACATCCTGCTCTTACAAACTTTAAGCCTCAAAAATTCCTACAAAATGTGGGTGTGAATTCTTTAGTACAGAAGTAAATTCAGTATAGCAATTGGTGTATGTTACGAAGATGCCACTGCCTTCTCAGTTATATAGTCCCATGATGAAACACTCACTTTGATGATTCCCAAGAGCAATATTCCTCATTTAGTTAATTTTTCTCTCTGGAATTGCTTCATTTTATTGTCTGAACCTTTCTGGTTTATGTCGTGTTGTATATATCCGCACGTAAAGTTGAAAAAAAGAAACCGATCTTTTTTGCTTTTCAGGCAATCCACGCCCACTACAGGAAAAGCTTTGGGTTTTTTTCATGTTCTCTTTCTTCTCCTTTGGATTTGTCTTTTTATCAACTTAAATTTTTTAGATGTCTAACAGTAGTATTAAAATCAAAGTAAAAATTTACAAGTTAAATAAGTATTATGAGGCCACTGAGAATTCTGATAAAAATAAAAGAGGTTCCTTATCAGGAAAAAAATATTAATAGCTTTGTCAGTAAATATATGTGCATATTTATACATGTATATATATATGGTGGGGGGGATTATGTATATGTATGGGTGGTGGGATTAGCACACCTTACAGGAGAGCACAGACAGCCATAGCAGGGGCGTTGGAACTAGACGATCTTAAGGTCCTTTCTAGCCATAACTATTCTATGACATCAGATTAGAGAAAAGGCTCATTTAAGGCCTCATTTAAAGGCTCATTTAACCTCACACTTCATCTCCATAATAGCAAACAACAAATGTCTGAGGAAAAGCACAATAATAGGACAAGTCTACTATGATGTTGCTCCATAGTACTCTTCTGCAGCCGCATCTTTTAAAAGCTGTTGCAATTATTTGCTTACTTAGAAAAATGCAAACAATTATTTTTAAAGTATTTAAATGATCACTCATCTGTTCAAGAAAAGTAATATTACATCTTTACAAATTCTTCCAGTCAGTTTATCAGAAAGAGCAAGCAAATGGTTGCCCTCCATTTCTCCTCAGTAAAAGAAAGTCTTTATCTCAGTAAGTCACAGATAAACAACAATTATCTGTTCAAACATTACAGTCTTGAAATATTTTTTCTAATCCCAGCCAAACCTGCAGCAACAAGACCCTAGTCCTGCACCAAGCTGGATCCACTGAACTTGCCCATCATGCCAATTTTCATATGTTTTTTTCTTTCAGCTTAAAGGGGAAAATAAATCCCTCAGCATTTTAGCTGAGCTGCAGCCAACTGTTCTCTACTAACAAATTCATATAGCAGTACTTTACACTGCACTGGTGCTCCCCCACCTTGAGTACTGTGTGCAGCGTTGGACACCTCAATATAAGGAAGACATCAAACTATTAGTGTGCCCAAACAAGGGCGACCAAGATGGTGAAAGACTTCAAGAACAAGACTTAGGAGGAGCAGCTGAGCTCACGTGGTTTGTTCAGCTTGGAGAAGAGAAGGTGCCCTCATCGCAGTCTACTACTTCCCTCAAGGAGGGCAGTGGAGGGGAAAGTGCTGATATCCCGTCTGGTGACCAGCAACAGGACATGAGGAAATGGAATGAAGCTGCATTAGGGGAAATTCAGGTGGGTCATTAGGAGAAAGTTCTTCACTGAGAGGGCAGTCAGTCAGTGAAACAGGTTCCCTAAGGAAGTGGTCACAGCACCAGCCTGTCAGAGTTCAAGCAGCATCTGGATGAAGCGTTTAGTCATATGGTTTAGTTTTAGATAGTCCTGCAAGGAGCAGGGAGTTGGACTTGATGATCCTTATGGGTCCCTTCCAACTCTATGATATTCTGTAATTCTACACACTTCATAGCTTTTTCCAGTTCACCAGTTAGTCTGCTCTCACTAAAACTTTGTATAGTGCCATGCAAAGGAAAACATAAGCACAATGGTCTGCAAATAGAGAGCATATACACCTGGCCACAATGGCTAACAGAAGGGAAGAAAGCCGGATATGCAGTAATCTAGGCAGAGCAGAGAAGACTGTCATCGCCCTTTGGACGAGACAACAGCATAAAGACAAAATACAGTAGCATAGAGTATCCAAGAAGAAAGAATACAAGACCACTACAGTGCCTTCTCAACCTTATCACCCTAACCTCAGCAGCCATGAACTACCAAAGACCATAATCACTTTAACCTCAGCAGCTATGAACCACCAAAGACCACAAACCACCAGTGCTAACCATACAGGAGCTTGCTATAATTAGCTCTATAGTACAGTATACCTGCAGCTAACTCAGAATATAATTCTTAAAACAGTTTTGCATATGTGAGGATGATGATTTATATGAAAAAATGACTATTAGCAAAATTTGCTGTTAACTTATAAATTTAAAACTGGGTCAATTTTTCAGTCTTCTCAATATTCCTATCACAACAACATCCTATCACAACTTCCCTGAGAGTGATATATGTATGTGTGGTGTATTTTTTTTTATGAACGAATTTCTCTATATATAACTTAACCCATATATTCAGTTGCAAGAGCAGCTTGATGTTGTTCAAAATCCTGAAGAAATGGATATGCTGCTTTATCATGAAAAGACCAGGAAGCAGAGACATACCTCACAGCAGAGAGGTCAGCAGTAAATGGGAAGTCTGGGGGGGGGGGGGAAAAAAAAAAAAAAAAAAAACAAAAAAAAAAAAAAAATTAAAACCAAAACAAAAACCCCCCCCCCAAAAAAAACCAAAAAACAAAAACCCACAAAAAAAAAAAAAAAAAAATAACAAACACAACACAACACACCAACACATCCAAAAAACCAACCAACCAAAAAAAAGAAAAAAACCCAAACCACCCAACAACCAGTTCACTGAGTTGAATGCATCTGTTTCCAGGTATGAACTTCGCTAGAGTCCCTCTCTCTTCACTGCAAAGCTCTTGATCTTTTAGATGGTTCTCCAATTACTTTCTTCAACTCATCATCATCCTAAATTTCAGCTGGAGAACACTCACTCTCATCCTTCTCCTGTGAGTAGGAAGGCATAGAGTAACCAGCTCTCAAGCAATTGACAAGAAGAATCTCTCCTTTAGACAACAAAAGCATGCCATTTGCATTAGCACTTACATTTTATGACCACTGTAGTCCTTGAACAATAGTTTTTAGGGAAGCTCACGAGACCAGAGATATAGGCAAAAGTGTGGCAGATTTTCCCTTATTCTCTGAGCTATTTCGTAATTTAATATTTAAATTTTAAGAACATTCCGGAGTAATTAGTTACTATTGGAGAGATAATTTGCATGAATCATCATATTTACACACCAAAAATAAAAACTAATTTGCTAAAGGAAGACTTATACAGTGTAATTTGCAACATTACAGGCACTAGAATTAATTAGACCTTGTTTAAAATCCTCAGAGTCTTTCTTCACACCTTTTTGAAAAAAGTTATGCTATATTTTTTCATCTTCTACTGGGATGAGGAAAATGCTTCAGCACTTAATCATTTTGTAGAGTATAAACTAGCAATAGCTGTCCAATGATGATCTGAATATTTATGATGTGATGTATAGAGAGCAATTTAGAACATTTACATTGCAAATATTTGAAAATAGAAGTAAAAATAAAAATTATGCTATCTAATTAGACAGGTTTTACAGTTAATTCAAACTTCGCTTAGCAGTTTGGGAGTCCTCTTTCAAGATACCTTGATCAGACTAATAGGATTCTGAAGAACATGACAGAAATCCCTTGGTAAAACCAGTGTTTGAAAGTTTAAAAATTGAGACACTATTAATAGAAATGGTGAGAGAAGTGACCACTAAAGTATACTCTGCAGAGATGATGTTGTTCAAAACACTGTCTAAGCAAAGCTCTTGTCCTGCTTAATGAGTATACATTCAAATCTGTGTAACAATATCACAACTATTTGGTGAGTTTGGCTTGTGTTTCAAAACAACTGTTAAAAGCACCAGTCCAGTACTACCTAAGATTTGTGTATGCAAAAGGGCAAAAGCTTAAACTGAGAAGTTGTGACTCATTCTAACTCTTTCTTAAGCCACGGCAAATTTTCAACACAAATGCCTTTAGAATTGTTGGAATGATTCTTTAAGTTAGGTCTGTTTGTGTGGGAAAATTAAAAGTTTTCAGCTATTGCAAGGAAGTCATGATTGTGTCCCACAACAGCTGAGTTATGCAGGAGGCTACAATTTCTGTTCATCATACCTATTGCAGTCAGAAGCCCTATACAGGCACAGAGAACTTTTTCCATATGCTTTTGGGTTAAGAAAAACAAAACTTTCCAGGCCCTGAAAACAAACATGATCAGCCATATCTGCAAGGTACTGAATGTGCACCCCCACGCTTCCTTCTGTATGTTATTTCTTGTCTTTAGCCTTAGCTCCCAATCCCACTACCTATATTCATTGCTGGCTGAGTATGTTGGTAAGCAAGGTTGTAGGTGACCTTAGCACACATGGCTATGTGGCATACGCGCACAGGTGAGCACACTCTCCTGATAATTCACTGGATATACTGATGACCACAGAACTAAACACAAAGTAGGACACAGAGGACCTTGAGAAGCCCTTTCTCTGCCATTATGTTGAGGAAGAAACCACACCTATAAATGTCCCCAATAGTTGCTTCGTTTGTTTGTCACTACACTTGCATTTGAAATTTTTCAGTAACTAAAACTACACCTCTCTCCTCACTAACATGGAAAAAAAAAAAGTAATAAATGTTGCAGCTCTTCTGTGGCAGGTTCATGATGCTTGGCATAATGAAAGTGATGGTAACATGTAGTTTTACAGTCCTTACAATAACAACAATCATAAAAAAACCAAACCACAAGATTCAAAGCTCCAAGTCAAGCAGGGCACACACTCCTCAATAATCCCACCTTGCTTTTTTAGAGGGGAATTTAAATTGCCCAGTAACTGAAAACTGGGTATGGAAACCTGAAATGCCTAAGACTCCAACACTTTTTGCCTTTTAAAACAAAACAAAACAACCACCACCAAATCCAAAAAACCCAAACAGAACCAAACCAAAAAAACCCAAAACCAACCCCACCCCACTATCCACAAACAAAACACAACATTTTAGCCTCATGACATGCTATCAATGGAAAGACATGAAATAAATAACAAAGAATTTACCAAGGCTTAAATAGGTTTCCTAAAATAATCTTGAGTTACTACAATTTTAAAAAAATCACAGGCATATATTTATAAATACTTTAAATCACTCAGATATTCTATTTTCCTTTCATAGCTTTAGTCACAGCTAAATACTACATTAAATAATTACATGGTTTGGGCAAAAAAGAATTTAACATAATCACCAGTGCATATATTAATATTCTAATTTTACATTTTTGTTTAGGGTATACGCAGTATTATAGTTATCAATTAATTATGCAATGGTTCATCCTTTGTATGTTAACAACCTTCATAAGTAATCTGCCAAGAAAACAGAAAAAACATTACCCGAAAAATTCATTTCACCACACTATTCTTTGATCTCTTTAATATGTTGTACATTCATTAACTCTTGATTATATTTTCATGATTATATTCTGTGTGTAGCTGAAAACAAATCCAGCTTCCTTCAGGCAAACATTTGCCATCTAAGAAAGTAAATTTCTATAAACATAATCAATCTTATGCATGAAATTTTGACACCCACCCCTAAAAAAGTACAAATCCACAATCCAAACCCCCTAAAGTAACATAAATTTCAGTTATTTTAATTGTTATTTGTTATTCCATTCTAACTGACAGCAGAAAACAATTAAGCATTCCCACTGGATAACAGAATAGCTGAAATCTTTTCTCATATCTTGGGTAGACTGGACCAGCCTCTTCAAGGAAAGCGGTACTGAGCGAAGTTGCCTCTGTATCTCTATGAAACTGCTCAAATTAGGTTTGTGTAAATTTTTTATTATTATTATTTTGGAATATTTAAATATCTTCCAGATGAAAAGCAATGTGCGTGTTTATTTTTTCCTATTAGCTTCTTATTTTGCAAAGGTTAGCTTAAAAAATAATTCTTCACCGTGTTCGTTTTGCAACTGAAATAAGTACTCCTTTATATTAGAATTCTCAAAATAACAAAAGCAGCAGCATAACATAACACTGTCATAAACATATATGCAAATTCAATATCTTCAAATATTCTTCAGGGATGTGTAAAAACATCTCAAGTGAGAACTAAAACTGGCAAATTATTCAAGTCCACATTAAGCATCAGTAGTTCTGATGCTACCCTACATTTCTTCAGCTTCTTTGTAACCACTCCCTAATTTCCTTGTGGGTTTTTCACAAAGCTTCAGTCATAGGGCATTTTGGGAGATCATATATGCAAAATTTCAGGGCTTTCAGATGAAAAATATATATCTGTAGCTTGAAAAACAGATTTTGCCTACACAAAGTTTAGCTATTAAAGAAGTTTCCTATTACATATGTATTTATTTTCAAGAGCTGTGCACAATGAGAACAAGTCCAATTTACTCCCTTTGGAGGAAGAAAACAAACAAACAAAAACCCACAAAAAAAACCAAACAACCCACCAAAAAACCTCACACCAAAACACACAATAAAAACCCCACCCCACTCTTGTGGGGTGATAAGAGACTGTCATGAATAGTTTTCTTATATGGTTGTTACTGTTAGAAACAAATTAGAAGCCAGTCTTTTCATGCAGCAGGTTAATATCCAACAAATAAAGGACCACAGAGAAGTCGTGGTGTTTCTTGTATGCCTCATACTACCTGAGTTAAAAACTTAACTATGTGGTGTCGGACTGAGATCTTGTGGAGACTTTTATTTACATTATGCGTAACTGTACTGCAGCCACCTTCCAGAAGGAGGAAAGCAAAAAGCACACCTTTCCATATGTCAGTACATAGGCTGCTAACAGGCCTACAGTGCCTTATAGGACAGACAGTGAAAACCTCATTTTCTTAACAACTTGAACGAACATTCTGCTAATGTATTCTGTCAAAACTGTATTTCATATATGATTGACAATTATTAGCCATTATCTACCCTAACATTGTTTTATAAATGTAAAGATCCTGAAGCTAATTGGACAAAATGTAGATCCTGTAATCTACACTATTCACCTCATTAGTGTTAATTCTTTCCCCAATCCTCTGATTTAATTGCAAATGTTTGGTTCAGTGAAGCTAATACCCTTTTTGTCATTGTTCAGTTAAAATCAACACAACTGTGCAAAAGACATAGATTACCAATAAAGATTCATCCTTTTATAATTACTTTAAAGCTCACAGCAAGCAAACAAAAATCATTATGCAGGCTAAACAAAATGACAAAGGATTTTCTGATGCTGGATATTCAACAAATCAATGCAGGTAAGTTGTCTTCATAAACACCTTAAAAAAAAATTATAATTTTAAAGCATTTTGGAGCAGCATTTAGATGTTTCCAGTATACAAAGTATTGATCAAGCATAAAGGTGAACAGCTTTTGAAAGCCTTACAGCTCAATACATTTTGCCAACTTTTTCAAAAGACAGTTTTCAAAGAGACTAAGCCAAAACTAAAATTTTAAGTTCTGAACCTATGACATGTTTTTAATTTCTATTTATTACCTTAATAAATCTTGTAATGGTTTTACAGATACTGTATTTAATACTTGCACTTCTTAATCTGATTTGTGATACTCTGAACATGTAAAATCACAGAACTGACTCAACCGGTCAACTAATCATTATAAAAGCTGTTCCCGTTTAGTGAACTCTACTGGGAATAAGAGATTGCTTTAGTAGCAAAATCAATCACCTGCAGATAATTTTCTTAATATTATAGCTCTAACCATGTAACTCCATTCTGTGAAGTCCTGAAATGAAAACAAAAAAAAAAAAGATTATATTCATGTCCTATTTATTTATCATATGGTCCCTTTTACTGCCAGCATGAAATAGTACATTAATACACACGAGAAAATGGAATTATCAATTTCAAGCCACTACTCAAGGATGCTTACAATGGAAAGCAAATAATTTTATGGATTCCAATTTTCTCTTAGGTTATTGATATTTTCCTGACAGTACCTATTTCTATGACAAAGATAGGGTTTTTTAAAAGTTTTCTGGAAACCTTATGGATTGAATACTGCGCAAAAACCTCAGGACCTTCCTTTTTAAACCTGTAGATACTATTATTGTACTCTCAGCAAGTATCACAACTTGCACTGGGGTAAGAACATAACTGCTGGACAAGC
This sequence comes from Strigops habroptila, assembly GCF_004027225.2. Taxonomy (NCBI): domain Eukaryota; kingdom Metazoa; phylum Chordata; class Aves; order Psittaciformes; family Psittacidae; genus Strigops; species Strigops habroptila. The sequence goes on from NC_044284.2 coordinate 12,834,370, forward strand.
AGCTGCTTGTTTTCCGACTGCTATCATGGAAATAGCAACAAGTAGCAACAATACATGAGATTAAGTAATAGTGATAATCTCATTTTATATGATGCTGTAAAGCACACAAAGTGTGGCTTGGCCTAGTAAAACAGACTTATGCTGGAAACTACAGTTACACTCATTGTTTAGCCTATCCTCAGAACTCAACAAAAGTTTATTTTCAGGATCATATGCTATCTCAACTCTCTGCTCACTATTCTCGAGATAAATACCAGCATACAGTTGAAGATGTGAGAATTTACCCTCCTACCTTTTGTGACAAAAAACATGCTACTACAATAATGGAGAGAAAAGAGAAATCAAAAGGATTTTGTGAAATAAAAAACCATAGAGGAGCCAGTGCTATCATAAATATATGGTCAAAGAGCACTGCACAAAAACCAGACAATCCTGCTCAGATATGAAGTAAACAACTGAAAAGAGCTGCAACTCAGATGGGATCACACTTCCATAACCACCTAGTGGTATAGTATTTCTTGGTCCATTCTAAGCCATTTAAGTTGCTTCTCATAGGTGATGTAAGTTGAGCAGACATAAGTCTGGGAAAACTGAGATTATATAGCATTTTACCAGTAGGAAGCTAAAGCTACTTTACAGCCATGTTGGTATTTGAACTCCAGAAGCAAATCTCAAAAGCAAAGTGATGTTTTCAAAATGATTACTCTGAGTGCATACTATCATCAATGTTTTATTCAGACACGACTCCCATACTAACTCCAAAGGACATGTCTACCAAGTAAGGACACAGGTTCCAATTCTACTCTGTTGAGGAACTTCACATCCATGAGCAAGAGACTGTTCACACATATACAGTGACTCATGTGTTCTGCAGCATTACAGCAGTTGCTCACAATTATGAAGGGTAAAGCCACCACACTTAAATTATTTTGAGGTTTTACTAGATTTCTTTTTTTCTTAGCATAGTAAATGTCACACCAAGCACAGATTTTGCTGTGAAGAGCTAAACAACAAAACTAACAAAATACAGCCAGCATACTTGGGCTGACGCTGCAATTCCAGAGGAGCTACACAAGGCACTAGTAAAATGAAATATGCAGTCGAGTAATTATTTTCATGTGTATACCAATATAAAGAATCCTCTCGCAACTTTGTGAGACAAGTATTTTCTGAAGCATCTAAACGTCCACATCAAATCTGAAAACTGGTTATTTTTCTTTGATTTATTGAAACTAATTTGCTTATATTCAGTTGAATATTCTTGATAAACAGATTTCCACTTAATCACTGTTGAAACATATTTGAATTTAGCAAGGCACATTCACAGCACAGAAAACTTAAGGAACATTCAATATAAAAGCTATTTTTTTTTTCACGTATCAAGTAGAAACTTATCTTGAGAGTTAACAGCAAACTGCAATGTTACCATCAGAACAGTACTTTGATATGTATACTGAAAACTATGCAATCTTACCAGAAGAGCTATCGTATCTTTAAAAATATTAATGTTTAAACCAGCCCAGCTTAAACACTATCCAGAAATCTATGCCTTGAATGTTCTCGTTCAACAAAACGGACAAAGCACTAAGTCAGCTCCGGTACCTGCATCTCAGGACTTCATAGCTCATCCCCTGCACCATCTGACCTGCTCAGAGAAGTGCTCTCTGGGGAAAGCGATACTGGACTCCTTAAAAGCTTTTCCTTTAAGAACTGGGTAAAGTCCTAAACTGTTGTTCTCCTCAGCTCTGCAGCTAGCTGATGGTCCTCAGGAACACTCCAGCACATGTGCAATATGTAACTATTGGTCATCCTAAACTACACACAATATTTCTCCTGTCTCGACTACACACAAATGACTGCCTTAGACTATTTCTGCATTTACAGTAACAGCTTTTACTGATTCAAGTACTCTGTGTACAGCTTGACCTATTATGCTGCAGGAACTGCCGATGGTAGGCTCTGCAAAGCACCAGATTCCTCACCCACAATATTAATCAACACATTGAAACATAGGCATTGGTCCAGACACTGCAGAAGCTGCCTGTAGGAATCTTCAGGACAGACCAAAATCCTACCTGGAGACAGCTTGCAACAGTTAGTCAAATACCTAGTTGTGAAGGTGACTGGGCATTGCCTCAAGTCAGCCCATTACCTCCTGTGCACGGCTGGGGAGTTCCTGTCCTGCCCAGGGAGGTAGGGACAAGGGCGCTGGGTGTGCACACAGCCACAGTCTTGACAACCACCTACACCACAATTATAAGAAAAGCTTGCATTTCATGCTTCTTAAATTCCATAGTTCCTGCCATATGTCATCTTCTGCTCCTCTATCACAAATTTGTTCAGCAATCAGAAAAATCTCGCCTGCAGTCTTCTGAGTTGCATAATGCAGAAAGACTTTGCATGCTGCCTTTTGATATGCCACCAACTGCTTGTCAAGGAGGCATTGCTACAAAAGCCCCAGTAACATAAATCTCTCCCAGAAGGGTTTTTTGAGGATTAGGGGTTTTTTGTTTGATTTAGCGTTTAGCAGTACTTGTGAAATGCAAGAACAGTCTTGTGTCAGAGTTCTGGTAACAGAGAGGCACGGAAGGAAATTCTTTTGACAAAACATGGCAGCCATACGCGTATCTCAGAGAGACCTAAGTGAAAATGGTGTGATAGATAGCATATGACAGTTACTAACCATGCCATCTCAAGGATACCCTCTCTATAGATTCTTTAAAAATGTTACTTATACCTCATATCCCCGAGACACCATAGCTTTTCTGATCCATTAGTTTTCACTGTACTTTGCAGAGATGGTGGGTTGGCTGGAGAAAGTCTACAATTTAGATTGCTCACATTGACTGTGCTTCTTTTAAGACGACAGTACATTTTAAGTGGCAGCTGATGGCGAAGAAATTAATTAAAATAAGAAAGTTTTCAGTGTATGTTACCATTTGTAATTATACCTGATTAAACTGACATCTTTATTTTGCATCTGTTTTGTTGAGAAGACAACACAAATTATAAAGCACTGAGCTTTTAGACACCACACTGGCTATCCTACTTATAAGTTTCAAGTAAGTGTCAAGGGATTTAGTGCACTCCAGCAAAGGTCAAGCTAGCTGGCACTGTTTGAAAGTACAAGGAAATCTACTCTTCAGATTATATAATGAGATCTTTTGTAAATATTTTTCTTGAGCCTTTCTAAAAACTTATTTTTTCCCCTATAAGCAATCTAACAGAAAAATCTCTCCTTGAAATACTCTGACTGAGAAAAAAACCCTATTGGGAGAGACAAAAACATTTTGGAGTAATTATTTCATTCTTCAAGTGAAATCTGCATATTATTTCATTCAGCATTTGACTACAATGTGTCACATGACATCTTCCACTTTTAAATCCAAGCTCTATTTCATGTGCTATGTGCTGTTCTCTGTGCTCAAATGAACAACCAGACAACCCTAATGACAGCTGGCACTGCAGATGTCACTGGCCCAGAGAAAGATATCCAACAACCTGAATGAGTATTTCTTATTCTCCTCTAAGGATGGCCTAGTCAATGGAACATGAATTATCTATAAGAAGTGGACAAGTAGAAAAGGTTGGACTTTTCCAGTCACTGGTTATAGTAAAAAAGTATACCTGTCACTCAACTACCTTACAGGTATCTTCCAGTACTTAACAAAACACACTGGATACAACTCTGCTCCATACAATCAGCAGTATACAACCTCAGTGTACTGGAACTAACATTTCATTCACATGAAAGATCCATGCCCAGCCACTCCGTAGGGGCAGAGCTATGCAGCCTTCCAAAAAATTCCAGCAGCCTATGACTTGTGCTCCTGGCTTAGGTGCAGGTGTATCTCAAACACTATATTGGGATGATGGGACACTGAACAACAAACAGCAATAGACAGAAAAATCCTCTGATCCACAAAGAAATTTATTACTTTCTAGATAGTTTTCCTCCAGTTTGTTCTTCATCATCTTATTCATTTGGCACTGAACAACCTGCTTCTCAAGGGTGCCATAGCTGCTCCTTGTTATTTTGCAAGTTGAACCTGACATTTTGTTTTGTTTTACATCTCAGTTTCATTGTCACTCAGACCTTTAGAAATGGTTGATGTAATACTGTAATCTATTCTCACAGTGGTGTTTAAATACTATGTACTCCATTCAGATCACTCTGATAGTTCCCTTGAAACTCCTTGTCAATAGGTATTATCAGTCATATTTTGTTTCCTGTTAATCAGCTCCTATTTCTCAATATCATTTTGTAATATAACTGATTGTTCTTGCCTCACTGCAACAGGACATAATTTAAAAATACATCATAAGAAACCAGTCTGCCTTAGTTCTGCATTTTTTTCTTTTAATAAAAGAGAATTGATGTTGCTGTGACTACTAGATATATTCATATGCAACTATTTCAGTTCAGCATTCTTGTTTGTCAGTTACTTAATGAGGACAAACAGTTTACTGAAGATGTTCTGTATTAATGAAAGCATCCCAAAAAATTAATAGAACCACAGTGGATAACATAAGAAACAAGGAAAATCAGTAAGTTAGCTTAAAGTTACAAATCAAGTTTCTACACATGGTTTGCCTGAAAGCTGTAAACATTTCAGTTACAAAGGGTAACAGAAGAAAGTTTCATTAATCAAAGCTCGTAATGTGCCTAAATGTAGCACATTAGCCAGCGTTGTTTTCATTCTCCTTTATTTTAACAATACTACAATTAAAAGCCACTTGAAGGTAAAAAGCTTGTAAATTGCTAATAAATATGTAATATTATGAACTTGTTGCTATCAGTGGCAACTCTCATACTTTTAAGCTGATGGGGATCTCAACCATACAAGCTTATCCATTATCAATAGTACTGGTACTACTGTATTAGGTTGTGCAGGAAAACAAATTGCCATTAACTTGCAAGAGATTGTTTTAACTTCCTCCTACAGGCTTAATTTCATGCTCTTTCTGGAGTGTCAAATGCAATAATTGCACAACCTTGATATTAAGCAATGAAATACTTGCCAAAGGCTGGTGGCACATGTAAATGAAAGCACAAGAATTCTGTAACAAGTTTCCACACCATAAAAAATGGGGGAGTGAAGCACACAGTTATACAATCAATCCTTACATCTCAACTCAGGTATGAAATCACAAGTCAGCCTCTAATTATTTCTTACATGCTGTCTATTGCACTCTGCCTGAGCTGCTGCATGGTCACTCTCTGCAAACTCAGGGACAGCCATAAACAATTGCCATGGAGAACTACTGTCTAGGATACTACAGTGTAGATCTTGTTTCTGTATGTCTCAGTCCTGCGCTCGGTGCTAGTACACACATGTTCCATGCTTAGCCCAAGATAAAAGCTACACTCAGAAGCTGTTATAAAGGATTAGAAAGAAAGCACTGGAGGAGACAGACCTCCCTATCCCAAAGTTAAGAGCCACCCATGGAGGACACCAAGGGTGGGGGTGAGGGTGAAATAAAGTCAGAAGCACGTTCATAAGCATGAGTTATCACATGCAAGTTGTTTATCTATAGGTAACAAACCTGCATCAAATATTAAGGAATACACTGACTATTAATACTACTATTATTTACACAGAAGATCTTAGAAAACGTCAGGACTGAAGGACAGAACAAGAGTATCATTAGTATTAAACTTCAGAAACTGCAGACACAAATAGAACAGGGCTATTTGTTTCCTTACTTAACTTTGTTTAGAACTTCTTTCTACCTATTTTCATGGTGAAGATAACACCAAATCTAAAATCACTTTTCCTGATATTTATTACATATCATGTGTTTAAGAAAAGTTAGAACAACAATATCTTCAGTTCATACTCAGCCCAACCCTTTAGCACCCTTAGTGAGTTGATGCTCCCACATTCCCTCCAAAAATTAACATGAGCAAAAAGAAAAAAAAATGAAACATATGTATCTTTTAAAATACCTTAGTGGGTGTTTTGTTGCTGCGCACTATAAAGACTATGCAGTCTCATTACTTCCATATTGATGATAGTACACTATGTTCGGAAATACAATACTACCGCATTTGCACAGTGAGGCACTGCAGAGCAGTCAGAAAAGCCTCCACACAAAACAGAAAATGTGATTTTTTTATTTTTTTTTTTTTCCTACAAAGATTGACCACCGTATAGTTTTCTGGGCTGCTTTAAATATTTATCAGACAAGTCAGATAACTTTCTTTCCTAAGGCAAGTTGACTACTGGGGTTAATTTGCTAATACAATGGATATGATACAAAACAGAGAACTGTGGCTCCTCAAATCTTATTAACTCATTCCCCAAATTTATATTCAAATTTTAAAACAAAATAGACACTTGAAGCAACGTCAAATGTAAGAGTGAATAAAAAAAACCCCTCTGTGCCTGTCATTTACTGTTCACACTGAAGACTACAAAATTGTTTCTTTAGGATTCAAATTCTAATGTCAAATAACTGTACAGTCACTTCCAGTATCATACTACATAATACAGAATACATTGCAGACAGTAGCTGATCATAACTCACGCAAAAGCACCAGATATGAAAATAATACAGAAGTTCCCAATTTCTCAAGCATTTATCAGTAGTGCTCCTGCTATGTACAATTTTACCCTTTTCAGTAACGTGGTATAAACTAAAGGATTTTTGTCACACACTTTCCTTGTGCTCTGGCATCCCAAATCTAAAGGAATTTTAAACATGCTATTGAAGGCATCTGATAAGATACCTGGCAGTACTTTCTGTTCAGCACTCCTAAAAAGAGATGGTTGACAAGTTGAGTGTGGAAAACAAAAGAAAAGGCAACTGGGAAAGCAGCAGTTTTAAAGGGTTATATGGTGCTTCCTCTAATACATAATTAGGTATCTTAATCTACGTAATTGTGCTTTAAATACCATTCTTTGGCCTTTATAGATCTGATCAAGAGATACAAATATGTATGTTCAACTGGTTCAGCCACTTGTCCCTCTTTTCCTTTTGGAACAGATAAACATTGGAACATGACTGATTTTTTTTTAAATCATGCAAGATTCCTCCATCATCACATGTATCAGGAATAAGCGGACAAACAGACTGCCAAGAAAAAAGTCTCAAGCTGCTACAAGCTACAGCAGCTTTGAAGAGAGGTGGAAGGACATCAAGATTTTGGCACTCCATCCAACAAGGTCTCTTAATAAACCAAGGGATTTTTTAGGCTCTCCTGGTCATGGGTACAGAAAACTGATCTTTCTTTTAATCAAGCACAGGACATGGTTTTTCTCTGGGTAGATACAATACAATTATAATTGAAAATTGTATCTAACTATTCAATTCAGCCAATTCAACCTTTGCCCTGTATCAGACTCAATGCAAAAAGTGTATCAGTACAATGTGTATCAGTGTATGCCAAATGAGCATACACACTATTAGGTTTAAAAAAAAAAAATAAAAAAAAAAAAGAAAAATAATCCTAATACAAAACATTTCAAATTAGGCTGTTGATATATTCATTCAGAGTCAGCAATATGCTAATTCACATGTATTCCATTTATCTGTTTTGTTTGACACAATTTAATCAGGCTACATAAATTCCATTCTAATATTATGTTAGCGCTTGCCAATTACTGACTGGCCACTGATGTCAGCCTCCTTCAAAGTGTTGACTGAAAACATACAAAAACATTGGCAAGTAACAGTTCGGAAGATGACTGTTCCGCAGAGCAACACACAATAATCTGCACGGCTGGCCCAAAGCAGCTGCTTTGTAGATAGAGATAAAGTTGCCTCTTCTATATTGGATGAATTCTTGGCTCACACAAAATGAAGGCTACAGCGTGGAACAACTATGTAACCATTGCTGAAACAATGCCAAAATATATTTATTACCACGGTTTAGGGCACACTAGGACACCCAGTCTAAGCAACTATCAGTTTAACTCAGAGAGGCCAAACAGTATATTTAGGATGGCTGCAATGCACAAGAAACGTTCAGCATTTGTGGCCATCTTTCTTGATTTTATCACAAGAACTTCGTGGTATCCTGTATTCACCTCAGATTCATGGCCTCCAGAGGCATGCAACTACATGAGGTATCTTTTCTTAGATGGAATAAGCTTTAAAACATGATCCAGTTTTCATATGGACTTTGAAATCAAAAGGCAAAGGAAACTAAAAACCAAACTGGCATTATTAGCAGCATTCGTGTGCGTCAGTTTGTATAGACACCAAGCGGGGCACTGGGAGAAGAGGATTTCAGTTTTGGTTAGTGCCTGTCTTAATAGCTGTCTATTTGTGAAACTGTAATTTATTTTTAATTATTTCAGTGAACGAGATTTCATTAAAAGTGTGCTGCTCCTTTAGGATATTTAATTAACTAATAATAAGATATGTTACAGGCACTCAACAGATACATACATTTCTTCAACCATGTATCACGTGGATTAATGCTCAGCTTCTTTGAAATATTTGCTTGACTCTCCAGGCTTCATCTTTTACTTAAATTCTGCACCTTCTCTGAAATCTCATGTTTTAGCTTCAGCTTCAAATTTTCCGTATTTCCCAGAATAAACTCACAAAGAAAGCAAGACAGTGAACAGACCAGCAGTGAAACTGCTGGGAACTCTGCAACTGAAAGACTCCAATTCTTGAATTGATTTGTAAACAACTATAATGCAAAGCAGACATTAATTTATTGGTGCACTGTAAACTTCTGGCTAATTTATCAACCCAGGCTCTGTGCTGTTCAGAAAACACTTGGAAAAAACGAGTCAGAGAGAGGTCACTGCCCGAGCTGCAGCTCATTTCCACTGCAAAATCCGAGGCTCCACACAATCAGTGGCTCTAATGAATGCACATCAGACACTCTGGAAAGCATTCCCCATGTCTGTCTTTCCCAGCCAAATGTGACAAACAACAGGCATTAATACAGATTTGAAAAGCCTTATAACCAATCTATTAGTTCAATTAATTCATAATATTTGATTAGATTGCAAATTGTTTGCTGCTGCATCTGCAGACCTGAACCATCACCATTACTTCTGTCAGGCAGGAGAAAATCCATTCATTCAAATCTGTGTCGGCACCTTTGTTGGGAGCACTTACAGGCATCTGAGTGCTTTTTTCAGTTCTGCAGGCATAGTGCTGCTTTAATTCCTTCAGCTTCTGAAAATCATTATCAAAATATGTCTCTTGCGGACAACGTATTTCACCATTTTGAACCAGACACAAGGGGAGGAGGGCACTGTGGCACAGTGCCCAGACTTCAGTCTCCATGTTCTGCCTGATGCTTTCTCACAGTCCTCTACACCCAGCTCCACTGCTCAAAACAGCATCTTGGCAATACAAGCCAACCAGACACCGTGCTGTACCTCATCAGAGAGTCTGCAAGGCTTCAGTACAATTTATTCAGAGTTTTTCAGCTACCAAAATTTGAGTAAACCTCCCAATACAGCCACTGCAATTAGTAGGGGAACACATTCCCTGCGCTTCTCAGGTTCCTGTGCATTTTGCAGCAAGCAGCAAGAGTCCTGTCCCCCACCCCCACCCCAAGACTGGCACACCTAGGTTGGAGCAGTTCACTTTATTAACATTTCACTTTAGCAATAAAATCCTTAATATGATACCATGAAAACAGCCTAAGTGCTATATGACAGTCAATTGTATCAAAATTATTAAATCTGTACATACACAGGGAAAAAAGACAGTAGAAAACAGACAGGCTGCTAAAAGAATTTTCCTGACCTGAAGATCCCAAGACCATTTGCTTCACTTTAACTTCTGCTCTCCTTGTCCTTTTTGCTACACTACTGCAATCAAATGACTTGCTAGGTTCTCTGTTCCACAAACTATTGTAAAGGATACATCTTTGTGATTAGAAAAGCTGCAAACCTAGCATTCTCTTAACCCAGTAAGTCTGTTTCTCAGGACAAAGACAAGTGCCCGTATCCTAGCTCTCAGAAAAACTTGCGTCCCTCTTTTGATGAAAAAAGTATTTTCCATGACCCTCAAAGGTAGCATGGTTAACAGAAGCTATTTTTACTCAATCAAGTAGCACAACAGGTTCCCATTGCAGAGAAAAGAAAACCAGGAAAGTTGAAATGGCATTTACAGCTGCATCAAGCAGTCACGCAAGGAGGATCTGCAGGAACCTCTGTGCTGGCTTTATCCCTCATGTCCTCAGAAGGCAAAGGGCGAAACCAGAAAGGAAGCTGTACCAGGGTGCCATGCCGATCATGGCACCACAATCCCAGCACGACAGCATAAGCTTCATCCTCAGATGTTTAAGCACAGAAAAGCCAAAAGATTAATACAATTTTTGAGCCGATGAACATGGTCATGATTTCTCAACAGAAATTCAGATCCATGACTTCTTTAAGCTATAAAACAGATTACTTTTTTTTTTTCCCTAGCCTATGGCATTGCTTCGAACTCACCCTCTTAAGACACAAAGAACACATTACCATTTAGGAAGAAAATTGACTCAGCTGAAACCAGTACAGGAACCCAGATGAAAAAGTTTTGATAGTCTAAATCTGTTTCTGCACCAGTGTCGTGGATTTTAAAAAAAAAAAAAAATTATTGATATTTGAAAATATATTCAATTAAAGTTAATTTTCTTTTTACAATAGCAGTATATCTCATATAGCCTGTAAGGTGACTAAAAAGAAATGCATATATTTTTGACCTGGGGTTTAAATGTATATATTTAAGCACAATTTGGTGCCTTACAACACTAGTTGGGATAGAGTAAATATTGTATTTTAAAACTTTATGGAACTAATTTATAGCGTAGGGCAGGCACAGACTTGACCTCCTGGCAGCAAAATTTTATGTTTCCATTTCAGCAATACTGCTTAACACAATAATATCAGGCCAGCAAATCTTAAATATAAGTTAGGCTAACATGATCCATTGCCTTATAAAGCAAGAGTACCCTGTGGAGTCATGCTGAATATGCCAAGTGATTTTTCAAAATTTAATCATCCTAAATGTCAGATAAAGGTGCTTTTGCTGTCATTCTTTAAAACCAGGAAAAAAAAAAAAAATCTGAGTGTGCCTTCAAGTTATACAGAAAACTGTTCAAAACCAGCTATGTTAAAATATCAATCTGCTGTTTCCTGAATGTAAGGAAGGAAATATTAATGTGTTTTATTGCAAAATAAAGAATTGAATATTTTTTCCAATAAAGATCACCAGTTTTCATATAAATATAGATATTAGTTTCCTTCCAAAATCAATTTATCTTTTGATATTACATCTACAATAGATGTTGTACAATGACAGCAATGACATTCTGATAAAAAATTTTTGTACTATTCAAATCAAACTTTTGTTGACTTTAACTATTAAGTTGATCAGATAAACAAGTTGAAATATTTCATAAGCATGCTCTTTACCAAGCCCAGTCATGGAATGGGATTGATCTTAAGACTGTTCACTGGAAGGCTGCATAACGTTATATGATATCACAGGATCGAGATCCATGTTACTGAGTAGAAAGCAGGAATTGAATTATGTTCATGAATTTGAATATTTGTAAAATAAATTATAACATACTTAAAATGCCTCTTCTAAAGGCCAGCTTATCTTTTTGGGGGGTGAGGGGTTAGGGTTGCATTTCTCTATTTTTTACAATTTCACCTTCAGATACGCTGAACATCATTATACAAAATTAAGTTAAATAAATAACTAGTGTATCATAACCATTGACACTAGAACATCTCAGAAAGAAAAAAGATAAAGAAATGTTACAGCTAGGTAAATGATTAAGTTAACTTGTTTAGACTGTGAAGAATAGACATAGTCTATGAACTGTGGATGGTGTCTATGGATTTCAATCCACCCATTCTCTTTCATATTTATACAAACATCATATATAAAATACTTTTCAACATTTATGGTTTGTACAATACCATACAGATCAAACCTTTCTTTAAAATGTCGTATGTCCTGCAACACATAGGATTTAACTTTAGGAGGATGTCCGGCTTGCAATAAGCTTAGAGCTTTAATTTTATTTTTTAAAATCTGTATCCTTAACTTGGCAATTTACAGACACAAAAGAAACGTTCATGAGGCATGGCCAAATTCAGGCACTACTCCTATAAATAAGGCCGTAATGGAAAACCACAGCAGACATCAGGATTGCTGTATCCTTTTGGTACACACTATGTTGCATTCAGCATCAGTGGAATGTTGAACAAAAAACCAGGACCACACACACCAAAAAACCACCTCCCTAAAAACAAACACAAAACAACCCAACAAAACCTTAAGGGAAAGGAGACAATGCTGAAATCCTGAAAGGTGCTCAGAGTACCTATCACTCTGCATGTTGCAATGCAATTTCAAGAGGCGCCAAGAACCCTGCAAAAAGATATTCCTGGCAATTATCAGTATAAAAACGACTTAAATTCTAGATAGAGAGAAATACTTTTTTGTATTTTGAGATCACAAAAAAAACAAACCTAAGTGACTGATTTCACTAGCCTGAAGTCGACACATCTATAAAACAGCCTGGCCCAGTTACTGTAGAGACTCTTTGTTTCCATTGTAATGAACCTGACTCACTAAACCTGCAGAAAAAAAATACAGTAGAAGAATGATGCCCATGCCTTCTCTGAAGTAATGTCCTACTTCATTTTGCTTATCAGTTAGAATCCAAAATTTTATATTTTTTTTTTTGTCCATTTACCAATTCTGTTTTAATTTTGTTCGTCATCTTTGCAATACCCCAATATCAATATAGATTCCATACTGCCAGGCCCACTGTGACAGCATCAAAGTCTTCACTGGGTCATTAATGTCTTCTTTTCTCCCTCACAGAAATGATTTTCTGAGTTTATCATGCAGCCATGCTTCCTAGGAATAAGCAGTTATATTTTTCATAGCAAATCACTGGTTAAATATATTATTTTCTTTTAACACATATTTTATTCTTTGTCCCAAGTGCCATAAATGATGCTTATGACAAGGCCTAAAGTAGGATTATAAACACGTGCAGACTAACACCTTTTGTTAGTGAAACTCAACCACAAGACAAAAGATCACCAGTGAGCAACTAATGAAACCGCTGCCCTTATTCATCATCTCTACATTTAATAATTATGAGAAAGAAGTAAAAGGCAGCTCTAGAAACTTGGGGTTATGCACTCTAGACAATCTTTTACCCATCTTAAAAGAAGAGACTCCAAGCTGTCAAATGAACAGTGGCAGGAGTAGCCATTCAAATCATACTTACTATTTCCCGTAACTTCAGCTAAGTAGCAAGTGGTCCCTTTGAAGCATTCTGCTACCGCATTATTACTTCAATAGCTCTAGGCAATGGATCAGAGAAACAGCATAGCCTAGCATAAAAGGCCAAGAAATGTACAGGTTTTATGCTATGTGTTTCAGATACTTTGTCTATTTAATCAAACTACTTTAAGAATGCAGTCTCAGTATAACAAATACTATCCAAAAATGACTTCACTCCTTCTTAAGTGTTACGTACATTTTAACATGTTAATTCAAGCTTTGACTAGGACATGGTATGTCCTAATTTGCATGGTGAAACATTCACGACCAGTTCACAGCAACTACTATAACTATGGAGGAAACCACCCTCTTATATGCTGGACTGGAGAGCTTGGAGCCTGGGCAGGATACAGCTGCAGTGCTTTGGCAGAGCCAGTTGCTGGAATGGCAGCCAAGGGACTGCCAGCAGCCAGCACAATTCTGAGTAGCCATACTCTAACCTCCCATAAAAGGTCTAACAATCCACAAAAGTAGTAAATCCTATGCTGACCTAAAGATAGTTCAGGCTCATATTTTATCCAATTTTCTAATTTTACTTTCTCAAAGATGACTAGAATATTCCTTAACATGCCTAAAGTCACTCACTTCGGTCAAGACTCTGTCTTATACACACATGCTTTACACTGAAATCACTGCAGTAAGATTAAGAACGTTATTTCTGCATCTTCATGAAACACAGGGTAGTTATTTATTTTCTTTAGTAAAAATATACAAAGGTATATAATTGTCATGTTATAAAAGTCACTCACTGCCTTTGCGGTAATTGACTGAGGGAAATATAAAAGTCCAGAGGATGAAAAAATAAAATAAAATACAAATCAAGCAATAGACAATTAGAGGCTGTCAGCTGTCCAGCTTTTTACTCTGCATGGGAAAGAGAAGAGTTTATGCTTGACTGCATTTTCTACTAAACCTATAAATTACTTATCAATTTATCCTTTTTAAAATTACATTCTTCATTTATTTTATTGCAGGTACACCACTTCCAATAGGGATTTAGTTGTCCTAATCACTTGTATCCATATAGCTCATTTGCATCAATTTTATTTTTGTTCTGTTGAAATTCCTCTCATATTTTCTTGTTTAAGACAAGAGAAATCAGAAACATAAAATGGATTAAATGCATGCATATTATGCAACCACATCTCAGTCATTCTGACTTAAGATTTCCAATGTCATAATTCTGTTTAGTGTTTTTTTCCCATTTGGCCAGTCAGTCCATGCTACTTACTCAGGTTTGGTGACCACCAGACCGATCCACAAGTTTCTCATTCTTGTTTGATTACTGTAAGGTAATGCATGTGCTCACAAGTAAACAAGCCTATGCGACCCCTGTTCGCAAGTAAAACATTCCTACCAGCCACCAAAAAAATCAGTTCCCAGCTGACCGGCAATCAGTTTAACAACATTAAAAACATTAGGGCAGTCTCAATTTAAATACACATGATGGCACAAGTGAGCAAGACCAAATAATTTGTACAGTTAAATAAAATTTTACAACTCTATACTGGAGACAGAAAAAATAGGAAATATTTTTGAAGAAAAAAAAAAAAGTAGTATTTATATTAACTCATGCTGACAGACATTACCTAAATTTTACCTGGCCTTTGCCTTAAGTTTTGCAATACAAGTCTGTGAGCTAAGCAACAGGGCACTGAACAACTAATACGGAATAAGACTGTAAGTGAGTATCAGTCATTTAGATCCAACCAAGTAAAAGGAAAGGTGAAAGCCTCTAAAGATGGACCACAAAGTGCAGGAGGAAAACACTCTCCTAATGCAAGAAACAGAAAACAATCACATATATCTGTTCTCTTTTGGGGGTAGAAAGGATATAAAGTGTGATTACATTTCAGATTTCTTAAAATGCACAGAATAAATTAAGTGATGCTGAAGCCCAAATGTTACTAGAAATTCAAAACAAGGCAAAAAGTTAACAAAGGACTGGCATGAACTTGCCCTAAATACATGAAAAACAACTTCAGTGTTAAGTACTTCTTTTACCTTAAAACATAAAACAAGTTTAAGTTTTCAAAAGGCTAGTGAAAGGGTCTTAAAAAAATACAAAAATTAAAAAAAAAAAAGTGAGTGACATCTAGCAGAAACAATAAGTCATGCTTCATATTTTGATCATCTTTAACATAAGGAAGATCTAGAACTAAGAAAAAGAATTATTTAGAAAACCTCTAATGGTTCACAAAAGCAACTAAGATTTGATATTTTGCTTACATTGAGAACACCCAGTTTTCCTTAAACCATGGTATAAAACTTAATTGATAGAAGTGTCATTTTTCTTAGCTCAAAGGATCCATTCATATGACAAGTCAATCAGCTTTCTTGACTGATGCAATCTGCAGCTCAAAGCCAGGGAGAATCACTCCCTCTGGGCTAGGTGATCACATTCTCAAACACTTCAAGAAACTTCAGATACCCCCACAGGGCATTCCAGCTTATGAACCGTTCAGAATTCTCAGCCAGGTAACCTTTTGGGATTTCTTACTTATAGCTTAATCAGTGCAATAAACTGATGCCAGGATGTATCTTTACCTGGGACAAATTCCTACAATATTGCAACAAGTGTTTTAGACAACCAATTAACACACCTTAGAAAAAAACAAAGTACAGACTACTGTTAGTGCTGCAAAGGACTATGTAAGTAAAAATTTGTATTATTTCGTCATTTTTTTTTACCTCAGAGACAGATAACAAGTCAAACAAACTAGAAATAAAAGACAGAGAGGTTGTAGTGTATGTGAGGCCCCTTGCAGATAGTCAAAAGCTGTGCATTTGTCAGTGATCAGAGTCAAGAGAACACACAAAACTGAAAGTCCTTACATATTCAGCAAACTGTGCTGGTGTAAATATGACCATCTTTTCTGAAAGTTCAAAGCAAGCATCTCAATCTCCTGTATTCAATTAATTTTTAAAATAGATTTAACTTAATTCTCCTGCTAACCCCAAAAGTGCTTTTGGAAGCTTTCAGGAGTGAGAAGTAACGGTCTAAAAATCATTCTCATACAAAGAAAATTTCAAGTGTTAGAGGCGATTCAAAATTCAAATGAGAACTCCAAGCTGAATGTAGCCCCCCAGAATAGAATTGTTAGTGAAAAATATAGCAGCAATGTCCATAATGGTTGGAAAGGAACTATAAACAGGAGGTTGGGTAGAGTTTAAATGTTCTCCTTTAAGCCTTTTGTACTGAAAGTGAGGGATGCATCAGAAAGACAGGTTCTCCAAACTTAATGTGCTATTAGGCAATTACAATAGAGTTTTAGTTTCTGTTTTGCTCTACTAGATATGCTTCACTCACAGAACTGCTGAAAAACTACTGTTTTTGTTTTCACTATTTCAGAAAGCCAAGTATTTTAGAAATATTGTGAAATCATATTCACACTGGATGTTAGCCTATGACAGACCAAAAATCTGTCTTCCCAGAAGACATGCCATTGCCATATTAAAGAATTATTTAAGTATTTAAGAATGCTGCATACTCATATGTGTGTTGATAAACTGTAAGATATGGGATTTTACATCCTACAGAATGTTCTGCAATATTCCTTTTTGGTATTATGTTTATTTTGACAGCCTCTTGCTCCATGGTTCAGCGAATATCAAACTGTACCCAGATTATTATCATCTGGCCTGTTAAACAGATGTAATATTAAGCACTGCAGGAGGCTGCCAAATTGGCAATCATTGTAAGTAAATCTCGTAATGGAAATTAATTCTCTAGAAGTCTATTAATTTGTATTAAATGCCAGTGCATACATATTGTATCATACCACAAAAATGTGTGTAACACAGAGGAGCAGATATATAACATTTTTTTTCCCCTCTCTCTCTCAAATTTTCCCTGGGTTGGAAAAAAAATTAAAGATAAAAAAGAAAAGAAAGCTGAAGTAGACTTTGAAGCTGACACTTTTTTTGTATCAGCTTTGTGTCCTTCTTTCTAGTTTTGCCATAGCAACTAAGCTATATCTTCTTCACTTGGCATCATTAGCTTGATGATCTGGCCGTGGAGAAAAAATTGTGATTTGAGAGGGTTTTGAAGGCATATGATTCACCTTCAAATTGAAATCTGCAGTCAAATTCTTAGCTTGGGGTCAGTATAACCATCTCTGGCATGTAGTGGGTGTACTCTTTTCACCAAATATAATCTGGCATACCTCCATATTCTAAATTTCAGTGCTCTGCTAGGCTCTCTACACTTTTACAATCATCAGTCTACCTATACAAAAAATAAAGGATTAAGCTTGTCCTTTCACCCAAGCTAGCATGCCTGCCACACATGGAAACTAGCTCCCATACCTGGCCAGGATGAGGGTGTTGGAAACAGTGTGGTTCCATCACAGGAGCAGGGGTTGGATCTCAGGGGTTGGGTTTGCTTCTGTTGGACAGTCACCACAGGACAGAGAGCAGACCAAATCTAGAAAGACCTATAACGTGACCTATCAGAAGCCCAGGTTATTCTCCTACTACGATCCTTTCTCCCCTCCAGCAGACAATATATTCTGTCAGAGTAGCTGTACAGGTTGGACAAGGATTTCTTAAGGCAGATCAACGCTAAGCTTAATACTTGGACCACTGAATACCACGGTGAATTTAACCTCGGTGATTAAACTAGATAAAGGCTGCTATCCAATCTTACTCATTTTCTGCCCTAGATCAGAATAGAAAGTCATGGCAGCTTTGTCTTAACTTCTAGCTAAATTCCAGTAGTTTTAATAAATTCTGTCCACAAACAAATATTTTAAGGATAATATGTCAACCATCTTAGAAACATCAAAATAATTTCCCCTGAGAATAGTTGCTCTTCAAGCACCCAGAAAAAAAAAAAAAATTAAAAAAGAGCAAGATTATTTGTTAAAGGGTGATTTAAAAACGAACGTCATATTAACTGAAATAAACAGAAACCTCATACTTAATTCAAAATAGTTATGATTTCTGACCACATCAGTAACACTAAGTGCAGCTTTAAACTGTTCAATAAAAATTATGTTTGTTTTAAAGATCAGTATTTGAGAGAGAAAAGCTACATACTAAACAATAAGATTACACCGTTTACACTAATAACTTCTGCATTTCTGTCATCACAGAAATAATGTCATGCATCAATCTGTGTAAGCCATAAAAGCGGGATAATGAAACAGTCCCAATAAGAGAATATAATACAAACTTATTAGCAATCTACTGGCAATTTTACCTCAAATAACTCATTTCACATTGTAACTTCTGTCTATATATCCATTAATGAATATCATATTCACTACAAGATGGAGTTACAGCTTCTTGCAAAGACAAGAATTATCTGTGAAAATGTTGCTTATTTATATGAAGCATGTAATCCCTTTTCAAATGAAATTTGTAGAAGTGTCAGCAATTTTATATACTTCCAAGATAAAGCTTCACAACTTTTCACTTCGAAATAACATTTTAATACCAAATTAACTTTATAAAAATTAAAGTGTTAAAAAGATTTCTTTTCAGTCAAGTATTCCTAAATTTTTTTTCCCCTAAGTGGTGTTAGTCAAAATGCTTCTTAAAAATCAAATTGGAAAAAAAAAACCACCAAAAAAACTCCCACAAACCCAAACTGTTTCAGGTTGATTCATTTTTCTTAATTTCTTCTTACTTTCCTTTTGTTTCATCAGTCAAGCAAAAAAACCATTATTTGCCCAGTTCTGCTCTGCGACACTTAAAATGTTTTTATGGTGCTCTCAGGAACTGAATACAGGACAGCATACCGAATCTCTATTTGCAACACACTGAATAGTTGCACGTTTAAGTCAGCAGGACCTCCGATTGCTTCCTGGTTCATAGAAGCCACTGACTCACAGTCAAGACTAAGCATTCTTAGCAGCATTCCTTCTCAAAGTTATAAACTATGCCTAATTGTGAGTGTAGGTATATTCGGAATGCAGTGTAGCATATACCAGATCATTAAGGATTTTCAGCGAAAATTTTTTATATTATTCTTGTTATTGGACCTTTCTGGCAAGTTTTGCCTTATTCTGTCCATGAACACTGAGGTCCCGCAGATGGCTACTTATGCCCTGTATTCAAAATATTTTGACTTCGTATTTGATCCACCTGTCATGATCAGATAATATAACTGATGGGCTCATACCAAATGACTCCAATAACACTGCTAAGCATCCTTTTTCCCTCATGTCTATACTTCATTGACTTTTTACCTTATGTATTGCAGGGGATTCATTGGTTTTGCAGGGACCTGGCTTAAACTACAGAGCTGTCATTTCATCTTGCATGTTTTCAACAGAAAACTTCCTTCTTGTTATCCCAGGGCAACTGTTGATTAGTTGTACCTCACCTTGGGGAACAATAAGGATAGGAATTTGGAATATTTGGAATAATAATGGGAAATATTGCTTCTATGCTTAACATGTATTTAGACTATTTCAAGGTTGGACAATGAATCTTCATGTTGTAATCTACTGCCATCAGTTTGTGAACTAATACGTGCTATCATGGTGATAGCAAATGCAGCAATACAAGTCCTCTGAAAACATGGGAAAGATTTGCTCACAGGAAGTGTGGTTTCACCTTTTCCTGCCATTTCTTGATTATCCTTATTTTCCCTCTGACTTTAATTCCTTAATCTCAGCTTTGAAAGTGTGTATTATTTTCATTTTACATATATAATACAATGATGATTCACATTTTTTAGTTCTTACTTTAACTGTTCCTCTGCTCAAATCTGAACTGTTTATTACAGTTCAGATTCAATTATTCATTGAAAAGTAGAAACCCCATAACTTTCTCAGACTTGAATTCTAGCATCTAATTCAGCTTTTTCTCATGAATATAGCAGCCATTTATCACCACACAGGCACATTTTTGTTCTTTCTAAACAAAATGATTCTGTAGCACCATCTAGTGAGATGACATCACTATCTGTGACGGAATTTTCAATTCCCAATCAATATTAATTCGTCACTTCCAGTTTTGGAGAATGTGACAGGTTTTGAGATTGTCATTTAGATTCAAACAAGCAGGTCATGATATGCAGCAATGAAAGGTGTCATGGGAACCCTTTTTTGCAAGGCTTATCTTCTGTGCTCAGAATGGAACAGGTTTGCTGCCCACTGTAGAGATTAAAGAGTGCCTTGACTCCTTCCCCTCTCGAGATGCATCTTTTGAAGACACAATAGTACCTGTTAGCTCTTCACTAGTTCACTGAAACAACAGTGCTGTCTTCTCACTGGATTCAGTAATGACTGGTGTCACAGAGCAAACAGAGGAGCCTCTTGAACATCTGCACAAAAGGCACTCACAATCTTGCCAAACAAAAAGCTGTGCTCAGAAAAGCATTTTCTCAGTTGAGTATTGCTTCCTGTGTTGTCATACAATTAGAGTGCTCAGAATAAAAGCAATAAAAATTCTTTTCAAGGTTGTTTATTGTAGATTTTAGTCATACGACTCTGTGCACATTTACAATAAAATTTTAAAAGCCACGTACAGGAATCTTAAATTTGCATACAGAACGAGTACGGTATTTAATTTCTGCCTCTTTCTTGCTGCAGGTTCTTGACACAGCTCATTAAAAGCCATAGATAGTTTCTGAACGTTCTTCACTAACAAAGAATGTCAAAGTAAATGAAACAGAGGCCTGAAAATTCCATCTTATTAACTCTGAGCAAAGGACATGAGAAAAAGGGTCCAGGATTTGATTAATAAGACCCTTCAATTCCAGTAGCTTTCATCTATTAGCAACCTAACACATGAGGTCTACAAGGAAACTGAAGAACAGCAAGTTCTTTTGCGCTTAAATCTGAAGACAACTTTGTCCTGAACTCCTGTGGTGATCAGCTCATTACATGAAGTATGAAATTGGATTATCCTTCTCTTAGCTTGCATAACTACCAAGTTTTATCAGTAGTCTGCAAATCCTATTTAAAATGGAGGTTGGTTTGTTCCAATCACCCTTCGATTAAGCCAGTGGAAAAAAAAAAAAGAGAATAGAAGAAAAAGAGCTTTTTAATTGCTTAGGATAGACACGATAGGGATACACCTGCTTAGGGAAGACATTTAGTAAAAAGGGTAAAAAGCATAAAACATTCCAACTACTTAAACAATTCTAAGTACCCAGGAGTGACCTCCTTAAGAGATCCACAAAGTTAAAACTACTTGAACATACAAGGAGAAATCATAAGTGATGTGTCTTTCTCAGGCTGCTTACTAAGAGACACATATTTGTGTTAAACAGTGAAACAGGCATTGAGGAGCTGGTGAAATAGCCATCCTTGGAGATACTCATAACTTGACTGTTTCTGAGCAACCTGACCTCAAACTTCGCCGAGTTCAAGGTGGGGGCTGGGAACTCCAGCCTAACAAAAATGGGTGCACACTGGTATTCAGTTTCCTCCCAAAACGTGAAAGCAGCAGTCCCTGGGAGAGGAAGAGTAATAGTGACAGGAAGAGGTTGTCACGGAGAAATCAAAATATTATCAGATTTTATCAGTCTTTTAACTTTTGAAAGCCAAATCCGACTTCAGACAAAAGCAGTATAACGCTTAAAAAAAAATTGCTAATGGTAGCAGAAAGAAGGCTGCATTCTTTGTAAAGTAATCCAGTAGCTCTTATGGGAAATGAACTATCCAGTACACAAATATAAATAATCCATCCCACACATTGTGTTTATATATCGTAACCAGTTCTTTAATCAAAAAGTCTCCTGTTACTGTATTTCCTACAACTTATCACATACATACGTTTAAATTCATTTTGCTTTGAAGTTGAGCATGCACATGAACACCAGTCATTAAAAGCATAATGTCATCAACTCACGCTTATATTATGTTTGGATATTTTCTGCACTGCTTCTCATTCTAGTCCACACATGCCTAGCATAAACCTTTGCTTTCTTTTTGATGAATTTCTGGTATTCTGCTCATTAGCCTATTATCTGTCTGCTTATCAGTTACATTCTTGAGCTCTCTGTACTCCCAACTGCACAGCTACAAAAACCACCAGACTATTTTCAGACCTTCAGCCACGCAAATAATACAGCCTGCACAGCACTCTCACCCCATCAACACTGTATTGATTCTTTACTATTGAGAAGACCCAGTCAATAAAAAGATCCACAGAATAGTACTTCCTAACCATATATTAGTGCCTAAATATTACATACAAGTAGGAATCTCTTCTGGGAAAATGAATAAAATATTCCTTATTCAAGAGGGAAAGGACAATGCAAGTTGGTATTTTGGAATTAGGTAAATTACTTTTTTCTGATTGTTCTTCTGCCTGCTTAAGAACGAGCTGCTCCTAGAAGGAGATGTCCCATTTAATGCTCCTCTTTTCATTTTCAATATTTTATATGATTCTTCCTATTTCCATCTCATTGTACAGCATCATTCTCTGTTACAGCTGTACATGTATCTGTACTCATCCAAATGTATTAAATGTTTCCAGCACAAAGGATTTGGCTACTCTTCAATACAGGAACAGGCTAATATTTTCATGTTTTTGAAATGTCGGTCCATCCATTTACTTGAAATATTTGAAAAGAGTGAGATTACATTTGCATTTCTTTGTTCCTGTTATTAGAGTTTAAGTAAATGTAATGTCTATTTTATTAGTGAAGCTAGTCTCTACCAGTAATGTGATGGTGAATGTGATCTAGTAAAACACACAAAATTATAGTTAACTTGACATTAAATAACTCTTGGCCAGTGCAAATAGCCTTGAAAGACCAAAAAAGTTGTTCAGATTTTAAGTCTTCCTGCCAAAGCAGCTTACTAAATGCTGGGAGAGTATGGGAAAAACAGCCTGCAGAAAGTGTCAAGGTTAACACACTAGGTAACATTTCCTGATGCCATCCTGGCGACAGCACACTGCGGTAAAGGAGTTTTAATGGTCTGACCCAGGAACAAATTTTCTATGTTCTTAAAAATCTATGACTATATCATGGTAATTATTTCTTGCGAAACAGATAAATGAACCAAAACACTAGTGTAGTGGCATCTACCTTCTGTACTTTTGATTAAATATGTGGAATCCACTTAGTTACAGTTCCAGCCCTTACTGAAGTAAAACACATCTTTTAGTTCATATATAAAGATTGCAGTTAAAATAACACAGAATGTTACTCAAGTTGTGCCGACACAGTAAATTAAAAAAGCATAAAAGACGTTTCCATGTTTAATGTTCTAAAAGTTATTCTGACATGGAAACCAAAACATAATCTATCAGTCCACTCTAAATAGTGAGAGGGTTACATTTTTATATATATTACTGGAAACAATAGCTACAAAACTATAAAATGAATAGATATATGTAATAAAAGTTGGTATTACGTATGGCATGAAACTCTGATATGAAGCTACTGTGATATTTCCTCTGGGAAAATCCCCAAACTCTCTATGTAAACTCATTTTAGATAGAAGTATGTACATCCTGCTTCATTTTCTAGAAGAAACCTGAATTCTTTCAAAAAGAAAGAATTTTATGATTCACAGTAAGCTGGTTGGCAGTGACTGCGTTACAAGTGGTTTATTATGAGCTCCAACTTATATTAACTACTAAAATGAAATTCATAGTTTCCTAAATAGTTCATATTTTTTTAATGGAAAGGGCTGAAGCTTTGAAAGCGAGAGGCTAATGATATTCTTGAACCATGCACTATGCAATATAATCGAATCAGATAAAACTTCCCCTTTCTATCCCATGCTTTTATTTTATATGGCTGTTTGCTCTCTATTTTCCTTTTTGTTTCATGAACAGTAAGAAAAGCCTAAGATATCTATTGAAAAATCAACACTTAGTTTCAGATTTTAGCTAAGGCTGGAGTGACTAACCACAGAAAATGGATGTTGTTACCAAGCTCTGTACTTAGTTTCAGATAGCCTAAGTTTTACCAAGCCGTGCCTTTGGTTATTCTTTTTTTCAGAAACATTGTTCAACTTTTAAGTGCTGGAAATATAGAAGATTAAATCAAACAAAAAAATCCTTTTCTTTTAAGCTTTCACAGCTATACCTTGACCATCCAAATCAAATGAATTCACTGCAATAGAGCACAACAGAGAAGGAAGAACGTTAGTAAGCCATGCTTCCAGCACGCAATCACATCACTGCCAAATGAGTACTACTTTGTGTCATTTTTAAGATGTTGGATTCTGTCATACCAAGCATGCTAAGCAGTTCTTCCACCAAATCAATGACAGTACTGCCACAACCTCAAATTGGCAATTAAATAACAATGTAAAATCCAGTTCTTTCTAAAAGGCAAACATTATTTAAGATGTTGTTTTCCAGTACCTCCAATCACCTCATCTGACACTAACTCAAATTATTTTGTGCTGGGGGAAAAGGTTGGTCTTTTAACCAATGTTTAGTATTTAATTCTACTAAAAAGTAGTGCCTTTAATTTCCTAAATGGCTTTGAAACTTTCACACTTACTTTGACCAGGTTTACTTTTCATTATTACTCTTTGAATCACCACAGAAGAGTATTTATCTAGATGAGAGTACACGTATTGTACCCTACTACATGAAATATAGACTCTGATAGTTTAAATAGACTTTCTCATTTTTATAGACATACAGACAGATAGCAAAGTAATATCTGGAAGTGTTCTAAATTAATACATTGGTTAAGCCTTCAAAAAGCATGGTTTTGGGTTAAAAGACAGAAAGCTTTACATTCACTAGTATACATTCTGCTAAAGCAAAAAAGTGACAGACATTTTGGTATGGAAACCCAAATGCCAGCTACTGAGAACCCTTTAAAGAAGGGCCCATGCCCATTGCCCCTGCCAGGCAAGTCTTCAGGAACAATTTAAGAGAGATATTGAGATTTTACCTTAGGAAAGATAAAAACACTTGTTCTATCCAGTGAACAAATCTCCTGCAATGAGAAGGGATGAGTGAGCTAAATGACTGGGTATCATCAGCTATTTGACAACCTTCTCATTTTCTTCTCTGAGGACAGCTGTGTGACACAACCCGCCAGGGCTGGCTGTAATGCCAGGTATGAATTGTGGGGCAGTCATCCTCCTCCCCAGCAATCCTTCTGCATATCCGCCCAAAACATGGCCTTGCTCACGCTGGGAGCTGGGCTTAAAGACCGGCTGCTTCCGAATGAAGAAAGTTATTTAGTATTATACATCTATTACTAATAACTCAGAAATGCCAAAATCAAACACAAACAATAACCAGAGCTGCTTTAGAGTATGATCAGATAACTAGCTTTGAAGGTATTTGAAATGCAACTGTGTCTTGTATTGATAAAACAATTATCACCTTCTTCCAGCAATAACTCAGAAGGAAAATTGATCATTTCGAAAGCTCAGCACATTTTGCTGAAGAAAATTTAAAAAAAAAAAAAAAACATGGATTGACAGAAAAAGGCAGTCTGGTTAGCTAATTCACCAACCACCAGAAGGAAAATTAACTTGAGATATGATACACATAAACTGCATATGTTAAATTATAAAAACTAGGTGTCATTTTAGCACTATCCCGTTTGAGTTTTTACTATTATGTCACTAGTGCAGGGCCTAGAGATAATTGCTGTGGCCAAGAAAAACCTACATGTAACTGTATAATTATCCAGCCTGCACACACAAAAAACTTGCATATGACCAGACAAGTTCCCTGAGGACAGCAGAATGCTATTACCTGCTGTTCACCTCACCTGAACAGGTAAAGGCTGCTCTACAAGGCCTACACAGTTTGACTGAATCCCAGAAATTCCAGGACACTCCACTCCCTTTACTTTTTCTGGTTATTAACTACTCAAATTCATCTCAGCAAAATGAAGTACCTCCACCTTTCATTCCTGAGAAGCATAATGATTCCATTACTTGTTCCATTCCATAAAGAAATAGAGTTTTTATGCTGTTGTCTCCTCCAAAAGGGGATGGGATTCTGTGCTGCCTAGATACTGCATATCTTGTTTTCTTTCCTCCTGTTAGTCATTGTTTGTGTCCATGTGTAAATGCTACCAAATTATTCTGCAAAACATTCTTTCCCTGATCAGCATTATCTTCCTTTAAATGAACTCATTGTAATGCAGGATGTATTGCCTACATAAGTTGGTAACATATAGTATTGGGAAAATAACTGCTATTTAAATGACATTCAAGTCCTGCAACTGAAATAAATGATATGAATAAAATGTCAATTAAATGTTGGTAATAAGACACTTTATGTAATTTTCTTCCTAAAGGATCAGAATTCAACAGTCACAGTGGTAACACAAGGAAAGTTTGGAAACGAAAGCCACCATAAAACCTAAGTAATCTGAAACATTTTGCCTAAGAAAAGTAATATAGGGTGATTAGAATAAGCACAAATCAGAGAAAGAGTCAGTAAAACTTGGGTACAAAGTTCAGCCCCTACAACATGTGTCATACCAAGTCAAGCCATTTGAGTCATTTCTCTCACCTACATGAAAAGCAAGCTTTTCTGTCTCACTGAAATTACTGTCATAATGATTCCTAAAGGGCCGCAACAATGAGACCTTATCCTGTTTCTCCTCAAGCTGTTGTGTTCTTGGTGGGTTTTACATTTGTTTGGGGTTTTTTTGGTTTGGGGATTTTTATATATATATATATTTTTTTTTTTTTTTTTTTTAAAAACGGCCACCATTACTTTTAAATTCCAAGCTTTCATTCTCTTCTATCCCACATCTGCACAGAATATTTTCTACTGACTACTTAATATTATTTATGTTCAGTTTGGTCAATTCTAGGCAGTTTCTGCTGCAGAGAAATCACTGTAACTCCCAGATTCTCCACCCAGGATGCTACTCAACACATTTTTAAATGTGTTTAGCTTTAAACTAGAAAAGGGTAAGTTTAGATGAGATATTAGGAAGAACTTGTTTACTGTGACAGTGGTGAGATTCCGGAATGGGTTGCCCCAAGAAGTTATGGATACCCCATCCCTGGAAATGTTCAAGTCCAGGCTGGATGGGGCTTGGAGCAACCTGGTCTACTGGAAGGTTTTTCTGTTCATAGCAAGCGGGGATGGAACTAGATGATTGTTAAGGTCTCTTCCAACCCAAACCACCCTATAATTCTATGATTTAAGCACAGAGACAGTTCTTATCAATCAGGCAATGCGCAGCAGGAGCTACCTGAGGAATCTCCGGGACTGTGCAATATTTTCATCTGGAAAGCTCCAGCATACATTAGTCAAATGCTTTCTTGCAAAGCTGGCTAGAAGTTGTGAACCACCTCCAATCAATCCTCCATCCTATCTATGCAGAGAACTATGGAACTGATTTAAGTGCACATGCACAGAGCCCTGATACATCACAATCACAGAAAGGGCAAGTTTGAAATTTGTTCAAGTGACAGATCTTGTCATATCCAACTCTGTGATTCCTTTGTAAAGTTCATCTCTTGGAGGTTCTTGAATACATTCCATTAATAGTACGATTACATGGTACTGGTATGCTGCACACACATATATTTTAAGAGACAAAAGCAATCATCATTTAGATATTAATTTAGTGAATGTAGCCTTGAACAAGGCTACTGTTCAATAGAGTTTTCCTGAACATTTCACACCTTTCTTTTCTACTCAGAAGTTATACCCAGAAGTCCAAAAATTTTCAATCCTCATCTGGGACTTTCAAGCATGACCAAAATAGAATCTACTGCAGGGTTTCTCCAAATAGGCTTCTGCACATCTGAAAGTGCTGGACATGGCCAGAAAGCAGATAAGCCACACAACAGAGGCACTACAATCATATAGCATCTCTCAGGAATGTCAGTTCTTGGCTTTTATTTTTAAAGTAGTAACACTTGATCTTTCTACTGAACTAATTTGAAAGGAAATTGTAGTTAGCAGCACTAAAACAACACTGAGTAAATTGATTTCTAAGTTTGGAATGTTAACTTACAATGTTCACAACAAAGAAGTTACTTTACGCAAAATATAAGGGCAAAAATCCTTGTGGCACAATTAAATTTTTTATTGAGATATGTACACTCTTGCTGCTGCAGTCTACATTACTGCCTAAAGCCCTTCCAAGTAGACATTCTTCTACATGGGCTTACCATTTCCTCCCCAAGGCAAACCAGCATTAAAAGGTGGAATACACTGTTTTTCCTAGTATGAGGCAGGAAGACGCCAAATGAAGAGCCGCTAATTTTTCTGGCTCCAACATGTAAGTCTTAGCTGTAGCAGAGACCAGACTTTCAGATGATGCTCAGTAAAGCTCTGACAGGGACAGACTCCACTGTAGCCCGCCAAAGACATCCCCAGCCCACCTCTCCTCTCCCCCTCTTTTCAAGGCAACTTCATTCTGATGCTTTATTTTTTCCTAGTGAAGTTTGAGTCTAAATTCAAAGCTTTGATCAGGCCCCCATTCAGCTGAACTCTTCAGTTTCGTTCCAGGATCACTTGACCATGCAGCAAAGTGCCTTGTGAAAGAGAAGCAGGTGTAAGTTTGAATGAAACAGAATGACACGCTCCATAGTGACCACTAGTGACAGCGAGAAAAACAAAGGGAGATAAACCAAAGGCCAACTCTTTCACATTGCTGAAGCAAGTGGAGTTTTAAAAAACAGACAAGTTACATGGACAGAAGCTGTTGTTTACAGATTGCTTTACAAATTCCAAATGGCAATGGGTAAATGAGCTATCAACTCCTGTGACACTGCTGAAGTTAAACCAAATGCCGCTCCACAGAACACTGTAGACAGCGTCTCTGTTTTACTCTTGCTCTTTAACTTAATGTTGCTGTCCTATAGAAAAATTGTTGACCATCAGTAGAACAAAAGCGGGATGGGGGGAGGCCAGTAAGTTGTCAATTAAATAAAGCCAATGGTCTCACGATCAGATGTACAATGCACTGTTTTCATGATCAATGTCTGACTTAAGTATTATACATCACTTTAGAGCTGGGTAAGTTTTCTGTATTAATTGTAAACAAATACCCAGTATGAAATGTCATCATTCACTTTTTATGCTCAATTTGCTACCAATCTGGCAAAAGTATAATTTGTTCCTATTATAAACTTACATACTCTTTAAATCATTTCCCTGTGGAGTTTTGAAACTGAGATATTGATGGATTGGCACTGAATACCTTCCCGCAAGCCTCCCAATGCTGTGTTTCTGCACACTGAGTTCTTCTTGACTTATCTGCCTAATGATTTTAGAATACATATAAAAATCTCCACAAGAACAACTTCTCCACATAAATATTTTGATTGCCACTTAAAAGAGGGAGGTATTTGTTTTTCCGTGTTCATAATTACTGCATCACTTGACTTATTTTTCAAGCACCTACTTAACAAGGCCAAACTTAATTGAATTGCTCGTTAGAAGACAGCTGAACTGCAAAATACAAGCATTTTTATTCTTTCATATCATACTGTTCCTTTTCACACTTCACATCTTGTGAACCATACCTGTTTTTACAAGGTTTTATGCTACGACTGCACGAACACTGCAAATTGTTTGTTATTCTAAATAAATTAAGCTTTTTCAAGACTGCCTTACAATAATGTATAGGAATCAGACTTTTGCTAAAGGATGACCACCTGCCCTCTCAAAAATCAAACAGCTTAAAGGTTTCCCCAGATTACTGCTAAATTATTATACTATTACTAAAAGTAAGGTAAAAGGAGAGAAATAAAGAGTTATTTTTAAGAGTTCTGTGAACATCTTGTAATTTATAAATGAAGGAAATGAATTTAAATTAACCATTCAGGGCTTGGTCTCACTTATATCAACGTCTGTATTTGTGTAAGCATAAGATTAAAACATAAGCCAATCTGAATAAACAATAATGTTGATGTCAGTCTATCACAACTTGAGCTCAGAGTATTTACATAAACCACTTAGCTCGCATCCTTCATAGTATTACATAGTCATATACAGTACTGATGACAGAGATTAAATATTTTTAAAAATATAGAAATAAAAGGGTCCAATTAATTCCTTCCGATGTACCATTTGAGGTCAGCAGGTAAAGTGTCATTGATTTTGCATGAAGCATTCTTCAAATTAATTCTGTCCAGCACCCAGTAACTAGCTAATATACACTCCCCCTCTGGTGTCTTTCTGTCAATTTAGTAATTCATGCAGGCAAAGAGGGATTTAATTGTCTTCCCAGAAGAATGAAGTCTTCTGTTCAAGTAATATGGCTAGGAAGACTTGAAGTTTGACCAGCCAGGTCCATTAATGTTTAGAGATTTTTTTTATTTTTTTATTTATTTTTTTTTTTGCTTTCTATAGTCTCCAAGTAGCTTATA
This sequence comes from Strigops habroptila, assembly GCF_004027225.2. Taxonomy (NCBI): domain Eukaryota; kingdom Metazoa; phylum Chordata; class Aves; order Psittaciformes; family Psittacidae; genus Strigops; species Strigops habroptila. Next base: position 12,864,888 of record NC_044284.2, read on the forward strand.
AAATGACATTCATGACAGTTTACCATCTTAACAGGCAATTCTAACATAGCAACAAGGAGAAAGAAAAGCATGCAAGTAGTAACAGTTGGGAGCAGAAGACTACAAATATATGTATTTATATGTATGTGTACGCGTACTCAAAGATACTACAAGTCTCTTGGGCAAGGAAATGTAAACAGCACTACAAATTCTAGTTTTATACGTGCAACTGCTTCCTAATGATTCCTCTTTTGCTAAGAATAGTTTTGAGGAAAGCAGCTGGAAACCACTGCAGTAAACAGGCCTGGAAAACTAAGATCCCATTCAGAATACTACTATATTCTGCATCTTGTGATTAAGATGTTCTGAGCTTTGAGTTTTAGCTTTCCTCCTGTGAAAAATAAAAAGAACTTGACAAAAGACATGACTATAGGCAGCTGTCAAGGAAAACAAAATTATTTTTAACCTTTCCTGTTCATTTTTTTAAAGGCAATTAAGTGTACTACATTTCGAAGTGGGTCAGCCTTACCAGAAACAAAAGACAACACAGAGGATGAGTAACAGAGTCACTCTGACTTCTACTTGAGGTATCATGTTAATGTGATTATTGCCTGTAAACATCTCTATAAAGGTCAACCTAGAAACCTGCAGAACCCAAACCTCTGCCAGCCATAGGCAACTGGCATTCTTACTTGACTGTAGATCCAAATTTCAACTCTCAGCAATACATCATTAAGGCAGAAGAGACTGTCACCTGATAAAAAGAGTAAAAATCTTGTTCAAACCAAGAGTGTGAAACTAATGTTAAATGCGGGGGGGGGGGGGGGGGGGGGAAGCCCAAACATCCTTTTGTGACTAAGTGATGGAGGATAAAGTTTTTCTGTAACAGGATGTTTAAAAATAAAAGCAGATTTAAAGAAGTCAAATTCACACAACTGTAACACTAACACATTGTGCTTAAACGCAGTGGTTTAAAAAAGGAGCGAGTGCATACACGCACATTGAGTTTTGGCAAAAAACAAGTACTTACAGATTAAAAAAAAAAAAAAAAAAAAACAACACTGCACTTCATAGTCTTTAGCCTGAATCAGAGACCTACCAGTCAAGCTACATACTGCTGAATGACGACCAATAAGTCCCTAGACTATGACCTTTTAGAGAGGATGGCACCTCCTACAGAAGACAAGGGGAACAATAAGGTGGGGAGAAAAAAAAATAGGGAAGAAAAAAAGAATAAAAAAAGTGACCTCTCCGGTTTATCTCGTTGAAGATCAGCTGCTTCCAAAATGAAAACTAACATTTGAGATCCTACTGCCAAGATCTAAAGCACCTATCTAGCAGCAAAAACAAGCGAAATATTAAAAGAGAAAGCCTCAAAGGATATAAGAACTTGCCATGAAGGTTGGTTCTTACTTTGGCAAAAGGAAACATCTTAAATAACAAAACTCCCCAACTCTAAGAAAATTATCTTAATCCCTTTTGCATTCTTCATATATACTTTTATTAGATTGACTATATTAACACTACAGATAAATTTTAAATTTACATTAAATTCTCAGTTGTCTCCAATTCAAACATTTAATATTTCTAAGAAATTATTATTCATATATCCTCTTGACCTACCTACTTCAGCTATATCAGTAGCACAAGTTAGACACAGGATTTCCCGTTTCAGCATTAGACTACACAAACAAGACTCCTGAGCTACAGCACCATATATACAATTGTAAAGAAAGAACCTCAAACAATTGCAACTTTCATCTTTTAATGAAACGGTAGAACAGCGTTCTCAGTCAGTGAAACTACTCTGATTTACATAGCCAAGGACATAATCACATTTTTCTAGTCCTGCTTCTTACACATTCAAAGGGAAGCAAAGAGGTATGCCATGAGAAACATAAGTAAAATTAAAAAAAAGAGTATGTTTGCAAGAGCCCCTCACACTTATCTAGCTCAGCAATAGCAGCATACTTTGGAGATAAATAATTTTTCAGGGCCTCTCACAAGGCCGGCTCAGCTGTAATGAATCTCAGAACTAAAACTCATTAAAGCAGCAGAGATCACCGTCTCTTTTACAAAGATTTTTGCAGATCTTGGTCCTGCAAACATTAATCAGGAACAATTCCCTTAAAGGTTTGCTTGAGTATTGATTCAGGGACGATGACTAATTATACTCCTTTTCAACTCAGATGCCAAAAGCATATTATTTGGTTGTGATAATACACGATTTAAGGGTGAGAATCAATTCAGATTATTTTTTAATATTGAAACCTGGGTGCCTAGTCTAGGTTTATTATCTGTGTATCTCCATAGTCAAGAAAGATAAGTATCTCCAGAGAGAAATGCACTCCATCCTAAAACAGGTCTTTTGCAGGGGATGAACTGCCCTGTGGAGCTGCTTGCCCTCTCTACTGGCTAGAGAAAGAGCCTATGGTAGCAGCTCAATCTTTCAGTAAGCAAGATGATTGAGAGTAAAGTGCCTTGTATCAGAGCATTCAGTTGGACCTGACAATGTTGACTTTCTCCAAACATATTACAGAAGACAGCAAGAGACTATTTTCATTTTCAGATCATTTTGATGTTTCAAATATTCAAAGCAAGGCTAGTTCTTGTGAAAAGTTCAAATAAATTGAAAAGCTACTGCTAGGATAATTATTCGTGTAGACTTTGTGTGAGAAGAAGTGAACAGAATAGGTATTTAATCTTTGTAAACATTGTTGCTTCTAGTTTTGTAAAAACTTCCACTTATCAGGGTCTCAGAAGGAAGTTGGGAGAATTAATTTTGACAAAGAGACAAATAAGTAGCAGGTAAAAAGTATGGGATGATAGAGATACTAAAAACCTGTGGTGGTGCATCCCTACCACCACTGCCACCCTCTGGCCTGATTGAGCCTGTTCTATGATTTCAATAACTCATGTCAGGCCTTGGTCTTTGTGTAAGAGCTCTGTGATGAAGCATCCCTTAATCATATCAGGAACTGTTGCTAGGCTAAGATGGGAGCATCACAGATTGTACCGGGGACTCTCGTGTAGAAATGACAGCAGGGATAACCAGTCATCCCCCCGATAGCCTTGCAACATTCCTTATCTCAATGTTTTGAGTGAATTTACCGATGACTGAAGCCAACCATCTCACGACCCTGTAAGCAGCAGTCTTAAGTAAGACCCCTTGAGCTCTTCTGGACCATAGCAGGCTGCACCAGTATCTCCCTCTGAGTGGGATGCCTCTCAAAGAGTGTAAACTCTCAAATTCGCAAAAGAAGGACTGTCAGCTCACAACAGAACCTGGGCTGATATTCCCACTACTAGAGGGTCAACCCACACCCATTAAGAAATGTCAAAAAGGCATTAGGCTTATTTCACTGATTATCAAGGGGAATTTTTAATAGCTATACTTTTGTATATATACGTATGTGTCTCTGTTACCTTTGTACATCTGCCTATACATAACTTTGTGTGTATATTGACTTGAACACCCTCTAGAAAAAATTAATATATCTGTCATCTTGAATCTATAAAATTGTTGTCCTTGTAGGTGACTAGTGTTTAATCTAACATTTATGTGTTGCTATGACTAAGTACTGCTAAATTCTTCAGACATAAACTGTTGACTGAGTCTGAGACTAAGACTGAATCCAGCTGCATCTGGTCTCCTGTCTGAGAAGGAGTTTAGCAAGCAAGGGTAGGTTCACTCTGAATCCTGCGACTCAGTTAAGAGTCTCCCTTACCCTTTTCCTGCCCTTACCCCTTTACTCTATATAAATCACCCTTAATTGATTCTAATTTGATTTTCCTTTATATGTATTACCCATGCAGAAAGTAGCAGAATAAACCTTGCCATCGAACTTTGTTGTGCTTTTGCAAGTTTGCATTAAAGTTTGTTTTTGCTAATACTTTTGATGGTGATTCTTTAAGTGACCTCAAACACTCTTTTTGTGACAAAGCCTTCTCATCTCTAGTGACAGAGAACCATTTCTCTAAATTTTTGAAGAATAAGTGAGATGCAGAAATAGATGCTACTGGTACAGTGTCTGAATAATAGCCTGGCACTGTACTAGGCTACAGTGACTTTCATCAGAGAATTGAAAAACACTTAAAAGTACATTTCTCTTTCTAGAATAGTAGGATCTTGCAAGTTATTGAGTGATTCAAGCAATAGAAATTGAGGGGGTACAGCACATACAAGACGTCCTTAGCAGCTTGGAGAACCAAGTCCTTTAGCCTTATTACAACCTTAAAAGCAAAACAACATGGTGAAGTAAACAGACATTCAACAGCAAGAACACAGCATAACTGCAGAGACAGACAACTAGCAAGAGATTCAAGGGGGTGTGTTGAAATAACATAGATCTGACGCTGACTTATATGAGCTTATTTTTCTTGTATCACTACTGCTAATCAAACAAATTGCATTTTCCTGAACAACTCCTTGCAAGAACTTAAGAAATTGGCTATTTTAGACTCTCCAGTGAAGAGAAGTAACTGGGGAAGTCAAAGTCCTGTTATTTTTATTTTATTTCTTTACTTATTAAGAGCTGAACAATTGGTTCATGTGGCTTAGTGATAGCTACTTAACTCCATATATTTACAGAATTAACAAGAATCCAAACAATTTTGACTGTAATTATCTAACAGCCCTAGTCTCATACCAATGTCACTGCCATAAATGAGACCATGTAACAGTTTATGACTTGGGAAAAATGCAACCATTGCAGGCTATTTTACATCAACACCTAGACTTCATTAAACCTAAAACAGAAGTGAAAGGTACATGGTAATCAAAAGTAATAGAAAGCCAATCCCCAGGGGAAAGAAATCCCAGCAGTCCTGGACCCTAACAGGAAAATGAATTCAAAACAACATGGACAGAGATAAAGAGAGCAAGGGAAATATGATATTGTCATGGTATGAACCCTATATCTGCTCAATATCATATTTAGGTCATCCCTATATGTCACTGTTCATTTTACGACTTCCATGGCTGTATTCCATCCCTCTTATTCATACCCACTGCCTCATGACCACGTGGTCTTGTTCTCCGGTGGCTGGTATCTTCTCCTGTTCTTTGACTGCCATCCGTCTTTCTCTTCTGTATTTAAAAAGCATTACATAATAAAACCATACGATGAAGAGGAGTTAAATGCCTGGCTTGGCTCACCCTCATAAATTTTATTTCTGTTATGGGGCTTTCTCCCTTCCCATATTCTGGCAAATTCAAAATGACTTGACATTTTCCTTTGTGACTCTGCATGAGCAAATGGTAGTTTCTCAATAGAACCAGAAAGGAGTGAAATAGGTTTTTAGGTAAAGGCACTAGTTGTGCTGTAGCACCTGTGAATAATAGCAGTAAATGAGTTGCAGCTAGAAGGGTTACACCACTAGCTAGCACAGCAAGCACAGCCAGGCTGCAGGCCACTGCTCAGAGCTAGCCACTGATGATGACCGAGGAGCAGGAAACAGAGAATCAGGAACACATAATGCCATGGAGATTAGGGTGCTGGGCAGGGCTCACAGCTTCTCTAAGCTCAAAGAACCCATGTTTGTTGCTCCATATTTGGTTTCACAGTTCCAGGGACAACCAGAGTAGCACAAATGCAGGTTCGGCACAGAGCAGACCTCAGCTCTTAGTCCTCAGTCATTATATATTCCTTATTTAGTAATTTTAGTCACTATTTTTTCTTCTGTCAAATGTAACTAAGAGGCATATTTGTCTCAATAGTGTGGCACTACTGGCATCTGCTGTATGTTTGTACGGATCAGACAGCAGCAGCACAAGTACCCCTAGTCTTCCTTGTCCTGCACAGAAGGCAGCATCTGCTTCCATTTACAGTCAAATGTTAACATCTGTGCTAGAAGAGTCATCAATGGCTTTGCCACTTGCAACATGGAGAATTCTCCTCTGTGAAGCAAACTGAAGCCATTAACTCATTTCACACACACCAGTGAAGCCATTGTATACACCGACTTTTGATCAATGGCAAATCAGGCAGCATTCAGTCAAACGATCTAAAGGTTAGTCTCTATGCTGTTATCTCTGCTGAAGTCAAAGCACCCTCCTTCTTAGGAGCTCAGTTGTACGTAGACACAAAATACTTAATTTTTTTTTTCAGTAGCAATAGGTCAACACTACTTAGGTGGAATGTGCAAACACTTTGTCTCTGAAAACAGGTCATTTATACATACTTTGGAAAAAAAAAAAAAAAAAAAAGAGTCAAAAATGTTACCCGTTAGCAAGGAAACACATAAATCAGGTTTACTCTGAGAAAAAAAAAACAAACAAAAACAGCGTATGAGTGTGTACCTGATGTGACCAAAGAGCTACGTATCTGTAGTTCCTTCTTACAAGGAGCTGAGGTGCATGGCACACCATGGAGCATACCTTTAGAAGTTAGTCAAAGAGCATTTTCAGTTCAGCACTCATACAAACATCAAACTGAATGATGTTTGTAACTCAGCTGAATTAAATACAGTTCTACCAGGATAAAATTAGTCTGTAAAACATACAGACTGAATCACCCAGGTATGTCTGTGCATAATTTGACTTAAAATTGTCAAATATTAAAAAGACATCACTGAAGAAGCTACCCTAACAAAGCTTTTTTAAACCCATTCTTGGGTTTATAAAGTATATGAGCAGTGAACTTTTCAAACAGGTCAGAAATACTTCACAGCTAGAACTGTGAGAAACATTTATATGGAAACTTGTAGCTATAGCAAATTTTTTATCCTGCTCAAAGTCTTAAAACATGCTTATCAGTGGAGAATCTGTAAAGTTTTCCAACTTTTCATTTCAGTACAAATTTGCAACTCTTGAACCTGAGGAGGTTGAGCATAGTTCATAAAACTTTTTTGTGAGAATACACCAAAAGAGTATATTTGTGCAGATGAATTGAAATCATTACATGCTCAGTGCAACATGTGCCTGATAGCACAGACCTTGAAATGTTACCCCTCTTGATTTCACACTTCCAAGTTAAAACCTGGAAAAACATTCGCTGATTCTCTTGTATTCATAATTAAAAGTTAGAGAAACAATCCTAACCACTTTGGTCAGTTTTTCCAATTCTTAACTACAATCTGCATTCATTCCTACTAAGTGGCACCTGACTGCAAAAAAGCAGTATCTGTGTCTACCAAAGGCAAAATACTCTGTGAAAGTACAGGAGGCCATCAGCCTGATTTGCTCACACAAGATCACATTAAGAAAGTAAATAAATAATAAAAAAAAGGAGGGGGGGGTGGAAATCAAAGCATTTTGTCAAGCATTCCCATTTCTGTATAGGTCTGACAAAATAAATCAACTTGAAAATAAAACTGGAAAGGCCTGTTACTATCTGGATTTTTAAAGAACATTAGTGTTAGCATCCAGGACTTCCCAGTCACATGATACCACAGAATGGCACACAAACATCAAGACTACAAAGGAACTGAGAAGCCAAAGGTACCTTGCTCTGTTCTTTTCTTTAATGAATAACAGTATCAAAGCCAGAAAAAATATGACAGCAGCTGACAGTGTGGGTGGTGATACAGAAAAACATGAAGAACAGTATTCTTTTCCCTCCACTCCCCTCATGTCCCATAGAACACATCTATGTACCACATTTATTTAAGGTCTGGTGATGAAAATTAGCCAACATTATACTCCCTACAACCTAACCAGGGTATTTATAGTAAGCTGTTTCCTGAAGGGACCAAAATACTGTCCTTGTGCCTTTGCTTTATTGTTAGACTGCAAAAGTTCTGAGCAGTGTTTAATCAAAGCCAATTAAGGTTAACACAGCTTATGACCCAGTGCCTCAGTGGATGCACTACCAACAACACGTAATGGAAAATGAATGATAGAACAAGTACAACTGTGAAACAAGCTAAGTCCTGCAATTCAGAAGGCTGCCACTGAGGTCTCCTGACCTCCAGCAGTGCGGTGATGTGCAATGTGAATTTACTGCTTGGTGCAGTGTACTGCATGACATTGTGTAACAGTGTTTCAACAGTATTAAAGCATTGTCTAATAACAACTGTGCAGGTTCTCAGACTCCCATCCCCACTGGAATACTTAGCCTGTAACACTGCACACTGACCCTAAAGTTTTCCTGCCTGTATCACCGTATGTCCTTCTTTACCATGTGGGTTTTGGCCAGGAAAAAGGAGGAAAAATGGGCTTAAGTCTTTAATGTTGGCAGTGAACTGGTCCACAGTATAAGCATCCTTCCAGTCTCTTTCTTCAGCACAGATTTCAGCTCTTTACCTGTCTCTGCAATCTTTCTGCCTCCACCTACTGTAGCTGCTTTAATAACCAAGGAGGTAGCAACTGATAGTGCAATGCCCAAAAGTAAGAATTTTAACCTTGCCGATAACATGTGGGGAGGTATTTTTGTTCTTAATTAATACCCTCTTTTTTTTTCTCTAAAAGACATTTCATTTCCATATGAGGGAACTAGTAATTGCTTGTGCAGCCTCAGTTTTGCTTTCTTACGATTATTTATTGTGACACGTAGGTACAATTTACTCACAAGGCAGCCACATTCCGTTGTGCCCTATAAGTCCCTTGCCTCATTCCTTGAGATATCAGCACCAAGGTATAACAAATAATAAATGTTACATTGACAAACATAGGTATACCCACAACTGCTCGCATGCATGCGTGTAAACACACAAACATACACAGGCACAGAACAGCATTTCTGAACCACAGTCAAAAAGGTTGAGAGCCTTAGCAAAATTATTCCGCCACTGAAGGCACTTCATGAGTCTCTGAATGTAGTACCTTTTTTTTTTTTTTTTTTACAGAATGGTGGGCAATAAATACTGACTCCTTTAGAATAACCTGGTGCTGTGTACACTGAATACAAGGATATTACAGCTGTTTCAAGATTCAGGTCTACAGGTGGTAGGAGCTAACATGCAGGCAAGTGCAGGCATTAAAAATGGAAAAACTGTCCTACAGCATTTTGCTATGTGCAAGCAACATTCAGGTTCAGTTATCATCATCAACGCTTACAGAGCAAGCTTCCCATTCAGAACACTTATCCTTCAATCCATCTTAGCAGCTACATTTTCACCATGTAATCTACCCACATCATATGCATCACCATCAAATGGACAGCCAGTGGCCCATGAAACTATAAATAACTCTTTCAGAGTACTTATTTAGAAAATAACATGATTACATGCAATATTGTATTTCTTATGCTAAAGATTGCTTTTTGAAAGTTGTACCAGCTTAAATACTCAAGGACAAAGCAAGAATCTGATAGAACTCTGTAGCTGGATCTAATATCTTGAACACTCCATTCTATTTTGAACTTTGCTTTTCTTCTTGAAATGAAGTCCTCTGTTTATAAACAAGATCTAAATCCCTCCCGGGGTTAATCAAATAAGCACAAAATACAAACCCAAAAAAAGAGAAAGCACCTTCAAAGCTGATATTTGCTCAAAACCTGGAGCAGTTGCCATGGAAATCATATTCTTTTGATCCATAAATATCATCAAAATAGCATGAGTATTTGAACCAGGTCCAGCTAGTTTGAAGTAAAAAACTAAGAGGGAAATGAAAATGACAAAATGACAGAAGGAAAAAAAAAGGTAATAAAAATCTCCCAAACAGTTACATTTACCTCCTCTTTTCAAACTTGCTCCCTAAGTCTGCATTTAACTAAAAACTTCATTTTAATCATTGTTCACAGAAAATTTAAAGTGCTGAAGGGCAAAAGATTTAAACAAAGAGACTAAATTAAGGGCGAGATCATTAAATATTGCATAATATAACTTTACTAGCAGTGTAAACACTTACTAGTTGTACATAGTCAAGAAAATATTGTACTTGAACATTGTCTGCTTTTAAACTTGTGAATAGATAATCTAATTCAAAAGGATTACTCATCCATCTAAGTGCTCAAGAATCTTTGCCATAAATGAAGTTTACATCAAACAGCCCCCTTACAGACCTCAGCATCATGGAGAAGACTTCACCACACAACTCTATGTACTATCGTCAGCACCAGTAAAATAGCTTTTCCTACATGCTTAGATTCTCCCTGCAATCTTAACACACCCTCCACCCTGGTTTTGCCACCTTTTGCCACCTTCATTATGACAATGATCCAGTTTAAGAATTGGCTTTTTTTTTAGTATATTATCACAATTGAGGAAAGGATGTTTATCAATGCTAAATATGATATTATGCTACACTTCACAAAAACAGCTACAGAATGTTCCTCCACAGCCGCAAGGCATAGCAATGTCTGTGTCTATTCCTCAGAGTGGTGGAAGGAAGCACTGTAGTAGCCTTCATATCTTCATCTGCACTTTGTCTTATCCTTACCAAGAGGCAGGAACCACTATACCTGCAAACGAGGAGGACTGACTGTAAGTTTAGCTCTGTTCTAGGCTCAGTTCTCCAGAGCTTTCCCAGAAAAAACAAGTCCAGGAGACCTAGACTTCCCTTCTTGATAACTCTCATCCTTCAAGAACGAAAAAAACTGAGCTTAGACTTCCTATCTCCAGATAGTAGTCTATACCACCTCTAGTAGTAGAGATGGCTCAAAAGAGGCAGATTTATATGGTGTAAGATTACTTGGAAATACACACACTCTCCTATCTCATTCTTCTCTTTTACCTCCCTGCAACCTAGCTTCCTGCACAGTAAGAGTTTTAGTACAGCTTCAGAGTTTCCTAGATGCATTCCTGGAGATGACACTGCAGAACAGCTACAGCAGCTTCTCCTCCAAGCAAAATCTGAAAGGCAGAAGAATTTATTTTCTCCACTTTAAAATGATACTTTGAAAAATCCTGTTCTGTGGGCCGCTTCATCCTGCTAATCTCCCAAGTTTTCTCAGATAGCTCTTGCAAAACAACTTTAGAATGAAAGACTGGTCTTTCATTCATTGAACTGGCAATTGTATCATATTGTATATGTTCTTTTTCTGGAGAAAACTGCAGCTTACCAGTTCCTACTTTGCAAAATGGTGGTTCATCGGGGTGATATAAGACCAGTAATTACTGCCTTACAGCACAAACTACCAGGGCAGGAAGGGGTTGTGGAAAACAAATACTTTTCTCTCTGCTGCACTGGAAGAGAACTCTAAAAAGCCTTTAACTCCAGTTTTATTGTTTCTTTTCTTGAAAGATACTGCTTTCAGTAGCAAAGGGCTACGATGATGAACACAGTCAAAAGAAACCAAGAGAAGAAAAAACTTACATTGAAATATAAGTTTAAACTGCTAACCTGACCAGTCTGAGGGGTAAAACAAGCAAGCAAACAAACAGAAAACCTACGCAACTTAACAACAGCATGAATGCACACAAAATATGTTAAACCTGGAATTTATGAATATCAACATGAAATATTATGGGGAGAAAACAAAACAAACCTGAGAATTGAACTAAAAAACAATATAACTACTGTATTGATGATTATGTAATTCACTAGTCAAGTTCATTAAAGCCTCCTGGGCTTCATGAAATGTTTTAAATACTGTTTTTCAGGAAAAGCTAAAGAAAGAAAAAGTCAAGGGGTACAGACAGATGGACACACATGACACAACGTAAGCTTTCTGGTATAAATTTGTCATAAAAGATAGATTTGTTGACTGGTTTCTATAAGAAGTATTTTACAATATTATCTACTGATTCTCTTATATCTCAGAGCAGTGCAACTAGAAAGCTTCCTCCTGTAACACCCCCCACCTCCCCAAAAGAATTACATACGTAGAAGTAAAGACAACATCATATGTATGTTGCTGCACAACACCTACATTACAAACAATTCAGATGCTCCAGTGAAGACCCAAGTATGTTAGACACTATGAAATATTTATGAAGACGTATTCCTTTGTTGTAAAGAAGTCCACAGCAAGAACTGAAGAGGGAAAGAAAACTAATCATCTGTACACCTTGCTTTCCTGTTTGTATACCTTTGAAAACTTCCTTTCAAGCAGTCACAAAGATTGTGTCACTTTCTGCTTCTTGAATTATCAACAGCTACCCAACAGCCTTTAGAGGCAGTGCAGACAGGGCAAAGCTGCACAGGTTTGATGACAATGATAAGTCAACGATAGGCTTTCAGCTCATGTAGGACAGCTCCACATACCGACTGGCGCAAGGGCTCCTTGTGAGCAGATGACAACAACCCATCACTGCCTGCAGAAAAACATAGGAAAAGGAAGGCAGGCTGACACGCTCTGTGAGAAGCCATCAAAGTGCCACAAACTGAAGAGATAACCAATAGCAAAGAACAATACCATTGATCAACAGCTGTATCTGCATACATTAATATATACAACTGAGATATATGATAAGTGATTTGTAGTCACAGATTTGCAGCAAATCATCCAGATATTTTCTTAGCAAACATGGTTAGATTTCTGCTTATGCTAAAATAATATTAGAGATCGGGGGGGAGGGGAGGGAAGAGGATTTATATAAAATATTATTTCAGAATGTCCTGGGTTCAGTTTGAGAACCACTCAAAGAAAGATCCAAGTGCAAATGTAGTGTGATCAAGGACAGGACTTACTGGCTATGTCCATTAAAGTGTGAAATGCATCTCCCCCAAAACAGCTGGACAGTGACTGAAGATACACTGTTTTTTTAAAAAAGCAGATGTTTTTCCCATTAAAGGCGACAATTTTTCTAAAATTCTGAACCCTTTTGTCTCCAGATCAATAAAGACATACATACTTACGTTATAATGCTGTGACCCAATACATGTAAGAGCATTGTAAGAGCATACATATGGGAACACATTTTGTGAACAAGTGTTTGCACATCAGGATCCTTATTTTCTACTTTTTGCCTATCCTGTGTTACCTTCACCTTCAAAACCAGTAAAACTTACATACTAGTATTCCAGGGCATTAATTATGTCTTTTTGACTGGAAGGCACCATGTGCAAATATGTTATAAATAAAATGTTTGGTGCATTAGTGGGAGCTCCCTGTTGGCTTTTTGTATTTTGACACTTTTCAAAAAAATACAGAAATAAAATATTTTCAAAAGGTATGCGCCTCACAGAGTTCCTTCAGGCATGTGTTATCTTACTGCTACATATTCCTTGGCATATGCTTTCTTTTAATAAAAAGTTCCTGAGCAAAAATGTTATCTTTTGTTCAGCAGAGGAAAAACAAATTATTCCCATTCCATTTATGTTCTGTGACTATCATATAGAAAATCAGACTACAGCTTTTTTTCTAAAGAGAGGGAGGCCCAAAAGCAGATCTCTAAGCAAGCTGATCTGTTGTGCTAAGGAACACTATAGGTGGGTGTAAATTAGTCAGAAAATGGTCGCAGATGGTAAGGAAGAGAACTCATACTATAACCAAAAATGATGCATAAGACTATACATGAAACATAACTAGAGAAAAAGTATAATTTAAAGGTGGTCTCACTTTTTGTTTGTGGCTTTCTCAAATATACCTACAGTTTTCCCAACACACACAATACACAGGTGGAAGAAGCCTGGAGCAAAGCACTAAAGAGACACCATTCAGCTGGCCTCCACAAACTCTCCCTCCTTCAAAACCTGACAATACTGGTACGTTTCCACCCTTTGAGCCCTGACCACTTCTCTCTTCCTCTAATGGTCCTACTGGGGACAGAATGAAGAATTATCACTGTCCCCGGTATGAGCGGCCACATCAGAAAGTTTTGGTCCATAAGAAATACTAACCTGAGTAAACCAGCCCATTTTTCTATTTTTGCAAGGAACTGGGAACACCTCCAACAGCCTGCAGCAACTTCCCCAAGCTAATAGGGAGCTCCTGAATTTCTGTTTGAATGGTTACCTGGACAGTTGCTGACCACCTTTCTCTCTACACTTTCCAGACATGGGTCACGGCTATATCCTTCCTCCCATCTGCTTTATATAAAATCCTGATGCTATTTCTTCCTGTTAAATTCACCCTTCCACTTGTACATTGTCACCTGTCCACAAGTGCACAATTAATTACTGAAACCTCATTCTTTATAGGCTGCCTTCAAATTAGCTGTCATCTCCTGCTAGTCCGGAGTATCTTTACAAGAAAAATCTTTTTAGCAACTAAATTTGAGTCTTTGCTCATTTTCCTTCCAAAACAGTGTTATGATTTTGCTTTTAGAACTCTCCATACAACGGACCCCAAACATCATTGGCTGCAAACTGTGTATGGAAGCATACACAGTTTGTTTTTAACAAATCTTTTGTGGCAGGTACACACCTGATCTAAATTGTTCCTGGGATGTCATCTGTAGTCCTGCTTGATTCTTATTTCACATTGCTCTTTCCTACTCGGTATTGTATTTCAGATCCTACATAATAAACTCTCCAGGGAAAGATGCTGCTTCCCTCTGCCTTGCAAAGTGTCAAGCACCCCTTTACATGATACACAGGTAAGAATACGCAAAGAGCATATATTCTGAAAGCATGCAGGAAGAGGTGTTTGGTATTTAAATGTCTGCCTTCATATTTCATTGTGTAAAGCCTGGGGAATAGTTTGTTGCCACCAAGGTAAATGGGAATAGAAGCACCCTCAAGGAGCAGCACCAGGGGTGACAATTACAGCAGATTCCCCAGCTCACTCCTTAGGATCACAACAGAATAACCAACACTGGCAAGGACCTCAGCCCAGCCTCCTGCTCAAAGCACAAGATAGTTCATATGGTCTTCCCACTGACCAAAACCTGTACCTTGATAACAATAAAAACCCAACTATATTGTTTCCTGCAGAAGACATACCCATCTTAAGTGCAGACACACACAAACATCTATACAATTATTTTCTTTTATTCATTTATTTATGAAGATATTCCAGGCCAAATTCTTTTTTAATTTCTATTCCCTTCAAACCTAACGATTTCAGTGTTCAATTTCCTGTAATTGTAATACTGATAATGAAATTACAGTCTTTTTCCTTTGACGAAAAAATCTGACACTTCAACTAGGATTACAAAAATAAGTTAAATCACAAAAAAATTCAACACAGCCCCATCATATCCAAGCAATGAACATACACACCCCATGAAATGGTATCCCCCCACTCCAAAACTGTGTTCAGATTGTGGCCCTAGAAAAATTGGCATTGTGTTACTCGCATTTGTCCAGAGGAAAGACTTTTAATCATATGAAAGGGGGCATCCTCCTGATTTGATATGAAGCTCACTATCTTAGAGACTTATTTTTAAAAAATCTGGTACAAGATCTTCAGAATTACAAATTTTGTACTGTTAAAAGTTACTAAACTGAACAGCATCAGTTTGAAACAACATCCTTTTGGAACAGATCTTTAAGTTCTATCATTCAGTTCTTTGGAGTACTGCTTCACGATATGGAAAAGTTTTAAGTAGAAAATATGAATTCAAGAATCAAAATCAGCTCTCAGTGAATTGTACAACCTGAGAAATGTTTGTTGGAAGTGACTGGACCCCAAAAGGTCATCTAGTCCAATCTCCCACTTGAAGTTAGATAATAACTACCACTAAATTAGATCAGCCACAGGGTTAACATAGCAAAATCTTGAAAGCCTCCAAGTACACAGACTCCAGAATGTCTGGGCAACCTCTTCCAGTGCTGTACTGTTCTCCTAGCCCCATTCTCCCCCCCCAAACCCCCAAAGTTCTGACAAAACCTCTCAAAGCAGTTTATGGTCAGCACTCAACCCTGACAAAATTGCATCTGGAGTACAGTGCCTAGTTTTGGGTAACCTAGTTCCAAAAGAATACTCAGAAGGTACACTGTAGGACTACCACTGTGGACAGAGGCCTACAGCACATGAGTTAGAAGGAAAGGTTGAGGAACCTGAGCTTACTTAGTCTGGTTGAGAAGAGGCTAAGGGCAATTCACAAGTACCTCCAAGTTTTGATGGATAGCAACGATAAATCTCAAACTCTTCCAGACAGTATAACAAGATCCAGAGGTCTTCTGCTACCAATATTTCTATGATGCTACAATTCTAAGGGAAAAAAAAAACCTGGTCTCCCTATTATCTGCTGGGGCACCCAGCTAATTATTGTCCACTAACCTTGTGAGCCTGGCAGTATAGTCAGTTTTCAGCCCACCATTTATCCAGCCCACATTTCTGAAGTTTCTACATGAGAACACTAGAACAGATGTCAAACCTGTAGCAAGGTCAAACCATATTACATCTTCACTGATCTCCTCTCATCCACATTTCCAGACACTTTGAAATAGAAAACAGTTATGGTTGGCAAAATACATCTTTCCTTTGGTAAATCAATGTTGACTACTTCTGACTGCATACTTGTTCTTTATGTGCTTGCAACTAGCAATCCACAGATGTTAACCACAATCTTTCCAGGGACTAAAGTAAGTCTGACCAAGCTATAGTTCATGTCCTCCTGTTAATGTTTTTTTAAGATGGGCATAATGTTAGCTATTCTCCAATTCTCAGGGCCTCCCTTACTAACTGTGATATTTCAGACTTGCGCTAACATGGCCAATCTTTCACCACTATTGAGTGAACCCCATATGACCCATTTATCTGCACACAAAAGAGCAGGAAGGCACATCAGCTTCACAAGTGAACCTGCCTTATTATACTTGGCTTTGGAACAGGCTTAGCAAACAATTCTACTCTCTATGAAGCACCAGGGATGTGAAGCTGATTTAAGTTAACACTCACAGTAGTAGTTTATTCCTCCAATGCATAAATACACACAAGGAGAGTCTTATTGTTTTATTCTGAAGTTTAGATTCTAATTACTTACAAGTCCCAACAGATGAATTAGTCCAATGCCTCTGCCATCACAAATGTGCCTATGTAATCACTAGAATCAAATAATGTAAACAGGCATGATTTAAGAGCTGTGAGCTTTTGCAGACCATATTAAAAAGAAAATAAAAAGGAAAATTCCTTGTGCTTGATCAACCTTGCTTTATTATGCCTTGTTATAGAATAGTCACAACATCACTTTACATCATATGAATCCTGGAAAAAAAACTAGAAAATCTTGAACACATCACTTAAATAATTTCCAAGTTGTATCATAGGAAAAACATAGGGAAAAATATCAAAATCAGTTACAGCAACTGCTGCTTTTTTTTTTTATAAATGCATATGGAATGGTTTGAGGGTTTGTTTACTTCTTCTGAGGGTACCGGGGGGGCTTTTGTTAAAATAAGAGATTTAAACTTGTTCAGTAAATCTGTTTTGATTGTCTGAGCATTGTTAAATCATTTATCATATTGGAAATAAACATTTGCAGCACACGCAATAATGGTTCCATGGGAATTTATAGTGGGGATATGCTGAGAATACATACGAGGAATAGCATCGAAAGAAAAAAAAATCCCATTAGATTAAATTGCAAAGCCAACTAGAAACAAGGGGGTTTTTTGGTTGACATCATTCCCCCCCCCCCCAAAAAAAAAAAAAAAAAAAAAAAAAACAAAACCTAAGCAATTGCATCACAAACATATTCTTTAAACAAACAGAAGCATCTAACAGTGAGCAAATTGAGATATTTGGATGCAGCTTTCTGCACATGACATCTGTTACTCCTCAGTATGGATGCAGGCTTCAAATTTGGGATGATATTTCATGCTATACATGCTGGAAAACAGTGAGTCACAGATGGAGCTTCCCTGCCTGAACTCTCTATTCCCCCTTGATTTCAGGTCAGCATTTTCAGCATAAAGGGGAATAGATGAACTTTCTGGGCTCTGTAGTTCTGCAGACTGTGCACCTTTGTGTGTGAGCAAGGGAGGCAAAGGGGAATATGCCAAGAACTACCACAGTCCATAAAACTAAACTAACTTCATTATATGAATAATTTTTCTCTGGCAGTCCACACTTACATTAACTTTCACCTAAGCTGTAATGCAATATGAAAGGGCTAGTCCTTTATTTAAATGTATCTTAAAGCCCCTTTTTTAGTATGTTTATATTGATGGGGTTTTGTTATTTTTATTTCTTGGCTGTTTTGTTTGTGTGTATCAAATCAATACACTGCTGTTCTCACTTCCTTCCCACCCCTAGTGATCTTTAAGTCTAACGGATACTATTGCTATAAGATTTTGTTCCCCAATACTAAAATGTGTACATAGCTACCCAGGGCAAAAGGTAATTCCTGGGAGTGCCTCGATAAAATTTTCTAAACAGTAGGGGTTTTGTTCTGCTTATTTTGCATCTCTTGGGTAGTAGGTTAATTCCTGGAAAAAATAATGCTTTTTTTTGCCAGAGGAAATCCCCAGCAGTAGAAACCTATCCAGAAAGATACAGTAATCTTTTGCTCTAGTGACCCTAAAAATTTACTTTAAGGGAAGGATTAGAAACAATTGACAAGTAGGTGAAGCAGCAAGGTGGTATTTATTGTTTCTGCCATCAATTACAGTGGTTCCAAAGCTTTCATGCACATTTCTGCTTCTCCCACACTGAAAAGATACAATACACACTAAAACTAAACTTATAGATCACAGGGTCACACCAGAAACTATGTCTCCACATGGACAACAACAACAAAAAAAATATCCTCGATATAATAACGTTCAATCAAGATTCATCAATGCATTTTAAACACTACTAATCTACAAGCAATTCATGTCTCAAAAGCAACGACCAGAATGAATGTAAAAGATGAATTAAAACAATAAGTATATTAAGAAGATATATTATGCTTTCATAGAAGACTTGTTAATGGGAAGAGAGATCATACAGATTATCCACTATAAATTACTTAACTGTTTAACTTCTCAGAAGCACAACAGCTTAAATTCAAACCTCAGCCAGTTACAATTTATCAGTATATAAGGACACACATTTATTTATTTTGAATCTATCATCTTCTATTCCTTTCCTTAAAACACATGGGCTTTTGGCTTTTCACACATAGATAGCCAAAAGGTATAGAAGAGTTGCCATTCATACACAGCACATGAAATCCACATCATGTACATGAAGGCTGTTTGATATTCATTCAGGAGGTTACGGAGGCAAAGTGGGGAGAAATTAGATCTAAATCCTCTCAAAAGCAGTCTGCAAACATACAATCCCATAGAAGCACAAAACACGAAAAGAAATCAAAAAATTTCTATTATAGGGCCTATGAGATTAAAAAAAAAGATGTCTTCAAACCCGGTGAAAAGACTTCTTCTCTTGGAGAGAAGTCCAATGACATGTTTTAAGAAACATGTCTTATTTCAATTATTTCAATAAACACTAAAAGCAGCCCCTTGAACTATCAAACTTGTTTTAATTCTTATTTCAAGTACTGGGAAGCATCAAAACCAGCAAGCAAGCAGCTGGGAGTCCAGCAGCAAGAACATGCTCTCTTCTGACAAAAAGTGTACCAATAAGCATAAGAGAAATTGTACAAAGTACACTTTCACCTGTATGCAGATACTAACGGTTGGTCAGTCTTTGGAAGAGAGCATTTGTCATCGAGCCACATTTTGCATTTTATGTACTCACCTAGTAAAAGGCTCTTTAGCTTAGTTTTGGGCTAATGCAACCACTTGCACTTCACATATGGAAGGGCTATACCACAGGTATACAGGAAGTAGTAAGACCAACAGGAAGAAATGACTGCCTACTTGGTATTTATAACAACTCTCGGTCATTTGAGGCACCAATGTCTAACATGAAGCACCATTGCTTTCTACAGCCATTCAATTTCAATCTATGGCACAACTGACAAAAATCCTTACTGACATAACAGAATTTACAAATACTTCATTTATGCATTTGAGTATAACCAAACTTCTGGCCATCACTTTAGTGTGATACTTCTAGACGAAAAGTTTTGTCTGTCCTAATATACACTAGAGATCAAATATTCATTACAAGCTGAATAATCTTCTAGTTAGCATATTTGCATTTTCTCATAAATAAAGCATGATTTATACTTTAACTGACAGGGGACTTAATCTCTCAGTTTTGCTTGAAATCACATTTTAGGTGTCTGAAATTATATATAAAAAAAAATCTCTTTCAAGCCTTAATTCAGTATAAAAAGCTATTATCTTTCTTCAATATAACTAAATTGTAGAAAACAAGCTTCTCAACACAGTATCGTTTTTTCACCAAATGGGTAGAACTGACATAAGCAACAAGGGTTTTGCTAAAGCATTCTAAGAACATGATAGAGAACTAAGACCAGACCACCCTACAATTAATCCTGGCTTGGTTAAAGACAGAATTATGTAGGTACTTACTTTAGATTTATAACTTTAGTTCTCATACTGCTTTAAGCACCAAGACCTAGTCCCTCCACCTTTATGGACAGAGTGGCAGCTCTGGGATTCATATTGTGCCCCGCATATCTTTGTGCCAGAAAGTACATTCAAATTGGTCCTTTTAACAATACTCTGACTCAAGCCTGGAGAATTTTCATGGTATTGAGGCATTAAAGAAAAAAAAAAAAAAAAAAATAATAAAAGAAACATATATAGAAGCACAGGCTACTTCCAGAAGTGTCCACTTTGAGGTCAACAGCAATGAAGTTTCTAACTCAGAATCAGTGAAAATGCAGTCTTGAGAATTTGTCCTCATTTTTAATCATTTCACTCATCTCGTTCAACATTTTGAACAAATAGTTTACATTTTTGATTCTCTACCACAAATCTTGCAACTGATTTACATGAAAAGTCAGGGCACTGCAGCTGTGTCTATTCTTTAAAAAGTTTCAAGGACACTGACATCTTAGAAATCCAGTACAATTAAAAGAAAACCCATTTGGGTGATCACGATTTTATTAGAGGATGATTAATTTTCTATTGCTTCTGAACTGTTGCATTCCAGGGAAGGAGACTATGTGTGGACAGCTTTTTTCCTACTGGTATTCAAATGCTAGAAATCCTCAGATAGACTACTTCAATGCTTCTAAAGGTTTTCAAATGACCTTACTTTTGGAAGTGTAAACTGATCCTCTGAAAATTGCGAGTGATGAGCCATTTGAATTTTGACACAATCACCCATTACTTTTGAAACTATCACAGATTTCTGCAAAATAATCAAACACATTCTGATGTTTGGCCTGAAAAATAATTATTTCAAAATTTCCCTATCAGTAAATTACAGGATGAAGCAGTAATCAATCAATATAACAAAAAATAAAAATTCACAAGGCAGTTAACATTCAGAGAGAATCTAATGTAGTGATCTTTATTTTGTTTTGATTCAGCTAAATTCCAACTAAGATAACTAATCACGGCCATTTACAAAGCATAGATATTTAAGGCAATTTTGTTTCATATTTCCCAAGTGGTTTCCATTCCTCCACACATATTCTCTATTTTTATGGTTGAGTGCAAACCCTGATGCTTCAGACTTGATATAAGAAAATTAGCTCGGCCTAAAAGACATACCATCATTTGTTTGACCCCTTTGTCTAAGGGGTCTAAGTAGGAAGTTACCCTAGGCTTGACAGAGAGCCAACTGAGGAAGACCAGCAACCCACAGAGGAAGCCAAACCACAGGCTGAATGAACCCTTTCCGGTGGCTGCTGCTTCACTTACCATTGCCAGCTCAGGTTAGATGTGGCTCCAAAAAAACCATGCCCTAGATCATCACCCAAAATCAGGAGGGACTACTTAGTTCTTTGCATGTGTGCATCCATGCACAGACACTGAATATATAGTAATTTGACTCTACTCTAAATATCACTTTTTCAAAAAAATAGCTGCTGTTCACCTAGCCTAGTAAAGCCCTTAATAGTGTTCCTGTAAGCCAAGCCAGTATACAGGTTCTAGTTCCAGTTTCCATGAAGGTGGCATCAAAACTGAAAGCATAGAGAACTGAATTAAAAGTTCTCTTTCCTTTTGCCTTTTTCTGGCAATAGGAAAAGCAGAAAAATTCCTTAATGTCAGCAAACAGCTACATGCTCTAAAATAAACAAATTTGCAGATGGATTTCTTGAAACCAAAGAGAAAACTGTAGGGCCCAGCATGCTGCCAGCAGAGAACACCTTGAGAGTAACAGTTTAGACACATTTATCAAGCATGCTTTTAGCTGCAGAAGACCAGCCTGATAAGTCACACACAATTACCTCACTTGGTCCCATGAAATTAAAACCAAAACCCAGGTACAAACCAGAAAGTTCAGCCTTTGCAAATAATGTTTCTGTGCATCAGCAAAACTAATAGAAAGAGAACACACTGAATCTGGTACCTGGTCGCCTCTGCATCCTTTGTTGCCATGCCTGCGTATTCAGTAGTGGCCATCCTTCTGGTGCGTACTCCTGCTTATATTTATCCATGATATGGATCAATCTGGGTCGATACCTGCACATTATTTCCCCAAAGATTCTTTCATTGGGAGTTGTGCTTTTCTGGACACCATGCAGGTGTGCTATGGAACAGCTACACTTCTCTCAAAGGGACACAGTCAACTGCAGTGCAGTCACAAGCAGCTTTGTTAACCAGAGACACTGGTCCCAAAGAGAATTTTGGACTACCTCACACATACACACACAAAAAATATCCAAAGGCAACAAAAATAGAGGCTCAGCACGTAAAATCTTGAGTAGCACATAGAATACATCTGTAAATTTTATGGTAGTTTAATTTAGCTTATTCTGCGTGTACTTCCAATGCTGTATATAGTTTAAACAAACAGTTTTTAATACACTACCACACAACTGTTTTGTCAGGTAGGCAATTTTTTGTCTGCAAGCCCCAAGAGGCAAAGAGGAAATGAAATGCACAGAAATTACATGCCATGTATTTCTAACATCACTCAGTATTAAATGTTCTGTAACACTGCTGTGCTTTTGTTAAGTGCCATATCAAAAAGAACTGCCTTCTTTTAAAATAATTCTGGCCTCTAAGATCTCAGGAGCTGAAGCCTTTGAAAATCCTGATGCTTTTTAAACATGACATAAATATGGCTTTTGGTACTATAACTTCAGAATTTTATTTTGAAAATAATGACCTTTATAAAATAGATCAAAGGGAAGAGAGTTAAGTTTTGCCTGTTCTCCTGGAAGGCATTTTAGAGACTGGTCCTGCAAGAGTTTCTGCCCTTACCCATGCAGATGGAATAAAGTTCTGCAAATTAAACGGGACTTGTCCCCCTCACTGAAAATGGGTTGCGCAGCACTTAGAGTATTACTGAATAGTATTCCCCCCCTGCCCCCCTCAAAACTGGGGTTGGAGATATAACTTTAACTCGCATAGAATTTTTTTCTAGCACCTCTACCTGTAGGTGTTCTTGAGCTGATTTAAAAGCTTAAAATTTTAACTCAAAGATATGCAGTGTTAGTTTCTGATAGCACATAAAACACTGATCCAGCTTTTGTTCATTATCTATACTCTACCCTGTACATATTTAATTGATCTTGTGTAGACATCTTTTTTTCGAATTATAATCTGAATTCTGCGGATCTTACTGGAGAATTCACCTAAAGCACAAGTCTGCAATATACAGTGCCCTAAAGTAAGTTTGTGTTCATTTTTGCTAATTTTTCCAAACGGTGAACTGCAGGAAAAATGTTTGATGCACATAGATCATGGTCATATTGTTTTAATTAGACTTTCTGCATAGTCTGCCTGCATACATATTTATTCATTTTCAATATTAGTATCCTGTTCTTCCCCGAAACTTAAATACAGTCTAAACAGCATAAGCAGCTACTTAAATCTTTTGCTTAGCACATTCATAATGAAAAATATTGCTTCATTCTGTGCAATTAAATTAGGATCCGCAGCCTCCTGGGATCATAACTGGGAGAGCAGAGAAAAAACATTTGTAATTCTTTCTGCTTGCAATCATGATCTGGAAACTTACATATAATAGACTGCTTGCAGATAATTTTGCATTCAAATGTTTTTAATCATCTGAAGGCCAAATCTTTACCAACTGTCAATTCCAATAAGAAAAAGCTGTAACTGAGGAAAGAAAAAGAAGATATTTTGAACAGATAAGGATGGCTGGAAGAGAGTTAGGAAAAGTCTTTCATTTTGGGGTAAAAGGAGGAATAAACACAATTTCGGAAAGTTCTTCCACAAAGCACACTGTCAGAGTCTAAGCAGGACTAAGAGTCTGTAGCTGTGCAGCTGACTTCTTTAAGGCTGGTGCAGCCCTATCCTGGGGACTTTGTCTCTCTGAACCCTAGGAAGGCTAGAAAGACGCAGGAAATCCCTAAGAGCCAGAGACCTGCTTCTCAACAGGAGACTAATGGTGTAGCTAAAGAATGAAGATGCTGCACTACCTCACAACAGGGAAAAGAGCATTCACAAGTGACAGAACAGTAATTCATTGTCAACAGGCAAGATATTACTCTGATCCTAGGAAGCAAGTTTTTTCTGTTCCTGAAGCAGCATTCAGAGACAGTTATGAAAATGGGGAATGTTAACAAGGTAAAGAGTGAAAGCATAGCTAACAGCAGTTGAAAGAAATATTAGGAAGTTACCTACAAACAATATTTTCTTTTCAAAAGGGCAAATCCTACTGCACATTTGAAGTTCCAAATTGTTTTCAGTAATTATGCAAAAAAGGTAATTAAAGCCACTTCTGATTGTAAATGTTTACAAAATCTAGTTGAACAGTTTCATTTAATATGCATTTACCTAAATAAAATAAATTAGTAGCAGTCTTGTATAAAATCAAAAGCTGCCATTAGTAAATATGGGAGTATGTCAGTGTTGTGAGAGTATGAACACAGAACTCCAAATGCAGAATTTTCAACCGCTATTTTATTGCATTCGAGTACCTAGAATTCCAACAGAATAAAAAAGGACACTGAAGCACTTACTGAGGTGAGAAACATGACATTCCAAGGTAGCATCTTTTTGTTTTCATGTTCCTTAAATATACTATAAATACACATAGCAAGAAAAAACACTCAAGACACAGGCTGACGATGTTCAGAAGGGATAAATATTATGATCCCATCTCAGCTATTACCCAATCATTATTAATACAAGTTTTCAATCAACTTCAGAAGATTCTTACTTCATTAAATAACCCGCTATCTTTTTTGAATTTTAAAGCTAGTAAAAAAGCCTACACCAGAAAATCCCAACATATCGTAAATGACATTTAACAGGTTGTTTTATTTTTTATTCAAATTAATGCTTACCCTTATTACCTAACTCTCAGGCATTTCTGCACTAGGTCCTTCATAACATTTTCACCCGCTGTTTATAAGCTCAGAGATGGGCATGCAACAGCTCAGGCTGAGCATACATAAGGGCAGGTAGCGAAAAAGTTACAAATTCTTTTACATGGCAATGTTGATTTTTACTTTTCCAATACATTGCAACTAACTAAGTTCATCTTTACAACACTGCTTTAAAAAGCAACCTGTATTTGTCTTTGTCTTTGCGATACTGTTCTCTTAAACCTCCTTCATGTTATATGTACAGACAAATGTACAGCTACAGCAAAACTGAGCTCCTAACCACCTAAAAAAAGTACACCACTACCATCAGGCAACAAGATGTCCAGTCCTACTGCCAGATGTGCTACCCAATATCACTGTTCAAGACCCAAACTAAGTATTAAGAAACCACCTGCACCAGAGCTACTTAGAAAAACAACACTCTAGAACACACACCACATCAGCATAGACTCAAGTTCGCCAACTCAAATGGCTGCACAGATGAAGCACAAGCTTGAGCTAGCTGTCTGTAAAATATACTGAATTCTTAAGTGTGGTATGGATGTTTTAAGCCCAAGTTACAGCCAAGTTCGGGCAAGTAACATGGATGGAAAGATCATTAGTCATTCTGACCAGCACTCCCAGATAGATCCTGTGCAAGAAGGTTCAAAGAAAAAACTGAGCTGCAGGTGAGAGATGTTGGGCCTTTTTAAATACTTGTAATTTGCAGTTATATTGCTCTTTCTCACCCCAATTAAAAACTACTTATTGCAATTTTAGTTTTATTACCAGGCAGCTTGCAGCAGGTGGTGCATAACTGAGCATGCTATTGATGACTGGGTTTAGGGTAGCAACTTCACAACCAGATTTGCCTAACAGTGTTACTGGGAGTCATATAGATTGGGCATTTACATAAATTCTGTGACACAATGCTTTGTTTAGTCTGACTGCACAGGAACATAGAAATTGATCATTAGGAAGTTATGTACTCTAGATGAATAGTATATTGGAGAACACAATCAAGCAATTACCGAAACCTGAAGAAGCAATAGATGTTGTTAAATTATTAAATTTGCAAGAGAACATCTATATATTTAATTAGCATTTGACTTAAGTGCTTAAGCAAGGAAGTTACAGCTTTTTTAAAATATCAATTACTATTTTAGTAGTTAATTGTTTTCTTACTACCGGCTTTAGTAGTTTTAGTAAATGTCATATAAGAGATTGCCATCTATATAACCAGGAATAACAGTGGCAGCTCATTTGGAGAAAGAGCAGTCTACTTTTACATCCACATTTAAAAGGAGTCATTGCTTTAACTGTAGTACACCTGCTGCTGCAACTGCAATCACAACTTAGTTTTTTTCAGACTGAATTCTTCAATTCATGAACATTTCCTCTTCACACAGACTGAGGCAGAAGATACTATTTAGACAAAACTCACATTATAGGTACTTGGATAGTACTTGCTGCTGCTTTGGTTACTAATATGTTCCTTGAATTGTCAGGGTGGAAAATGACAGGACAAGGTACGTCTGAGAGCTTGGATTATGCCCTCTGCCTATAATTTCTCAGGGTCTTTAACAGAGTGCTCAGTTAACTGACAGTTGTTAGGATGTCTGGCCTACATTGGAATGCCTTCTTGCCATCATTCTATTAAATATGCTTATAACCTGAGCTCTCTTGTCAGACTTAGCATGTATAAACATACAAGATGGAAAGGTGGGGCAAAAAAAGCGCAAGAGGAGAAGTCTGAGAACTTAAGCCTAAATTCATTCTTTCTTACTAATAATTTCTCTTCTAGAGCTTCTAGCATACACTTTTTATGTATGAATGTCATGATATTCCTCAATGTTTTGTAGTTTATCTATGAACCCAGTGGTGTACATACAGTAACTTGAACTCCTATCCAATCTGTGCACATAAGTACAGTATGTACAAGTACTTCATCTACATTTTTCGTTAAACAAACCTGAATGAAATAAGATACATGCATCTTTAGACATGAATGAGTGAAACCATCCTCAGTGAACATCAACCTATGTCAATTTGGTGATGCAAATTCTTTTGTGCCTTTAAAATGTAGCTAAAGTATAATCATGGGTGTGAAAACAGACAGTTTCAAATACATTTGGGGTAACTTTTGCAGATCACTTCAGATATGAACATTACTTTCCAACATCCTTAAAAAAGAAATATTCATTGCAGTAGTTAAGAATAAGTAGACCTCAAGTGGAGATTTTTTAGCTACATCACTAACTTCATCACAAAAGGTAAGTAGACCTTAAAAACTAAGAGCAGCCTAGAATAATTTAGCAGTTCCTAAATTGTGCTTGTTTTTCCTGTTATCAGCACTGTGTCTTTCTGTTGTATCTCCATTTAACAACAGGATTGTGGAGGAGGAGGTTAGTTTTGCCTGAGGTGAGGAGGACTGAGAAAAGTATCAAGAACATCATTTCCTCACTAACAAAGTCACAAGTTCGATTCTCTCTTAACTGCAGTTAGACGTACAGTCTTGCACAATGTGAGAGAGGAGGTGGTGTCATTTACACATTTGCAGAATGTTGCTTTGGAAATGGAAAAAGCTGGCAATTCTTTGACTGAAAAACAAACCCAGACATGAGCACTGAATACAGAATAACATCACTGCATTGTCTCATTTGCTTCCAACTGAGCAATTTAGTTTAGACTGCAGACATAGTTAGCAGGCATACTAATTATGAAGAGATGAAACACAACTCTACCTCACTGAAAATTCTGAACCAAGAGAAAAGTGCCTTAAGGATGGCAGTGCAGTGAATTTCTCAGGGCCCAGCAGTCAAAAAACAATAGACAAACCTAATGGCTTGGTGAAGAACATAAAAACAGATCAAAGAAACATAGGGAGTGATTAAGATCCACCTGCTAATTACAATGCTGTATTTATCTGCTTTAAGTAGGTTGCCTTTTAATTTCCCTGTTTAATTTTTCTTGTAGTACGGAAAAAGATAAAGATGGAAGTGCAAACTGCTGTTGCCAAACCACATACTTTATCTTCCATCCCTTTTCCTTTTTTGCTTTTCCCCTTTGTTCCTCAGATAGAATCTATCCCTTTCATTTTTGTTTTTCCCATATACCTTTAAACATTCTGGTCTGTATCTCTTCTCTATCTTTGTCTTATACATCCTGCAAGGACTATAGGTCTGCCAGCTGTGCTTAGCAATTTCTCTACAACCTTTGCATTAGGGCCCATTCAGCATACTGGATACCAGACCAACCTCAAGAGCATTCAGGTTTCCTCTGGCTTCAAAAGATTCTGTAGGAATTTGATAAATTGACCAAGCACACTGTTGGCATGTTTTGTGCTCACTATCAAGCACCTATGCTCTAACTCTTCTTAGGGTTGCTAAACACAAGCCTAAAGGACATCTGTC
The DNA here is from genome assembly GCF_004027225.2 of Strigops habroptila. Lineage (NCBI taxonomy): Eukaryota > Metazoa > Chordata > Aves > Psittaciformes > Psittacidae > Strigops > Strigops habroptila. Next base: position 12,893,309 of record NC_044284.2, read on the forward strand.
TAGCACTGATAGCTAAGAATGGGAACCTATGGTAGGTTCATGTGTTCCCAGCACCTTCGGCTGCATCCCAAGTCTCCTTTCTCCACATCCAAAATATGTGATCCTTCTCCAGGAGCACACAGTTCAGTTGTTTGGAAAAAGTAGCTATGAGCAAGCTGCCACGGATGAGCTTCATAAAGAACTTGTACTTGTCCCTTAAAAAAACAAAACCAAAAAAACCTAAACAAAACAAACAAACAAAAAAAACCCCACAAATACAAACAAACCAAACCCCCCCCCCCAAAACAAAAAAAAAAACCCCAACAACAACAAATAGAGCCTTTGATGAGAATTTGCTGAATGTAAAGACCTTTCCTCTGGTCCTCCATGCCCTTGGCAAGTCACACAGACCATTTGTATTCAGAAAGCCAGGTTTATGAAGCTCCTGTAGCTACTCACCTTGAGCTGACACAAGTCACTGAGAGGTGAGGGATTGACCTCCTGCTCTTTCATCATCTTTGAGGCTCTCCCATCACATGCTGCCCCACAACTCTCTTCACACTGCAGGCCCTGCCAGGTGACCTTGTTGCCAAGGTGATCTCTTCCCTGACAACACGATTTTCCTCAGTAAAAGCTGGGTGATAGTCTCAGACGTTTGCATTAAAATAGAAGACCAGCTGCATTTAATGACCTTCTCTTATTAGGGCTCTGTTCTCACTTCATCTCAACACAGACACAGACACTGAAGAAGGTAAAAGGTCACTCATTCAAAATAAAGTCAGCAGTTTAGCAGGGTTGGATACAGTTCATTGGGAAGAATGTATCAATTCTTCATGCACCGGAGATCTTCACATTGTCAGAGGACTGCTTTGCTAAATCGAAGGGAGTAATAAACCCTTTCACAAGTTATGCTGTGCTGTAAGCTGATTAAGTGGCATAAAACTAATTGAAGCATATTATGCTTCCTGGGTCTTTCAGAGAAGGGACATCTAAGGGAGTAACATTCACTAATTAACAATTGTTTCAGGGTACCAGTTTAAAAGAATCTAAAGCAATACACACACATACAAAAAACGAAAAATTAAAAGAATCTAAAGCAATATACACACATACAAAAAAAATATAGAAGGGTCTACGAATATGTTCTATGCCCATTAACTTTCAGGTATTAATAACAGCATTTTCCTTTCTTTCCTACTATACCACCTCCACACACATGCAGCTACATTACAAGAATTCCTCTCATATGAGTTTAGTCATTCTAAACCATCTGAGGACTAAGCTGCTCCTGGTTTTGTCCATCTCTGCACACCTTGAGGAGAGACAGCAACGCCAGAGAAATGCTACAAACTGCCTCCTGAAGGCATCTATTTCTTTTTGTTAAAAACACAAGAAAGCTGTAAAAGGCAGACTTTAACACCAGACTTCAAAGTTTCAGATGCTAAACTTTGGTAGGATCATGCTTTAATCGTTAGCAAAAAAATGAATACAGCTCCAGGACACAGTTTACCCGGAGAAGACCATGGGAAAAAACAACAAAAGGTAACTGCTAAGATGAACAAAGAAAATAGTTTTCACAGAAAACCATGTGCAAAACAGTAAAAATTCCAATATTGTAAGAGACTTAGATCAAAAACACAAAAAACAAAAAGCATTGTAATCCTAGTTAAGCAGTAACCAGACAGATTGTTTAGTGAGATTACAGCATCCATAAGCTTTGAGGTTTTTAGGTGTCTGTTAGCTATAAGTGATCCTAGCTTGCTGCAGAGGGGTATCTTCAGTGAGGTTTCATCTTCCACAGATTTTGTGACAATCTGCTTATTTTTTTTCCTCTAAAACTTTGCTTATTTGCAAAAGCCTGGAGACTGAGCTTGTGTCAAACACAACTTACATGCCATAGTGTGAGAGCCAGGAAACTCAGTTTGTCTCAAACACCACTTATATTTCATAGGAAGCAGGTGTGAGAGTCAGAGCAGGGAACTGAACTTGTCTCAGACACCATTTGCATTCAACCTTTGGAGGCCTTGCAATAATTATCACAAACAAAGCAAAACACAAGAATGGTAGCTCTCAATACTGCACAGGCAGGATTATTCTGACCCCCTTGTTCAAAGCTGATAAGTCTCCACAGGACTGTGAAAAATGCTTACTGGACTTACTGACTAGCTTGAGCTGATTGAGTATGCACAGAAGATGGAGTCAAATAGCAGACACCAAGATATGAGCGGCGATGACCACCTGGAGAACCTTTGCAGAACCCCAACTTTGGAACTGCACGTGTGCTCACTAAACTATGCTAATCATTATCAGAGTAGCACCTCCCTGTGCTACACATGCAAATTATGGATAACACCCCAAAGAACATGAACATAAAAGTGCAGGTCTAAGGTCAGAGGGTGAGCTCCCACCACCAGCAATACTCTGGGTGAAGAGTGGTGATACAGCTTCTCTCTCCCCCTCTCCTCTCTTTCTTATTGATTATTGACTGGATCTAAGTAAAAACACATGACATGGGACTTGCTTAACCAGTTAAAGTAACTGTTGTCGAGCTATTATATTTAACCAAATACCTTGTATTTGTATTAATGAATCATAAAACTGGTTCGTTGCTGTCATTTCACCTTAAATCAGTACAAGGGTATCATGAACTTGGTCACTGGTCACTAGGGGAAGGAGGTCGTCCTAAACGACTCCCTTTGGGTCACGACATTATTTAAATGTGTCCACCCAGTGCTTCTAACATGGGCCAATATGCCTAACTGAAGTACAGCATTTAAACGGGCAAGTGACACACTGACAATTTGCTGTTCTGAGAATCAATGTGTTGTAAACAAAAGGTGTAATTCCACTCTTGTTTCTACTAAATGAAATTCCATACATATCATTAGGAGTAATCCCCAAAAGTCTTTGCTACAATACCATACTTGCCATATAAAAACATGCATGTCCAAGAGAATGAAGTAGCAATAAGCCCTATAACAGTAATCAAAATGCCTTTATTAGATTTAATAATTTCTGAATATGGACACCTAGAAACCTAACAGAAAAACAGTCATTTTAACTGATTGTTAAAAAACTTCTTGTATTGATATTTAAAAGTGTACATAGGTAGTAGTTTTAGTATTTGGTCAGCTGTCATTTGCTGCAATTAAGGCATACACAGACAGTCCTAAACCACACTACTTTGACCTCTTCAAAATTTTCAAATTTTAGTTGTTGGCCATTCCTTTTATTTCCTCTGTAACCTTAATACTCTATGAGCAACAGAGAAATGGAATGGTTGCCTACTCCAAACAAATACACTCTAAAGGTTAAAGTAGTGCAAGAGATTGCCGCTGCTGTTCTGCTGTCACTCGCAAACTCTACCGGAAGCCATGACTGGAAGGTGCTGCTCAGATGAGAGCAACAAGTGGAAATAAGGGTTGACAGAACTTCATTCTCGTAACAACTGAGTGCTTTACAAATATTAAAGTCTACTCTCAGCAAGCTATTAATACTTGCAATAGCTTACAAGTAGTCCACTTGATGCTAGTACAGGGCTTGAATACTTAGTTTCTAAGCTTTTTTCTTTTTTTCTTTTTTAATAGTGCTCTGTGTTTAGCTAAACATCAATTCACACAAGTTTAGTACATCACATTATCATAATTTAACAATGTGAATGTTGCTGTGCAGTCTTACAAAGAGGCACATATTTTGATGTCACTCAGGACTTAAGCATTCTCTTAAGTAAGATTTCTTACATGGACATTCTTAGCTTTTCTTTGTTCACACTAGTGGGAAAAGTGGGATTAACCCCCACTGCAAGCTTAAAACATGGCTTGAAATGTTAAAAGATTACTTGCAGTGTTACATATATTCCTACTAAGAAAAAAAGCTGAAATCTGTTACAAATGTAAAGAAAAACTAACAGTTTCTAATACTACTAAAAATTCTCACAGACACAAAACAAATCAACTGCTGAAAATTGCTTAGAAAAAATATTGTTCACAGTATTCCTCTCCCATTTTTCTTTACAATGAAAAAAGGACATCAGATTTTATTTTCCAATCTAAATGGAAAGGGACTATAAACAAAAAGTTACTTTTTCAATTTAAAAATATACACATGACAACAGGGTAGTGACCTTTCAAGTATGGACCAGCTATTCCACATAACTTTGGAAATGCTGCAAAAGTTAGTCACAAACACTAAGCTTCACTGAGTCTAAGTCAGGAACAGCTTTTCCCAGTATGTTATCACATATCTCTTACACTGCATTACACTCAGAACCATGAAATAGACAATTCATCTTTCAAGTAGAGGCAAGAAGATATTAGTAGTTTAGTAGTGTTTTATCAGTCCAACAGCTCAAATTACAGCCTCATTAGAGGAATCTAACCTCATTGCCAATGCAAATGTTAAAAAGTCTCATTAGTAATACAGATAACTTACTCCAAAGACTTCCTAGCATCTACCTCACTCTCTGGTGCTACACTCCTCCTTTCCACTTCCCCCAGGGTTAAAGTCTCAGTCGTACTTAAGCAGAGCTGATGGGGAACATCTTTTCCTGATCAGTCTGGGCCACACAGGCATTTGTTTTATATGGATTTTCTTATTGCACTCTGCTTCCTGGGACCATGCTCTGCCAGGGCAATACAAGCCTACACTAATGGCAAAAATCTACTGTTGTTCATCCCTTTGCAGTCCTATCATCAAGTAATAGTGGCAAAAATCCTTTTTAGTAGGTGAAATTGAAACTTACCTCCACCCCTCCCAGATGCTCACTAACACTAGTTAGTGTTTACTGACTGAGCCAGAAGGCAGCTGTTTTCATTTTTGGAGGAACAGTTAGACTTGATGATCTTAAGAGTCTTTTCCAACCCAGTTGATTCTATGATTTGTTATTTTCATGCAGGTATACAAACTATAACTTTAACATAAATATTTAATTTGGCATAATGTAAAGCTATAATGCACTTTACCTCCAAAATTTAAAGTAAAAACAAGAGAAATCCTTCTAACAAAATAAATATCCAAGTGCTTAAATTTGCTGAGTGAATACATTGAACCAAAAATAATAACTAATGGGGTCTTCCAGGTTTGGTTTGTATTATTAGTAGAACTAAAGATACTTGCCACTAACTTGAAATCTACTATGCTCTGCCCCACACAGTTTTATGCAAACTGTTTCCATGGCTCTTCAGACTGGCTGGAAAGCTGTTGAGCCTTGTAACTACTACCGTATTTTTCCCTGTAGATTTTCCCATCTAAGAAATATACCTAAATTAAGAAAGGCTTAGCTGTAGTTCTTGGCAAACAGAAGATAACTGGGATGAGAATTAGCATAGGGATTTCCTCATAGGTTCCAGCTCATTAGAGAGTTTGACTCCTAAATCTCTTCTGCACTTTGCATACAAATTTTGTCTCTTTTCGCAGTTTCTAGGCTCCATTAGATTATTTTGAGCTGTTTAAAGTTAAACTGTCAGATAACCCACCCCAGAATTCAAGGTGATTGGAAACACAAACACATATGATCTAGAGAAGGAGGTGTTGCTACAGCATATATACTCTTAATATAAGAGTTGGTGTTTACTATTTCTGTCAGTTGAACTCCTGAGAGCAGTTTAATCAAAACAGCTTCAACTATAGACTAAGTGTCCAAGTATTTTGTCAGGATCTTGCATTCTGTGGAGAACCCCCAGTGCTGCAATCAACATTATCAATTTAAACTAAATCTGACTTGTACATATATATAAATATATATAAGCTGCAGTCACTCGACAGCTGAAGGCAGGAATGACCTGCATGATTTTTTTTTTCAGCTTTTCCAGCTCAGCTGCATGCATTAAGAGCATTTATTACTGCTCATGCCTAATAATACTCGCATAACTGGCCCTGAGGGACTTGGAATCATTGCTGTCATCTGGAGGTTCAGACACTAGCAAACATATTGAAGAAAGTCACGTATTTGCAGCACATATAGCATTTGTTTGAAAGCTAAAATATATTACACAGTCAGAACGTTAACAAGATACACATGCTAAGCATTAATAGTCCTTACAGAAATTCACTATCAGCATTCATTTTAAATGTCAAATAATATTTGACTAGAACATTTAACAAAACAGCTACCTATTTACAGAAATGAAATAAAAGTAGAAACCTCTGCCCATCACTTCTTGTTCAACAGCCTTAATATCAAAAAGCACATAATGGCTGAGGTTGGGATGGACCTCTGGAGGTCATCTGGTCCAACTGCCCATCCCAGAGAAGGCTGTCCATGAGCATGTCCAAATGGCTTTTGAGTAAATCCAAAATTGGAGACTCAGCAAACTCTCTTGGGCATCCTGCTTGAATGCTCAGTCACAGTGAAAGTAGTCGAGCCTGGCTCCACCTTCTTTATACCCTCACTTCAGGTATTTATACACATGGGTAATTTTCCCCCCAAGCCTTCTTTTCTCTAGGCTCAATAATCCCAGTTCTCACCAGCCCTTCCTTACATCTGAGGTGCTCCAGTCCCTTAATCATCTTTGTGGCCCTTGGCTGGGATCTCCAGTACATCCATTCCTCTCTTGTACCGAAGAGTAGGACACCATGCCCCAAATGTGGCCTCAGCAGTGCTGAGCAGAGGGGAAGCATCACCCTCTCTTGACCTGCTGGCAATGCTTTGCATAACGCAGTCCAGGATAGTGTTCACCACCTCTGCAGCAAGCACACATTGCTGGCTCACATTCAGCTTGGCTTCTACTACATTCCCCAGGTCCCTTTCTGCCAAACTGCTTGCCAGCTGTGTTGCCCCCAGCACGTATTGATGCATGGGATTGTTCCTTCCCAAATGCAGGACTCTGCACTTGTAGAATTTCATGCGGTTCCTGTCAGCACATTTGTCCAGCCTGCACAGATGCATACATGAGAAGTACTAATTCTCATTCACATTTTTCCTTGGATGCTAATAACATAGGCTTTATGCTCATCTTTAGTTAGAGAAAGGTAAGGAACTAATGAAGGAGAACTGACATGAATTCATCCAAACTAAAAATAGAAAGCAAAACATGAACAGCAGCATAAAGCACACCAGGACATCTGCTACTCACTTGGGAGCAGGACCACAGTCACTCCAAAGCTTTCCAAATTGCAGTAAGATACAGCATATGCTTATGCGCACACTGTTAATACACTTATTTGTTTTTAGATAACAAGTCCATAGAAATCTTGGTTTCACAAACTGATTTGTGATACTTACTAATACATGAAGTGAAGAACTTGACCACTGCAAAAAGCCCCATTTGGGACCATATTATGACACCAAGACAGAGTTCTGCTCTCCTCATTGGCAAGTCTCACAGGGGAGTTTCTCAAGCACTCTGCAATTACTACACAAAACTCACACAGTGCTAGTGTCAGCTCTCCTACAGTAATTTTTTAATTCAGAGCTACAGAGCAAATATACTTAGATAAAGGGAGTAGGAGTACATGACATGTTTTGTTCTGCTGTTATCCACTAAAACACAGTTAAAGGATTCATAATCTTTGAGACAAAACATAATAATCACTGGAGATTGCTTACAAGTAAAGCTAGATTTCACTTCTGAAGCAGTGATTTTAAAGTAAAAACAATCAAAAAAATAATCAGTGGCTTGGCAATTTTGCCACATGTCTGTGTACGGTACCAGACTTCCCAAATAATAATTTTTACAGGAAGGTACAAAGAAAGATCAATAACATAAAGCAGTAGCCAGGACCATCTTTGTACTGTGATTTGAGAGGCCAGAAGTGAAGCAGCACCAAAGAGGGTTGTTAGACAATGACTCCTCATAGAAGCGGAATTTGGACACTATTTTAGTCTATAGGTAATTTTTGCTGGCAAACATTACCCGTCAACTTGCACTTTTCTTGAAAGACAGCAAATATTAGCTACCATCAAAGCAAGTTCTCATCTGCTTTTTGAAGAGTTACAACTATGTTTTGATGCACTCTGACAGTAAACAATGTGTTCAATAACAACTTATTCCCAAGTTGTATTTTTAAATTACTGCTGAACTTATCACAAGGAATAGGTGAGCAGAGCATTATTTGAGTAGTGCCAATGCTCCCATTTTTTTTCTATCCACAGGTTGATACACATGCATCAACTGCACAGATTAGGTATGAACATGGAACAAATCTCAGTTTTCAGATTTGTGCATGACCAGGTAAATCAACTTCACAGGTATTTTGCAGGTCAGTAATTCCTGGAAGCCTACTCGCTTGGAGTGTGCTTTGCACAATTTTTGAATGCAAGGGATATACTGCATGAGCAGATGACTAGATCAACACCCTCAGTAATGAACGCTTTCCAAAAAGAACTGTTTTCACTACTGTGTGCACTGTGTAGAGCTGTTCTATGTACACACGTGTAAAGGACAACTAGGATGCCACGATGTCTACCAGCCCGACTAGACTTCCTGCTCAAAGCTACAAGGTTTCTGTTCTGCAAATGTATCAGACCTTTGCTTAAAGGATCCATCCATATAATGTGAAACCACATTTCAAGGCTACAGTTTGTTTTGTAATCTGTCACCGCAGTAGATTCAAAGTTCTTATGCCAACACTTAAAAATGCAGACAATTTTAAATGTTTAAATAGATAGGAAAAGAATAGTTTGCGGGTCTGTCTTTAAATATGCTTATTATTATCCACTAGCAGTATCTGTTTCACAGCAGGATATATAAAGTACTTAAAACTAGACTTGGATTAAAAAGCTAAAATGGCAGTTCTTTGTTATTATCCTTAGTATTTGTCACCCTGTCTTTCATCCTTTTGTATTCTGATAATCCAAATCTTTAAATCCCTGAAGAACTCATTTGTGGTTTGGGGTTAAGAAAGATTTAGTTCAACAAAAATGCCAACATTCTTCCCTCAAATCTATACTTTTATAATTATACATGAAATAATAAATATTTTAAAATACACTTATATAAGAACTTTTCATGAATGATAGAGTTCAGCATTGTGCAAACATATTTCACAATAAAGCCTGAAGAGATAATGTAGAACTTACTCCTCTGAAAACTATTAGCTTTCAGTAAAAGCTATTTGAAAAAGTTAAACTATATCAAGTCATTTCATAGAAGAAAAAAAGGGAGAAATATGGAATAATCACTTCTATTAGAAACTAGAAAATAATTAGGTGATTAATCAGGTGAAGTGATGTGTTATTTAATAAGAAAAATCTTATTGCTTTTACAGGTAAGAATGTTATGCAAAGACATCTTAGCACGTTCACCACCCCACTGTCTTTGTGTCTACCAGTGACCATTTCCGATTACCTAAAGCAGAACTGGTGGGAAAGGTGTCTTCCTGCTCTGTCTTAGCTATATAGTGGTTGTTTTTCACACATTCTTATGACACTCTGTTTCCTTCCCACTGGATCCCAACCACAGCCAGGCAGGTGCCCACACGTCTCCTCCAGCCTCAGCCTGTGTGTTCTTACATACTGAATCCCTGAGGCTGTGACAAGGAGGTCACAGGCACAAGGCCACTGGGGACAGGTAAACAAGCGCCAACCAGCTCAGGCCAACACAAGCCCACACAGCTCCCAGAGCCTTGTGCTACAGCATCACTATGGATGGCCTTTAACTGTTAACAGGGAAAACACAAAAAATCCTCCAAAATATTTAGCAGACCATACCACACACTGCTGTGGCAACATATCTTCAGTGTCATGTTCAGAGATAGGAACAGGTTTCTCTGAGCTTTTAATCCTCAACTGGTTCTTAGGGCCCATCAGCAGCAGTGTCAAGCCGCCTTCAATTGCAAAGATGAAAAAAATCTGGAAAAAAAGTATTAATTCACAGTCTCTACTGTACACATAGTGTTTCTGTATTAAAAACCTAATTTATTGATCCTTTGGAATGAGAAAGACCCAAAATTAGAAAGATCTGCAGGAAGTCTAAGCCAGAAAATAGAGCTAATTTCAGCTCCTGAATGGACACTGCAGAGTAACGGGAGTGTCTAGGAACGCTTATGTTCAATTATAGGGGAAGAAGTTTCCCAGGACACCTGCCAGCAACTTAACTAGCTTCCCCAAAGGCATACTGGTCACTTTCAGACCACAAGTGTTATCCAGGCACTTAAATATCTTAAATATCTGTGAATCTGAAAAGCTCTGCGTAATATTGAAAACTTCAACATATTGGTCTCTGTGCTTACGGAGCCATTGTAACAGTGCCATGGAGAATTTGCATGAACCCTCTTGAGTATCCATGCAGAGGCAGACCCTAAAACCCAGCCCTTAGTTTTGGTTTTGTAAGACATCTGTCTGGAAAAAAACATTTTACAAGATATCGTCAAAGATCCTGTGGAAATACTCCAAAGCTTCAAAATGAAATTTAGTACAAAGGATTGGGGGGGGGGGGGCAAGGAGGGAGATTGGTTTTATTATTTTTTTTTTGGGGGGTGGTGTTGTTTTGGGGGTTTTGGTTGTTGGGTTATTTTTGGGGAGGAGGGGGTAAGAAAAATAAGTCAAAGACAAAACAGCAGAGCTATCAGCATGTAGGTAATAATTCTGCTACTGACTAAAATTGAAACTGGTCAAGTTTCAATTCTCAAGAACAGAGAATAAGGGCGATGAATAAGCCTGATTCATTATATCTGGATAAAACAAAGTATTACTTAGCACAGCTGGAAATAGACCTTGATGTTGTCCTGGGTTCAGCTATAGCAGTCATTTTTTCTCCTTCTTAGTAGCTGGTGCAGTGCTGTGTTTTTGACTTTCAGCCTGGGAACAACACTGATAACACCGATGCTTTTAGTTGTTGCTAAGTAATGTTTATTCCAACCAAGGACCTTCTCAGTCTCATGCTTTGCCAAGGAGGAGGGGAAGCCGGGAGGATGCAGAGACAGGACACCTGACCCAAACTGGCCAAAGTGGTATTCCATACCACAGCACGTCATGCCCAGTACATAAACTGGGGGAGTTACCCAGAAGGCCCAGATCGCTGCTCGGGTCGGGCTGGGTATCAGTCGGCGGGTGGTGAGCAATTGTATCCTCTCCCCTTGTTATTTCCCTTATGATTATTATTATTGGTGGTAGTAGTAGTGGTTTTGTATTACAAAAAGTGCAAGGAGAGAGTGAAGTTTTCAAAGTCGCCATGTGGTTAGTAGTAATGGAGGGTGATATGAGAGCCATCTGCATGGGTTTCTACCCCTCTGCAGAACAGGCATTACGGATTCATTATCTCCTTGAACAAGTCATACTTAACCAATACAAACTCATGTTCTTCATGACAAAGGAAACCACTGATTTAAACTCTTCACCTTAATTTTTCATCTCATTATAAAGTGATAGAACCCTTGGAGGCTAAACACAAAACTGCAACTTCTCTAGAAGATCAAGCAAAAGAAAAAATATGTTACTATATAGCAAAACTCAAAGAGGGCATGATGATATAAAATCATCCTGTAACTGGTAGAACACCTACACTATTTTAAACTCCTTTGCGAAGCAACTGTTATCAGCAGAGAAATGTCTCTGTTTCTTCCGACCACCACCTAGGCACAGCACAACGCAATTATCATTTTATGACAAGACTACCTCTGGCACATCTTTTGGGAAGCAAAAAAATCTCTAGTTCATGAACACCTTCAGAGCCTGCCTCTAGTTTTTCTGCAGGTGTACTAGGCAAGTAAGCTGCGCACCTCTTCACAATCCTTCTCTTAGTCTGTTCCCAGAGCACAGCAGCTTAGCATCACACCTTAAACATGACTAACCCGTAAGCACAGTCACAGCACAGAATGAGCCATGGCCTATAGTCAATGCACCAGCCTCTTACGTGAAAGTGAAATCCAGGTAGAGCACTACTAACTGGTGAAATATCAACTTTGATATAAGCGGCATTTTCCAACTTTCTTTTCCTCTTTCGTAAGATTCAGCATACATAGTTAAATCTTGAAGACAACAGATGACAAATCAATGGTTATATGTCACAAAGAATATATCAGAAAATGGTAAAAAAAATGTATCTCGCCAAACATGGTGAATACATGAGCCCAAAGCCTTAATCCAGATTAACTTCATGTATCAATTTTGCATAATGTATGTAATTATTAGTTTTCCAGATGCAAGAATACCTTTAGTCTGTATCACTCAGGAGAGTTCAAGGTATGCACTTGCTGAACGTAAACTGATTTCTGCAACCTGACCTCCTTTATTGACCTAATGGTAATACAAATATATTTGTATGAGTAAGAAGTTGCAACACGTGAGTCAATGTTCACATGCATGCCCTGCCAGCCACAGCAGATGTTAAGTAACTTGTGTTAAGATTAGCTGTTTATGAAAAATTCACCTTGTCTGTGGGATTGTCAGCGAGACTTCACTCAAATTCTGCAATACTGAGGCTCATAGCTCCCAATATACTGATATCATTATAATATGACTTGGAGTAGAGCCAGGGCAAGACACAATGTCCTAAAACAGCTCACAGCCATCCCAGGCTCCCCCCACAAGAGCTATCTTTTTACTTTAATATCAACAGAGCAAGATATTCTAACTCCAAAGCATCATGGTGTCTCCAGATTAGCTACAGATGATCACAGGCATAACTATTGGCCTGATTTCCCAGAACTACCCAATTAGACTCTCCATGATGCAGGAAATGAAAGTCAATTGCCCTATCAGCCTTGTTTCCTGCAGGCTACCTCTTTTATGCTGTTTTATTATTAATGGCTTGTAGCTGCTCACAATACACTGGCTCCCAGAAAACCCAGTCCTGCTTCCTTTGTCACCACGAGTTAAGAAATGAAATTCAAGTCCTGCGAACTCAGTTGGTTTCTGCTTACAATTCCAAGTTCACAGTTCTGCCACAGTAAAGGCAACATTTTATTCCAAAAGCACTAATAAGACATTTTTCCAGGGGATTGCCTATCAGATTTCAGAGTCTGCCACAGAGACGCATTTATTCTCTCCTGCATTACTGTTACAGAAAAAAAGCTGTAGAGGATTTAAATTTAAAGAGAGATTTCAATGAGGAAAAAACCACAACTGTACAAAACCTCTTATTGAAATGTATTTGAAGAAAGCGAGATGGAACAGAACCCAGCTACAAAACCCACCTAAATATTTCTGAGGAGCTGAAAAATAACCAATAAGCATTAGACAAGAACAGAATTAGCCTTGAGCACAGCTATGAAGAGGCCAGGTAGCAAAACACCTGTTGGGACTGAAGGACTGAAAGGCACCAAAGATGAAAAAGCTGTGCTTCTGATGGGGAACTAGTAAAAGCTACAACAAAAAACTTCTATAGGTGTATGAGGTATTTCAATATGATCATCACAGGCTGCTAGCATATTAGATACGCACAAAGATTCCTGACTGCTTTTTCCTCTCCCTGCTTCCATGAGTCTAGAACATGTGTCTTTCACTCTGTCAAACGTCATGTGATACCTTCTACTATACACCCACCGTCTGATCTTTCCTACTGCCATCTCCTTTCTGCCAGCAGAACAATATGGTTTGATCGTGTCTCTTGGAACCCATTTCTCATTTCCCAGAGAGTATTTGTACAGAATGACAGTGAGATCATCCTTCCCTTCAAATGTGTGCCTCTGCCTATGGTCTGCTCAAAGTCACTTTCTGCACTGCAAGTCAGACACTAAATTCAAGAACTGCATGCAGTATTTTAGCACAACGGAACAGAGAAATAGCCTAAAGTAAGCATTAACTACACTGATTTGACCAAGACTGAACCTTGACAGATTTTCCGCCTTGATAAATTTTCATAAGAGAGACTGAAAATAGTTAAGCAAATTTTCTTAAATACACAGTTACACTGAACAGTTTGTAGCTGCAAACCCTCTATTTAAGAATATTGAGCTAATTAAGCAAATAGATTAGCTAAGAATTAAATGCTTAATAGTAACACTGGAGATCAAACTGCTGAAGTTGACAGTAGCCCGTTAGACCCAAATACAGCAAGATGTCAAATATACTGAAAAGGTAGACCTGTATTACATAGCAAACTATGCTAGGACCGCAGGGAGACTGCACACTAAAAACTTGACAAGTAACAGAATTAGGGCTACAGGTATACCTAGAAAACAGGATACATATATGAGACAACTTTAAACAAAAAACAAAACCCAAAAAAACCCAAAAAAACCCAAACAAAAAAAAAAAAAAAACCAAAAAACCAAACCAACCCAAAACGCTGATCATAAGCTGAATTGTCAGTATCCCAGGCAAGGACACAAAGTCACCCTAATTGCAAAGGCAGGTTTAGAAGTTAAGGGAGTCTCACTGTGCATTTAGGACCGGTCAGATATTTGAAGGTTAGTGAATATACTGTTTATAATTACAGCTACACAGACTGATAAGTCTGACAACTTCAGGCTAGTAAGTTGGACACAAACAGCATTCAAGATTTTTGAAGAATGTTGAAAGAAACAATAAGGCAACAGCAAGTCAGTATTACCTTGACTATACATATGTGAAACTAGTTTGTGACCCAATGTTGTTACCTTAAATTTCTCCTATTTATGTTATACCACAGCATGTTTAGGCCATCTTTGGTCTCCATTAGTCTCTGAAGGGACCAGCAAGTCCTTTAAAGATTTCAAAATAAACATTGTTTCTAAAGGAGAGTCTCATACCCTTTGATCAATAGAAACATGCCAAGAAACCTTGTAACATCAGTTATTTGAACATTTAATTAAGTTTGTTCTATATTACAGAATGTATTACGTGGAATGTTATCTTGCATGGAAGCATAACCTGTTAGCTTCTTAGCTAACTTAAAAAGCATAACTTTTTAAGACAACGAAGTGGCACAACGGGCTAAGTAAAAACAAGATGGATGAAACAAGAGAAGCTCTCTTTGAATTTATGTGGCATTCTTGTAAGTAACTGTGGTGAAGTATGTTCATTCCAGAACCTTACGGTTAACTATACAAGTTTATATTCCACCTCTGAACTTAATTTTCTTTTAAAACACAATTACTTTTCAGGATGAAAGATTTTGATTTGGAGTACAGAATAATTTACTAAAATCTTTATAGTTACGTAGCTACATGTGCATTTTAAAACACTATAGCACTTATTTAATAAGGAACAGGAGCAGGTCTTGTCTTTGCTCAATCTTGCATTAAAGTCAGTAGAAATACTTCCCCATGAAAGCAGGCCTTTAACAATATGCAACGGTTTTGGATGAGCCAGAAAATATATATTATAAAGTTCTATATGAATATTCACAAGTCTGCCTTGGCCATATTCATGTTCTGCAACTTCCACTTTACTTTTGTATCACTGACCTTAAAGGTCTGATAAAAAGCTGTATTTATGAAACAGGCATACTCACAGAAGAATTCAGTTTGCACAGTTGTATTCTCACTGAAGAAAAAGATGACATATCTTCCAGAAGCAATTACACTAACACTGACTGTTAGAATTACGCTCCTTCAAATAGTAGAAATCTCATCTGACATACAACTGCATGCAAAAAGAGCCATTCTAACCAAGATTTCATCATGCAAACCATCATCTTTCTGAAACCAAGGAAAAAAGGAATCAACATATAAAAGATCTCCATCAGCTGCCATTACAGGATTATTGAAGCTTTTAAACATGATGTTGCAGGAAACGCTTCATACATTCAGAAAGGCAGGGGAAAGAGGAGGCAGGTAGAGAAGGGCACTGATAACTAAACCAGCTATTAGCTGGATTATCTGCCAGGTGTTTGTTCTTACCCAGCTGGGTATTATTTAGTCCTGACTCAGTGAGCCTGAAATGCTTTAGAGACACCTCAGGGAGTCAAGCTCCCTGCTGTTACAATGACAGTGACTCAGTAAATAGGTTCCTTATGTACATGCCAGCATACTCTGAGTTTGCCTCTATGATTACACCTTAACTCTCGCCAAGGAAAAAAAAAAAGGCAAAAAAACCCAAACGTAAATTAGAAGAGATTCTGTTAGAAAAGCATCATCTGCAATTCTTACCCCTGAGTTCCTTTATAACTATGCAGGCCCCATCATGGAAGTGTTTCTTAAAATCGGACCCTTTATTACAGAGATGTTAGGCTTAAAAGCTTCTATGTTCACATCTGTACAGTAAGTAGAAGATAAGAACAATCGAAGTAACCAAAACCACTCATTGCTAATTAAGTTAACCAGTTTCACTGACAGCCAAAACATGTGCTGGAATCTTCCACAGTACTGGAAAAACTCACAGCCTACATCAACACAATGAAGAACAATGACAGAGTATTATGCAGAAGTTTATACGAAAGGTAATAAGGAGTCTAAATTTGATCTATATTGCGATTTTTCAGGTAGATTCAGGGTCTTCATATATGCTGAATTCATAGCAAGAATTAGACCAAATCACAGCTGCAGAAATAGTACCTGCTTACAATTTAAATTATAAGAAGTTATGCAGTTTCAAGGAAACCTATTACCTTCCCCAATAATAGAGGAGTTTACATTTATCATTCCAGCTCCAGTCCATATCAAAGTAAATCCAAACCAAGAAAACTGGTCTTCCCAGAACTATGGTGGACTGAAATTTAAGATTGTTGCTGTAATAATGCCTCTTTAATATATTTCTCAGATAATTTAAAATGGTGTTTTAAGATAACATGCCTCCTGTGTGAAACTCGTGTCAGCAAACATTACCCATCAATGCCATAAAAAGTAAGTGGGGAGGACTGTAATTAGGAGACCTCTGATTCTTCTGATGGATACTGAAACCCAGACACACAGAAGCCAGCAAAGAACAGAGTAACTAGAAGCTTAGCCATTTCACCTCCCTTTGCACACTTCAAACACCTCAGCTAACCCACTAAAGGCCAAAGTTGGCATCAGTTTTAACTTTCATAGATTTCATCTTTCAGGGAAGAGTATAATATACACAATCCTCACATATTGGCAACAAATGTACTATGGATACAAGCAAGAGTACACACTACAGGTTTCATTTGAAGTACAAAATGGAAGAAACATTTGACAAAACGCCATTAAGCAGGTCCCTGGGTAACAGCAAACTGGGCAAGAGATAAGAGCAAGTATTGTAGTTTAGGATATGAACAACAACATTTTAGTTGAAAGAAAAATTTTAAATCACATTGTGGTTATAATTAGATTTTGTAAACTTTACCCGTTCAAAAAGTCACATTTCATAAGTTATTCTGTTTGCCTAAAGATAGTTCATGTGCATGTTCATCTGTAAAGTCAGACCAGACTCCAGAGCTATTTAATTTCTAAACAGTACATCTCATTTATTTTTACTTCTCTGCAAATGACTATCAAGCAGGACATCTGGAAAAGAATTTGTTTTTCATTTTGAGAGTGAGCCTCAGCAAACACATATGTAAAACTGACAGTCAGCTGATGACTTTCTTGACTCTGGTAATTACTAGATTTGAATACAAGTCAGACTTTGCAGTGAATACAAAAAGCTCTAAGAAAATACTAGCAGAGAAAAATCTATCTGTAAGAGTCAGCTGTATGACAAAGTGTTGCATAGACTGTATTAAAACTGGTGAAACAAAGGATACTGAAAAAAGTCACCGTTCTTAAAAAGAAAAACCTCTGCATTTTTGTATGCTTTAAAGGACTTTTATACAGAAAAGTCACGTAAAGCACTATGAGGTTTGTCCATGTAAGGAGATTTAAAATTTTCGAGAGCTCTTTGAAACATGTAGTTCTTAAAGAACAGAACGGTAGAAACAATCAATATTCTTACACTATTTCAAGGAATATTACATGCAAGTTTCCAGTGGATGGCATGCTTTCTCAGCAAAACATGGTATTGCAGCATCAATTTTGATTGTATACTAATCTTATAAACAAAACAATGAGCCATATTCTCACCTGAAGTAAACTGGTGTAGTTCCATTGGAATTAATAGAATTAAATATGAAGAGATTTAAAAATCGAGCGAGTGTCTGCTTCTCCATTAACTTCAGAGTTGTTTTTGCAAACAATTTTTTCACTTTAGCAGCTATGAAGTTGACTGTGGCCCACTGTAGTTTAATATCCCACAGCAGTAACAAGCAACTAGTTATTAAACACTTGTAGGATCAAAATATAACAGCAGTACTTATTGTTGGACAACAGCAATAAAATCAACAGGGCAGCTAAGTGCATTTAAGTAACAGACTGGTTAACTAACCAAGGAACATGGGTCAAATTCCTCTTTATTCATAGGAGTTTCACTGCAGTCACTGTCGTCCTGACATATTGGCAGGACCACCAATCTTTGCCTAATACCTTTGTGCAATTACAGTCTACTGCAGGACATAGTGGCAATCTACTCATACATTCTCAATACCTCAATAAAACACAGAATAAATCTATCCTGTCGCAGTTACGTAGCTTAATTCCCATATTCTACTTTCTTTACATCCTAATAACGCTTAAGTATTATTACAACCTTTAATTGTCTGATATAGTTCAATTATTAGGACAAGGCAACATGATCTAGAATACTTCCATACTATTGACCTCTGGTCTGTGTAATCATTTTTGCTGTCAAAAATTGACCAGCTAACCATTGACTGGGACAGAGTAACATGATCTTGGACCTAAAATAAAGAATCCTCAACAGTGAAAAAATACCACTAATACAACACGGGGGGGTTAAAATGCCACAGTATAATTGGTTTGTATTGCATCTCAAGATGGACATATGCAAGAAATGCAGAGTTAATAGAAGAGCTGGAACTAGATGATCTTAAGGTCCTTTGCAACCCTAACTATTCTATGATTCATAAACCTAGACACAAAAGCTCATCTCTAAGTACTCCTGTGGATGCATTGCCATAGTGCAAGAAACTAATACAGTATCATGCACATGACTGCAACAAAATAATACAAAATGATGCAGAACTCTGACAGTGAATTTCTCGTTATTTGTTATCATCTCAACTGGTAAGTTACCTGCAAGCATTACTGATGTGTTTATGTCACATATTCACAGCATACAACTAAAGCATTCTTTGTAAAAACACTTCTACAGACACAACTTGTCTCTAATAACACAACCTATGAGGGTTATCTCTACCGAGTGACATTAGGCTAGTAATGTCACTGTGTTTACTGCCTGCTGGTTGTCACCTAATCATAAACAATACCAATGTCATCTCTCAAAAGGAGTCTTTGAAGATATACTGTAGAATTTTCCAGCACAAGGAGTAAGAAAATATGATAAAATTCCAAGCACACTGAAAGATAACTTTAAAGTTATAACATTATACTTTTATAAACACAGTATGCTTTCAGATTATACCAGGTTATTCCTTTTGTGGCTGCAGATTTTAAAAGCTACAGTAGTTTCTCTGGGAGGGCAGGAAGAAGAGTCATGGATTAGAATTGTCCCGCAATAGCACCGGACAGACCCTCAAAATGATACAGGTTTACTCTCAGAAAAGAACAGTTAACCTCACAAAGCAGAGGACATGTATGTACACAAACATACTTCTGACTTGGTTCTACACAGTTTACTTTGTGTTACTTGCCACCAATTCTCACCCAATAGCCACTGAGAAGAAAAACACTCCCAGTGCATTAAAAAACCCCAACAAATAGTAACAGTTGACACTGAAAAACTTTTCTTCCATTCCCAAACCAGCCCTCAGCTTATAAAGCAAATACATTTTGCAAGATACCTGTATTTTGCCAATCATTTTTTTGAGCACCATGCTTAAAGTGCAGGGCATGTGTTTTCAGCCAGTAGATGAGTAGGGATCTTGTCTATTGGTTTGTTCCTATGAAGAGTCTAATGTCTTGAGAGATAAGAATCATCACATAATACAAAAAAATTTGAAAATACTTAGAAATACTCTCTTGGTGGCAATGGTCCTTATAAATTGAAACGCTGAGTTAATAAGCAACTTCTGACCATGAACTGATCTCTCTTTCTCTTACAGAAGGCAATTTGAGCTGTTCATTGTACACTGTAGAACAAATTATGAAAAGCTGACAAAAAAAAATAATAATCTGTGGGATATATGAGATGTGTGGAGTATTGATGAAGGAAGGTCACAAGAATAGTGTTACTGTTTCCAACACACAGAGGTTTTCCTTCCCTTTAATAACTTCATCTAATGCCATAGACAAAGTAACCTACACACCCCAGTGTAGGATGACTGGCAATACTGCTCAGTGACCTAGAAGTAATTACTTGGAGAAACAGTACTGCTTCCCCTGGCTATTAGAATTCTTGCATTCTTTAATAATCCTGTCTGACCTTTCTTTCTGTCCTCCACTAGTTTTATCATCTATCCCTAGCCAACCATGTTTAGCTGTGCTTCTATCCCACAGAGTACAGAACTGCCATCAGGACCTGTACTGTCCTAGCACATACGTCTCTCCAAGCTTCCTTCATCTCTCAGTCCTGCTCCTGCCTTTTAGATGTTCTTGCCTGTTAGTTGTGGGGTTTAATTCCTTAGAGTAATTCCTTTTAACTACACCAAATTTAAGTGCTGAAAACACTATAATTATTGTTTTAAGTGATTTTTATAACACAAAATAATTCTCAACCTTTACATCTTAAGTACACTAATGACCGTGTGATGAAGTTATTACATTCTGATGTTTCAGAGATGCCTACCAATCAAAGAACTAAGAATCCTCATTTCCAACAAATGCCTATTTGCATTTATTACAGTTGTTCCATTTTAAACATGACCTCCACTTCCAGTGCTATTGTCTTCCCAGCAGTGATGTTTTTATTCTTCATCACATTAAACAGCAGTTCCTCTTGTCAAAATCTTCACTCTGACATTTTACTATGAATTTTTTCAGCAGTAGAAAACATTGTGGTCACACACAGTTCACCCATTATCACAGAAAAATCTGAGAGTCAGTGGTGAAATCAGAAAACTGGAAAGTCAAAGCTCAAATGTCGAGTGGTATTTTGGCATAAAAAACTACTGACGGCAGCCATGCTGGCATTTTTTCTTCCTTGTGCAAAGGCCATGTATTCCTGACCTTCTCGCATGTCCAGTGTGGAATATTGCTGTGACAGGCTGTATATAATTGGTACATAACTGGTGAGAAGGCTTGGTTGGATTTTGTTTGTTTGGTTTGGTTGGTTGTTGTGGTAGGTTTGTTTTGATTTTGTTTGTTTGTGGGGTTTTGTGTTGGTTTTTTTGGTGGGTTTTTTTTCTTTTAAGAGAAGAAAAAGTTTGCAAGTGTAGTGAAGAGGTAGATTTCACAGGGGAAAAAACACTCACCCAATATAGGAGGAAGGGAGGAATGATTTTAAGACTGTCAGTGAAAAACCTATCTGGATGCCTCGAATAGGACGGTTACAAAACAAGTATTAAAACTGTCCTCTATCATCAAAGGGCAAGTTCCCCATTATGTGACATTCCTATAACCCAAATGAATTCAACATTTACAGGTTATATCTATTCCGTTGAGTGTCGGAATCTGCGGTTTAGATTGAAGTAATGCATAACTGTTCCTGGAACCAAAGAGGAACTGTCATCAACTTAGGGAACAAAACAAGGAATCACTACTAGAAAAAAACGGGTCATGAACATTGATTGTCTAAATGCATAGGCTTCTATCAAATTTTTAAAATGTTTGCTACAAAGAATAGCAAAGCTTTTGATTAAAAGTTAAATGGTTACATCTATAAAAAAAGAAAGAACCTTCACTTCATTTTCATACAGACCTCACTGTAACCCATAAGAAAGTTCATCATCATTCCAAAGAAATATTGGTGTATTTAGAGCAATGGCACATAGTTTGTATGCAAGAAAGCTAGAATTTTTCAAGCACTAGGTGAATGCTTTAAACCCTACTTCATGAAAAAAGCATCAGTTCCTAAACCAAGAGAACAGATATTTTGCTAAGTTCCACACTAGCATTATGGATTTGCTTTAAAATTTTTCTTTAAAAGTTTTCGTAAATTATTATTAAATTATGTTTTGTGCCACATAAATAAGACACTCATCCCTGAGAGGTTCTCACCATAAAACATCCTAGATGTGCTCCATTTGGATATATTCCCAACAGAAACTGAAGTAGGCAGAAAGGATTTGGGGACAAGTAAAGCATGAGCATAACTTTGCTTTCGCATTACTTAAGTATATGAGCAACTTCTTCTAATCCTGCACTACTCAGGTTATTAAAAAAACACTAAAAAAACATATTTATTTTAATCTCAAGAGCAGGAAATAAAACAACCTTCAATACCAAGCTAAAGGAACTTTGATGAGTAAACAATGCTTTATTAACATGTCAGACAAACTGTCAGAGGAGTATTTCACCTCCAGGAATTTTATTTTTGCACTTCTGAAATATCCTTGCAGAAAGCATATTCCACTGCAGCCCCACATCTGCAGTTATCAGCAGGAAATGCTTGCATTCAGTTTAGAACACACATATACTTAAGTCCAGCAACAGTGAAATTATTGTGCTTCCTCTAAGTAAGAACTTATCATTTTCTTACTACTGCTAGGGCTTAGGGACATCTACTTACTAACAGCGTAATACCAACAAAAATTTTTTGATGAGCAAAGAACAGCTGGCCTTTCTCTCCATGTATGAATATTCATCGTTAGACATGTAAGGCAATCCTGTGTTGACTCTTTACACAAGCATAAATTGTTAGCATACTATAGCGATATTTAAAAGTTAATAAAGTTGACATTTTAGAAAAATCTAAAAAATATAAACCCAAAATTGTTTGCTGCACTGATTGCAGGTTAAGCACATCAATTTTTATAACCTATCCTGGAAGAAGATACAAGCCCCCCCAAAACTTAATCAGTTCCTGAGTTCAAAAGAAAGAAACCCGATTTGAAATAGTTTGAAGCCTGAGCAACAGCTAACAACAGAAAATCAAGCTACATCATTACAAGGACAAAGTCATCAGCAGTAGAAAAAACATTAGGAGGTGAAAGTCTCACCCAGAGGAAAATAATAGATATAGTATATATTGACAGATGAAAACTTCTGTGATCAGTGATACTGGAATGCAATAGCAGTGGAGAACAGATACCTCCAGAAGAGGGGAAATTGGAAAGCAAGCCAACTAAATGAAACTGAAAAGGTCCCACAAAAAAGAAGGAGTTTTATCTGGAAATATCCAAAACAAAGTAGTTAAACACAAACTTGTACAAAAGTACCAGATACCACCCTGTCAAAAAGCTACTTTGAGACTTAAAGTCATCAACAAAATCAAGGTCATTTCAGGGACAAGAAGCAGCAAGATATCCAGCTTGTTCAGTTTTGGGATTGGAAAAATCAAGTAGTTTATACCAACAATGAGTCATGTTAGTTTTGTAATGATATAAGCACCCTTAAACTGTACAAGTACTTTCTATATGCAATTAATTCCAAGTAGTAGCGTGATAGCTTTTTTTTTTAAACACACTGAAAAAAACCACTGTATACTAGTCAAAAGAAAACCTGAGTCTCAATCATATCATACTGTGCAGTCATTATAAGCTTTTGTTTTACCAGTTTATTTGTTGAAAAACAAAGGAGTATTTCCTCCAGAGACGCTGCGACATTCTGTGAAGCTTCTATTTAAGTTAAGAGTTTAAGTTCATAGAACCTACAAAAGTTTTTATGTGAAGGTTATATATTCGGTAGTCAGCTCACATTGTACTCACATTCCCCTTGACAGGTGACTATCCTTGGACTTTCAAGATTCTCCTAAACATACTAGTGCATGAATGGCTTTACTTTGTTCTGAATATATTGACATATTTGTGAGGGTTTTGAGATTTTGTTCCCAGAACTCAACAGAAAATAGCAGCATTGAGTCTGATGGTTCATACCAGCTGAATTCTGTTTAAGTATTGCACAAAGATCCATGAAAGAATTAAATTCAGATGTGATGTTACCAAGTCTGACCAGAAAAAAAAATTCTCGTATTAATGGACTGAACCATTAACTTCTCCTAACACATACAGGGTGGTTTTTTTTAATCTTCATCTAAAGGAGCCACTAGTTACAGTCCAAACTATATTTTGGTCATAGAAATGGAAAAAAGGTCATAAATAGATGTCTTTTGAGAGAAAAAAAAAGGGGGGGGGTTAAAACAGATGCAAGCAAGTGGTATATTAGGAACACACAGATTACAGAATGGCCAAAATCTTGCCTGCTGACAAGTGTGAAAGTATCACCCCCTCTTTTCACACAAAGGTCAAAGGTCTTCCTGAAGGTCACTGTGCACATGTATTATAGAATATGTTCTGTTACTAAGTATGACCAAACACCGAGTAGAAGTGTTTGCTATTTGCAAAACTAAGCCAATGTGTTAGGTATGTGTACTTTTAAATTTTCTGCTTTGATAACAGTGGTTAGTGCAACAGCTCATGTAATAACATGTTAAATCTTTCTGTTAGTAAAAGAAAGCTGTAAGTAGAGCAGCATGCATTCCGCACATGCAAATTCTTCTATATGTGATACAGTTTTATGTAGCTGGTAACAAAACAGAAATGTTGTTAAGAAGCAAACCGACCTGTGCATCAATTTCTGACATATCCTTGAGATCAGCTGACAACTGCAACAAAGCACAATGGAAAGGGCCTGCCTTCTTTCTCACTTCCAAGACATCCCTTCTTCTCCAATGAAAAATATTTGGCAAACACTTCCTCAGACTTAAATCCCATTATCTGGCCTTTTGAGTAGTCTAAATTCAGTATCAAAGGAGTACTAGAAACTTTGGAATATTAATGTAATCCTTGAAGGGATAAAACAAGGAGAGAAAGGGGGATATAGAGATGTTTTGAAGTTCACAGCTTAAAGGAATACAGCTTTGTTTAAAGTCTCAGGGAGTGGAAAAATGAAAAGGAACCTAACGAACTGCAGTAGGAGGTGCTACCCCAAGGTCCTCGGTAGGAAGAACAAATCGTAGCTACCAGAAAAATCTGGTGGAAAAGTACAGCCGAACACAAAGTCCCTCAAGACTTTGAATGTGCAGGTCAGACGCAGAAGATAGAGAAAGCAACCTTAACAGAAAGTCTTCTAAATGCAACAGTGGAAGGCTAAAACAGTAAGAACAACTATAACTCATTGGGAGAGAACACACCACCACACACACTTCATACTCGCCCCACACATGAACTTCCGTAACTGTGTTTTAACATTAACTTGTTCCAGCTTCGTAGTGGCCTAACATTATATGTTGCTAGAACAAGATTGTATAGTTTTTATCCTGAAGACTGTAAAGACAAGAAGCCTCAATAAAGCTGGGAAATACGAGTACTTCATCTCAATGCAAAGTAACAAACCTGAGCAGTGCAGGCAGCAGCTCACCCGACACCCTTAGAAACAAACACATAAAATAGCACATGCACTTGAACAATTGCAGTTTCCAAACTGTGATTTATATACTCTACAAGTGCAATTAATCTGATACCATCTCCTGGTACGCACTGGTGTATTAAACACTCGACAGTAATATTTCTTGACATGTAGCATACACGACAAAGATGCTAGAAGTATATTACACGCATGGTTGTAACTGTGGTAAATCACTGTAGCACAGCTTCTATGCCACTCCAGCCAGAAATGACCTACACAACATGACCACCACTTCAGAGAAAAATAAATCAAAAGCAATGAAAATATTGCAGCATCCTGCAATACTTCAGTTTACCAATTATCGGGTCCTAATGAAAACCTGGCACACAGCTGAGTGAGTTGCAAAGAAAGGGCTCCCAAGGGTTCGTTCGCCTACTGGGACTCTGTTCTCCCGAGCGCCTAGCAGTGACACATTAGCAGACGAGGCGATTTACAGGAAAAACCTATTTAGGATAAAAGCCCAGAGAAACTGCGAATTGTAACGATCAGGGAGGTAACGACCAGGCACAAAAGCCAATTCTCCTCCAAGAATAAGGACATAAAAAGCCATTAGCTATACACAAGGAAACCAGTCCCAACATATTCCTTTCCTGCTGCGGCCTGGGGCACCACAGAGCCCCACGCCCCCGGCCGCTCCAGCAGAGCGGGGCTGGCGGTAGGAGGACCGGTATCGCATGCAGAGCTACAAGACGAGGCGTGCCTAACATCTCGGCCTGGCTGTAGAAATGTAACAGAAAAACTGCTCCCGTCTTTATACACAAAAATAAACTAAACCCAAAACAAAACAAAAATAAATAAGAAAAGCAGAAGGCTTCAAACAAGTGCGAAAAATTATCAGAGTGCATTCTATGCAGAAAATGAGACCCGAGAAGTTGGATCCATAAACTCACCATGGCGTAATTTTGTCAGGGTGCACGTGGCCCTGTGAGAGACTCTTCAGCGACGCAGACCTGCGAGGTGATCCACTGTGAGAAAATTTGAAGCCGACAACCCAAGTGAAGAGATCTGTGCTCGCACCGGCTTTCTCGAGGTCTAAACCTAACAAGTCTTTAAAGGACAATAAAAAGTTACCTGAGTCCAGGCATAAAACAACACGCGGCTTAACGAACAGCACGGGCCCCTAACCACACGAGCGCCCGCTCCGAACGATCCCCCTTTGTGAGGAAGGGGCAGGCACTTCCCCGCCCCTCCCCATCCTCAGCTGCAGGCAATTAAGCAGGCGGTTAATTGCGCCTGTGTGTGGTAGGGCTCTGAGCTGTCCCAGCCCGGTGCAAAGGGCACGATGCCGGAGCATCCAGAACCACTCCCTGCTGCGGCAAAGGGCTCATTCACCAAAACCTTGTGCATGTCCGTGCACCTGAGGTGCAAAACTAACCCCAGGAGCTGTGTTGCAGCTGAAGCTGTTTACCAGCTACCCTTGAGTGAAGGCAAAATCTACACACCTGCACCCCCAGAAGGTGAGCCGGCCATTTTGGAAAGGAAAGAAAATAAACAGCAAAATAGATTCTGTCTTCTTACAGTTTTTACTTAGAAGCAATGCACCAAAACAGATTACTTGAAATATTTTGAGATATGACACTTCATTGTTCCGTTATTATCAAAACCATAGAATACCTTTCTTCAGTAAATAGCTTCTGGGACTGCAGGCTGCCTTGTTTTCTGCAGCAGTACCACAGAGATTTACAAGGGAAAGAAGACAAATTACCATGCCTCATTCCAAATTTGTGAGGCTCCTATAATTTTCTGACTCATTTAGATCTTCTATAGAATGAACTTCAAAACCATTTCATAACCGAATTCTCAGAGTTATCAAATGGAGAAAATTATTAACGTCCATCTTTGCGTACACATTGAGAATTGCCCAGCACAGATGAATGCAGTCACTAGAGAGCGAGAATCTCCAAGCACGTGGGCAAGATTCACCTTCAAGCATAAAAGATTTGGAATTTAATTCTTCCAGATTCCCACATAAAACTCTTTAAAACAACCCAAACCAGATATTCTGGCACTTGTAATCACTGCTGCTCTGCTGCCACAGTAAAAAGGCCCTGGGACAAGAAAGGAGGAGCTAATTTTTAATGAGTTTTTAATACTGCAATGCATCCTACACTGATGTTATACAGCGCTACTGCTGGCCCAAGTGAAAAATAAAAGAATTGATTTAAAACCCAGCTGGAGAGGAGGTTGAAGTTTTAAAAGACTGGCTTTTACTACTTGATCCCTTGCTGCTACCTCTGCTTCAAAGCTGAGGAAAACCTAGGGGGAATCTAATAAAACAGAATCAGGTCTCTTGAGATGAATGTCTTATGTTTTCTTTTACATAATTGTCCTTTGAAATTTCTTGATGGATGGCATCAATGGCGTAATAGACATGTGGCAGACAAGAGTGAAAGGCAGAAGATCTATTCTCTGTCCTACTCACGTGCCATATATGGGTAAATGTTACAAATTAATATCTCTGTAATTTGGCAGGCATAGCCATTGATTAGAGCACTGTTAAATGTCATTAAACATATTTTACACTTGCATAGATATCTCTTGTATGACACATCGTTAAATGCTTGCTAAATATAAAAGAAGTAAATTAAGTGTTAATAATGAAATACTTTCTCTCTAATTTACCATTCATTTCAAATTTAGGAATACTCATACACGTATAACTAATATATTTTCTCTGCATAAATATGACAGCACATTTAATAAAAGTAATGGAATAATTTAATAACCAGTATTTAAATGGTATAGCTCATGTTTAGAGTAGTAGACCTAAATCATTAGAAGTTTAAGGTCAGATCACAGCTATTGAGTATCAGGGATAGCTTCATCGTAGAGCCTGTTTGACTCACAAGCCCGCATCAAAGCCACAGAGGTTATTTTGAAGCCTGTTCCAAATCCCTTGAGTATTTTCTTCCTAAAAAGGAGACGTTTCCTGAAAATTTCATAGTGTACATTTCCATTGTAAGAAAACTTTTGCATCTAGTTAAATAAGCGAAGCAGAGGTGAATTTATTGACTGCATGTCAAAGATGTTTAAAAAATCATTTCTTGAATGTCAAATGGTCTTTCATTTCCTCATCTTGAGATTCCTGTCTCTATTCTTTCTCTGTATTTCATGTCTACTTGTTCTTTCAACCTCCTTGGAGCGCAGCCAGGCTCTACAGCCTACAGTATGAATATGCCTGCTATATTCCTGTTTGATCTTCTTCCCTTGATGTGTCAGTTTCTTTGTGGCCTGCCTACTTGTCAAACCATTTTCACTCTTCAAAACTTTCTATGAATTTTTAAAAAGCAGTGCAGATCTCAGGACATTGATGATTTTTTCAAGTGCTAATCACACTCAAATAATCACAAACATTGCTGTTTATGTGTTTAATATACTAAGGAAAAACATTTATTTACAAATTTCTACACTTAAACCAGCCAGATAGCAATAAAATACATGGCAAACACACTGAGTGGTAGGTAGAAGAGAGAATGGATTCCTTTTCTAGCTATAAGAGGAGTAACTGTTAAAAATGTGAAAAACACGGAGAAGCACAATTAAAAGTGTCAATATATACAAGTAAAATGTTGAGGTATAGAATTTAGGAATATGAAAGACATGCAGAAGAAGTAGTTTTAAGCCATCTTCACTTAAAATACTCGTTATATTAAAAACATAGTGGTGCAATTCCTTAAGTTATGAGATGGCTTTATCCTTCTATATAACTAAAGGTTTCTTATCAGCCTTACTGATGTGACACACTTGACATTGGTAATGTAGCTAGTCCATCCATATGCATCCATAGTGCATGGATCAATAGATTAAAACTTTGTGTGCTAATAGACATAAGACATTATTGACAACACTTTTTTGGAGGTTATTACACTTTTCATATGATTAAAATTACTTGTTTTATGAGTGAGTTCCTCATACAGCAGAGGTATACACTGATCATCAAAATACAGCCTTCCCTGTGTCAGATGGGTAAATAAATCCCTGGAATGCTATCATAAAGGATGTCTAATCTCTAGACAGGAAACAATTTAAAATATTATATTAGTGAAATTGTAAATAATGTTGTTTCATTTTTAATCTAGAGTCATGACCACCTTCAGACAAAAGGTATCAAAGAATCTAAACTAGAATAACTCCTATTGTGAAGGCCACAAAAAGCATACTTAACTGAAATGTGCCATATGAAAACTTACAGCTAATGTCTCCTGAAGTCAGCTTTTTAGTACTTCAGTGATACAGGATAAGGAGGGATAAGCGAATACATAGGAAAAACATATTAAGTTGCACTAAAGCAGTTTTTAATATAGAGAGCAGTCCAGCCAGGAAATTGTTTACCCTTCTAGGTCATTAGGGGGGTTTGTCATAAACTGTTACATGCTAACCTGAGGTTCATGCTTATGCTCAGCCTCCCTCCCACAACTTGTTATATTCAGTTCGACACTGTCCCACATGACATCCTTGTCTCTAAATTGGAGAGACATCAATTTGATAGATGGACCACTCGGTGGATAAAAAACTGGCTCGATGGCCGCACGCAAAGAGTTGTGGTAAATGGCTCAATGTCCAGTTGGAAACCTGTAACGAGTGGTGTCCCTCAGGGATCGGTGTTGGGACCGGTCCTGTTCAACATCTTTGTCGGCGACATGGACAGTGGGATTGAGTGCGCCCTCAGCAAGTTTGCCGACGACACCAAGCTGTGTGGTTCGGTTGATACGCTGAAGGGAAGGGATGCCATCCAGAGGGACCTTGACAGGCTTGTGAGGTGGGCCAATGCCAACCTTATGAAGTTTAACCAAGCCAAGTGTAAGGTCCTACACCTGGGTCAGGGCAATCCCAGGCACTGCTACAGGTTGGGCGGAGAAGAGATTCAGGGCAGCCCTGCAGAAAAGGGCTTGGGGGTGTTGGTTGACGAAAAGCTTAACATGAGCCGGCAGCGTACGCTTGCAGCCCAGAAAGCCAACCGTATCCTGGGCTGCATCAAAAGAAGCGTGACCAGCGGGTCGAAGGAGGTGATCCTGCCCCTCTACTCTGCTCTCATGAGACCTCGCTTGGAGTACTGCGTACAGTTCTGGTGTCCTCAACATAAAAAGGACATGGAGCTGTTGGAGCGAGTCCAGAGGAGGGCCACGAGGATGATAAGAGGGCTGGAGCACCTCCCGTATGAAGACAGGCTGAGAGAGTTGGGGCTGTTCAGCCTGGAGAAGAGAAGGCTGCGTGGAGGCCTCATAGGAGCCTTCCAGTATCTGAAGGGGGTCTACAAGGATGCTGGGGAGGGACTCTTCCTTAGGGACTGTAGTGGTAGGACAAGGGGTAATGGGTTCAAACTTCAACAGGGGAAGTTTAGATTAGATATAAGGAAGAAGTTCTTTACAGTGAGGGTGGTGAAGCACTGGAATGGGTTGCCCAGGGAGGTTGTGGATGCTCCAGCCCTGGTGGTGTTCAAGGCCAGGTTGGACAGAGCCTTGGACCTCGTGGTTTAGGGCAAGGTGTCCCTGCCCATGGCAAGGGGGTTGGAACTA
This sequence comes from Strigops habroptila, assembly GCF_004027225.2. Classification (NCBI taxonomy): domain Eukaryota; kingdom Metazoa; phylum Chordata; class Aves; order Psittaciformes; family Psittacidae; genus Strigops; species Strigops habroptila. The sequence continues at coordinate 12,924,085 of NC_044284.2, forward strand.
GATGATCTTAAGGTCCTTTCCAACCCTTACGATTCTATGATTCTATGATTCTATGATTCTAGTCATAGCATGACATTTTCTAATTGTATATATGTTCTGTTAAACTAATATTGCATAAAGGATCCTTCAATATATTAGCAGAGTTTGCATGTAAAAAAAATCTCTCTTTTTTGTGGTCATATCACAATGAGATTTCCTGTCCCAACTGTAGAAGTCACAACATAAAAATTATGTTTTTCAGATAATTTACCTTTCAACAAAACATATGGAATATTGCTTGCTTTATTATACCCAATTTTTATTTTCTATTTGGAAATGCAGATGCTGGTGCCTGAATATGACATTTCTTTATCTCATAAGAGGGCTACAGCAAGTAATGTGTTGATAATAGATTTTAGTTTTGAATCAAAGAATAGTTCCTGGAAATGGATTAACAGAATGGTCAGTGTGGACACCAGAGAAGCACAAGCATGCTGGCTACCAGTATGATAAAGGAACGAGAAAAGTACATATAGAATTTAAATGTAATGTAAAATTAAATTTCATGTAAATTATCAATGGAAAGAGTCACAATATGGTCAAAACCACAGGAATTGCGGGAGAACCACTGAGATGCAACTAAAAACATGATTACTCTTTCCTAAAATTGTTACACAATATTCTCCAGTTTTACCAAATTGAAGCATTCACAAATTTTTTGAAGCAAGAAAAGATTTCCATAAAAGTGTCAAATTAAATCAAGTACCATGTTGTTTTGAAAATGCCAGGTTTATAAAATGCGTACAGAGTTTTATACAGATATGTGAAAGATATAAGTTTGTGTCATCTAGTAATTCTTACATATTTTAGTCGTGGGTTTTTCCTACTTAAAAACTGTCTATATCATAATCCTTCTGGTTTTCCCATTTCTCCTTTCATCTTTAGACATCACTTTTATTTGCTAAATGCAAGGATTTAACATAAAATCATAGGATAAGCTGGTTAGGAAGGAGACCTACCTCCTGCTTCAAGCAGCATCAGCTATGAGGTCAGACTTGATTGCTCAGATTTACTGAGCCACATCCTGAAAGCCTGCTGGAAAGGACATAACGTAAACATAAACATGAAACGTAAATATGAACATAACATAGTGTCAATATAAACACAAAAAAGTAAACATTCAACAAGTAATCACAAAGCATAACAATGTAAACACAAAACATAATGTAAACATAAAAACTTAACAATGTAATCATAAACATAATGCAAATATAAACACGATCATGTAAAACAAACATAACAATGTAAACACAACATAATGCAAAGAAACATAAGAACGTAAACATAACCATATAAACATAAACAATGTAAACATAGCAATATAAACATAAACATAGTAAACAACATCATGTAGATATAAATATAACAATGTAAACACAAAACATTACATGATGTAAACATAACAATGTAAAGATAAATATAACAGTGTAAACATATAATGTAAACATAAACATAGCAAGGTAAACACAATATAATATAAAACATAACAAATGTAAACATAAACTTGAGGACTTTATTTTTTTTTCTGCAAACAGACCAAGTGCCTTAAGAAATATGTATTTTGATAAAACACACTCTGTGATGTAGTAATGTTGCTTCTTTACAACTTTTTATTTCATGCCATGCTCAAGAAACTGAAATAGCAAGTAGCAAATGTAGCATGTTCCAGAGTTTAATAGTCTTGGATCTAGAAGATGAAAAAAGAGGAAATAGCTTCTAAAGCAAAGCAGCTAATTTTTCAGAAGACTCTGTGGAGACCTCGTAACAGACTTCCAGTATCTGAAGGGGGCCTACCAGGATGCCACAGAGGGACTCTTCATCAGTGACTATAGTGACAGGACAAGGGGTGATGGATTTAAACTTAAACAGGGGAAGTTCAGGTTAGATATAAGGAAGAAGTTCTTTACTGTGAGGGTGGTGAGGCACTGGCACAGGTTGCCCAAAGAAGTGGTGAATGCTCCATCCCTGGCAGTGTTCAAGGCCATGCTTGACAGAGCCTTGGTCAACATGGTATAGTGTGAGGCATCCCTCCCCATGGCAGGGGGATTGGAACTAGATGATTTTAAGGTCCTTTCCAACCCAAACCGTTCTATGATTCTATGATTTAAACCAAAGACAATTCTGAAATTTCTTCATCTAACTCTCAGAGTTCATTAACTGAATTTTAGCTCTTATTAAAAAATTTTGATGATAAAACCAAGTTTGGAATGACCTTGAGAACAAAATGGTTTTTATCTCTTAGAAGGTTATGAGTAATCTGAATCCTAGGAAATACCTAACGCAACATTATTTTTAGTTATGTGGGTTCTAATACATTCATTAGCTGTGCTTATTGTCAAATAATTTTACTGAAATTTTGTAGTACCAGTATATCATAATTTGGATATCAACAGTAACATTACACTGACTATGTCTCCGTCTCTGTTTCACCCATCACCATAGATTTTACATCCAGCTACACAATTAAATCTTATGATATAATTTACAAAACTTACTGTTTCCTCACCATAATGCTGTTGGCAGAGACGACATACTGCAGTAGAAGGTTTGTTACCTTTAAAGGTCTATGACAAGAAATCAAACATTTCAAATGCCTCAAAGATGTGTGTGATGTCTAAATAGGAACTTCACATATTCAAGCCATTTTCAAAGGGGATCATTTTTGTTGTCAGTCTTGGAAGAACAATCATGGCAGGTCATTGTGCAATGAAAACGTCATGAAAGAATTGAATCCTGCACTGACTGTCAGAAACGTCAAGACTGAATTTCATTCATTCTGGTAGTAGCTCTCTTTGTACAGAAAAAGTGTTTCTTACTGTGCCTTGTGATGTGCAAACATCTATGTACAAACACACACTTTCAGGCAACTTGTAAAAGAAATCATTCCTGCAGTTAAAAAAAAAAAAAATAGTATTAGTTCCTTCTGATGCTACTATTTGCATTATTTTTCTTTATTTCAGAGCACAATACTCAGTATTGGTCAAGCAGGATGAAATCGGATGATTGTCATCATATCTCTGAAACCCATAATCTACCATAAAGCTGTTTTCAAGCCAAGGATGTCAGTACAACACAGCTACATAGTGTTTAGACATAAGCAGCTAGACTGAAAGATCCTGCGGATGGTAGGTTATGTCTTGTCATACTGTATTTTTAGAGTATTTAATTTTATTTCATAAACCAACAGGTTTTGCTGTTACTGTCATTATTTGTATTACTATTCTGCAAATGTGAGAAGCTCTATACAAACAGGTACTGTTTCTCTTTCTGCTGCCTATGCTCGACCAGATACAAAACACATAGGCCTCTAACTTTCAGTTAATTTCCAAGTTTTCTGCTGAATAGACATAACAGACTACACACTGTAGTAAATCAGGGCCAGAACGTCTTCATACAGAGTTGTGAAAAAATAGTTAGGAATAAAATTGTTGTACAGAAAGAAGGTTGTCCTTTCTCTTTTTGTCATTCTGCTTTTACAGAGTAAGCAAAATATTTACTAATTGGATAAAGAGATTGTGGAAACAGAACATAGAAGGCTGAAATATGCAACTAAAGAAAAAATAGAATGCAGGAAAAGATACGTAAGCAAAAGAAATGCAGAAAAAGTAACCGGTACTATAAATGAGTACTTCCCTGGGTTGTTAAAAGAAAGCTGAAAGTTTGAGGAATTTGTTCATGTTTTTATACGATTGTATTATTTTTCCTGTATACATATGCACATACCCATAAACAATAAAGCAAGGAAGGGGACATTTATACAAGTAGGCTTGTATAAAGAATTTGATATCACTGTATTACTGAATTTTGGGTGCAAAGGTAGATAAGAATAAGAATCCAGCACATGTGAATATTGCTTTTTTCCTACTTCCAACCATCTTTTTGTTATCTATTTTTTCCAGCCATGAACTGAGGAAAGCAAACCTATACACCTATACGTACTTCCACATGCCATGCACATAAATTAAAACTTAACGTGGCATATCAAAACAACCCACTGTAAAAAAGCTTAGAATGTAGTTTTAAATTATTACAGCATTATGTTCTGTCTGAGCTGAGCAGTGGATAACTTGCTAACAAAGTAAGAACTGTTGTTCATTGCAAGAGAATATTAAAAAAAAATTTCCATTTGCTTTTACAATGGTTTTATAATTTTAGAATGGAAAGAAAAAGCAATGGTTGTATACTATTATGGTTTAGATATTAAATATACAACTTACAAAAATGTTATATAAATATAACGTTAGTTTACAAACTGTAGGCAAAGTGCTGAGACCTGCAGAGGGGTATAAGGGGTCTTTGGTTTCTATTGGTCTGTGAAAAGGAATGCACTCATTAATATGATTGTACTTCGGCAAACAGAAAGAGAAAAATCTTGTATAAAAAAATAAACTCTTCAGTGATTTTAAATCTTTTTATTTTGTTAATCCAAAATGCATGTTGGATGAATCTGTGTATCTGTTAGTATTAACAAAAAAGATACATCCAAAATAAATAATTTTTACTCTCATAAAACAAAATGCAATATTTTTCAATATTGACAGAATGGTCTCCTGAGATTACAGTTACTTTCCAACTCTGTGCAGATTACTCAAAAGCTTCAAATTCTGAAGCTTCTTGCAAAATGTTTGTATCACTGTTGGAAGCTTGTTCTATGCTAGCCGTCAGCAAAATTGCCTTTGCTTTCTTATTAGTTAGGATAATACACAATCTGGAGAATATCCCATAAGAATTGGAGTCTGCCAAACTTCATATAAAAAATTGACTGGATTATTCTTATCTGGAATACTTTCTTAAAATAAAATCTAGTTCTTAGAGACTTGAACTTTGCCCAGGTATCTTAGGACATTATGAAGTAAGTCATTCGCTTAGGAAACCAGGAAATAAACCCTCAATCTCTAGGGGGTTTAAAGTCACAGGGAAAGAATCCATCTATTGTAGTCCTGCCTCTTATCAGGGATGTCTGGGTGTTTGCAGCCATGGAGGGTCACCATAACAACAAAGTTGTTGTGTTTTATAAGGTTATTCAAATCACAGATACTGTTTGGGACCTTAACTGTGAATCAGTTTGACCTGGATCTTGCTAGATCTTGCTTCTCAATAGCACAAGATCTCACTAATGAAAATATCTTGGTTTAGACATCCTAATACTTTTTTGTCAAGATGTCTTCTCAGACATCATGTCTTCTCAGAAAGGAAGCAGAGAGGCTATTTTAATTACCACATGAATTCTAGCAGTTGATCAAATGAGTTATTCCACTGGCTGATTCTAAGGAACAGACTGAAGGTCAATCAATGGACAATGACTTTCCACCTTTGCTTCACAGTAATCTTTGTATGGATTTTTTTGCAGTTGACCTTCCAGCTCTGGCTGCCTGCTCGGTGGATTCCAAGATACTGCATTCTTCATAGTTCAACAGAACTGGCTCCATTTCTGTAGTAAATGTTGAAATCTTACTTTTATGAGTAGTAGGCTATTTTTAAGTGCAATTCATAAATATCTTTCCAAGTGACTTTAACCTTCTTAATCTTCCAAGTAAACTAAAAAAGATGGGACAGTTTTCTTTTGTATACTGCAATTGTGATCATTCTATGAAATCCCTCTCTAATTTATTATTTTTCTTCCTTCTTAATCTTTGTTCTAAAAATTCCACACTGTTAAAGATTACTATATATCAAACTAATCTCATCACAAAAGGCCTCCTTATAGCCTATGCTATGGTAATAGTCTAGAACTTGTATTTTGTTGAACCAGTTAAGAAAAATCTGGAGAATGAACTTCTCTATAAACCTTTTCCCATGTCCCTACTGACACCGTAAGATAGGATTTCAGAGTGATGTATTTTTTCAAGTAGACCTTGCAGGCATAATCTCAATGTAACTATAAAGTATTTTGAAACCTTAGAGAGAGAGAGGGGAAGGAAAATGAATTTATTATAGATTCAGGGTCAGATAATGTTTAAGTTATCTTGGTAAAACTCAAGAATTAATGTTATCTTCTAAGAATTGCCTTTTATTGTAAGAGGGTATTCCCAATAATAATAATAATCCAGTGAACTTTTTGTCTGAAGTTTGGCAGATTCCAATTTTCTCTCTTTGAGAACCGTACTTAGAGAAAATGGATTACAAAAAGAAAAAAACCCAAGAATCGTAAATAAGAGGAGAAGCAGACTATCAAATCAAGTTACAAAATAGAATAAATCTTTACGATACTTAACTATGTTACAATCGAATTCCATGGCAAAGCTGTTCCTATCTTTAATTGACTCACAATCCCATTTGGATATTTCCATGTTACTGTCATAAAAGTCAATAAAAGAACTCCCATAAAGGTTTGTTGTTATTGGTTATGTGCACTGACTAACACATAATCATCTCGATATGAGTGTTTTTATCACGACTAGTACAGAAACATCACACTACTTTTAGTTAACATAATCAATAACCTGAGCTTTATTAGCTGTGCTTTTTTGTTAATGTTATACTACAAAAATTCATACTTGAGATCTCTCTCTCCCATGAACTATCAAAAATTTTGAAAATGAAAAGAATGTCTTTGCCAAGGTGTGCTTAGATCAAAACAGATTTTTGCTTTCAGTGAAATTTTGTCACTAACAAATAATGCCAAAACAAATAAGCACATTTTTTTAAGAGGGTGATTTACAAATATTTTTAACAATACAATGGGGGAACTTGTACCCCAAGAAAACTGTTGAAAGAGATTCTAGTCACAGGGATCAGGCTCCCAGACACTTGTCAGCAGATTGCCATGCTTGACTTGCAATTCAACAGCCATTTGCAAGCAAAACCAATGTTATGTACTTATAGAATGTGCTAAACTGTAGTCTGGTTTCAAACAAAAAAAAAATAAATTATAAAACCATCTGAAAAACTGGAACATTGTTTCCCTTTTTAATTGACATTTTTTGTCAAACTATTTCCATAGGAGAAAAATAATAGGGAATTGAACGAATTCGTTGTAAGTACAATTTCTTTTTCTTCCTTCTTCCACCACCCCCTTGTATTTTCCTTCTTTTCCTTTAAATTAAAAATGTGCTTTTGAAAATGACAGCTGGTTTTCTGGGGTGTGTGCGGGCTCGGATGTGATTTTATTTCTCTGCTTTGAGGACTTCATTTTTAACTTTTTGTACGACACCAAAAACCCTGTGCTTTTTATCTTGGGTGCACCCATCTATATATCTTTCTGTCTTGATGGAAAATAAAAATATTAATATAACAAGAGTATATTATAAGTATTTAAATACTGCAACTATATATAAATATTAGTTGGAGATACTGTAAAAATAATCCAATCTATCAAAGAAAATTCTGCAACACCAGATTGACAGGTTACAAATCTGTAATTTTAAACTTTGAAATACTTCTGTTCATATTGACATTTGAATTTGAGGGAAGTTTTATGAACAATAAAGCAGTTATTATAATGTAATATGCTTTCAGAATTAGGTTTTGAGATAAAGAAATCCATCTTTTCATATAAAATGAAAGTCAAGGAGGAGCTCCAAGTTCTGAGTTCCCTCAGATCCTTCAATTATAATTCTAAAATGTGTCTTTTTATATTTTAGTCATACGATTAAATGCTGATCACATCAGGTGTCTTGTTGGGGAAAACTGTAAGTAATCTTGTACGTAAGGACACCATCACTATGTAGACACACAAAGCATGTAAAAAAATGAGGGAATGTTAAGGTTGCAACTTTTGTTTCATCATTTCCAAGCTTTGAAGTACTTGATTTCGTGCCTCCAATAGTATTTATACTAAGTAGGTAGGTTAATATTGTTCTATACTCTGAAACTTTAAATTATATTCTCCCTGCCGAATAGCACAGATGGCACCTGATGCCTCATCCTCAATGCTTTTTTCCAAAAATGTTTAATAAACCTACAATTCCTGACTTGAAATAGCTTCCACTGAAGAAAATGGGAAAACTGGTTTTGGCTTAAGTGACAGAAAAATGAGTTCCAATCAAAAATTAGGAGACACATTTGTACACTTCTTGAAATATAATCCATCTGATAATTACACTTTAATTGTTCTTTACTACAATTTTTTTTTTTCCTACACTGTTAGAAGGGGAAAAAAATCCATCACAGGCAATTGAGAGAACTCCTCTCATTTGCATCTTGTAAAGTTAATTTCATTTGTTTCTTTTTCTAAATATTTTTATTCCCCATGCCAAATGGACACTGCCAATTATTACAATCACTTAATCGTAATCCAAAAACGCAGTACTCCTATAGTTAGCTGTCCAAAGGCAAAAAAATAACAATTGGCCTAATCTAAACTAATAAACAGAAAAATAAAAATTGGCCCAGTCTAAACAAACAAAGTAACAATATCTTAGTTTTCTCTCTCCTGAGTCTAAAAACTGAGGTGTTTCTTTTTTTCTTAACCAATGTTTTGATAGTCAGAATTTCCTACATACTGTCATGGAGTAAATCTGCCTTAAAATACTACAAGAAAAAAAAAATATTACCATGTGAACACTACAATTATCTACACTCAAAAAAAAAAAAAAAAAAAAATCAAGTATAATCCACTATCTATGAGACCTGGAAACAGATTATTATCTATCATGGTAATAATAGTTAAACTTTCTATTTCAGTATGTCACATTTTTACTTATCAAGCCCAGTCTAAAGTCAATGCAATCCAATGCTAAATTACTGGATGGTAAAATGCATTTTATTTATATTACATTCTGGGATTTCATTCATTCTACTGCCAGGTAGACTTTGCTTTCTGCATAAATGACAGATAATAAAAAGTGGACCTATCTTTTTTTTTGAGATTTGAGGAAAGAGAAGATCATGTGTTTGAGTTTTAAGAAGCAATATCATCATGACTCATGTTTAGTTCATGATTTTACAAATTAATTCCTTGTCCAAAGCCCAAAATGACTGTTACATTAAATTGTTTCTATGCCTCAAAGCAAAAGTGACTACAATTTTTAGGAGAAAAGTGAAGTACAAGCTATAATTTTTCCATAGTATCATTAGTGCACCACCCACTACACATGCTGGTATCTGATCTGCAAGCAGCACAAGACAATAAGCATTTAAAATGTGCACACTAATAATCCATAGTTTAATTATACACAGCTAACGAAGTTAGAGAGTTAAACAGATAGATTATCCTACGCAAGATCCACATCTATTTTGCAAACTGTGCTACAAGGCACGTGCACGCTGAAACTGTTACCATGCAGTACTTGCCAGAAATACCTTTCAGGGCTTAGATTCTGTATTAGGGTTACACATTGTACCTAAAATTAAAGTAAATTTTGCCTACTAAAGGCCACATGGGAAGGACATGTGAGAAATCAGACACATAGTCCTTTCCTCTTATTTTGAAGCAGATTGTTACTTTATAATCTGCTTTAAACTGCAGCACTGACATTCTTCCCTTTGAACAGGCCAGAAACTGTGTGGATTGAGCCACAGGTTTGCCACTGCGTCCAGTTGGGCTCAGTGGGAAGAAGTAGGCTCTTCATTATTTCTCAACAAGGCACCTCCACATAAGTCCCTAGCATGACAGAGGTGGGAATGGGACCAGCCAAATGTGAGCCTCTCTCTGCACTTCCACCAGCAGTATGGAAGGAGTGACTTCTGCTTCGTCGAGAGAGACCTGACAGAAGAGCCATGGGTCCTCCCCCTGACAGTACTGGAAGGCTTTGGAAACCATAGCAATATACAAAGTCTTTCTAGAAACAAACCAACGCCATGAAAGACAGTCTTTCAGCCCACACAGTCCCTTTTCTCTCCTTCCCTGTAGGCCAAATACTCCCCTTCATTTAACATGGATACGTTTCCAATCAGGAAAATGTGAGTTGACATAAAATGTATTTAAATGCTCTTCTGTTCCTGAGGGAAACAACTTTCCTAAGAGTATTGCTAAGGAAACTGTAGCCATTTTCATGCAAAAGGGAGACAGCTTGGTAAGGCAGAAACCAGCACAACAAAAAAAACCCCTTTGTGTTTTATTTCCTGCTGTTATACTATCAACAAATTAAATACTTACAAGCATCCAAGTATTGGGGAACAAAACCTAAAACCAGTTCAATTTAAAATGAAGTGAAAAGTAATTTTTTTTTTTCTTATTTTTTTTTAATAGTTTATTCAGCAGGTAGATACCATTATAAAGAATTGCTTACAATAAGGAAAGGCTGCCACTTTTCCCACTGTAACACTGAACAATATAAGAAGAATAAAAATTAGATCCCACTTAATATATGCAGGGAAGATATTTCCACCGCAGTCTGCTAACAAAACTTGCCTGTCTGTAGCCCTTTGAGGGTGCAGATTATGCATTAGCTTCCTAATATTAGAATGCAAGTTGACCAAAACAGTGAGATGACCCATTGTGTCTTAACCCCAGGTTTGCAAAGGTTAAAGACATGTTCAACATAAATATAGCAAGTCTCCTTGATTTTAAGAAGAATTTTTGTGAGCAACATTTTTGGTTATCTGTCTATTTGGATTACAAACATAAAAATGAATAAATTTGGTATCCATTTGTAACAGTGTTGGAGGGGTTTTTGTCTTTTTTTTTTTTTTTTTACATTGTAAACACTTATTATTAGATGCAAAATTATTACTTTGATATATTGGTTTCATTTATTGACACTGAAAACCATGCCATATTTATAGAATCTTCTGAAGAAAAATACAGATCACCTCTACTACGTCTAATTTGGTCAGTATTACAAGCATTAACATTACTAGAAGATTAAAGGGAAAGAAGTATTCACCACCAAAAAAAAAAATATCTTCTCTGATTTTCTATATTCATCATTAATACTGAAGAGGCTGACACTTATTAAGGGAACCTCAGAAACATTTCTGAGGCTTTTTAGGTGTAGATTTGTTTTATGGTTTTGTTTTGCTATATTCAAATATGCTGCCAGGGCTACATTCTGATCTCAATTGTGCTGATGTGACTATATGTGATTCCTATTGATGAAGCATGATACTGTGATTAACATCGGTAGTTTTCATACAGTATCACAGAGCGATAGTTTGTATAGCTTACAATTTTAAAAAAACGTTGAATAGTCTCTGTTCCACTGGTTTAAAGGGCAAAATACAGGAGTACTTTGCCTTGGGAAGAGAACAAGAAGGTAGCCTTTAACATGGCTTCAAAATATGAAAGGAGTTGTCCAGTTGCAATTTTTTGTCATTATTAGGCATTGAATGTACTTTCCAATTAATTCCCAAAGGACACATTTTAAACATGAACAGACTCTGTACTCTGTAAGCTTGAAACTCTAAGGTAGGCTGTTATAGCTTCCTGCTGAGTTGTTGCAGAAACATTTCCTTTAAATTCAAGCTCTATGTTAATTTGTGATGAAAAATAACAGTGTGATTAAGGGCTATCAACAGATTCTTCTGTCTTTAAATGAGGATAAATCTCATAATGGTATGAAACAAGATCAACATTTCCTGAAATTATATTTTTTTTACCCCAACACATCCGATCTTGCACTGAAATTCAGAAAATTGTTTTATTTTTGTTTGTTTTGGTTGGTTGGTTTTTGGTTTTGGGGTGGGCTTTTTTGGGGGGGAGGTTAGCGGAGGGAGTGGGGGATTTGGGGTGTGGTTTGGGTTTGGTTTTTTTTTTTGGTTGGTTTTTTTTTGTTTTGTTTTGTTTTTTGGTTTTTTTGGGGTTTTTTTTTTTTTTTTCTGTTTTGTTTTTTCTTTTCAGTGGAATGAAGCAGTAGCTTTAGATTAAAAATACAAAATGCTACCAGAATTCAGTGCACTGTGTTTTCTTTGAAAATCAAGAACTGTGAGAGTGAAGTTCATAGAGTTTGGTACTTCTCAGTAGCCATATTAGTGTTGCTTCCCTGGAGTTATTTTTATCATGGACTTCTTAAGGTATGCACTCAGCCCCTCCCTTTTTTAAGAAATATCACTATTCATAGTCATTTAGTCACCTGCACTGAGGCAAGTACATGGCCCTCAGGGTCCATGTGACCAGTACAGGCTAGGAGGCCAGAATTTAAAGTTAGTATGTTTGGTTTTGAGGTGTCTTTTTTTTAATTGTCAAGTTACAACCTTGCAAAAAACAAACAATGGCCTCCTAAAAATAGGCATGCCTGTTGTGTATGGGCATTGGTAGGCATTTAGGAGATTTGCTCCTTCATAACTGATCTTTGTTTGCATTTTAAATCGGACATTGCATATGAAGGAAAAAACACCTGAAAGATAAAAAAGTTAAGATGTGACACATTATAAATTCTGTCTCCAAGGCTTGATTTGAACCAATGCTCTAATGTTTTTCATAGCCTTCTAACTCATAAATATTACCCAATGGGGCAAATTCTTTTCTCATTTCTGCTTTTCTGTTGAACACAAAAGCATATTTTAACTTACTTGAGGTTCTTATTTGCAAATTGCTTATCACTATTTCATGTGCAACATCTTTCTTCCAGAATCCCTTTGCTGGATTCTTCCTTTGTGTTCTTTTACCCAAAGTGCGTCAACATTGATACTTCAGGTCAGAAACTGAATTTCTGAAGTGAATCATTTTTTTTTTTTTTTTAATGAGTCATCATTATCATTGCTTGGCAATGCTGAAATTATTTGTCTTTAGCCTCACAGCTTTTCCCAGTTTTATTAAGGTTAGAGTATACTTTCTGGTTTTTAAATATTAGAAAGTATTCAAGTGAAATTTAGGACAAGGTACAATATGCAAATCATTATAAATATTTCATCTCACTTCTAGAATATTTTTCACAAAAACCTCTTTAATCTAAAACTGCAATTTTACCTTGCTCTGCTGGATAATTGGTCCATATATTGAACCCTATTTTTATCAGCCTTCAGCTAACAGATGGCAAATATCAATGCCACTGAAAACTGATTCAGTAATAAGCTGTAAAATTTGTCATCAGTGTGAAACTTGTCTCATGACTAGCTCTATGCATAGTATTTGCCACAATTTTGCACTGCTCTATAACCAATCTGGAGTATGAAGCCACAAGGTAGAGATGAACAACCTTGTATTATGCCCTCTCCAATACCAGCCTGATTTTTCATTCCAGCAGCAACTCGTGCTGATGACTCCTGCGTAGCTGCTGGGTTTTCCTGCATCCTAATCAGGTCATGTGGCAAAGTCTTATCAAGCAAAATCTCCTGCATTTGCGTACGATAGAGCCACACTGCGTAAGGTAATCAGTGAACTGCATGTCCTGCTTCCTAATACAACCTCAAGCTTGTTCTATCATCCTTCAAAGTGAAAAAAACTGTTTTCGATCCTGCTTCTCCTTGATAGCTCTTTAGGTCTCATCTTGATGAAGATCTATGTCCTTTTACATGATCATTGTGTGGCAGAGTGTTAAAAAATTTACCAACTAATGACTGCCAGAATGATGTATATGAAAATATGCCAACATGTAAATGAGTATCACACTATAAATATTTCTGAAATTATATCCTCAGTTAAACGGTTCCTAATCATATGACTCCCTTTAAGTTATACCTCTTTATACATCTACAGCCATGGCTAGACCTGATACTGGTACACATACATGCAATTATCAATGACAATTAAGAAAGAATAAAATCCTCTGTGTTACAGTTTGAAGTCTAATATTAATTCTTGAAAAATATTTTCAGAAAAAAACATTAGTAAAAAAAATGTTGTGTAGGTTAATATTCTGTAATGACAATAAAGAATTTAAATATATAATGTGGAATAATGGGACACAGCAGGAAGAAGCAGAAGACTCTCAGGAATCTTTTACACTTCAGTCTCAACTTTTAAGGTACTCACTTTCAATAAATAGACAGAAATTAGGAGACAATCCTAATTTTGTACATAAACCCACAGCCATTTAGACTGCTTAGTATTCTTGTCAAGGAAGAGTTTCATCCTAAGTAAATGCAAACAAATTACTTTTAGCTAGGTAATATTTTGAAGACCCACAGGCCCAAAGACCAATGTCTTTGTCACACAACTACATACAGATTTATAGTTCTTATCAACTAAGTCCTGAGCAGAACTCTGAGAGAGGAAACCTAAAGAGCCATGAAAACAGGAAGAAATGTTTGGCACTCTGCGGTAGTAAATGAGAGGGTATGAAGTTAAAATAAATCTTATCACAGGGAGTACTTGGAAGGCTTGGGAAAGGCTTTGACAGCAAAAGTGAAGATCCAGCAGTTTGCCATATAGTAATAATACAGTGCCCTTTTAAAAAATAACCATTAGCTAGATATATTACTGTAATGCGGAGACAGAGATGCTGGTGAAATAGGCCTTCATGGTGTGATTTTTAACTTCTGAATTCAGTCAGGCTGGAATATAGGACAAGAAAAACTAATGTTCCAGAGTTGTAATGAAGGAAGTGAAGAACAGAAATGGTTGTGAACACCTTCTCCTCTTCAGAGCAACTGCTTTTTTCAGATTTTCAGTCATAGTAGTGTAGAACTTTTCTTTTGTTTTGACTCCAGGAAAGCGTTTCACTTTCTATGCTAAAATGCGTATTTATCAACATAAAGTTGTTACTGTCTTGGTATCTATCAGTAGCTGTAGGATCTACCAGCAAGTTAGCCTCTTTAAGAGTAGCTTGAAGACTTTTATTGCTACCTGTCAAATTTCTGATTGAGGCTGCAAAATTAGAAAATCCCATTTAAAAGAATTCTCACACAAATGTATAATATTTTTAGAGATGTGCTCATTATACGATAACCAATTATTTGAAAGGATTTTAAAACTGTTTCCAGAATTGCACTGGCTTGAATTGGTTTGATTTACTGCAGAAGTAAAATGTTCTTTGGTCAGATTGCGGTCTTAGTAAAAAGTGCTCAGTCTAGAAACTCTATTCATAAATATCCTTATTTTCCATACATAACAGCAAAAAGAATTTAGTGCCAGCAGAGGAAGCCTGAATCTGACTTACTGAAGCATTCAAGCAGTCTGAAGGAGTGCTAGAATAATTTCAAAAATCTTTCTGCAGTCTAGCTACAGTATTCACAGATAGGGGGAAATAAACATATCCCAGAACTGTAATGTGTAATAAACATATTCTAGACACAAAAAAAGAAGGATCTTAAGTTTAGTATTACCCATGTAGTTAAAATGCTTACTGACTGTGCAATTGGTGATAGCCAAAGAGTACAAGTTACTCAGAATTATCAGTATAGTTTATCTATTCTTGATCCAGAGAAGAGAAGCCAAAGAAATCACATGTTTTTTTCTCTGATGAAAGCAAGGAGCCATGAAAAAGCTATTCAGAGCTAAACTTCTTAGTTAATAGCTTATTAGGACTTATTATATGGTTCTTTTCACAGAAACACTGGAGTAAAACTATAGTGAAATTTAAAGCACTAAGTTTTGTTATACATTTTTCAAAGATCATCGAAACAATGATTGTATTTTGGTCTCAGAAAAGCCTCTAGAAATTTCAAAATTCATCAAACCAAGCATATTCATATAGTTAACAATCATCCCTCCCCACATGAACTTGTATGTGAGGAAATAAAACAAAATGGAAGAGGCAGATAAAATAATTATGTTTTGGTTATATGGAAAGGAGGACAAAAAAGGGAAATTGGGACACAGGAATTAAATGATCTGCTCATGGATAGAGGAAGAGTCAACAGCAAACTCAACAAATAAATCCACGTTCTCCAATGACACTACTGAACACCCCTCCTTCCAACTCAAATCTCTTGCCATCTACATTGTTTTAAATTAGTCAGATTGAAAAAGGAATTGTCAAATATCACAGCCTTCAGGTTTTCTCTATCCTTTGATAATTCTATACTCTGTTATTATTGCCTAACAACTATAAAAATCTGATGTTTAGTTTAAAGCAAAATATTAATTTAGTATAATTTTCATCTGTAGTTATTTTAGATAAAACAATCTCTGAATAAAAAGAACAAAGTAAGGGTAAATCACTATTATCTTTTCAAAACTTTTTTTTTCCTAGTTCTTTTTCCTCAAATGAGCTCTGTGCTGTAATAAATCTTTGACAAGTGGAATACTGGAAACTTTTTCTGAAAACATTATATTTTGGTTGGGTTTTTTTTCCCCCCGTGTCAAAACTGAATATCATCTTTGCTCAAAATCTAAAGTAATATCATGTTTTAGTAAGCCAAGTCATAGTACGTCACCACACAGCTGTCTCATCCATGTTTATTTTATAAGAGAATTACAGCATTGCTTCTTAAGGATGTTTCCATTGTAATTGTTTGTGGGCTTTTACTCTAACACCTTTTGTTGATTTTTCTAGATGATAATGTCAGATCTTTTACATTTTAAATCAGTGTTTGTTAAATCCAGATAAATTAAATACCTACTCACAGCAATATCTATTTATATATTTGTTCTAATGATAAAGTCCCACAGATCAAAGTCAGGTTTTAAATATTACTGAGAGAAAATGTCTCCCTTTTTGTTGTCTTCTCAATTATCTGTGAAACTATTAACTGAATTAGAAAATATTCTGTGAGACACACAAGTTTTAATGCTTTTTCTAGGTGTGTAAATACAACTAATTTTTGCAACATAAACAAAACTAGGGGAGGGATTGCATTTCTGTGCTTCCTTTGTGTGAATTATTGTGTTAATATAACTAAATTTTTTTTTTACCATCTTAAAAAACCAAGTAAACAAGCAAACAAAACCCACCAAACCTCTCTCTCTCCTGAGCCTACAGACATCTTCTTTTATTCACCTTTAATACTTAGTTTTGCTCTTTGAAAGCCAGAGAGAATATGAGAAAGGACAAGAGAGACACTTCCTAAGTTATTCAGCAGAATCTTGGCCAAAAACTTAAACACTAACATTTAAAGTTTTTATTAAACAGAAATCAAAATGCACACACAGTCCCCATTAAACAGCATAGTGTCAAGACCCTTTGCACCATACAGTTACCAGGAAAGCCAACGGTGTCTCTAGAGAATTATTCATTTGTTCCAGCAACAGAACCTCAAAGAACTGAGCAACTATATGGCTCAATGTATAAAAAAAATGTTAAAAAATCCACAGGAGTGATCTGACAGTAAAATAAAAAATAAAATTTTAGAGCATACTCACTCCAGCAAGCTAATCTGAGTTGTATTCCATGTCCACTCTATCAAGAAAGCAGAAATTTAGCAGTCATGCTACTATCAGCTGAACTTGGCCAATCCTGCTGTATTTACAGGAGTCTGAGAAAAAAAGTACAATAGGCATGGAAGGTAATATTCCTACCTTCAGTGTACTTGACAGGTAGTAAAGGAAGAAATTTCAATAACATCAGGGAAATTAATACATAAATATTAATATATAATTGGCTGCATGTTTTATAAAGTATTTAGGTTCCTAAAGGCTGATTTAACACCATGAACTATTCCATATCTCAAACACAGCACCTATGATCAGTGAGCATATGAAAAATTAATTTTACTACATGGCCAATAACATATTAGGTAATGAGCGAATTACCATACGCTTAAATACCTCTGCTGAAAACAAGCTTATGAAATATTGTAAAAATCAATACTGAAATTTCCAGTAGCGCACATGCAGATTTCTGCATATTTAACTAGTATGCTTTCATTTCAGAAGTGCCAATAAATTAGAGGAAATTTTGTTTCACATTAATTTATATGATGAAGCAGTACATACAAAACCCATCAATTACAGTGATAGAAGTAATTAGGCTTTCAGTTCCTATGAATTAACAATGCATCATGTACTCAGTAATAAGTGGCATGCATGATTATCTCTGATTGTATCTATCTGCTTAATTTTTAATGAATGTCATAGAATGTATGCAGACTTTAATTGACAATAAAACCATGTAGATTTATTAGTTGTTTTCAACTTTATTAGTTAAACTTGTTGTGCTATGTTAATGATCTTAATGCATGTTAATGAAGATTTCTTAGTATATTATTAAATGCACTCACTGTTACGTACTTACACAGAATAAGTGAGAGCCATGACATTTAATAGTTAAACTGTTAAATATGAAACAAACCAGCTGCATTCTGACTCTGCATTAAAGTAAATGAAAATCTATAATAAAGTCATAACACATCAGGTAACACACCCTGTTGCAGACAATGCAAGTACTAATAGAGCCCCAGAAAAGTTGTTAGAGTTACAATAAGTCATTAACCGGTAGTTCAAATGGCTCTTTCTTCTTCTTCTTCTTTTAATATTCTTTTTAATAATACACATGTAAGAAATCTTTTTTTATACTTCTGTACAAAACCTTGTAGCCTTATGTGTTGTGGAGAATCTGGATACAGTAAGTGGAGATTTTATAAAACTTGCATTGTGTTTATGGGCTTTTACTCTAACCCTTTTTGGTGATCTTTCTAGAGGATAATGTCATATGAGATAGCATATGTCATAACTACAATGCCCTATTTTTATTTTTTTTTTGGTTTGTTTGGTTGGTTGGTTTGTTGTTTGGTTTTTTTTTTCCAGAATTATGAGGCTGGGTACAATAAAATAAAATTTGGTCCATTTTGTCCCAATGGGCAGACCAGCAATTTTACTTTTTTTTTTTTCCTCAAAACTAGGTAATCTTACTTGATAGAATCATAAACTCAGGAAGAAACATTTTAGCAGATAGAGCAGATAATTTAAAAATATCAATACTAATGTTGACTTTGATATACATGAAAACTTTGTTATCTGTTTCATTGCATGTATTTATTTATACACTATAAAATATCACACAAAAGATTGTTTTTCAAAACACTTGTATCCTTCCTTTTTTAAATTAAAATGAAAGGGTATTCACCCCCCAATATACACTGTTATTATCTACAAAATGCTGTGGCAATCATTTAATCAATATGATGAATCGGTGCAGTCCTTACTCACAAGGACTACTCAATAAGAACTTTGGCTTCACTGAAGATATACTAGCAATTCAGTTATGATTGCTATTGAAGAAATGGAATTAGAGTAATATTAGTCATAACATATGCTTAGGGCTTTTTTTTTTAATTTAAACACATTTAATTAAAGCATATAGAAGAAGAGACAGATGAGTAAAGGTCTATTTCTAAGGAAAATAACAAGGAAGGTATTAACATAATTTTGGTTTTATTTCTGTATTTATGCATGGACTGACATTCGTTTAAGGGTTCCATGTTTGTTCTGATGTTTTCTTTGCCATCTTTCATTTGCAAGCCTATTGGCACCTAAACCACCCTGGGCAATAAACAGCTCTCTAACATTTGTCATCTAGAAAAACCTATTGCACTCAAACACTAAAGGACCAGCGGCCACAACCACATGAAAGTCACACTTCATTTAACATCTATTATACCACTCTTACTTCCCCCACCCCTTACTCTCTTTTTCCCTAGTAGGCACAGTGGCAGTCTCCATTGAATGTTTATGCACCCCTTCAGGGAAGTATTTTGAACCTCTTTTGCTATGTCATTCTGCAAATTGATGCTTGAATCAACCCATTTTTTAAAATTCGTTAATTTAATTAATGTCACATCCTGTTCCCCGTTTCATTGGACTTAGAACAGTTATTTAGTGTTACTGGCCACAGCTTTTCCCCATTGATAGCAGTAATCAAAAACAAACTGTGGTTTTGGTTGTTGGTGGGGTTTTTTGTTTTGGTTTTTCTTTTTTTTTTTTTTTTTTTTAATTTCCTTTCTCTTATTTCACATCAAAGAAATGAGCGTAAAAATAAAATTTAACATACTGCCAGATGCATATTTTAGAATTATTTGTTACAGAATATGTTTTTTCAAGATACTCTACAGAAATAGGTGTCTAATCAGTTTTAAGGTATACTGCAGCTGGCATCATTAAGTGTTTTCTAGGTAAATTAGACCTACTACAAGGGCAATAGAATTAAAAAAAAATTACTTTTTCTTTTTATAGATTACTCAAATATTTTCCAAAGACACCAGAAGAAAACATCAGGATTTTTTTTGATTCTCCTTTTTTATCACCCTATCTTCATTTTTTCTCCCCCTCCCCCCCCCCCCAAAGGTATGGATATCCACAAACCTCAGCATATAGTTGAGCAAACAGCAAGTTTTTATCACCTGATCAAAAAGTGGAGATATTCCAGAGCAGTTATCTTGTCTGGAAACATTTCCACATTTGCATGCCCAAAGACAAGATGCAGCTCACATGTAAGACAGTTCAGGCACTCTAGTACTCATGGAAATATAGGTATATAGACATGTTACAGGGAGAGGAATGCCTTGTCTGGTATGTGAGATCCTTTTGAAGACCTAAGGTCTTGACACGCTAAGGGAAGTGCATGCAGCAGATACACAATCTTACCATATCCTCCATCTGTGGGTACTGCAGTTCAGTACCACTAACAGGCACAGTGCTGCTGAACTCTTGTTTAGAGTTGCAGTGATTATACAGGAAGGTCACTGGGACTAAGTGTCACAGCATTCTCAATTTCTTCATAATAAAGTAAAAAATTCAGAAAGTCAAATTATAAAGCAGTATGTGCAGGCAAAGGTAGCCTTAATGTTGTCAAAATAAGGTTTCTCTCTACAGTGATAATACAACAGAAATATTTTAGGCTAAAGAAAAATGGAAATATAGCTATTACATAAAACACATGTTATTTAAGTAAACAGAAAATATGAGGTAGGAGCCCAGTGGGAGATATATTGGAATTTAATCATAGATTACCATAAAAACCTTTAGAATTTCCTAGAAAAGGTTTTAGAGAGAAGATACAAACAAACCTCATCAAATTAATCTCTTCATTGTTCCTAATCTCGTGTGCTGTCATAAAATCACCAATGCTTGATCTCATATCAGATATTAAATTTCACCCCTACACAATGGCTTCTTGGAGAAAGGGGTTGTTTAGTGACAAGCAAAATAGAACAAATTAGATGAAATTTTTCTGGTACTTTCTACTTTGAGATTTTCTCTCATAGCCTATTATTAAGCAGCCACAGGAGCTTCTATGAAGGAGGAATTGATGCAGACAGTATCTTAGCTGGAAGACACAGGTCACACTTAATGATAACTTATCTATTTTAGGAATATGAACGTGTTACATTCAGTGTGGAAGAGGTCCAGGAAACAGGTGATACTTTCACACATTTACTGTGAAGCTTTTGGATTACAAACATGATGCATGATGAGCAGCAGCAGAATCTTTATGGTCTGTGTTGTTATTCCTCCGATTTGTTGGAACAAATCAGCCTAGGGAAGATTTTATGAATGACATAAAATGGTAAGAGATACACCCACACTACTCAAAGCTATACTCTCATACAGCCTGGAGAAGCCTGCTTTAAAGATGGAGTTTAGTTCTCAGTTCCTGGGAACTGTTTATGTTTACATTGATCTCTCTACTGTAACCGCTTAATATCTTTTGTTGTTGTTGTTTGAAATCTACAAAGAGTTTTATTTAGAAATAGCGTACTATTTCAATCTGCATTTTCGCATTTGTGGCGTGAAATGTTGTCTTTGTACCTGCAGGTCCTGTGAGAATGAATCCTACTCTTCAGCAGCCACAGAGTGTTGCAAAAAGTGTGCAAAAGTGAGAATGATTACCAGAAAACAAAGTCAAATGTAAAGGAAAAAAATAGGCAAAGATAAGGACCATGAAGTTATATTTTTTTAACACATTTAACCATCTCAGGCTTGGATTAAGCACAAATCTTTGGGCTAATGGGATAGGATGAAGATACCATTTATAGTATCTCAGATGTACAGCTGGGTTATTCAGCTACGCAGCCAAATGAGAAAATGAATGCAACTACATAAGCAGGTTTTAGATAAAGTCTTGCTCTGGCCTGTAGCTGACAACAGATACAGTGCTAACAGACAGGCAAGACTGTCTACAACAAAAATAAGTCTAACACATGTACAGTCTGTTTACATACTGTACTTTATTATGTTTAGTTTATTGTAATAACTGTTTAAATAATGTGAAACACACAGATGTTCTTTTACAAAGTAATCAGTGGTTTTCAGAATTACTTAAATACTTTAAATTGGTACTTCTGGAAAGCCACATCTTTCAAAGATTCTCAGATTAGTCATACAAAATTTCAGGTGGCAATATGTAAATAGCATTGGTCTGCTAACTGCAGTTCAGTGATACTTAAATGAATTTCAGTTCAAGAATCCTAAGTATATGATTAAATCATACTCCTGTTTGCCAACACATCATATTCTTACAGATCCCTGGACACATTGGTGCTGCAATCACCAGGTTTTTCTCTGCTAAAGTAGGCAAGGTTGGCTCATAGAGTTCAACTTTTGTTTCTACTTCACAGTTTTCAAACACAAGCTTCTAGTCTGCAATTTGCAGAACTTCAGTTTCTAAGACTGTCAACTAACCACAGATCTTCAGAAAGTAAACACCTGGGAAATCTAGCAGGACCAAAGAATCCTCATCTTTCTTCTGCAGTTATGGTCTGACATTTCCCAAAACCAGGAAACAGAGTAGGATTCTCATACACAATAATGTCCAAATTGTTAAGAGAAGAAAGGGTGCTCAACACTGATCTATTACAATTATCTGATCATAAGTGGAACAGTAGGTTATCAGACCTTCGAATTCTTTTCTTTCCAGTTCTGAACACAAATGGACTGATCCTATATGCAGTATTTCCTTATGTCATTCAACTGAAAACACAACCAATAGAGCAACTTCATAAAATAATGTTTTAAAGTATCAGAGCATTTGGTAAAGGAATTGCATCTGAAATAATCTAGGATTCTCATCATAGACACTACTAAAGATTTGCTGTAATGAAACCCCTTAAACAAAATGGGCTCACATTAAAAACATTAAGAATTGTAAAATAGGGGAGTGCAGACAAACAGAAGAGAAAGCTGGTGAGGCAGCTTGAAAATTCTCCTGTCTGTCTCGCCTCAGCGCTATTGCTAGTATATGGGTATGGTCACCAACCCTTTACTTCCATTTTGATTCTGAACTTTGAAGTCCTGAGCAAAGAAAATATTCCTCTGAAGTACTAAATAGTAAAATATATTTCTTAGTGGAATATTTTAAAGTACGAATATGAAAATTATTTAAAGGTAAGAGAAATTCAAAATCACTAATTCTAGAATAGAATAGGAGTTTTTTTAGGAATAACTGCATCAAGCAGGTAATTGAAATACCCAGGTATACTCTTGTACTGGACTCCAAGCAAGCATCAGAGAATGAGAGAGAAAGAGGAAGGAGGATACTTGAAATCATCTTGCACTATAGATCCTGAAATCAACCTGACTTTAGGCTTGGCCAAAACCTGTCAACTCTAGAAAGCAAATAGCTATTCAGCTCAACCGTCATGAAGGTGGTTTACTGATTGCATCTCTCTGGGCATTGTTATAGAAAACTGGGGGGTTAATCACAGACTACAGTAAGCAGCTAGATTTAGGTGGATCTCTGAGCTAAACAGGGACTTACATGGCCTGCAGAAAAACTGCCAGACACCAAGATTAGAGACTCTACCTTGGATATGTTTCAACCCACTGAACTCAAGAAAGACATCACAGACTCCATCACTTACTTTTAAAAGCTATTTGACCATTCTCCTTGCTGCACTATTTATTCTGAATGCAGGAAGAGTGGAACCAGCACAAACTATACCTCAACAAAACTCCTTTGACTCTTTTGCACTGTGATACAGGATTCTTCTTCTCTTTATAAACAACATGACGTGACTGCGCTTCTTCAAGTATAACATTATAAGCCTAACAGTGGGGGGAAAAAAAAAAAAGAGGAAAAAAAAAAAGGAGAAAGTCAGCATTTCAGAGAAATCAGAAACTGGCTAATATAATGAAAAGGAAATAGTTAAAATATGGCATGATACGCAAACCCCAGATGGCAAGAGAGTAAGCCTGCTCAAATGGAAAGAGCAACACCCAAAGTTGAAGGTTCTAGCTCTAGCTGCTTGCAGGTTTTTTTCCTTTTCTTCTTTCTTGCAAGAAGCTATTAAAAAAAAAAAAAATTAAAAATAGCAGAGTGCTAAGCAAAAAATGTGCACCTTTGTCTAGATTGTGCCTATATTATGACTGTAGGCAAGAGTTCATTCATTTTCTGTTGTATGAACTATATCTAAATGTAGGTCTTCCAGTTAGCATCTGAATTTTTATTGCTTTAAAATTATTGCATTAGACCAAATTTTCTTCTGCTAAACCACCCACAAATGTATCAGTTCAAAATAATTAACAAAAAGTTGGGGGTTTTTTTGTTGTTTATTTGTTGTTTGGGGTTTTTTTATTTTATGAATCACTAGACTAAAATAATTCTATTCTCTTTGTTTAGAATTGAATTCCTGGGTATGCTACAAGCTTTCCTCAATAGCAAGTTAACTAGACAATAGTCGCTGACATCAGAAGACACTTCAAGTGGGTTTTTCTCTCTAAATAATCTCTCTGGACCATGGAAACAAACAAATGTCATCTATAGAGGTTTATATGTATTAAAGTTGACTGAAGACCTTCTTTATGTGAAAAATTGTTACGATCATTTCACTTATTTTTATAGAAAATTCTATAGGAATATCAAATTTGTTTACCCTTAAAGCAAAAATATTCTGATGTTTCATTTTGTTCTGTTCATTTGCATTAAAAATTACATAAAACCAAGCAAATTTTTAAAACATAAAAGAAAAATTTTATAAATTAAACACATGTATTTTTTTATATGTTCAAGTCAAATCTTTACAAATGTTTATTTTGCAAGAATAATAAGTAAGAATGAACCCACAACAAAGATTGTAGAACAGCACTAGATTTAGGCTCCTTTAAGATGAAGTTGCCCTTTAATCTTAACATTCACTGACTATACTTTCTTTTGTATATGTCCATTTTAGTCCAGCAAGTCAAAATAATTTTAAATTCCTACACTATACTTGTAAAGCCATAGCTATAATTTTAGAGAATTTCTCACATGAAAACACCAAGTAAACAGCTTCTGATTTACTTCTGGTATTTGAGATCTAATGAAAATAATTGGTTGAAATTACAGAATTTGCCTTAGGAAACAACACCAGTTCAATGTGTCAGATTGATCAGATTTGTGTTACATATATTTTTTTATTTAAGAAATAAACATATAATTTAGGAAGTCGCTTCAGCAGTAACGACATGAAGACTTTCGAACTTCATTTGTAAGATTCAGAGGGCTCTAAAAAATTCAGAACTCTGAAATCCCTTACAAATATTGGTATTTGAACAACCTGGTCTAGTGGAAGGTGTCCCTGCCCATGGCAGGGGGTTGGAACTAAGTGATCTTTAAGGCCCCTTCCAACCCAAACAAATCACCGTTCTGTGATTCTGTGATTTCAGAAGTCCAGATATAGTGAACTGCCTAAAGTTCATGGCATGTTTAGAAGTCCTCTACCCTGACTTGAGTATGACCAGGGCAAAAATTAGATTCCTTTTCAGTCTTTTGAATCATTCTCTTTATCTGTTAACTGAGATATTAGGGTGAATTAAACTTCTCCTGCTTCTTTATGACACCGTTAATTGAATTGATACACTAAATTCATACCCTAAGTTAACAAAGCCATCTCAGTGTTTGTTTTCATGTCCAGATCAATACAGAGAATCTTATTTAACTATTACTGAAGTAGTATCCTGCAAAATAGTAACATGCTTTCTTTAAATCTCTCAGAATTGCATTCTTCAAAGATAGACATGGGGGTGGAGGTTGGGGTGTTGTTTCAGTGGATTACTTGTCAACTAAAAGAACTGAGATTTGTTACGGAAAATGTAGATGTTACTCTCTGGATGTCTACAAGATATTACAGCTTTGAAACAACACTCTCCCCTACCCCTGAGAAGTAATCCTTACACACAAAATTCTTGGTTTTGACCTTTAAGAAAGTATGGATCATGGGTCAAAGTCTAAAAATTAAATCAAAAGCTGACCCAGTTCTGACATCTGGTTTTTATTTCTTCAGTTGTTCTTGATTCTAAACACTTATTAGTTTTAGATAGCTGCAACTGTTTAATCTAATTTTGCCTTGGTGCTATTATAAGGAAAGCGAGGAAAAAAATCCAAACATCGAGCTCCTGCCACTGAGACCTTTCTAACTCCGATCAACCAAATCTACATCACACTAGGTGAAAACAAGTTATAACAAAGCACAACTGTAGAATGAGTTGGAGGGGTGGCAGCTTGCCTATACTTATGAACATTTCTGAAGCAAACCAGATATTGATATGGCACTGTCACAGGGTACTAGGAGGCAAAAAGCATTGGAGAGACTCTTTGTTCACCCTCTTTCTCGAGGTGTTGTTTGTCCTCTGAAGTCTAGCCCTTCTCATAAACTTCATGAAGAAAGGGGTCTGCATTTGAATATATAGTCCTGAAAAACAATGTTTCTTTTGTTTGGTGAAATATTTGATGAAAAACCTCCATCACAACCCACAACAAATAAACCCATGTCCCAGCAGTAGTAGCTGTTTTTAAAATAAGGGGTGTGACTGATGTTAAATTATTAAGAAGTGATGATGAGATCACCCACATAGGGCATTAGATTCAGAATACCAGTGAGCCATCATGTAAGAATAGCTTTTGATAACTAATAACCCCTATGTGAAAGGCTCCTTATCCAACTTCAATTCTGTTTTGCCTTTTTTTCTTTCATGCATCCTTTCCTAGTTTAGAAAGCAACTTTCATAGGCAACAGGAAATATTCCAGTGAGTTTCATGTATCTAATGAATGCTGATAAGTTATTTTTCTGCCCTACTGGATACCTGGAACTAAGCATCAATCTGAGAGCAAAATAACAGACAGAAGTTCATTATATTCAAAGATATTAGCATTGAAATTCTAGTCTGCAGTTACAGACAACTGTGCTGTAAGAGTTATTTAAAATTTATACTATTTCTGTTGCAGATATAAACTTTTCCTTTGAGAATTTCTAAAAATGACAGAAAAGGTAGAAAAAGTTTCCAAAGCCACAGGCCAATAGACTAAACTCTGCTGAAGTTAATTCAAAGATCCTATTGTTTTACTTGAGCGAGAGAACTTTTTTGAGCGATCAGCGCAGTAATACACAACTTCAGTACTTGTGCTGAGGAGCAGAGATAGCCATCAGCTTTCAGCCTTCCATTACCTTTGGCTAAAATAATTTATTTCTCCATGCTAGCTGCAAATAGCTGTGGAAGTGAATTCTGCTGCTGCTAACTGAGCAGACCACTGTTCCACCAGCAGGCCTCCTGCAGGCTGTCAGCATCACCACAAAAGTAATCAAAATCCATATGTTTAAGGTATCCCTGGGATGTTTTTATTCAAGAAAAACACGTATATATCCACGTACATTCAATTTTAATGTGGAAGACAACTTAAAAGGAAGGATATCTAAGACTTTACTACTTCACACATCCTTTTCCCAACTTTCATTTGGCTGAACAATAGAATGTAATTTTAGTTGCTTTTCAAGCTAAAACTAAATGCGTGACTTAACAAAATTTATATGAAAATTTCAGCTAATGTTTTACAGACTAGCAAATCTATTTATGAACACAGGTTTTAAACAGTGGTTAAATCAAATCTCACCATTATTCAATCAGGTTGTCAACGATGCATATTAATAGAAAAAACCCCAAGTGTGATCATGGCCATTAAATGCAATACAGTTATAAGGTTTCATTAACAGAGTATACAATTCTGTGGAAATAAGGTACATTTACATTTAAGTCTACTTCCATTTGTGCAATATATTTCTACATAAATATTGATTTGAAAGCAAGATTAGTGAGGCTTTATTCTCATAAAGGATTAAACTACCTTCTGGTGAAAATTTGTAACAAGAAGCCACTTCTGTAGGTGATGCAAGTCAGAGCAGCACAAGTGAAATCAGTGGAGCCATAATGATCACACAAGAAGATGACCCAGACCAAAACCCTTAAGAGAACTGTTGAAGACAGACTAGTAAAGCCTATGTTCATTTCCTTTTCCTCTCAGGAATTCCCAGGTCAAATGTTATTACCATAAAGTGGAAAACCTCAGTTACCAAAGTATCGGAAGACAATATCAGCAAGACAATGTCCCATCAACGTCAATATAATCCTAATAAAAGACTCCAAACACGATTAAAATAATAGTATAAAACTCTTAAGTCATCAAAGTCAGAAGTAACACACTCAGCTACTAACATGCAAATTATGATGAACTCTATGCATTTATCTGTAAAAACCTGTAAAATACCTATTTTTCCTTGACTGCTGAGAGATTAAAGCAGAAATGCATCCCCTGGGATTTTGTTTAAGAGATTTGATTGAAAATTAGGTGATAGAATCGGTCAATATATGCATGTAATTTATACCACTAATGTTTACAAAAATCACACTTAAATGTTTTTCTTCTCTGTAAAAACAGGGAGGGGGAGAGAAAGAGAAGGAACTGTGTTATTGTTTGGGTACTAAAAAGAAATTGAAACTTTTACAATGTGACAAAACATTCTTATAAAATGTTAGGAAAATGATTTGTGTATGCTTTGCCATGAAATAAAGAGGCATTTCTTCAGCCTGATATTTAATAGGTGCAAATTGGCACAAGCCATCACATGCAATAGAGGCGAGACATGATATAAGCCATTGCTCTGGCCCCAAATGTCTCAGAAGCAAAGCTATCAAAATCTGTATTCTAGGTACTAGGGAGTGTATCAACAGACATGCTGCAGCACATCCAGTGTCAAGGTTCTCAGGCTTCACTCCCCAGCAGCATGTTGCCACCACTGTGTTGAGTTAGCTGTAGGGCCAAGTTGGCACACTGAGATTTCTATGCACACCTTTTTGTAAAGATCTGCCATTTTAATTTCCATCTCTTCTTTCCCTTAACTTCCCTTTTCTTAATCTTGGTCATTTGGCTGAAGCCACAAGCATATTCACATATTCTGCTCTGCCTTTTCCCCTTCAGCATTGCCAGCCTCTGGGTGAAGCATGTTAAAGTGCCACAGCTAAGCAACATGTGTCAATACCATAGCCTATACTGGAAAAATGCTTCTCCTACAATGAAGCTATGCACAAGGTAAAAAAAAAAAGATATGAAAAACATGTTGAAAACTACATGTTGTATAGTACTCTAACACCAATTTGATATAATTTTAATATCTCTTAAGAGTTTAGCCTGTTACCACAATATCTGAACACTTTCACAAACACCCCCCCCCGAAACCAAGCACTACAGAAAAATTCACAGAGCTGCTGACATTTTCTCCTTCTCTGAGAGAATAGGTTCTTATCAGCATGTTTTTATTATGAGGGGAATGGCAATTCCCATAACAACAACCACTTGAGGAACAACAATTTTAAAAAAGAAATATTTATATTACATACAACAGAAACTGCTTTCTTGATGTTTTGGAACAGCACACAAACACAGAGTTGCCGTCCTCTCTAAAACTAAACATGAAAAGAACAACTACGTCTAATATATATTGGATATCAAGAAGAGTGAATTATGCAGGATTCCTTAAGGCCACTGTGCCACTTCCTGTTCAAGTAAAAAGAAGAACAGATTTCCTTTATTTGGGGAAAAAAAAAAATTGAAGATGGAGAACAGAGGTGTAACTGTGTTGCAGCTCTGCAGGCAGAGTTGCGTAGAGAAATCCTCAAGTGAGGAGAAGATGTTACCCTGTCTGAAGCTTTTGTTAGTATTGCTGCTGTAATTAGGATTTCTGTGAGGGTAACCGCAGCTGAAGTTGAAGCAGCTGAACAGACAAATGATGGAATAAACTACATCAATGAAGTTTTAGATGCTATGGACACATATTCTCTTTTGATAGCCATAGAGAATGCACAGCGCTGCAAAGTTTCTTTAATTGAGTAATCTGAGTATTTTTCAATGCAGAAGAATTGAGAGTAATCTGAACCTGAATTTCAGCCGGTTTATTTTAGCTATTGTGTCTCCAAGCCACATCCAGCTGAATCAAAAAATCCTGGTTTATGACTCTATAGCACCTCATAGAGAAACATATCCCTAGAAAGCCAATATTTTTTAAATATTTTTTGTCCTCAAAAACCCAAACAGCATAAGCAGAAATCAAAATAGATCTGTACATCATTTAGATATCCATGTCTTCTGTTTCAGTATGCCACACTTAGCATTTTATTGCCTGTCACTTTTCCTAGTCCTGTGTAGTTATCTTTCAAAAAGCACATAAATCACTGGAAATCTTCTCTGTAACTTCAGCTTACTTAGGACACCTATAATCCATCATAATTAATGAGTTACTATGACCAGTACTGTGCCTGCTGACTAGTCTTTTGTCTGCCATCAGCACAGACTAGGTCTGGATTTTGAAAGCCAAGAGAAAACTTGAAGAAGAGCAGACGACAGTGATGAATAGGAAGAAACAGGGAAAAAAATAATATCAGCTAACTTAACTGATGTCAAGACAGTCAGTCCTAATGAATATTAGGAAATATTACTCTAATTTTAGCTTTTTGAGACCATACAGTATAAAGATAAAAAATTTCTTTAGCCTTATAACCTTAATATGTGAGTCAGTTTACCTGTGTAACACTAGTGATTATGATCTATAGAATATAAAAGGATAATTTGCCAATATTGTAATGAATAACAGTACTGATTACTGTTATTTATTGTTCACCTGGATTTGACTACTGATTTGCATTTGTGTAAGTTATCTAAAGGTTAGTATGATTTAGTATGTTAAAAAGTTGAGGAGTGTAAAGACGAAGTATATTTTATTTTCTATAATAATACTAAGTCTCAGTTACCCAGGAAGGGAACTACTACATAACACAGATGACAAATCAAGTACCAAAATTAACAGAAGTGAAGAGATTTCACAAAATACATAAACTAACACTATTAATTTTCAGCACACTATGGTACTGGAATGAACTGAACAATGAAGGAAGGCAAATCTGTTAAAAAAAAAAAGGTGATAAATAGTTTTCTTACTTGGTTTTCTTTGAAATAGGTGATGTATTTTTTGAAATTTGATGGCTGTATTCCAAAAGCTATAATCAACCCAGCACTACAAGTAAAGTTGAGCAGCAGATATTTTTTCCCTTTGAAAAAATCTAATAGACAAGATAACTTTTTTTTTTAAAGCAATGCATTTTTCTTGAAAGTAGTGCAAAGCATTTGATTCCAGCAGTGCTAAAGTTTTCTGCTCTAATCCCTTCTACTGTTTTAAGACACCCTCCCCCCCCCCCCCCCCCATAAAACCACTATAAGTAATTGGCAACAGCATTGAGCAAAAGCCAGTAGAAGTTTCTGGTTCTGACCTCTCTGGATGCAAGGCTCATTCTCTGCCTAGATGGTGTCCCCAGAACCCTATATGGGTTGTCAATTGTAGAGGCACCAACATGGTTTTGGATAGCACCAGGGAGGCTCAGCCTGACCTCCTGCTTTGTCCATACTGCCTCTTACATAAGGAAGAGGAAGGCAAAGAGAGGCCTGGAAAAGAGGCAAGGGAGATCAGAAGCACCAAGGGCTGAGTGGAGGGCAGGGGTTGCACAAGAAGGCGGCAGCAGCAGAGATATTTCAGTACAGAATTATTTGGTTTGAACCTCTGATATTGTTACAAACTGAGAATCAAAAGTCTTTCCTCAGAACATAGAGCTAATAACGCATCAATGCAACTCTAGCCTCTATCTCAAATAGCGCCAGCACCAAAACAAAACTTCACTTTTCAATAGCATAAGATCTAGAATAATTTTTGAGCCTATTTTTGATTTATAGTTATTCATACTGTAAAAATAACTCATGAAGGAAATTGGAAAGAACAGCTACTTCTGATCTGAATTCCTTCTCAATCTGCCACACCTCCTTCATTTCTCCATGAAGAAATTCCATTCCAAATAGGAAAAAATTTCAGGTTATGCAGTAAAACTCCAGACTATGTTTAAGAGCCCAGAGCAGAGGTCAGAAACCCCATCCCTCTGCATCTTCAGTACATATAGTATATTTATCAGTCAGTGGAATATTTTCACAGTCCTATAGTCTTGAAAATATACACAGAAATCAGCTTTTTGAACTGAAGTTCAACTTTCTTATAGTTGTCTAGGCAGAAGAGTTTTCACCCACAAGCACATATTCACTTAAGACATACTATAGTTACAACTTATTTTGAAAAAAATCAAGACTGGCAGGTTGTGAATCCATAAATGCCCTTGACCAGCAGCGTGTTTCTTAAATTGGTTGGCTACTGCAGCTCAACCTAGATCTTCAGGCATCTTATATTAGTAGCCTCCAGTCTACCATCAGACTGTGGTGCCACCATCAGAGTATTCAGTAGAATAATCATAAGCACAGCAGACAAACACTGAACTGAAAGTACTGCTAGAAAGAACAAATAAAGCCTATATATGCGATTATACATTCAGAACTTCATAACCACACAATATTGTGACATCAAAATATACAAAAAATACACTGTAACTTTACCTTAGACAAAACAATGCATATCACTGTGAAATGTTATGCTTGTTAAGGTCATAACATACTGTATATTATATCAAACCACTAAATAATTATACGATTATCAAGTCTCTGTTTGGAAACCAAAATACACAAAAGTTACCTGCTCATATATAGAAAATTTTCTCTGCCCTCATCCACCACCATCAAAATAACTGTTAACCTTTCCATGGGTTTTTTAGGAACTGGGATCAACTCCTTATCTATCATATTTTATTGCTCAGCCTGAAATTACTGAGTGCTGTTACATATTATTACTTTTATATCTGTAGATCCAATGTTGCTGTGAGCAAGTTCTTTGTGTGTGTGTGTGTCTGCATGTGTGATCTGTATAATTATTTTTCCCAAATACCTGTTAATTACAGCTGTGCATTTTCATTAAAGAGAATAGACTGATAAGAGTTGACTGAGACGAGAAGACAGTGTAGCTCCACGGCTAAACAGGGACATGATGATTATTGATAATAATTAATAACCCCAAAATGAAACAGATTGAATTCTTTGTCCTAAAGTGACTCTAGAGAACCTGGAAGCTAGGAACTAAAACTGTGCCTTAATTGTACACTGATTATATTGTATATGAAAGTTACTTGCTGAGAATTGGGCAGAGTCAGTTTCCAAAGTTCAATAGCACTTTTAAAAATGTGCATTCACTCTTAATGAGATTAAAATGAATTTAAGATTAATTTATATTACCTTTCAGGTTCTGCTCAGCATGCTAGCTTTGTCTCAGGCCAAAACACAGCTCCCCAATTATTCTTATTTTTTTAATATAAATAGCTATGGATATACACGTATATGCACATGCATTACCCAGATCTAAATCAATTTATCTTAAATTACTGGAAAACAAAATTAAAATAAACAAACAAACAACCCAAACCCAACCATCCATCATACAGAAAGGGGAGCTCAAAAGATCAGCCTCTGAAATGTTCTATTTGGAGCCCAGTTCCTAACCCAGCGGAATAGTAAAGAAAACAGATCAAAGTTCCTCAGAGCTGCATCCTTAGTTGTAGTAAACAGGCTCTGCTAAATTACTCCACTCACTGTGGCATATTGCTATCTGTTACCAAACCACTACACTGAACTTCACTAGGATGTAATGGACAAAGGCAACAAAACAAGAAAATAATTTAAAAGTGATTATGAAAAATATTAGAAAAGCTAGTTCTTCTCTGACTTTTAAAAGCAGTTCACCCATCCCTTAGCAAGAGATCTCTCAAGTAACAAAAAACATAGCAAAAATCTTGCCAGGCACTAACTAGCTATGTCTTTGATTGTACAGTTTACAAATCTGTAATAGCATTTCTTCCATCTGTTCTGAAGTTTCCATCTATACACTCAATTTACAAAATGAAATAAAT
This sequence comes from Strigops habroptila, assembly GCF_004027225.2. NCBI lineage: Eukaryota > Metazoa > Chordata > Aves > Psittaciformes > Psittacidae > Strigops > Strigops habroptila. Next base: position 12,957,894 of record NC_044284.2, read on the forward strand.
TGCTTACGGGTTTGTTCCAAAGACTTCTTCCAAAGAGGTCTTCCAGCATATTGGCATATTATGGACAATACTCTAAAATTTCAACAAAAATAATAAAGTTAAATGAAAGGGAGAGTTTGTACAGGGTGGGGTGGAGGGGTGGAGGGTGGAAATCTTAAAAAAAAGCTGAAAGAGTTCCCAAGGGAAAAATTTAAAGAAATACATATCAATTGCAACTCAGCCATTGACTGTCTCTTCTCCATAATATACAATTAGTTAACAAGCTGGCTATTTTTAAACATCAATGTAAATAGAGAAAAAAGGTTCCCTGTTACTCTGATGCTGAAAAGAAATTAGGAAGTTGATTTCAAGAGGCCCATTTCCTCCTTTGAAGAAGCTCAGAATTATCTCTCTGCTCCATGTGGGTGATGAGTCTTGTCTGGTTCAACACTTCCCAGGTATGAGCAATGCTGAAATAGCCGCAAATAAAACTTTTCGTATATAAACCCTAAATTACGTGTGAATAGTTTACATTATATCATAACAAATGACTATACAGAATTACAACTCTTGATGTAAAAAGGAAATGAAATAACACTCAAGCGTCTTGAGGAAAAAAGCTAAAGTTGGTGCTGAAACAAACAGCATTCCTTAAAATGAATAACTTTTAATGTTTGCTCACTGGCTGACTAGTTATGTGTTTCCCTGTTCACAGCCAAGCATTCACAATGGAACAAGATTAAAATTATTTTTATGGTAAGTCTTTCACTCTTTTTAATGTTGTGGATGTGCTTCTCTGTTTGTTTAAAACCCATGTAAAAGAGTTACAGATGAAATTTCATTTTTGTTATAATAATAAACCACTACCTTTGCTGTTATTGTTATTATTGCTGAAGCATGGCACTTGATCCCACAGTAATATCTAAAATACCAGTAACTTGTTATGCATTACTACTATCACTACCAAGCAAGGGCCTAACACTTCAAAGGGCTCAGTAACTGAGCAAATACTCCAGACGTTGTTGGAATTAAATAACATGGCACTTATGAATATAGCTTATGTTTCTTTCTTCATTTACAAGATGCAGTGAGTCAGAAAAGTAGCACCCAAGTATGATTAAAAAGAAATGCTTTCTGACAGCCTGCTCTACAGTGAATACTGAACATTGAGTCACCATCACCACCCCAGCACAGCATCATTTCTACTTCTTATTTGCCATTCCATAATTAGAACAAACGACATACTTGGGACACAGCAAGATGTTTTTAGTTAACTTTCTGCTTAAACCCATTTAAAGTCTTTACTGGTCCTTCCTCAAAAGGTAATGTACACAATCCTGATCTGAGCTCCTTTCATTTTAGAGACAACCCCATTATTATAAAAGTAAATGCCACCCACTTGCAAACATCAGACTTATTAACTCTGCAATTGCTGCTTAGCAAAGAGGGTAAAAATCACACTGCCTGTTCCAGCAGTTATCCTAGAAACTCAAGAAGATTAGATAATCACTGGCCCCCACAGTATTCCTTTTTCCTTCACATTTTCAGTCTTTTTTGTTCTGTTTTTGTTGGGGTGTTTTTGTTTGTTTTAATTTCAGCTTGTTTTGCTTGTAATTATTATTTAAGTACTGCTTTTTGTAAAAGTGTAAGTGATCTCTATGGTACCTTTGGTCATGAATCTATTTCTCAAAAAAAAAAAGGCTTTGAAATCCTTTTTGTTCATCCTCCAATTCAGTCATTGAAGTTTTGTCTTTTAAAACTAGCTTCTTGTAAGCAGGTCAGCTAGTGAGCTTTGATTTCAGTAACTATACTGAAAACTGACAACTATATAGATTCATTAACTATATGATACTGAAAGGAAATCTCTATATCCCAATTATTTAGGCTCAATTTCTTAAAAAAAAGTTCAGGAGTTTAACTTGCACTTTACCATCTATATATCTATTTAAATGCAAACATGTTTACAGCCTGAGGAAAAATTCCAAAAGATGTTAAATAAATATTTGCATCATCCAAGGAAATAAAATTTAAAAAAACCAAACAAAACAAAAACAAAAAAACAAAACAAAAAAAAACACCCCACAAAACAAAACAAACAAAAAAACCCTAAAACCAAAAACCCCTCAAAAAAGGGCCAAGACTCACAACACTGGGATACATGTACCTGGAGGGGAAAACATTAGTTGCAACAGCATCGATACAAATTTTGCAGTTCAATTAATTGGTATCTGAATTAATAGCATAAACGATGCAAAAAATATCTGAACTGGTTGTAAAATAGCAATGTTTCTGGAACTCCTAGCTTTATATGTATTACTTTCTGTTTCCAGCAAATACTAGGCAAATTAGTTTATCTTGATTCTAGTGAACAACCAGCAACAGGGAGGGAATGAAAACAGATATTTTAGAATCTCAGTTCTATAAGCATTTTTAAAGAGAACTCTTCTTTAGATATCTTACTGACCATTTTTTTCTTTTTTTTTCATGTCTGATCTTGAAAGCTTGTGAAAAACAGGAATGTCTTTTATACAGGACAGAGTTCCTCAGAAATCGATCCAAGCCACTTCTGGCTTCAATGATCCTGTGAAACACACTGCTGTTACTCACCGGTCTGGTGGCTCGCTGCAAACAGATCTTTTTTGTTGTTACTGGGGATTATTTTGGTGTGCCATCCCAGTTCTATAATCCATTGTCCTGGTTTCAGCTGGGATAGAGTTAATTTTCTTCCTAGTAGCTGATAATAGTTCTATGTTTTTGCTATGTATTTGTTTTAGTTGTTGCTAAATAATGCTTACCCTCATCAAGGACTTTGCAGTCTCATGCTCTGCCAGTGAGGAGGGGTATGAGAAGCTAGGAGGAAGCAGACACAGGACACCTGATCCAAACTAGCCAAAGGGGTATTCCATACCACAGCACGTCATGCCCAATATATAAACTGGGGGGAGTTACCTGGACGGGACCGATTGCTGCTATGACCGGGGTGGGTATCGGTTGGCAGGTCGTGAGCAACTGTGCTATGCATCACTTATGTTTATTGTTTTTTTCTTTTTCCCTTTCCCCTTTTAGTTTTATATTCTTTCCCCTTGTTTTTGGCAGTGAGGAGGGGTGAGCAAGTGGGGGCATGGTAGTGAGTTACCAGCTGCATTTAAATCATGACATCCATAAAATCCCAGAGATGTTAAGTTGTATTGAATTACTGCTTTAACAGGACTTGTGCAGTGGAGAAGAATTGCTAAAATGACTCCCTGTTGCTGCTTTTACAACCTCATGCTGTAAGGACCAGGTGGAAACAGGGAAGGGTGTAGAGCATAGCTAGAGCATTCCAATAACTGATATGTGCCACCACTATTACCCTAGTACAAACCTTCTTGCCAGCAAAACACAGTAGGTACAAAGCAGCTATAGCCACTACTGCCCAACAGATTCCTGCAAAAAGCGCCAAGTGGCTGCAAAGCAGAAAGGGGAATTTAACTATGAGGTTCTGTTACACATATCAGATGTGGTAGCTCATCAGATGTGAAGCCATGCATGGATCATCTAGAGATGTCATGTTCTCTAGAGTACCCCAAGATATAAACAGGAAGAATTTAGCAATTGTTGACCTGGTATACTTTAAAAATAGAAGATATGGCCTCTGAAGGCTTTGTCTTTATTTGGATTTAGTCCAGCAGTTAGGCAGCTGAGTCACAACCTTGCAATAAGACATACCTGCTAGAGAAAAATTGCTAAAACTGCTTCTTTCTTGCTGCTGCTACCAGTCTTTCACAGCTACCCAGCCCTTTCATTTGTGCACAGATGTCCCTGTCCTGTCCCTGCAGGTACTCCTTAGGAAATCTGGGGCCTCCTTAGTGTGACCAAAAAGTCAATGCTTCATAATTAAAAATCACACTTATTTGCACCTCACACACTTGATATTAATTAATAAGCTACACCAAAGAGATCAACCCACAATGCGACATACAAAAATCAAAGTGGAATCATATATTTATTTCCCATTGTGGTAAATTGTGTTGTTACCTGATACATTATTTCATACTGATTATGGGTCTAGGTTTGATGTCCTTCCATGGATTACGTATAAGTATATACACACACAAACATTAACCATAGCAGCATTAAAATATTTACATTTGAAAAATTAAAGAATTGATGTTCCACAAGATATTAAAAAGTAAAAGTATTCCTTACTGTAGTAGTAAGGTGTCATTTTAGTCATCACCTACTGAAAATTATTTTTAATGTCCAGAAACATTCCATCTTTACAGAATATACAGAATCAGGGAAAAATAATTTCAAATTATAGAAATTCCAATTTAAAATTGTTTAGGACCAGAATTTTGTTTTCTTACATCCTGAAAACATACTACAGATTCTCTTTACTCTTGAAATTATTTGTGAATTAGTCTTGTTCAGCTCACTATTAGTTAGATGAGAAAGAATTCAATTTTTCTGGCAGGATAGAATTGAAAAATTGCAAGAAAAAAAATGCTTATTCAACTAACAATTACAATAACAAGATTTGTTCTGTCAATATGGTCTTTTAATATACGCTCTTGATCTAAGTGATAGATGTTATTTCCTCTATACATGATTATTCAAGAACACGTTAGTAATACTAATTAATAAACAGAGACAAATGTTATGGTTAACTCACATAATCAGACCCAGTAAGGAAAAGTAGCTTATTTAATGTTTCACTGAAGCTTATAAGGAATTGATAGCAAATACTTATGTAGGAATTAAATGTGCTAGACATCCTCAGAGATTGCTTGGACTGTAAGTAAAATTAATAGTGCAATATCTTTGGGGGCAGTATTTTCATTACATGTTTATACAGCACCAAATATAACAAAGACTTTATCTAGATAAGATTTGTGGATACTATAAAATATATAAATACATGAAAATATAAAATTAGAAACAAGCTACTACTAAGTAATTAATTTAAAATTTTTTTTTTACAATATAAACTATGAATGTCAGATTTTTTTTTCATGGAATATTTGTAACATCTATTAATGTAAATCTTATTTATAATTAAGGAACTTCATTTCTTTCAAGATTCCCCTGATAAATTGTGGTCCTGTTTTATTTTCATTGAACATATGTAAGTTCTGTAAATGCTAATGGGAGTTTAACCTGTACACTAAGGCAAGACAAACCCCTTTTATGTTGAACGTTTAATTAATGTTCTTTAAAGAGCTTCATGTGTGCTATAATGTGCTGATTATTTTCATACCTAATTTAAAAACTGGGAGAGTACTAATAGGTTGTCATTCTGATGAAAAGATAAAAACATTTATATCGTGCATCTAAGTTCAAAACCAGCCCAGACTCATATAGCTACAAAATCAGGACACAGGGGGCAATACAATAATAATTAATTTCTAGAGAGTTTTTTGCATTTCATTAGTGTAACACTCATTATAGGTTCTCCAAATCAGTTATGTCTTATTTCTGTCTAATAGACAAGCTGTATTTGGGTCTCTGTTTTCAACCTATGCCAGTGACTTAGGGACATTACATTTTGTGATGGGCATCTCTATTTTTTTCTTGTAGACTGTTTTATCCTGACAAGTGTCACATACGAGAGTTCTGAGCAACAGTGTGTGCACACTCACTGAGTGTTGTAGTAACCAGTGATAAAAATACGACGACAGTGAAACTAAGTATGTAGGGCTGAATGACATTCAGAGGGTAATTGAGAAGGGACAGCTTGGTGATTCAGTAGAAGCTGAGCTGTGCTTTGTGTGTTGTTTTTGTGAAGATAGAATGGCTACTGCTAAGCATGCTGAAATAAATCTGAGAAAAAATTAATCTGATTTATATCCTACTTCTGCTATTGCCTGATTTTTGGGCTGCAAGAAGGTTATAAAATGTTTGAGGTTTTCTCAAGTCCATCATCTTCTCCCTGCTTTCATCAAAAGGACATTAAAGGCTCCTCCCAAGCATCTACTCAGACGTACATCTGACACATGATCTATGTTCAGGTGCCCCCAAACCTGTTAGAGGAGATGTTGTACAGTATATATGGGTAGACTGGCTGTGTAGTGCTTTATGGAGAAGAAAGACATGGATGGTCTTTAGCAGTACCTTAAAAATTAGAGTGCTCTTCACATAATTCATGGGAGGCACTGCTATTTGGGTAGTACTATAGGCCAAAACAATCTGTCCAGACAGTTGCTAGGCTAGGAACTGAGACAAAGCTGACCTGCTAACAAAAGATCTGATACCTGCACCCACTCAGTGATAACATAAACTAAACTAAGACATTTGAAAACTGCAGTGTGTGGGAGAAAATGCAAAGTGAAGATTAACTCACTTTACAGATATGCAACTTCATCATGCAGACATGATAAAGCCTCTTACCGAAGGAGACTAATTCATTCTGCTTAACTCCTAGAAGCCTTTAAGGAGTGGCTGATGGAGGTATGAGAGCAGAGAAGAAAAAATGGCCATGTCCTAACTGCATCAAAGTACAATACAAGGCTTCAGGAAACAATACAAGAATTAGGACTGTTCTAAGACCTCATCAAAAGTCATTCAGCTGCAGTTTTGTTCATTGTACGTGTTAATATACCACATTCTGAGGCTATGCATTATAAAATCACAAAGTAGGTGACTGTGTTGCTGTATTTTCACTTGGAAATGCCATGATAAGCTGGAATAACCTTTTACTCTCACTGCAGGGGTTCCCTTGCCCACATCCCTTACAAAGCAAGGGGTAAGCTGTCTAAAAGATATTCTCAGTCAGCAGGCTCAGCAGATGAGCAGCCCACAGCATTATCTAATCAAACATTTGAGCATCAGAGGCCTTAAAGTTTGCACAGACTGTGAAGGGCATTTGGTACTTTTGTTAAATTGTTTGTATCTACAGCTGGCAATTTTTAGCTGTGGATTTACTCCAGAGAACTTGTCCCTAAAAGTAGTCACAGTAAATTTGGATGTTGACATTGGCAGGAACAGCACTGGTTCTAAAGTGGAAATAATAAGGATTATATATATATTATTTGACCAAGTGTTGTTAGACTGTATTCCTATGTGTCTGTTCCAAGGAGAAGCCTTTTTTTCTTCACTTTGTAGTACATCACTTGTTCCCAAGTTGAGGCTCCAATTGTTTATTTTCAGCCCTTTTTGAATCTGTAGCTAATCTAAAAGCAAATATATCCTTTAATTTAATTTTTTTTTCTGTGTGAGAGCTGGGAAGCTAAATGTTGACCAAATTTCTAACTGTTAAAACTAATAACATTTTAAAACATTGACATAAGGGAAAGGAATAGGAAGCTGTTAGGACACATCCCTTAACGATGCTGTTAAGAACAGAGGAGAAGGATAAAGCGAGTTGCAGAAAACAGATCCAAACTCATCTCCTTTCAGTGTGTGGTTTCCACTTTTTCATGCAGGAAAGGTGGATAAAGGGGATATGTTAAGATTGCAAGATCTGTAATAACATGGAAGAAGTTGCTAAAGGAATGCTCAAGCTGATCAGAATTCTGAAAATATCTTTTCATATCTAAACAGTTAATGCTACTTATATAATGATCTCCCTAACTACTACATCCACAAAACCATTTAGGCCTCATTGTCTACAAGTTAAATGCAGCCCTGTGCTATATGTTGATAAAATCGTCAGGCAGTCTGAGCTCTGCCACATAGATAGTCTGCTTCATCATTTGACATAATCCACAGTCCCTAGACCTCCAGTCTCTATATGTGACTGCTGCCATCTTGTTCTCTGGAAGATAACTAGAAAGCAAACCACTCTTCTTCCACCATCATACATACCATTTCTACTAACAAGGATAGTGTCTTCTTTTGAAGTTTGATTTACAGGTGCTATAGAGCCATTGTGCTGACTGCATGTCGGTCTCCAAGGAAACTAGTAGCATATATATTCTAGAAGCATCCCTGCAAGAAAAGAAGTGTTATCAGAAGTATTCCCAGCATAACCTCTGCTATGAGCAGAAGCAGAGTTCAAGGTCTTCTGTTGAATGGTTGAAGGATGCTGTGTTCAAATAAAAGGCTCCTAAGAAAATAATAGCAAGTCAAACTGAGGATCTGGCTGTTGTAAAGTCTTCAGTTCTGAAAAAGTCAGAAATTGAAAAATAAACTATTTAAAGCTTTAGAAAGGCTTGATATTCTTTTATAATTTGGGCTAATTTTAGATTAGCATCTCTTCTGTATGCTTAAGTATTAGCATTTTCCTTAATATGTTGCCTTTTTGTGGCTATTATGCTTCTCAACCCAATCCACACCAGCTTGCACCTCTGATTTTTAAAGTTGATGCTCAACCTCTATCTAGATTTTTGCATAGTTTATCTAAAAGATTGACCAGAGGCACAAGATACTGCATCTCAACCATGAGGATTGCAGTCCTCTTTGCTCCCAGGAGCCAAGCAGCTGGGTTTCCTATGGCTGGGACAGGTATTCTATGTGGTAGAAAGGCTCTGTTGTTGTAAAAGACAGCACATGAAAGTGTGCACTTCCATGATCATGAAATTTTTTCTGTGGCATTTTCAGAGTATTTGCAGTAAAAGCAATGTCACGCTTGAATTTTAAATGAGGAATAATTTCCCCTTATTCCCTAAATTCCTCTGCAAGTTCCCATCTGAATAAGATGTGCTTTCATTTTTTTTTTTTTTGTCTTGAATAAGTTAAGGATATTATTTATTTGATCCTAGCGGAAACTACCCAGGAAGAGCTGAATTAATCCCAGTCTAAAGTTTGAGCTCCTAAAGCACTTTGGAAACATGAAATGAACAGTATTACGTAATATATGAGATCCTGATCATTGTTGCAGTAGTACTGACTGTTACAAACATAGCTGCTCATTCTTCAAACTAATTTTCTCTTTCAATGGCACAATTCAGTATAACCAAACACAAATAAACAGAACAAAAGACTAAATCAAACAAAGCAAATAAAAAGCGTAAAAGACAGCTGCCAAAAACGTATAGTTTTGTTCCCAGCTTGGAACCAAGTGGATCATGATAATGCCAAGCATTTTCACAAAATAGTTTAATTTCACTTTGAGAAGGACTTTCAGTTACATAACCCTCTCTGCTAATGCCTAAATCTTGTTTCTTCAGTCTTCAAATGTTTTCCTCTAGCTTTATGTGTCTGTTCAGATACACATTTAGGCAAAGTTCAAATCTGATATTCAGGAAATTAATGGAACTGGTTGGTAGAAGAAAAAGGTTTAAGAAATTTTATAGAGGAAGATCAATTAAAGTAATTAAAAAGATATTGCTTGCAATTCTTTCTTTTTTTTTTTTTTTTTTTTTCATTTTACCACTATTTATATCGGAAAAATAGCATGTGATGGAGTTAAGTTCTCATTTGCCCCTATGGTACTGCTTATCTTCACCTTTCATATTATGCAGCCTTTAGATGCATATAAACAACTACAGTCATTCTAATGGACAGATAAAATGAATCATCTTCTTGTAATATAAAAACATAGTCAATGTGTAATTTTCTACAGCAATTCTATTGAATCAGGAATGTAACAACTGTAAGCTTGGTAGCATGTAATAGCACAAGAGTTATACCCGATTTCCAGAAAAAGATTCTTTTACCAAATAACAATCATGCATGCATCTTAACCTGGCTTATATTTTCTTCTCAGAACTGGCAATATGTCAAAATAGTATTCACAAGACAGTCTTGCAAATACTTGTTCCCAAGCACCCACCATGTGAGCCATCATCTGCCATTATCATTGCATTACTCTCTCATTATGAAATACGATTTAACGCAACATTGTGCAACATGAGAATGTTTTCAAATCCTTATGCTACCTTTTTGCATTTCTTATTGAATTTGTCCTGCATTTGCCATTTCAATAGACCTTTGTTATTTGATGTTGAAACATTTTAGGTAAACAGAGATATTTTCCTATTGATTTCCACATCCCACATGAAAACTAGATTAAATTTACAAGACTCTACCAAATGTTAACGCTTCATGTGATAGTATACGCCCAAAAGCATGCATTCAAAGTAGACAGCAAAGACACTTTGCCAGAGACATAATAGCAGGGAAAAAAAATATTCAAAAGCATCATGATTTGGATTAACTTTTCTACTTTCCTTGAAAAATGTTTTGCAATGGAAGAGACAGCTAATAAGAGTTTTATAGTCATATACATAAGAGCATCAATATACAGTGTTTTCCTTGACAGAAAACACAAGCCTATCTTAGCACCAGAAAACACAGACAGGAAATCTGACATGCTTTCTTAGAATCATGTCCAAGTGGGGAAAGTATAGAAGATCAGATATTCATAAGGGCTTATCTAGTGGAACAGCAAATACGTTCATAGAATTTGTATATTGTTCCACTATCTGAAAGGTGATCAAGCCATCAAATATCAAAGCAATAAAAGAGCAACCTGCCAATTTACCAAACTCAAATTCGAAGACATCTAGTGAGGGAGACAAACAGAGAAGGAAGTAATTTTTACCACCTGGCAAGGATGCAGATTTAGGTCAATACCAGAAAAAATACTTATAATAGTATGAAGAAATATAGTGGTATTATTAGTATTATGCTCATTATAAGGCACTTACCAAACTGAACAATACAAGTGATCTACAGAACCCAACCAGAGTTAATTTGAAAAGAAAGCACAAAAAGGGTATACGAAATTATCCCCTTTAAAACCTAATAACATTTTAAAATGCTTGATGGTTTTGTGCAGAGAAGCATGAGAGATGAGCTTTGCAAATTGCAGTGATGAAAACATAAGAACAGATTTCTTTCCCCGCTATCGCATTGGAAAATAGCCTGTGCAATAAAATACTAGAGGGATAATTACTGTTCCTTCAGGCATCTGACCATGTCATATCTACCAGCCAGCCTTTCAAGTGCAAGAGAAAATCCTGTTTTCATCCAAATCTGAAAGATCTGAGAAAAACCCAAATCAGTTTGTAGGTGAGTTAACTTCTACCTAAGCAATTTGGTTAATAATTTCAGCCCTTCTCCTTGGAGGCTGAAGAAAAATAAATTTCTGTTGCAGTTCTGTTGTTAGTTCAAACAACAAAGCCTTAATGCTTGACCATGTATTGACACAGCTCTGATGCTGAAAGCCTAACAGCAGAGATGCTCTGATCAGATAACATAATCAAATGCTTAAAAACACTTTTAAAGCTACTAATAAAACAAGATATAACGATAAAATAGATTGACCAATGTAGCTTGATTAATCTTAAAATTTCAATTATTTTATTGTGGAATTGAAATGGAGGAAGAAAATAGACTTCACAGCTACAAGAGTAATTCTGCACAGCAGTCATAAAAAAGTGATTACAAGGTTATGGACAATTTGAGAATAATGTGAAGTTACTTCAGGAGTTACGCTAGGCATGTTTTTTCTAGATTAGGTTTAGATCAGGCTATTTAGAGGAGCTTCATACTAGATCCTGAGAATGGAATCATGCATATTACTATGCATTACTATCCATTATACCATAAAGATAAAATTAATTCTCTACTTGTTAGAATGGAGGGCAACCCTCATATATTACCTGAATTTTGAGTATTTGTTTTCATTTTTGTCTTAATTGTACAACATCTCAAAAAATATGTCTAATACTTAGACAAAAGGAAAATAAAAAATAAATCCTAGGAAAATTGGTGTGGTCGGTATGAACGTCTTCTGGGTTCTATGTAGATGGTTAGTTTTACTGACACTTCCCACTATAGTTACTCAAAACCTGGCACATTATTTAGGTTAATTAATCACAAAATCATATCATTGCCTGCTAAAAGTATTAATAAATGGAGTTCCTCCTCTCCAGCTTTGTGAAAGATAGATAAAGTGTATTGGGCAGCCCATACAATTTGAGAATATGACTTCTACCACACCAAGTCAAGCCTCATCATTTAAGTAAGATCAGAAGCACTCTTCCATTGGGAAAACCACTCTCAGAAAACATTAGTCCTTTCTCCTCCTTTTGGATCGATTAGCCTATGTATGAAATAGCCTTTCTTTCAGTACAAAAACATTCAATCTGAACAGAAAAATTTCTGAGAATCAAACAAATGTAACAAAAATGAAGATCAAACCAAATCTGCTGCTACATTTCGTTTCCGACTATTAACCTTCCCTCTTTCAAATTCATCATCTTAAAGCATCATCTTGGGCTAGAGGAAAATGTCTGATCCTGCTAGCTTCACTACTGAAATTCAGCTACCAGCTTTTTGGTTTTTTCCCTCTATCAACACATGTTTCAGTGACCAGCAAAGTCAGCAAACACCAGACTGTAAGCAGAGGTACAATCTTCCATACAACTCAGAAAACACACTTCATCCCACATTTGTGTTGTAATCACTTGCCCATACCAGCAGGTATAACAAATTTGATTTCCATAGATGAGCAAAGAAGAGAAAGGCTTACATCAGCAGCATGTAATTTCCACTTGTCAACAGAAACAGGATTGTAATTCACATTTGCAATGGGAAACCAATGTACTAACCATTTAAGAAGCAGAGCTACTATTCACAAATATCTAAAATGTAGATTTCCCACAGGGTTTTTCCCCCCTCTTACTGTATGCATTTCAATAATTTGAAATGGGCTCCTTACATATATATTATATACCTCTCTTGGGACTTTAAGTAAACATTTTAAAACATTTCATTCATCAGCTGAAATCTACTGCTTCCTGACAGAAAACATGATAAAATACAACTCCTATTTCAAAAGGCATAGTAGTTAAATTTAAAGCATTACTGTATCTTTGATGTAACATTAAAGCACAATATTAAGATCTTTCAGATTAACTGAGATGAAAGCTTAGATCTCCCCACAAGCTTTTAAAGAAATTAAAAACAGAGAAACCTAAGCATGTATAATATTTTAGGATCCAAAAGGGTATGCTTCTTTTAGATCACCACTTGTAAGTGATCTGAGGTAGACATGTCCCAACTATTAACTGTATTTCTATTTCAGCATATTTTAATAAAATTGTTTCTACTTCATATTTACTATTTATTAATCTTCATTCTTATTGCTTAAATACATTTTACTGCTCTTGCTACCTACAAGAAAGAGACAGAAGAATAAAAGCTGTCACTATAAAGACTTCCTCTACATCTTCAATTCTACACTTCATTAATGTTCCAGGTGGTGTTAATAGGCACTTCTAATGGGTGAAAAAATATTGCATGGTTAGCTTTATTCTCTGACCTACACATGTTTGCAACTGTGGCCCAAGAAACATCTAACACAGATTAAGTACAAAAGAGCTTTTGTTCCCAGATCACAAGCATCAGTCATGAAAAAAGGAGTCAGCTTGAATCCTACCCAAGAAATCAGAGATTTATGACAGTTTTATAAGGATTTGAAGTATCTTCCCTACTTGTGCTGAGAATGGAGTTTTTTATTTTCTCCCCTTAGAATGAAACAAAATGCAGTGGTGGTTGAGACAACTGTGTGACACCTGAGAGATTGGAGTTAATCTGGGAAGTAGAATAGCTCCAAGGATATCAGCAGCTGGTGGGCAGGGTGCTCACTGGGGCTTCAGGGGAATGATAAAAGTCACAGAGCGCGTCTCCCACATGCCAGGTCTGTACCTCAGCTATTCCCTATGGGCTAGCTATGGTTCTTTTCTCTCTGAGGCTTTTATTAGTTGCTAGACATTCAAGAGTTAAGCGATGCATTAAATCTTCATGCCAGTAGCGTGCTTCATTAGTTACAAAAAAGCTTCCTAAATCTATTCAGAAATCAAATAAATTCAGCTAGAAATATACTAAACTTCTGATGACATGATTTATCCATTTTATCAGTATCAAACCCCAAATACTGTATTTTGTTTAAATGCAAGATATTTAAATTTGGTTCGTATTTGCACTCTGTTATTAAGTCTAACTGAATAAGTAGATATATTCTTTGCAAATAAACTGAGACAAGTTTAGCTAAGATACATATAAGAGCTGTGAAAGAGTTAATATCACATCTCTTGCATACCAACATGTTGTCATTCCTACAGATTTTCACCTCACAAAGTAGACTCTTGCATTTGAGATACCATATGACTATTTCCTCTCTAGCAACAAATATAACATACCCTTTCTGCATCATGCATGAAGTACACCTGTCATTTTATTCAAATTAGCACATCATCATCCAAATTGTATCAATCCATCTGTCACTAAAATTTAGAGGTATATTATCAACATCATATATAAGGAGTTAAGCATGCAAATTCCTACACATTGAAGGGATTCAACACTCATAAGAATATTGAAATACTAAAAATTATAGTCAGTGCAGCAGTCTTATGTACCTAATGTTCCACAGACTTCCCAAGGTTTTTGCTCAAAGTTTAAGTAGGAAAGAAGATACATTTCACAGAGCAGACAAACAAACAAAGAAAAAAAAAAAAATCAGAGGGGTTTTTTTTCAGCACGAAAATGTAGCTGCCATTCCCACATTCAAAACTTGCTAAATTGGGCAATTAATACAGAGAGTAATAATGTTTGTAATAGGAGGTACAAACCCATATATTTTAAGAGATCAAGCTCTTGCTGTAGACTGGTCTCTTGAAACTTACATTTGGCAACTGCCAAAGTACAAAAAAAAAACCACTTTGAGCTTTTACATATAAAAAGTATGTACTCATAGTTATTTTTGCACCTGCATATATCAGAACATGCATAAATAGATTTTAATCATTCGACATATCATCCCATTCTAATGAAACAGCAAACATCTTTTGCAAGTACTGCATAGGGACCACATCATTTTAACAGCTGTATGCTTTATTGAAGCCTAGGAGGTAGAAAAAAGAATGCAAAAAACCCCACTCCATGTTTACAGTACACATTCAAAGACATCTGTCTTCTACTCAGAGAAATGTATCTATCTGTAATGGTACTGGTATATAGATGGAGAACTTTGGTGTGAATAAGTGAGGGAATGAACTGGGGGAATGACATTTTCCAAATGTGTATAAATAGATAGGCAAAATGACTTTATTTTTCTTTCTGTAAGGATGAAGTAAATAAATTACATCACAGGTAAATATTTGGGGCCTGACCTCCTCCTAGCAGAAGGTAATAGAATTAAGCCTAGGCTTATAGACGAGTTACCTAACCTAAGTAGTTCTGTCCAAAGTATACTTTTCTTTTTCTGTTTTTGACGCTGTTATCTGGTTGTCTCTGACCACCACATACAGGTTCTGGCTTCCAAACCACAAGAATATAGCATCATTTTGGATGCTGCAGATTAGATCTCCTGCCTTCTGCTCCCTCCCCAGAGGGGCACAGTATCATCTGTGTCCTGTATTGTGTTTGCCAGCCCTCTGCAGGTAACCTGGATACCAAAGCCATATAATAAAGTACTAGCCCTGCAGTTTAAGCAAGTGACTCCTGTTCTGGATGGGTGACCTGTGGAAACCAGCTCATGCCATCAGGAGTGACTCCTTGTATCTAACTGTAAAACGGGAAGCTGCAGCTGGCAGAGCTGAGAGTGCAGCCTGACCTCTGCCTCAAGGTATCCTACTAAGTGCAGCTCGGTGAAAAGGCTGCCGTTTCTGCCACTGTGTTTCTCCATAGGTTGTTTTGCAATTGGTCACATGAAATAATATGTTTTAAGTTTTGTTTTAAAAAGACTAAATACACCTTTTTCATTTAAAATTATTGAAAATAACAGCCTGGAAAAGATGTCTGACATAGTGTCCAAGAAATAACTTTCTGTAATCCTTATTTGGATTAAAATTGGCATAAACCTCTCCACATTTCTATGTGGTTATTCAGTGTTTTGAAATTAGGATGTTATGAATTTCAGTAAAGTATGAGTTGGTGAATAAGTGCAGGGCTGCTTATTTCTTCCTCAGCATGTCTTAGTCACTGACTGCTGAGGTTTTAAGTTTTAAACTTCAGGACATTAAGCATCAGTATGACATGGCTTCTGCTTCCCTGCCGAAGTATATTCCCTGCTTCCCAGAAAATCATTAGATGCCATTGTAGCTCACTCTATTATTGTAGGATTTTGCTGTCAACTGAGTAGAAAAAAGGAAATGAAAAAGCTCAGAGCCACCTATTGTTTCTCTAATTTCCATCAGTTGATCCGTGATACCAAATACTTCTGACTGAATGAATCAGAGATCTGCAGAGCTGGTACATTTTCCAAATTTAGGCCCAGATTTTAATAGTTGTAATGACATACATAACTTCTGCTCTGTTGCAATAAACGTTTAATGGACTGTTACTTTCCAAGACTCCTGTTGTTAAGGATGATTACAACATAGGGATTACAGTACAAATGGTATGGACTGGAAGATTAAGGACTCATTTTTTTAGAAAAGCTCTAATAGCCCTTCAACAGGTCCATGTCTTAAAATGAAGATAAAATTCAGATAAAAAACAGGTGTAAAAGATATAAAGGCATGGCTTGCTATATATATATTTTTATATATATATATTTATATACACACACACTGGCTATCTAGCCTGTTGCCCTTTGTGCCACACACTTCAAAATCAAATCAAGCCACTGCTTTGATCACAAGCCCCAGCAGGTTTGTGACACAGCCTTCAAGTTCTCTAATGCTGATTCATTGTGAATGTGCTCTATTTGGTGCCTGGATGTATCCTTAGACAGGGACTGAGGGATGAGATCACATTGGCCCACCTTATGCTAGACCATATTTTACTCTGAAAGTAATGCCAGTGAAATCAGAGCAATATGCATGAGATTAAGAGTGTCAGCTATGACAGATAGAAACTTGACAAGGGGAAGGGAAGGCATCAGCACTGCAACAGAGATGTCTGCAGCATGCTAGTCTAAATGGCAGAATTTAGTCCCCATACAGGTCCTTTATAAAGTTTTTAAAGATGTTAGTATTTAATTAACAAATCATTAAAAGGTTTTGCTAGCTCTTTTATAGAATTGTAATGATCAGATAAAACAAAGTGGCCCAATGAGCAATAAAAATAAATCTTAACAGTATACAGACTGTTTTAAAGACAAAGGTTAAAAGGGTTCAGTTGCTGCTTACAGTAGGACTAGAATTGAAATGAAATAATTTAAAGTTAAAATTCTAAAACTTTCTGAGTACACAAATAAAGTCTGATATGTGGGTTTTAGCAGCACTAAGAATTATGGTTTTGGCATGTAAGGAAGGCAGAGAAGAAGATTTTGGAAAAGGGATGAGAGATAGCTATGCACATCAAAGACTATAACCTGTGATTAAAAGAAGCTTAAAGCCAGCAGACAAATGTGACTGGTTAGGGTAATCACAGATCAAATTTTCCTCACACCTGCACTTCTATAAAGATTTTCTCCAGTGCAGCAATGTAATCTTAAAACCTCATGTTTCATGTCCTGAGCTCTCAGCAATAAAGCACTAATAAGTTCTTTAATGAGGATCAGTCTTTCAAAAGAAAGAATAAAATACATAATTTACAGCCTCCATAAAGTCACTGTACTATAGTTTTTCTTGCTACAAACTGGCAAATTTAAGTATCAACCAAAATATGCCAAAAGTAACATGAAAGCTGCTTGCTCAGACAGAAAGCCAAAGAGCACATCAATATTAGACATTCTTAAAAAAAATTATATATATTATCTTGTAAATGGCACACATTGTAGCAAATATAATCACTTTCCTGTTTCTTTGTCATCTCCTCTCTCCTGACACACTGTTTTTCCAGACTGTTCAGTTTCACGAAGCAAGGAATCACCATGTGCACGGAATGATTTCTTTTTTTTCAATAATGCATGCAGAGGCTCTGGACTGTAGTCTGTCACACACACTTAGCTATATAGCTATAGACTTCACAGGATCACTCGATAGTTATTATGAGCAGGTGTGTCAGACTAACGGATTGTGTCCATACTACTGTTTCTGTAACACAAGACTATAGTGACTTCACATGACAAGAAGTTATACTGTTGTTCTGCCATTTTGTTTTTAATAGAGCTCTCTGAATATTCATTCGAAGGGGCATTTTTTAAGAAAAAATGAAAATTAACCATGAATTTTTTAATCAAACAATGTAAGTTAGCATTATTCTGTATATTACACATTTTTGAATAGACAACTGAACATCTAGATCTTATAACTAATTTTGTAGCATCAGTATGAGACAGAGGTAATGGCTAATGATGTCATTAGTGAGTTTAACCTCTCTGAGGAATATGGTATTTCAATCTGCAAAGCATAAGGCCTAAATAAGGCCTTAAGCAGTTTAAAATGTTTGAAGGGTCTTTTTATTATTCTATGCAGAATACTTACCTGGTTCTAAACACAGACTCTAAAGCTGGAAGAAACTGAATGCATACCTGAAGAATCAAAATACAGAGCTACGAGCAGATGCACTGCTTCTATAGGCTGACAGAACCCCCTTGAAGTCAAGAGAGTTTAGCCCTTACATGGTGTGTTTCCAATATTTAGCCAAGTTATTCTCTTAACACACCATCAAAGGCACTACGCACAAGACTACTGCCTCTGTAGTGCCTGTGGTTTGATTCTCTTTTGTCTCATCAGCCTGCCAGAATGCCAGAGCTTCAGATAATAGATTTCAGAGACCTCAGAAGTATTTTCTCCTCCTTTGCACAACAGCAAATACCTGCTATTTGCAGCCACAATTAACTAATTTCTGGTTTATGCCACACCATTATTCATAAAATCACTTGCTACAATCAACATATAACAACTGTGTGGATGGTGTTTTTCCATTTTTTTTCTTCCAATCTCATTGTAACAGTGGCCTGTGATAAAAATTACAGGAAATTTGATAAACAAGATGGCTCAGTTTGTGGTTCTCATAGTACTTTAAGACAAAAATAAAAAATATAGTTCTAAAGATAAAAAATGGTAAACATCTGATGAAGTTATTTTACCAAGGGAGGCAAAGGTTTCAAAGCTCCTTTCCTTTTAGGCCCTTGGGTAAAGTCAGTACTTGGAAATTACATGCTTGAAGATTACTTTTATTCATAATTTCCTTTCAGTGTGATAGCATTATCTTTAACAGGTAGTCTCAGTAGAGTTTTGTTGTCTATAGCATTACTTTTTTTTTTTTTCAGAAGTCTTATTTTTTAACTTTCCTTCAGACAATATTTTTCCTATGTCAACTGCATTTTCATTCAATAAAGAAGTTAAAAATCAAGTTTAGATTTGAGGCCCTCGATAGCAGGAAAAAATTTGCATCTAGGCAACCTGGCAATGTGGAAGAAGATAATAAAACTTGAGTCATCTATTTTTATCTCAAAATTCTGTAACTTAGGCTGAAGCATGACATGAATCAAAGTGGAACAATTAAACCCTCCTATATAAATCTCCAAAGAATAGGCACTAGATCTATTCCAGTAACATCTGCAATTGATAGCACAATAATATTTCCTACCCAAAACCTCCCATCTCTTAATATTCCAAGGAACACCCATTTGCCTGCTCACTAGACCTAGATCTGCAATGCCATTTCACTACTGGCTGATGTTCAGTCATTTAGGATAGGAAGTTGAACAGCCTCAAACCTGTCATATGTATTGTACCTCTTCAACTATACAATTTTTATCTATCAGCTTTAAAATCTTCACACTGCTCTCAGTAAAATCGGCAGGAAACTAAAGATAAAATATAAAAAGTATCATCTAACACTGCTGCTATTTTACATGATCTAGCAGGGCTAAGCCCCTACTTAGTAGACATCTGTCAATTTTCTAAATACTTTGTTTAGAGATGGTGGAAGAAGAAGAGCAGAACTGGCGAGAATACTACAAAGCAGTACTATCACCCCTGCTTAGCTGCACTTGAAAGCATCCACAGAAGCCAAGACAAACAGCACTCCAGCTGACCTCACAATCCCCTCTATGCAAACACAGCATGGTTTTGAAAAAACTCATTAAATTTTCTAAACCACCATATTTTATAATTTTACCAGTTTGGCTAAATGTTACGTAAACACTGTAGACTTACAGTATCATATGTTGCTAGGAGGTTAATCTCTGCTGAAAAGTACATATTTAGCTGTATATGTACATACAGAATTACAGAATATGTAATCCAAGCACTAAATTACATTGCATACTGAATAGGAAGACTAATTCTTTCTGTACGCTTGTTCCATATGGTAAGAATTTTTCATTCCATGCTAGAGAAAAACATGAAGGGAAAAAATAAAGTTACAACAGAGAGTTCTATTGAACATATTCAGTGGGAAAAAAAATTTATCGCAATATTTCAGGTGTAGTGAAATTAGCTCTAACAGGAGGCAACACTAAAAAAATATATCATCTTAGGATATTTTCAGTATCTTTGTTACTCTAGAACAAATTAATTAATTAAGATGAAAAGGTAAAAACTGTTGAAATCGCATACCTTTGCTATGCATATCCTGTCAGCTTTCAATGTAGCCCTCCATAGCTACCCTAGTAGACACGTATTACTCAGAAGAGCAGGCTGCCATCTCAGTTTTACCTGCTTTGTCAGAATGGAGCAAAGAGGAGGGAATGGGGAAGAGGAGTCAATTGAAAAGACTGTCCTGCGGTTCTTGAGCACAGCATGTATCCCCTACCTACCGTATCCTCTACCTACCCTTTTGCAGCTGCAAGGACCAAAGGCTCATCCTTCTGGTCACTTTTGTCCTCTGTAGGAGAGAGGACATAGCTTAATCTTCATTAGAAATTCTCATCTATCCTCTTCTGCTAATCAAAGTGGGTGCTTTCATGGAAGCCCTTCACAACTGCAACAGTAAAGACAGGAGATGTGAGACAGCAAGCAGGATATGGGCAGATCAAAATTTGGTGCTAGGAACATAACAAGATTTATTACTTCTTGGCAACTTTCCCCTTGCAGCTGATCTTTATTTTTAGTCTGTATTGAAGCAAAAAACCCACGACATTTGATATCTTTAATACTATCATCTACAGGCAGAAGGGTGCATTCTGGCTAAAAATTAGTCACTAGGCTACTTAACTGGTAGCTGGCGATTGCTCTCAGCCTGCATACCTATAGAATGATAGGCAGGCATGTAATAAAAACTCCTCCATGTCCCCCATCGCCCTTTCTTTTTCCTATTTTTCAGAGGTTTTTCCATTTCTCTCTAACTGTGCTTCTTTCATGGACCTTTGTAAGTGGAAGGTATACTAAATAATGTTTGATTTACATGTTTGAATCCACTTTGTTAAATTTACTCAGAACCCAGGCAAAACAAGTTTGACCCACTTTAGTCACTGCTGTTGAACTATTGTTTCAGAGTGGACAAACATAAGAGCAAAGAACATTGCTTAAAATGAAAGTTTTCTCTTTGTGGAAATAGGTGCAGTGTATAGCTGGGGAGGCCTTACTGATGCCAATCCCTGTGCAGGCACCATATACAACTCCCTGCATCAGGCTGCTGTTCTCTGTAAGAGAAAAGATAGTGAAACCACAGGTTAATAACTTGGGGTTCATTTAATATTTCCATATTAGCTGGAATATATCAGTAAAACTCTTGAAGTAGCAACCTCCCTGCTCTGCCAGCAACCAGGGTGACAGCTCAGAAGGATTACATTCAATTTCTTCGTTGTCCAGCGACTAGAAATGATGGAAATTAAAGCTGCACTCCAATTAGATAGAAAAATAATTCAGATTTATTAAATTATTGCAGACCATGCCGTTCTCATGAAGCTACTTCTGAAGAGTGTGTCTTACTAAATCTCTTAAAATATATGGACTGTAACCAGCTTTAACCCACATGGCAGCTCTTCCATTCAGTAACCAAACTGTTTCATGTAGAGATTAACCCAGTGATCCCATGCTTGAAAGGGAATGCTGCACGACTTCATTCTAGCACAAGAATTCTGCTGGGAAAGGCTAATTAGTCCGCAGTAATCGCAAAGTGGTGAAACCTGAAGGAAATACTGAACAATAACTCTACTAAGGTGCTTCAGCCAAAATAGTAGATTTTATGTATATGCTATAAATAAATGCAATGTTATCCTATAGGATCAACAAAAATTATGGGAAATATATCATTAGCTGGATATTACATTCATAATTGGCTGCTAAATAAGCAGCTTTTGGCATGGTGTTTGTGATATAATGTTAATCTATGTAAGAAGAAACAGTCTGCAACATCTAGCAAGGACTTTTTTATGGTAAATTAAATTGATGAAGATTTTTTTGCTTACTTTGTCATTGGAAGTCAAAGGATTCTTTTAAAAACTCTTTAAATTGCAAAACACATTTCAAGCTGTAGTCAGGTTTTCAGTTACTTAGACCATGGAACTTCCTTTGGGAAGCCTGGTCTACTGGAGGCTGATGGGGGTCTACCTGTCAAGGAAGGGGAAGAGCATCTTTGTGCAGAGACTTGCCAGGCTGGTGAAGCCCTGGGGAGGAGGGGCATCAATCCCTCCCAACCTTACAAGTTGGATGCTGGCACTTTCAATGAATGCTCAGAGTGATGCAGAGCTACTCCAGCTGCTCCAGCCAATCAGTTGGCCTTATTCCAGGACTTGGCTCAGATGTCTCTGGATAAACGCACATAGTATGGGGAATAAACAAGAGGAATTCGAGATGTGCATGCACCTGCAGTGGCTAATCAAATATCTGAGTAGAATTCATCAGAATTAAGCACTACAGTGTTTCTCTAAATTTGTCCACAGGAGGACCAGGACGAACATGTTTACACCCTTTACTTCTTATCAAGAGCTGCTATAAATAACTATGTTAGAACCTGTGCCACAGAGCCAACTTGTAGGAGGCACCTTGGTAGAAAACCGGGGCATTAGTTTCCTGTTAAATTACATGTAACATTCCGATGAGTGACAAATACTTGTCGGAGAAATAGGCTACCTAAAACTCACCTCACCACTTTTCCTCTTTTTCACATTTGCTTCCCCATTCAGGAGAGGTTTAGTTTAAGATCTCCAAGTTCAGTCTGAAAATGAAAACCTGTGTAAAATTCCAAAGATGAGAATGAATGTGTCTGAAGCCAGAGAGGCTGTTTGCTAGATCAGTGATTTTCACACAGATCTGAACAAGTGCATGCAGCTTGTCCAGTGGCACATATTGTTGTCTTTACTTGAGTGGAAATCATTTGACTGTCTGAAATAACAGTACAAACCAGAAGAAACAGCTTTCCATGAATAATTTCAATTTAGACATTCTTTCTTTCACCAGGTCAGACTGCGGAGGTCGTTCCAACTCAGTCTTGTATTTGAAAAGATGGTAAAATGACTAGATGCAGCAGTTATTAGATTAGAAGAACCTTGTGGGGCCCAAAAATACAAAGGGATGATGAGGCAAAGAGCAGCCATGTGAAACAGGAATGGGTATTCCAAGAAACAAAGAAAACAGCACTTGGGAAATGACACTGTGTACTTGCTATAAACCTGACAAGATTTGACTTTGCACTGAAAAATAATTAAGATTATTGCATTCTTCCAGTTGATTAAAACAAAGCTAGGAAACTGAAGCTGCTGACAAGGTTGTAGCTCTTCAAAATCTTGTCTTCTGTAGAATGCCCCATATCAGCCTGGCCAAGTTCATTATGGAATAATAAATAAATAAATGCTTCAATAAATAGATAATTGTCTCATTCCTGTTCTGACACAGTGCATGTAGCCCTCAGCTACACTGTCTTTAAAGCAACATTTAAATAATCCTTCTAGAACCCTTGTAAATAAACAAATACTACTTATCTCTTTCCAAAGCAGGAAATTGAAGTAATGAGATTAAAATATTTTTCTAAAGATTGGGGAATACTTTCTTACAATAAGAATAAAAAAATCACTTCACTTTGACTAAATCTGTGTATTAGAATGTAAATGTAGTAGTATGAACAATCAATACAGCTTACTGATTCGGGAAGGATTATATGTTGATAAAAGAAATCTGATTAGATGGCCGCATGCAAATGTGTCCAAAGAAATGTTTCATGAAAATGAGGGTGCATGGGCAGGTGCACAGATTATTCTGCATATCAAATACAGCATTTAGTTTCTCTAGAGCAGGCTGTGAATCTGTGGGTAACCTTAGAATAGTACAAAGATGTTTTATCCCCTTCCAGTTCTTGAATTGTAGTTCTCATTCACTGTAATCCAGAAATTAATATTAGTTACAGGGAGAAAATAAGAGGGAGTGAGAGATGCTTATCAGAATGTTCTGAGGCTTAATTAATATTTATAAAGCTCTTTGAGCTTCTCTGATGAAAGAAGCCATAGAGGACAAATTTTTTTTTTTAATTATTATTAATTAGTTTTCTATTGAATTCATTGTGTCAATATATGAATTGTTGAACCCACATGCTTCATCAATTGTTGTACTGTGCTCTTTACAAGTGCTTTTTACAAGCTGCATTGTGGTAATTGAGAATAGAGGAGGAAATAAAACAGAAGATAAAGAAGTCTACTTACAAGTTATAGACACAAGTTTTAAACCAGCATTTTATCCACTGATCTGGAAAAAATTGTTGCCATAGTAATGATTGCATCCTAGTGTAGTGAATACTTCCTTAGACACGGATATAACTGTCCCTTTAAACACCGAGTTGCTGTATACTTTAAAAAAGGTTTCCTTTGGAGGTTTGAAGGTTTACTTATGTATCACAGTTTTACTCTCTAGCCTCATCATGAAGCACTCCCATAGTACAGCATGATACGTGGTGCTTGCTGGGTGGTGGTCCAGCAGCACAACTTCAAGCTTTGGTTAAAGGAATGCCAAATGCAGCACTGCAGACAGCCCATATATCTACCCATCCCTCTGCCCATTCACAGTGCAATTGTGAACCACTTATTGTCCCTTTCTGCAAGCGGGTATCTCCCTACTTTCATAAGGGGATCTATGGAAGCAATACAAAATTTTACTATTAATTGCAATCTAAACCCTCATGAATAAAGTGAATATGAGAGAAAAAAGATCCATAGCTAGAATTCATCTACAATTTAGTCAGCTTTGACTTCATATTTAAATCCTAGGATTACTTGTTTGGGTGTACCTAGGTACCTAGGTACCTAATTTCTAACACTTCTCAACAGTCTCCTTTTCTTTAAGGACAGAAATATTAATTAAAAAATATTAATTTAAAAAGTTATCCAACATTATTTCTCTTTTCCATTCAAAATATAAACCAACTCACGACATCTAAGCTCATTTTGAAATATATGAGAAATAAATATTTTCAGCTCACTTATTTTATGTACCTGCTATAATGTCAGATAGGAAATGCAAAATTTTTATGATTCTTTATCATTGGAGAGGGATAAACATTTTTGACTCATCTATTACTGTCTTCTAATGCTGCAGAAAGTAAAAGTGCTGATTGTCAGCTCATATAAATCAACATCGCTCCAGCGAAAGTCCATCTTCCACCACCTAAGAAACAGGTTTGCAGATTTTTCAGCTGTTTGTGATTCACTAGCAAGAGAAAGCTTCTACCTACCATGCATAAGGGTATGCTAAGTTTCCATTTAGAAATACCATGGTTCTACATTTTATGAAATGTTGATTGATTTATTTCCTCAGTCAAGGATAATGAAGAGCATAGACTATAAGGAAGAAAACGGATTTTTCAAGGGTTACCACAGAAGCCTCTCTTCTGCCAATCATTCACTTCTATCAGCCACTACTCCTGCAGTCATTCCTTTATACAACACAGTTACCCTGTTAGACAATGCTTGCCTCCATTGCACAGATTTGTTTGTAGCTCACATTTCCTTCCACCTCCGTTTATGCCAGAAACAAGCTGCATTGTTGCTGTCTTTGTAAGGACATAATTTGGTTTTCGCTCAGCCTTTAACAAGGTTATACTCCCATTAAGAATGTTTTGCCACCACAGATTTGACCACTGGAACATACTCATTTTTTAATTTAATGCTGTTTTTAAAAAGGGAGAGCTAAAATCATTATTATGACAATTAGGCTAGCATTTGGAAAGAAAAGACAAGCTTTTTCACAGCAAAGAGATTTGTAATAACACATCCCTATAGTCAGCCAAGTTCTTTATTGTTTTTTTTTTTAAGCAGTCATTTTCTTTTATTTATAAATTTTGGATTATAATAAGAGATGGCAATTGAGTGGGTTACATTTTTAAAAAGAGCTGGCAAGAGGAATGGCAGTGAGAGTAGTGGAAGCTACCATGTGAAATTAATAAACACTGGGGGGAATATATAGCATTTTTATGCTTTGGAATTTTGTATAAAACTTGGAAACCAAGGGACTATCTGTCACTGCTGGCTGGAGAGATGCGTGGTGGTCTCCAAGCTTGTCTATTCACACAGCTCAAGTAGAGAGTCCTATAGAGATACGAGGTGATGTCCTGCAGTTAACTGCTTTCTTCAGCAAAATCTGGCACCTAACTTAATGGCATGCCTGTCAGTGGGCCAGTTAGCTTAGACACAGGAATATGCTGATACATAGCCTGCACATTCAAGAGCTTACTTTGTCAATTTTACCTCAGAAATGCTTGCAAGCATCTGCATTGAATTATAGACATGTTAAGAGGCTTAAGGCTGTTATGTGCCTTACTCACACTGATTTCATAACTCACTTTGGCTTCCCGGATTTTCCAAGGAAAATCCATTAGGACCAATCTCATTTGTTTTTCTCCATTGACTACCAAAGGTGCTAAATCATTCTAGAAAATACTTCTCAGTTTTATTACATTGGATGTTTTATGACTCTAATAATTGCAAGATTTAGTTCTTTAATCTTCAACACATCATCTCAATGAATTCACTTTTATTGGATACATAGAGGAGCTAAACTGCTTTTGTACCAAAAAACCCCTGAAAGGTATCTGAATAGACCTGAAAAATCAAATCTTGTTACATAATTAGAGGTAACATAATAATAGCTACATCATTCAAGAGATACATTCCATTAGAATGTTTTCATTCTCTAAATGAAAGATGAGAGCAAACATATATCTTAATTAACCATTTGATCATGTCTTTATAGGTCTTATTGCTTTGAAGCCCAACACCAGTATTTCTAACCATTGGAAACCTGGGCAAACAAGATTCTTGAGGCTGCTGGTGCTTTTAACCCCTGAAATGTGGATGGTGCAATCCTCAATTATCCTTATCAAATGGAAATAGGGTACTTAGAAATTACAGAAAATTTTTTCAACAAAGTGCAGACTTCTGGCTCCTGTCCCAGTAATGCTCCTTCTCTTCAGCCTCCTTCTCAAACTCTGTAGCTGTTCTTAGCAACGCTAATGATATCATCTGACCTTTCTCTCTATTCTCACTCTTCAAGGGTATGTTCATATTTGGAATCGAATAAACTATTAAACTGGATCTGATATATAATTCTGAAATATTAGTCTTACAAGAAACAAATCTGCACTGACTGGCCCAAAATGGATGACCATGATCACTTGGATAGCTTATTTATAAAAAGTACCAAAATCTGCTGAAAATACACAGGCAGGAGGTCAATTAGTCAAACTCTAGTTACTCAAGTAATATAATCTTGTACTTCATGTCCTTGCTTTGTCAGAGACATTCAGCACGTCTAACTTTATGTACAGGAATAATATTTAGTGTGATGGAATGTCCTAGTGATTAATTGGGTGTTTTTTGAAATTATTGCAAGCTTAGAGCAGTAATGCAAGAAGCTGACATAGAAAGGACCCCTCGGGATTAGGTTCGTTGCCTGCATAGCCTGTCCTGTCTTGGAAGGTGGTCAACAAATGACATCCGACGAAAATTTTAAGAGCAGAGCACACCTAGAGGTTACCTTCCTAGTCTGTTTCCCCAGTTTCAAAATTTGCATCTTGGAGACTGCCTCAGACAGAAGTGATACCTCTGGATTTAGGAACTAGATGCTTCCTGTATCTATTATGGCATATATATTTTGTGTCTTGTTGCTGTTTCATATATTACTATTGAAATTATTGTAAGGTTTTCTTTCCTAGTGATGTCTTAGATACTGCCACTTTTGCAGCTACTCACAAAATACTCAGATGGCATAAATATGAACATTTCTCTCTCCCCCACTGATTCCTGCATATTTAAATGCTTTGAAACAAATCTGTGTTTAGTAATAAAAGCAAGCACAAAAAAAAAAAAAATTGAAATAACATAATTGTGCAAACTTAAAGGCTCCTAAATGTTGGGGGTATGGTTGGTTTGTTTGTTGTTTTTTGTTTTTTTTTTTTTTTTCCAAAGAAGCATTTATACAATGTCGATGTTTAGACACTCAGAAATCCCAGTTTACTTTCTTTGCTGTGTGAATTTTGTTAGTTATTTGTATTACAACAAATACTGTCTGGCTTGGCCAAATGGAATTTCTTTCACTGTCTTTAATTTGAGCAATTAAAATGCATATTTGGCTCTTCCCCCTTCTCCTTTCATCTCTTTAATGGGCTTTTTATCTAGCTGATTAACAGCTTTCCTGATAATTCTGTAGAAAAAATAACTTCATGGAAATCACATTCTCTGAAGCAGGTCTAGCGTTGACAGATTTAGTCTTATTTCGCTGGGTCTCTAAACACATTATTCCTTTAAAGATGCTAAGTATATCGTTTCATAGGCCATTTACCTTTATAGTTATGGACACTTTAGGACTACTGAAGTATTAAAAATACTAGATCTTAAGCTTTACGCTTTGTAAGTTGCAAGATAAATAAATAAGCTGAATGAACGTGTGTATATACTTCTACCACTCTGCATACTATATAACGCATGTACTGCAGCATGAGGTGCTATAAAGATTTAACAGTACAAATTTAGAACAACCTTCTTAATTCTGAGTAGTGAAGCCCAAAACTGAATTGTCTGTCACAATATGAAAATCTATACAATGCCAGCAAAAAGAATTATAGGAAAGTTTTGCAGAATTGCATAAACTTTATTAATACTGTTTTCTTGATAACCCTTTACACTTGTAGCTGATGCCTTAGAAGTCACAAAAATAATAATAGATTTCATACGTCCAGTCTAGATGGGCAGATGTCTGTCTACATTGCAAACTCTGACTTCTTTGGGGTTTTTTTAAGAATATTTGCATGCATGAATGAAATGTTAGTTTTCTAACAATGGCATCTTACTAAAAAAAAAAGCTAAGTATAGTTTACATCTGGGTCAGCAAAATTTCTCAGTACTGTTGCAAAGCAGATGTATGAACCTTGCATATTATTGTCTACATATTGTGCATGAAGGAAAACCCAAAAGACGTATCAATAATGCAGCCACTTCTGTGCCTACAACTTAGTACATATATCAGAGTTAATGGTTGAGATGACACTAGCAACATAGCCATGGCGGGATTGGAGAAGGTCACTTCATAGGGTGACTTTAATTAAATGTTCATTTTAAAGCAAACTTTTGAAATATCTACTGAAGTGCAGGGCATTGCTTCAGACTTATTGTCACTATTGGTTGTCCAGATGGTAACAGAAACCAAAACTTTATAACCATCCCAAACCAGAACCATTTCTCTACCAAATGATCTCTCACATGACAACTCCTCCATGACAGTGATCTACATTTCTGTCTTCACCAAGGCACACTATATAGGAAATACAACTTCCACAGAAGCTACAGGACACCTAGCTGCAAGCCTTTCTGGTGAAAATCACAGCACACTTGCATTCCATTTTCTACACAGGGAAGGTAAAAAAAAAAATAAAAATCCAACTGTAAGCTTAGAGCAAGGTCAGCAATTTTAAAGCCTTCAAACTGGCATGGGTCAAACTATCTCACTGTTTGCTTTGTCATCCATTACGCTTTCTGGAAGTGGTTATCATCTAAACTACTACAGTGAACATTCCCCCGAGAGGCATTCTCTGGAGCAGAGGGCAGGCTGCTCTCCATCAAAGCCCATAGCTATGAAATATACTACTATTGCAGAGCACAATGAGCCAGTCTTCACTGAAGTCCCAGGGTAAAATTAATCTTTTAAAACAGAAATTCATCCATTAAATCACAAACCTGATAGCCCAGCTAAATTTGCTTTTAGAAACAAATTAAATTAATGCTATTTGAAAGAGCATTTTAAGATTTAAAAAAAAAAAAAAAAAAAGAGAGAATGACATTTCCTTTTTTACTCATGTCATTTTCAATATAGATAGCCCTCACAGCAATATCCATGGTTCATATTACAAAGCACTTCTCAATGTAACTATCTTGCAGCTGCTCTCATTTTACTACACTTAAAATATTTGAGATGAAATTCTCCCTTCAAATGTCATTTCAAAAATAGTTTTAGAAAAATAATTC
Organism: Strigops habroptila; assembly: GCF_004027225.2. NCBI lineage: Eukaryota > Metazoa > Chordata > Aves > Psittaciformes > Psittacidae > Strigops > Strigops habroptila. The sequence goes on from NC_044284.2 coordinate 12,988,030, forward strand.
ATCCATTTTTGAGAAAGCCACATTTTTCAAATGTAAGAAATAAATAGGTTATGAGAAGGTTTAACAACTTCATGATTTGCAACAGGACTTTGTAAAGTTTGGTAGCAATGTTGCTTTTAGGATACTGTGTTGGAGGCAGGATATGCTTTTCTACCAACCAGACCTGACTGGACTGCAAGGTTCTGAATTATTATCTGTGCATGCTTTTAAAAGAGGACATCAAAATCCCCTAAAATTTAGTCTGTACTGAGCAACCTCCTTAATAAACATGTCTAACTATAATTTCTTCATCTTCCTGTTTAGCATAAAAAAAAAGAAAAAAAAAATAAATCTAAAGATCCTGGTAAGCAACCACTATATAATAATATAGGAGAAATAAGGCTTTTATATCTCTTACAGAGAGAACCTTACATGAATAAGAAATATAACTTATTTAGATTATATCTGTTGTCTAGGTTGTAAAAAAAAAAAAAAAAAACCAAACCAAACAAAAAAAAAAAAAAAAAACAAACCACCACAGAGGTTTTTCCAGATTCAGATTCAAATCAGATAACAAAAATAGATACTGACACTTTTCACTTACCTAGCAATACAATTTATCTCTCCAAACCCTTAAAGCTATTTTCATTATTAACAAATTAGCTCAATGTTACTGCAAATGTACAGGTGCTGTATGAATTATCTTTTCTTTGCTTCAGATACAGAGCTGATATTAAACTGTTGGTTATTTAAAAGATAGGACCAGAATACAGAAATTAAAGATGAACCTGAATTTCACTCTATTCCCACATTTTATAACTACTGTTTTGATTTAATTCACCTACTAGTTTGTTATTAAAAAAGAAAAAAAAAAACCAAAACCAAACAAACCATAAAATGGTTACAACCATAAAATGAAACCTTTATTACTTATATAATCTTTCCTCTTTATTTTGTAGCTGAAACTCCATCCAGTGGAACAAAACACAGCCCGACTGCCCAAGGCATGGTGGATTTTAACTTCTGAGAATTATGAATACTTACATGGACTCTAACTCTAGGTCATCTAGCCTGGAGAAGGATTTGTATGGTGGACAGGGCCACCATCAAGTACACCCCAGTCATCCTTTCAGTCAAAGGGGAAGTGAGGGAGTCCTAATCTGTTGCAATTCCTGGATTGCTCAGGCACGGTGGGGCAAGAGAGAATTCTCCTCTCCATAAACATTTTATTTACTGCCCTGTGAAAAAAAAGAAAGGTTTTCCTATTAGAAATTGATTTAAAAGTGTATCAGGAGATTTTAAAGAGAAAGAGCTGCAAAGAACTCACTGCTGTTACAAGCTTTATTGTGAGCTATATTGTAGTGCTACAATTCAATAATAGTTTGAGATACTATGCTGGTTTGAGGCATAAATTTCCTGTATTGCTCTCCTGTTCAGTGCTTAGGTCAGGATCAGTAAGTCAGACATTCAATAAACAGTTATTATAAAAGTGCTAGCCTTCCTGGGTCCCAAAAAGAAGAGAAAAGCAAGTCTAAACTCCAAGTTATTTTCGTGGCTTAGTAAATCAAAGATAGGGTTTTGGTTTTAGTGAGCTGGAGCTCAGCAAGATATTCCACATTTAATCTACTCCAGTCTTACATTACTTGTCCTTTTGTCACGGCTTCTAGAAAAGTTGCAGTAGACACATTTACCAGCATAGGTATATGCAAAGCTACGTCATTTATCTTTAAACACAATAGCATTGATTTACCTTGTCAAGAGCAGGCAGCATGGACTATAACTGAAGGAATTACAGTCTCACTTTGGGGAAAGTCTAATGATGTTTTTTCCCACTATCACCTTCAAAATACCACCAAAGGGAAGTTCCTTGTACAGGTTAGATCTGTATTGGCGTCCCTCCTCTGGGTGCAGGGTTGACCTGCTGGGCTGGGGTGGCTGGTGTGCCTGGTGTCCCAGTTTCTGGTAGATGGGCAGGTCAGACTCTGCTCTGTGGTGTACGTGGGGTTCAAGCCAGCCCCCTGCTGATGTGCTCACAGGTTCATGCTGTAGCCACTGAGCTGGTGCAGAGACATCTCCTGTCACCCTTTCATAAAGGAGAGATGTCAGGAGTCAATTAAAGGTACAGGCCTTCCTGCACCATTTGGGAAGCCAGCAGCTGAGTCAGTCACAGTAGTGCTAGGAGCCATGTAATCACGTCATTGTGATTCTGCTCCTAGACAATTTTCATATGGTCTGCCTGATGCTCAGTGGTTTCAGTTTAAACTATGGCTTTGTGGGTTTATGTATTAGGTGCTAGATAGGAACGAAGAAGCAATAGGTACATTTCCGCTTCAGCTGTCTAGCTCTATGACCTGGGCAGGAAACTTCACTTCTGCTTGCATCTATATTTTCTCCCTACATTTTTCTTCATTTTGCCTCTTTGGATTATTAACTTTCTGAGCAGAGGCTGTTCCAGAAAGCCGAATGTTTATTAACATGTGGTACTATGTATAAAGGGCTTTCTACAAGTTTGCTGAATTAATAACCAAGAAACTGATAGCATTACATCATCTTTACTTTATAATTCTATCATAATTGCTTTAAGGCAGAAGATGTTTTCATTTTAGAACTCACTCTTTTATATTAGCTTCAAACTCTCCCACTCAATAATAAGAAAATGTCTGTAGCTCTTGAATGGCACCTTTTACTATTTCTGAACATTGAGAATGGTTGTTCTGTCCTTGAATACACTTAAAATCTACACAGAAGGGTAAATATTTAGTCCAGTGCATGGGGATTTAGCTGTGTGATTTCCATTTGCATTAATAAATACAAATATTTACAGTATATTTCTCCCAGAATGTTTATGCTGAGATTTGGTGGAATAAGAGTCATGGGGAATAAAGTACCAAAAAAGTACTCTTCCATCGAGAATATTGCCCAATATCTAATGCAAATAAATGTCCCACGAGAAAGATCTTATCCTAAGTGTACCCTATGGTGCTTTACAATAAAAACATTGCTCAATATTAAACTAGTAATATCAGAGGTAAATGCAAGGAGGAAAGTAGGACTTTTTGCTGCTTCAGAACCAACATTTTTGTATCATAAAAGATCCTTATTCTGTTCACTTTCAGACTAGACCAAAACTTTGCAAAAACAGCAATACAATTGACATAACTGAGCTAGTTTTAAACTAGCAAGCTTAGGTACCAATGGCAATGTATCCATGACAACACAGAATTCAGTAAGGATAAATTTGTCCTGTACAACCTAATATCATACTTGTAGTATCCAGCTGTCTTAGCAGTTTCTGTAGTTACATACATGACTGCACTGCAGCACAAGTTAAACCTCCTTAGCAGGAAATCTTGGCACTTCTAGGTGTCCATGTTTTAAAAGTTGCCTTTTTTTTGGCAAAGAAGATAATTAGAATGAGCAGAAAAATATGTTTTACTTAACTAACTGCACAGTATTGGAAAAGCTCAAATATTTCAAAGATCAGTTGAACGTTTTAACAAAGGCAACAGTGTCAGCATTGAATTCTGTGTGAGTACATTGAGTGGTGGCTCTAACACTTTTTCAGAGGTGAAGATCTTGACAGCAGCAACACTTCCTACCCCACTGTGTTGTGGTGTTGGGTTTGGTGCAAGTACATTTATGTTTATTGCTGAGCCTAACATTACTCAAATTTATGTAGAATTACAAAATCCTATTGAGGATGGACTCTGCTTCTGAGATGAAAACTACTCCTGGTTATACTAGTCAGGTGAACTTGGTTAGTTAGCACCAGACCACATTCTTTGAAAATGCTCACCATAGTTGCCCATCAACACTTGACAAAGTCACCTTCAAAGTCACCTAGATCTACTATAATCTTACATTCATTTCTCTTTTAAAGGCTTCCCATGACAGAGACCCTTGGGGAATAACTTTTCCTTGTTCCCAGTGAAATTCATTTATTCAACATATCACTATAATTTCTAAAAGTTTCTTTTTCATTAAATTAAAAGGTGATAGAATTATTTTCACTAGCAATCTGACCTAAAATACTAACTGGAATAAGAATGCTTATATGGCAGAAGCTCAATTTGGTGCGAAAAAAATTAACAGTAAGTTAAGAAATTCCCCAAATGACCCCAATTCTATCCACCAGCTGCAATCTCTCAATGCCTGCTCTATGTTGCCTTTCCTGCATGCTGTCCTGACATCAGATGCACTCAGTGGCCATTAGAACTGCATTTAAAATAAAGTGCTCACTTTGCCAGCTGTGAACAACACTTGCTGTCCAGCATCTCTCCTAATCCACCTTTCTCAAATCTCAATTCTCCAGTAGGATCAAGGATCGTATAAAGCCAGCTGCACAGATAACTCAGTTGTAGCCAGCATGAATTCCCACAAGTCTTAGAGCTAAATTTCCATTTAACAGTTTAACAGCAATAATCTAGGATTACAAGGACAGAGCTAATAAGCAGCTCCAAAGCACTGTCTGGAAAAGAACCTATAAAAGATTAAAACTGAGCCCAGTGATTAAATAGAAATATATATAATAAAACAAACACAGTCAGGCTATTGAACTCACAGCAGACAGGCAGAGTAGCTCCTCTCTGAACAGAACAATAGACCTTTTTCATTTGGTCATCTATGTTCTGTTTCCCCTAAGGAGAAAACTAAAACCAAAAGCTAAAACCTTAAACCGATGGATAATTCTCATCTAAATGGTGTTTTAAAATCAAACCCTTTAGGTGTTTATTCTACTGGGTAATGGCATGCTTGGGCAGACTGCAAATGGCTTAACAGTTTTTGTTTGCATCAATGTAAGACTAAAAACAACTATTGTACTGATATGGATGTCCTTGATTTGGTTCATCTGTTACCAACTTATACTTTATAGAAACAGAATCATCTCAACTTTTCCCTAACTAATATCAGAAGATCAGTTTTCATGCATACCAAGAGTAACTTCAATGTTGTACAACTTTATCAGCTTTCTTCTAAAAATCAGGCATTTCCCAGATCATTCTGTGCCCTCTCGTTTCAGGGCATGTTTGAAATGCTAAGCTAGTCTTTCTTTTTTTTTTGTCAATCCTCAAGCAGTCTGGGATGTCAGACTGCTGTTAGTCTGTAACATTTCTGCAGTTACTGTACAGATAACACTTTTATTCAAAACTCAGTCATAATTTTTTCAGAGTTCATTGGTTAACCCATACAGCCTGCTGTGTAAAACAGCTTTGATATTCACCTTGCAGGTTAGAAAATGAGGTACAGAGAATTATTGTCTTGCACAGTACCAAGCTGAAACAACAGTAACATAAGTATTACCAGGCCCATTCCTTTAAACTATATTATCAAAAAGTCAGCAAGACAGATCAAGCCCAATCCAATTTGAAATCCTGGGTGTTTTTCAATTAAGAATGGATCATGGAACCGTACATAAAGAGACCATGTAAAAAATACCTAAAGTAGGAAATGGAATGAAAATATAAATACAGATTTTTCATTGTGTTCCCCTATTGTTATGTCAGTATTGCTCAGACTTCTCAGTGGCAAATAAAGAACACTTCAGCGCACATGTTAGAGAACAATTACATCTCATTTTTAAAGCTGACCATTAGTAATGTGAAATTCTGAAGATGGAGGTGTCAGACAGAACAATTAGTGGATGATCATCACTAACTGTTGAATATTAAGATTTGTTGTCTTTCTTCCAGGAGTGGTTATTAAAAACTCCCTAAATATATTTCAGCCACAGAACTTCTCTGGAATTTCCTTGCTGCAGCAGTAGTACTGCTGCCTCCAGTGTGGTCATAGATCAGCCTTGGAGCTGAACAGCTAGCAGGGTGTACTGTTTGGTCTCTGTGGTCCATGAAGTTATAGACAAACTACTTCATCAAGAAGTTATTGTACATGCATCTACTCGAGTTGGGAAAGAACAATAAGGAAATGTGAAAACATGGATTTAAAACCCCTAAATGAAACCTTATCCTTTTTTTCTTTGCTATTTGTTTTCTTTCTTCCTAGCATTTTAGTGCTGCATACCCTCTAACAGAAGGTACAGTCCATCTTACTAAACACATAATAATAATAATAGACAGCTTTTTCAACTGATGAAGCTTGTAATACTAGAGATAGAAAAGCTAGTATTTTCTTCCTGGTCAAGTAAAAGAGACACAGGGAGTAACAGCAATTTACCCACAGTCAGTCACTGAGAAATTCAGAAATTATTTAAGCATCTGCAAGGTCCTGCTTTGCTACCAAAAGCAAAAGACCATCCTTTTCATTTTACATAAGCATTAGTTCCAGAGGTGAACTAGTGTCTCTGACTTCAAAAAAGTAATAATTTCATTAAAAAAAAAAATCCTTCAAAAATAATGAAATAATTTTTCTAGCATAATTTTTCCTTCAATTTGAACACTAAATGCACAATGATTCTCACATTTATAAACATCTAATTTTTTTCAATGTATCCAGTTAAATGTGCCTGCAAAAACATAAATAGACCTTCCACAGTACTGTCCACTTGTAGCCAATGATCTTGCAGTGCACCAGATTTTCTATCATCACAAAGTACCTAGGAAAGTCTGATGTTTACAGCTGCTTCTGTACTTCAAACCTTGACTTTTTGCACCTCTAACACATAACACACTTTTTGTGATTTTGCATGAGGTGAATATGACTGATTGCTCAACTCTTGGCATACAACATTGGACATAATCCCTTAAGAGATTGTGAGACTAACACCTGTGTTAATTAAATTAGAACAATAGTAACCAAGCCAAAGAAACAGAGATTTCAGTTTTGTTTTCTAATGGAAGACTACGAATGACAGAAGAATGATTTTTTTTTTCCCAGTGTCAAGAAGCCTTGGTCCCAGCACTGAAACCTCCAAACTGCTTATCTTGAGCGTTAGTGCCAGAAATGTTTGTCAAGTGGATTGATTATTCTCTTCAATAAGGTTTGCTGATCATTTAAAATCCAAGTCCATGTTAATTTATACATTGCTAGCAATGAAAACTTCCTGCATTGACATGGACTGCCTACTCAAAGTGTTCAACATTTTAAACAGACAAAAATGACAAGTATTATGCAGTGTACAAGGTATGGATAAAAATCCATTAGACATGGGAGGGTCTATTGCACTTGAGGTAGTGAAACTAATAGTGTCACATAGTGATTCTCTATGAACATTTCAGTTCATTTCCAACGATGAATAAAGGTCCAAATTCTGTGCATACACCTAGTGCAACCTCATTGATTCCAGACATGGAATTGCACTTCTGGCAAAAAGTAAATACCCAGAATTCAGTTCTAAATGTTTGTAATAATTTTTGTGTGTGTTTTGCTGATAGCCTATTACTCTAAACTAAAAGCAGATTGCTGTCAAGTTACATCCCTGAAAATCAGCAAGCATTTTGTATTTGGCAATCAAGGCCAGGGAGGCAGATTGATAAATAGTGTAGAAGACTGTAATAAAAGAGCTTGATTCATACCAAGAGGAATGTATTTGATGGGAAGTGTTGTGTTTATGTCACACTAACGAGTATGCAGATTGAGTAGATAGCGATAGCATCTTCATCATTCAGTCTTATCCACTCCAATAAACAATGATGTTTTTGTGATCGACAGGGCTGAGTATATGAAATGAGTATATAAACATTTATATATACATCTTCACTGCTTTCCTTTGCAGGAGGAAATTAGGTTTAATCCCATTATTTATTTGCCATGAATTTGCCCAAGGTCACTAAAAAGGCCTTTGGGAGATCCTGGAAAAGAGCCCAGGTTTATTGCACGTAAATCACCAAAACATTTAACCCTCAAAAATTGCTGAGTAGAGCAATTTTAAATATAAATAACTTTAAAAGATTTCCCCATAAAAGCATGGGCTGGCTTTATCTTAGATTTGGCTTTTTCCAATGTTATAATTTAAATAGCTAAATCTTTCCTTCTAATAAAAAATAAATACCAGTTGAGTGTTTCCTACTATATTTTGGGTAGTATATATTATCTATGACTCAATAAAAGATACACCAAAAATAAGATTAGAATTATGAAGGAAGAATAAGTGACATAGAAACTCGATTTCTTTGGAAATGCAAGAGTAGTCTGGAGCCTGACTATATTATGTCCTACTAAAAAAATATCTCAGACAAATACCAAAATAGCTTTCCTCTTCAATTATGTGTCTACCTTAAAAGAAACCTTAGTGGTTCTGCTGTATTTCTCGGGAGTTCCAGACAGGTTATATTTGGCAGATCTGAAAGTAGCCCTCAATTTGCACAATTTTTTGAACTCTCTTCTCCTTAATCCTAGTGCAAATAAAACTATTGATGTTTATAAATACTGTAAATTAATGTAATGAAATAATTGGTGTCAAAAGTAAAAATGCAGAAGTGAGCACTGCTAAGGTTTGAAATGTCATTGTACAAAGTCTGGGGACCTTCTGTCTAGGTATTTCATCTGAAGAGTCATGTTTGTAAACTGAAGATCCAAAGCAAGACCGAACTCTGAAAAACTCAGCTAAAATCAGGTAAACTTTCGATAGTTACAATGGTCCTACTTACTAATTAGCAATTAAAAAAAAAAAAAAAATCAAAACAAAAGATAAGCTGGAGGGAGTGAGAAATCAGATAAAAAGACACTGGGAGCCAGAAGAGATGTTAATAATGGAAAAGTTAAAACCAAAGTTTCAAAGGGGTTAATATAAATCACTTTTAAAGAAACAAAAGGACACATTACTGGCATCAGTAGATGCCAGGTCTCCAGTGGGATTAACATCTCTCTGCAGGAGAAGTCCTTTGCTTGTTTTATGGTGGAGATCCAAACAGGTTACCTGAAATCTCCAGTGTAGCGAGGCAGAGACGACCTCACAGAGGCTTAAACTGGTGCTTTGTCAACAAAGCTCGTAGTCCTGTGCCAAAGAGATTCCTTTAAATCACATAAGATTTGGGCAATCGATTAGGTTAGACCAGGGTGTGAAAGCAGGCCTACAAAGCTAGCATTGGTCTCGGCAGCAACTGTGAACTGAGAGGTGTCTCCAGCCCCTGCTATGCCCCAAGTTCAAACACTTCTATCATTGAAAAGGTGACACATCAGGAAATTTGCCTGGCCAAAGCCCAGATGTCAGTCTCAACTTACACATTCAGAAAAGACAGTCTAATCTGGACAGATTTCTAAGTCGCACACTCTTACTGAAAATGATTAATTTGTTGAAAATTTTGGATTAATAAGGAAATAATATAACAAGTTTTGCGTGCAAGTAATAGTTCCTATCTTATTGCACAAAGTTCCTTTTGGAACTCTTGGTCTTTAGCTGCTGCCTAGAGACTGCAAGAGTTGTATTTGAGTCTCAGCTGCTGTCATTCACAGGACTGCATTTAGCCACCAGACTGGGGTCCTTGTTAATTGTTTGTCTACTCTAAAGCCTACCAGTTGGCAGACCCAAAGGCAGCACATTGCACAGCTCATGCTTGATATTGTCCTATAAAATAAAACTATGGATATTCATAGCTCCAAGCAAACTAATGTGTTGCATTCAGAATAGAAAGAATATATCATCTGCTTTAGAAAACCTGAAATCTATCTCTCTGACTTTTGCAAAAAAGAAAATAAATATATGTTAGCCCCACATAGCAAGTTTCTAGCTCATGCTGCAAAAAATGTCATATTAAGTACATATAAACTACCATAGGATCTGCAAGAGCAATAATTTTGAAAACAAGTTAATTACATGCTGAATTCTCCAAATTGCAATTGGTGATGGAAAATGGTCATTACAGGTACTATTTTAAGTATACCTCCTCCAAAGGCACCCTGGCTAATTGCCCTGTGAGACCCAGAGCAAAACATTCCACAGGGTTAACAGATAGTGTCTCAGGAAATGAACAAAGAGCAAGACATAAGGGAGTCATTCTCCAGTCCACATTTGTTTGCTTTTACAGAGAGTTTCCCCCCTATTGTATTTTTCATGTTGCTGAAATAGAAGAAGAATTTCATTTCATTGATGTATGTACAAGTTGTTTTTTTAAACTAAATAATGCTTTAATAAAAATGCTAACAAAAAAAGAATAAAAATAGAAGAGCGGCAGTTTGTGGGAAAAATGAACAGTTCAATGCAGAAAATGAGGATTGGCAGCAATGTATTGAAACCCCAGGCCAATCTTTTTTCACGTGTAAGATTATAGAGAACAAATAAATCCATTTTCCTAAATATGTAAAGTGGTAAACTTACCCTCTTTTCAGCACTTTATAGCAGTCTCAGAAACCAGGAGATAAAACCTCAAAAGATATGCAAAGGACTGTAAAAAAGTAATAGATATCAAAACCAACATCACTGTAAAATATTTCATGATAGGAAGAGGCAATATATTATAGCTGTATGATACTATAACTGTGTATGTGACAACCTAAAAAACTAACAGAATATTGCCCATTTGGAAATGTCCTAGAGGACATACTGAGAGGATGAATGCTCTGTTAATAATGAGAGGTTTCAAAGATGATTCCTGGCAAAGGCAAATTTAACAAGACCCAAAGCAGTAGTATTAACAAGAGCAATGGAAACAGCAAAGAAAAAAACCAAAACAGATCTACTCTTAGAATGCAAGTAGTGAAACTAACTCAAACAAAATGAGAAGCTAGGTGGGAGGGGCCTAAACAGTTCATTTTCTTTAACTGTATACATTAAAAATGGTCCATGATTTAAATATCTCAAGATCAGACACTTAGCAAAAAAGTAAGGATTAAAAGCAGTCACTAGCCTTGAAAAAGCAGAGTCTCCAGAAGAATAAAGGAGAGCAGTTACCTTATGGTTAAAGAATAATAACAGCTATATTGCATCAAAAATGGAATAAAAAGAGGCTTTATCGCAGTAAGCAACAAGAAGGCACAATAGTATACTGGTGTGTCAGTTTCTCTCATCAATCAATGCATATATCAGCAGGACAAACATAAATTTATTACCTTCAAACCCTATCTTGGAGACAGAATTGACAACTGTTTTGTTGTTTCAATCTATGATACTAAAGATCTGTCAATGCAAAAATGCATTTCAAACACTGGTAGTAGGTGTACCTACTACCTATTAGGATTTTAAGACAAAATGTGTACTTCCATTGCTACTGCAAAAAAATAAAGCTGAGCTAAATGACAGCAAAGGGGAAGATTCATCCTTCAGAAGAAGAAACCCAGTTCTCCAGAACTTGCTCAGACTACAGGCATGTTAGGCATGCTACTGATGTTATTAGTGCAGGAGTTTTCTCAAGAGCATCAGCTCGAGGAAGATGATAACTAGCAGCTAGTTTCTGGTGGCATTTCCCAGTGGTCACTCCTGAGTTAGACATTGTATGATGTCTTTATAACCAATTGGACAATGGAACAGAATACACCCTGAGCAATACACTGGAACCTTGAACACTCTGTTCAAGGATGACACCAGCCTGAGGGAGTGCTCAATGTGTCAAATGGCAGGTAGGGCTGCCATTCAACAGGGACCTAAATAGACTGGAAGGGTGGGCTGACAGGACTCTCATGAAGTCCAGCAAAGATAAATGCAAAGCTCTGCACCGAGGACTAAATAACTCAGTGCAACAGGATAGGCAGGGGAAGACAGGCATTTTTCAGAAAAGGACCTGGAGAATTTGAAAGACAACAAATTGAACATGAGCTGGCAGCATGCCAGTGTGGCAAAGAAGGACAACCACATACTGTAGAACCAAGGCTGTAGCCAGAAGATCAGGGGAAGTGACTATTTTCTTACATTTGCACTCATGAAACTCCATCTGGAGAACTGTGTGTAGAAAGATGTATCCAGACTCATCACAAAAGTGCACACTGCTAAGATGAGAGACAACGGACATAAGTCACAATACAGGAAATTTCTAAGAAAGCTTTTTCGCAATGAAGATGGTCAAACACTGGGAAGACATGGCTTAGAAAGGCAGTGCAGATTCCACCCAGTAGATACCCAAAGCCTGGCTGGACAAAGCCTGGACCTGCTTTGAAAAGGAGGTTGGACTAAAGATGTTTGAAGGTCCCTTCCAACCTGCACAGTTCTGTAGTAAGGGACAGAGCTTTTCTGAAGTGTGAAAAGCCACTTCAGTTCTCAACACCTGTTTCCTGATTTTGATATAAGGAAAAATTTGTCATGAGAACAGTTCAGCAGGGATATCTCCAGATTAACATGGCTGAGAATACATTCATTCACCCATAGTTGTAAGCAGGAAGACAATTACATTTGGAACGAAATTCTCTCTCTACCCTCCTACAAGCATTTTACCATCATGACAGATTACAAATCACTTGCAGAACTTTTCAAAACAAAGGCACTCTGACTACAGCAGATGTCTGGCTACTGTGCTGAGCCTAGTGACATGTGGCCATATAATAGTCTATAAAGCAGGCCCTTCAGCAGATGCCTCAGTCAATTGTCCCATCTTGAATCTGCCTCTGTGGAGTGCCCAAGAGAGCTTTGTGCTACTCACGAAACATATCAGCCAGGTACAAAAGCACCCTTCTCAGAAAAAAATGTCTGCAGAAGATATTTTCCATTCCTGTAGCAGCAGTAAATATCACAAAGCCGAAATAAAGATTAGAAATGGTAAGCAGCATTTTCAAGAACAATCTAATCTTATCAAAATGAGTAGACCCTCTGTTAAAGATAATGGAAATTCCTTGACAGTTCAGTGCAGCAGAAAAGAAAATACAGTGCAGCAGTTTTTTGTTTCACTGAGCTTTCCACTATTTTGGATTGATGCCTGTCCTGAATGTAATAATGTGTGCATAGCAATCCACGGCTGTCATGAGGATCCATCTACATGACAGGGCTCTCTGCATGGAGCTTCCCTGTTTCTGTATGGTTTTCGGAGATTGTTTTGATCTCCTGATTTCCAGGTTCTCTTTAAAGTGAAAAAAAGGATTCCTCAGCAGTAGGTAGATCAAGATGAGGTGAAAGTATAGTAACCAACAACAGTTCAGTTTTTTCTAGGGTCTCTGTTACCACAGACTCCAGAGAGTGGGGGACTGGTCATTCATTTATATGTAACAGGACATTTTGTGAACTGATACTAGAATAAAACCCAGGTTACAAAGGAATGAAAACATAGGTGAGAGGTACATTTTTTTAATTATACTTTAATCTGTATGGCTTAGGTTTTAGGAATGAATGAAGGCTAATCACAGTCCAGACACATACAACCACATCTGGGCAACTATCTAGGTTTACAGATTGGAGTTTGATTGTGAAATACAAATCTTAAATTCTTGTGTTATGCAAGGTAAATGTTTTTCTCAAGTTAGTTTCTAATGACTTACCTGATTCATAAACTATACCATTTATAATTATATATTTGCATTAAGTTAAAAAGATGCTTTGTAACTGTTCTCCTTACACTGAGTCAGTTAAAAAACGAGATGTAAAGTAAGAATTCACTTGATAAATACAATGACCTTGCTCCAGGCACTCAGAAGAGCACCTTATAACCTATGCATCAGGCAGCAGTTGTCTTCCCTACAGTACCCACTATTGATTTAAAATCTATCCCGCAGTTCCTAATGCGTTCCCAAAGAGACTGGTGTTTCCTTAATGTTCAGGTCTGGACATATCGGTGAATAATAAATAAATCAAAAAAATCAAAAAATAATAGTAGAAAAATAAGTCAACATTTCAGAAGCCAAGATACTATTTTGATAACATTGTTTGGCTCAAATTTTATTTTTTTTTGGTAATTGTTTCTATCTGTCATGCATAGCCATGTGTGATAAGCAATTATAAAAGATCCTTTATGAAATTGCATGATGTTGTGTTACACTTTGTGCTATATGTAACACAAGATGTTTATCTCTAAAATGCTAAATCGATTAGAATATGTGATGGTTGACGAATAGTAAGACCTAGCCATACAACTATTTGACATTTAAACTGTTAGGCCTGATTTTCAAGGTAACATGAAATGTAATAGATTCTTTGCTTGCTTTCTTTTTCCTTTTTATTTATTTTTTTTAGTTCACAACCCCAGAAAATCAATTGTGAAAAATATGACAGTGGTGTTAATTACATTCATCTAAATCTAGGCTAGACGTGTCTAACTCACACACCAGTTATGCAGTGATTTTCTAGGGTTTTCTTGAAGTGTGTCCCAATTAAATATATTTGATAGCTTTCTTGTTTATAATAGTAACCATTGCTGCTAGCACAATGTATCATGCTGAATTTTGTAACCTGACAGTGTGAAGTCAAAGCAGGGAGAGGTGAGATAAAAAAGAACTCAAATAAAATTGATATTTCCACCTCTGAGATTAAAATACCACTAAAAATCTCAGCATTTTGCCTGAAAAAAAATATATAACTTTTCACATTATCCCGGTTATTTGAAAACTACAAACTCTAAGTAGTCTACTGTTCTAGAATTCTACTAAGATAAACATCAAATGGCTCTAAGGAATATTTGAATACTTTGGGATATTTTCACAAGCCTGCTAGGACTGATGTATTTCTATGACACCTTCCTGTCTTAGTAAGACAGAAATCAGCAGCTGACCCATTTGCTTATAATTTTTTTAGATGACACCTCCCCCTCCACACCTTAATAGGTGATTTCCAGGAATATCATAGCCTTTTACACAATGAAATATGTAATATACTTTTGCAACAGGCAAGAATCCCACCAGAACATTCATTCACAAGTATTTAAGGTCCAGTCCACTTATTCAGCGTTCTCTCTCAGCAAACCTTTTCCTCACTGTCATTCAACTTGAGAGTCCTATCCTGTGAATTATGTCTCAAGACTCTCAGCAGTGTTCTATCTTCCAAACTTTTTGTGCAATTCTCTTTTTCATCCTTAAAACTGCAAGGTGTTCTTCCACCAGCCTCCGATGTAGGCAGAGTAACTTCGTAATTCGCTCAACATCAGTATTTAACAGCCATTGTTTCAGAGGACTGGGAAATAATGAATACCATGTTCCAGTTTTTAAAAACTGTGCAAATAATCCATAAAATTATGGAATTATATGCGACATAAAACACGTCAATACAACATAGGGGAGATTTGCATATAAGCCTAGCAGTTATATGTCTAACGGTAAGAGAAATAAAATATCTGGCACATCATGATCAAGTAAGGTACAACTAGTATAATAGTTTGGTAACATCAGATTTGTAGGGCATGAAAGAAAATGAACGAGAACCAGGTGATTTTCCAGACTAAGTCTTCCAAAAAATCTGTGAAAGTTTCATAGGTTTTACCAAAAAGTTAGTTTTCTTTAATCAAGCAAGAAAACACTCTCTTTACAGAAACGTGGGAGCAGCACAAGTAGAGATTTAAACTGATTGCAAATAGTTTTCTACTTCAGACCCAAAACAAGCCAACACAAAACCACTTCCAAATGGAATATCCTCCCATCAACTGAATACATGTACTGCAGTGATGTCAAAGACCTACTTTTTATAAAGGGTTGTTTGGCGCTTTGAAACGGTCAGTCTCTTTTACTTCAAAATATCCCTTAGAAATCTGTGAGCAATTTACTGTGGAGATGGGAAAGAAAGGAGGAGTGAGTCACTGCTATTGGAATACTGCTTATTGGACATGCTGTAAGATGAAGTGTTTGGTGGGCACAATGTCAGGCCAGCCAAGTAGCCACTCTCCACCATATGGCAGCATAGGATGAAGCTCCATAAGGGAGCTGCCCACTCCGCTTTTGGTTAGGACAGCCAAACATGGTGACCTTGGAGAGTAGAACTTGCAACACCAAGTCCCCCAGAGGAAAGATTTGTAGGATCAAAACAGCCTGAAAAGTCTGGGAAGAGCTACATGGCAGCTCACTAACGTGGCACTGTCACAGCTGAAAAGGCTGGCTAGGAGCTATGCAATCTGGCCAGCTTTCCTGCCAGACCTGGTTTCCACCAAATGTTTTGATGTAATCACTGTAATCTTAAGAAATGTTTTGATATCTTAGACTCTTAATTTTTCAAGGAAACACCAGACAATGGAAGTAAAAGTTGCAAGTCCAGAAATGCAGAGAGATAGATGAGAGAAAATTTTAAAATCAGGAAGAGAGAACACATTTAAAATCCATTTTACACCAGTTGGAATTCTCTGTTCACAAAAGTCAACACAAGTAAGAGACACAAGTTTCACTGTGGACAACCTAGTGAAAATTGCTCTCTAATGTGTAAAGAAATCATAGAACAAAGAAATGTTAAGTTGACCAAAAAATAGGACAGAATATAATATTAAACCTTTTAAACATTTTTTGATACGTCAGTGATATAAACACTGTTCTGGACACTTTAAGAAAGGTTATTGCAAAACTGAAAGAGATAAGAGAATAATCAAAGGTTTGAAAAGGCATTCACATAGTCAGATATTAAGTATCTGACATGACTTCCTACAGAAAGCCGAAGAAGCAATAATCAATGCAAGTAAAATACAGAGTTTCAAAGAGAATACAGATAACTGCTGTCTTCCCGGCCTTATCAAAACCAATTATTAAATAAATTAAACAGTAGTAAATACTGGTAAAAGCTGGTAAGTTGCAGATGAGGAAAGAGCAGCCTAAGCAAATACCACCACCAAGTTTGTTTTCTTTGTGCTTTGACCCTCTTCAGACTGAAAGACTTGGAGCTGCTATCAGAGGAATCATTTGGATCTGGGCCTCATATCTAAAATTAAATCTAATCTTACATAAACAAGCAAATAAGCAAGCAAAAATTACCACCAACAGGACATCTGGGAGTTAAAACTAGGTTTTCCAAAATCTCTAATGCTGTTTCTTATTTGATTTATGCCATACTTTCATCTTTACATGAGCTACAGTTTCCAAAAACCTGATTCAATAAAAAATCCCTAACAACTGGACAGGTAACAAAAATTGCATGGTTTCTTGAATGGAAGGTAAAGTGGAAAAAATCACATGTAATCTTAAATACTCATCCAAATCCAATACATTATAAAAATAGAAAAGCTGATAAGAAACTAAACTGGCATTGGCCAGCTAGGGGAATCCAAGATTGAATACTGACATTCACTACTACCGAAAATTATAGTAAAAGCAGTCTTTTCAAACTTTCATTCTGGAAGTTTCCTGTTTCACAGACTGTAGATTATAGAGGATGCTCCAAAATCTACCGAAACCATATTTTCAGAAGAACTTAGTAAAAGCAGTGATGAAAAAATGAAAGCAGTAAAATAAATAGTAAGATTTGTAAAGTAACTCTGTGGCAGGAGACAAAGCCTGTCTTGAAATGTGACCTTCCAGTTATATATTGGAATTATGGGTCATTGCTTTTAAAAATATTTTCCTATTCATTTGGCTGAACACTTTAAATGTTGAATTTGAGATAGTTTGGCCTCCCTCAATTTTTTACTTACATTAACATCAGTGCCAAATCTTCTAATGTGACTGTAGTCTGTACATACAATATTCTAATTCATTAAAATATTAAAAATATACTATGACATCTCTTCCTTTTTCTGTGCTTGCACACAGGTCTTTGGAAACTTATGATAGTTCAAAGAGGCTAACAGGTTAAAAACAGAAAGCTGTAATACCTTACACATCTGAGTAGTGATAGCACCTAGCTGGTGTTCAGTTTGGGCAATATTTCACTGGTGGCTTAGGTAGAGTTATGACCAAACTTTACAGCTATATGAAAGGGAGCACTGGGGACCCTTTTGAGAGTAAAATCTTGCATGGTAAAAAGCACCTGTGTAACTGTGTCAGTAATACTGTATGAAGCCAAGATTATCTAGGTAATGGTATCAGAAACACCAAACTCAGGTACAAATGTACCAAACTAAGGCTAATGGGGAAAAAGTAATTAGAGGCAGGTTGTTTGTAGGGGAGGCGATCAGGACACCAAAAGGGAGGGACAAGGGTTGTAAAAAATGTGTCAAGAAATAGGAAAAGTGATATCAAGGTACAACAATAATATAATCAGCACTTCTCAGGAGAGCGAGCGCCCACACCGCCGCTACCCCCATCAGTGCCCCTGCTCAGCACACACTCACATAAGGGAACCTGTGCATATGGCACAAGCTTCAGACCTACATTCTCCTACAACTGGACCTTGAGCTTGTTTGGAGGTTCTAGCAGGGGAGCGCAGCTACCGTATACCCGTGACCGATGAACGGTACCGCCTGTATCGGGGAAGGTCGTCCTCTTCGACCGAGCGCGCAGCTTCGGGAGGGACGCACGTGGAGCGGTGAGGGAGGAAGGGGACACCCGCCTAGCCAGCCAGATCAGCCGAATCAACCCTGGCGATCAATGGGGTGACAGATGTCGCAGCCAGATCGCCCTCACATCCAAAAATGTCCAGGATAATAATCCCAACCTGTCGTTGTGACCTGTCAAGGCCAAACCTGCTTCTGTGACCAGCAGGATCAGGAAGAAAGGCATCTAACATTCAGATATCAGTGTGGCAGCACCCAATCCAGACCTGATAGCACCAGTGTCTTCCTGGGCACCTCCTGGAATGCTTAGCTTGCTGGAATTTTTTGTAGAGGACCAGTTGTTTTCACCAAAATGAATAAATAACTGTAAAGTTAAAAAATATTGAGTTATACACAAAATGTTCTGACTCAGGGGAAAAAAAAAAAATATTGTCAAACGTTGTCAGTGATTCTTATTTTCCTTAGACAACAATTCTCCTCTGAGGAGCAGTAACTATGGAAAATACTCCTCAACTAGTGAACTCAGTCTACAGGTGAAAACAGACACACAAAGCCTAGACCATCCTACAAAACACAGCTGCCACACTTCTTGAATTTATTTTTTTCTTAATCATAAAGTCAGCTAGGTTGGAAAAGACCTTTAAATCATCAGGTCCGACCACTACCCCAGGACTGCCAAGACCACCACTAAACCATGTCACCGAGGGCCTCATTTACATGGTTTTTGAACACTTCCAGGGACGGTGGCTCTACCACTGCTCTGGACGGCCTGTTCCAATGCCTGAGCACCCTCTCTGTGAAGAAATTTTTCCTAATCAGGCCAGGATGCCATTGGCCTTCTTGGCTGCCTGGGCACAAGCTGAATCATGTTCAGCAGCCACCAATCAGCATCCCCAGGTCCTTTTCTGCCAGCTTTCCAGTCATGCTTCCCCAAGCCTGTAGCATTGCATGGGGATAATGGTTGGGGGTGTGCGTGTGTGTGTGTGTGTGTGATGATAAGAATGGAAAAAAGCCCCATGCCCAACACTGGAAATAAATCCCGTTTTTATTTGAACTGAACCAGACAGAAATTTCAAGCAATAAAGCAGCTGCCCACACTATTTGTTACCTCCTTACGCACAGATCTTGATAAAGGATTTGAGAAAATGAAGCAAGTAACAGCAGCACTGGTATTAGCTGAGGCAGCTATAATACAGAGTACGGTGGCTGCCAGATGACCACCCAGTCACTCTCTCACTCCCTCTCCTCAACAGAACAGGGAGAAAATAAGGTGAAAAAGTTTGTGGGTCAAGATGAAGACAAGGAGACCACTTGCCAATTATTGTCATGGGCAAACCAGACTTGACTTGGGGAAAATTAGTTTAATTTATTCCTACTTAAAATAGATCTGTATGGTAAGAATCAAAGACCAAAATTAAAACTGCACCTCCCCACCCTGTTTCCCAGTCCCATCATCATTCCTTCATTCCTGACTCCTTTACATGCTCCCCCCACTCCTTGAGTGGTGTAGGGAATGGGCTTTTGTGGTCAGTTCACAATAGTTTCTCTCTTCCTATTTACACTTTCATCCTGCTCCAGTGTAGGTCCTCCAGGGACTACAGTTCCTGTCAGGAGAACTTGCTCCTGTGCGGTCTCTCCATGGGCAATCTGCTCCATCTCTTCTCCCTCCTCCTTCTCTGCCTTTGGTGTTCACAGGAATGTTTCTCACACTTTTTTCCCCCCTCAGTCCTCACTGCATATGTGTCATTTTATGCTTTCTTAAACACCCTCTCACAGAGGTACCATCAGCTTTCACCGGCAGCTCAGCCGTGCCCTGCTGTGGGGCCACTGTGGAGCTGGCCAGAACTGGTTGTACCCAGCACAGGGCAGCCCCAGCCTCATCCCACAGAGGCTGCCCCTGCAGCCCCTGCTGCCAGCACCCAAATGCCTGCACCCAACACAAGGCTATTTGCCTTCACAAACACTGTCATGAATACAATGATTTACACAGGAACAGTAAAAAAGTTGGTTTTAAGGAAAGAGGGAAAGTCCCCTCAATATGTGATGGTAGGGCTGGTTGGTCTGCCCTGATATCACAGAAAGATCAAGAGTGAAATATTGTCACAGGGTTAAGTGAAGCTCTATTAGCATAAAACCTCCTTACCTCATAAACCGTCACACATTGAACTGTGTCCTTTTGAACTGCTCAGTAGTCACTGCCTCTAAGATGAAGAATTTCTGATTTTGTTTCTAAGTAATGAGGTACTGACTACCACCATCGTCCCGTCAATCTCTTTACATGACCAGGACTGCCCTTCTTGACACCATTCAATTAACCCATCATCAAAGTGTGCAATCAGAGCAGACACACAGCAATACACATTATAAATGGCTCTCATGTATGCTCACTCAACTGTTGTAGAATAGGCAGACCTCACGTACAAAGGGCTCACATAAGGACTTTATTTTTCATTCTTTTCTCTGTGCTTAAAACCCTCTCTGTAATAACACTCATTATGCCCTCTCAGCTCTGGCAGTTCCTCTTCAATCAAAACAAGTGACCATAAGAAAGCATATTAGAGTTTTACACAACATAGCAGACACACTTGTTGCTATTGCTTCAAGGAAAACTCTGAAAATGGTCCTTCAGTTAACATGAATACAAATCATTTGTGTTCCTTTCTTACGATAAAAATCATGTTTGCTAACAACTTTCTGCATATAGCATCATGCAGTTTACACAGATTTCTAAATATTAAGGAAATTGTATTTACCCACTGTGCAAGTACAATTTACAGTAAAAACCCACTTCAACCTACTAATGAGCTTGGTGCTCAGTATCTTTCCAATTTGTATTTGTGAAAGGAAAAACTTGATTAGATTTTAGGACTGTCAAACCTACCATGTATCAAAGTTATTTGCAAGATACAGTGGTTAAAAAAGAATGGGGACACAGTCTTAACTGGCTTCAGGGATGTTTGTGGGTCCATCTTCCTTGTTCCGGAAGAGTGGTATTAAAGAAGATACCACTTTGGCATAATGCCCTGTATTTGGAGCTAATAAAACCATTCATTAAGAGATCATTAATAATCTAATTACAGAAAACCTCTACATTGTGAATTCAGATAAACATGAATCTGTTTATCCTACTGAAAGGACAATAACTTCTCTTTCTCCCAAAGACAACACCCACCCCTGTGCAACAACAAATATACTGGAATTTAGAAAGCTCCACTGATATGCAGGCAACACAGAAAACAATTAATTGTATTACTGAGATTTCTTGAACATATTATATTTTCCCACATAATAGGCTAAGATAACCATCCCTGCCATGAGCCTCCTAATTTTTCTATGCTACCCTCTCTACTAAGTTCATTCATTCCTTCCCTTTAGAAAGCAGTTAGACAGAACAATAGGGAGGACAAAAGAAACCCCCAAAATCCAAACATCTTAATGAACTCTAGGTGTACTAGTCTCAAATATCACCACAGTTTCCTGTTTTGGTGATGCTGATCTTTGACTCTGCAATGCCGTATCCACTATTCTTTTAAAGGTATGCTATCCAGGTAAATTTCTTAAATATCAGAACATAACAATTGCTTGTCCTTGAACACTGTACATCATGTAAGGAGTTATATATTAGTTTTTCTTACTAATCTTCTATGAAACAAATTGCTGTTCCTAATGGGATTTTTCAGAAGGAGAAGTAAGGCAGAGAGGAAGAGAAAGGAGGTTGATTCAGTGGAATGGCATGGCTAATGGGAACCTGACCTAGCAACTAATCCCTCAGATGATATCATAGTCAAAGCAAATTTGTACAATTGTCCTTGAAGTTGATACCCGTGATTGTGGCCTAAATCTTCCTAAAAGATTCACAGAAGGCTTAATGTTTACGAAAGTTCTGAAAGTCACTGCTTCCCCTCTTGATCGTCCTCTTTTTTTCTCAAGGCTAGACATAACAGTGCTGAAAAACTCTGTTCTCAAAGGGCATCATCAGTTTCGTAGAAGCCCGTAGGCTGCTGAAATTATTTAGGCAAAATATTCTCACAAGAACATTCCCCAAAAGTCTTTTCCGAAAGGAGGAGTTATGCTCTACAAGAAAGTTAAGTAGTACAGTCTCCTACGTACTCAACTGAGACTCCTCTAATTAATGCCAGTCTTCCAGTGGCCTGTAGGACAGGCAGGAATGTGGAGCAGGTTTTCAGTAACACACCCCATGAATGTCTTAACATGTATCCCACATCCAGACTTAAGAGGAAGGTTATCATAGATAGAAATTAGAAACCTACACTAGAAAACCCTGCTCCAGTTAGAGTAAGAGACTAAATTGATACAGTACAACAATAAGTCAATATTCATATTTTTCCCTCCTTCTATTTGCATAGGTATTACAGCACTTTAATTATGTTAACTTCTAATACAATCAGTTTCATACACATATAGCCCAATAAAACTGGTACAATATCCATGTACACTTTATATCTACCTATTATATTCAAAAGTGAGAATGGTTGAATTATTAACACAGTAAACCACAGCTTTGTATTAAATAAGCTAGACTATTTTTAAAATACTGGATTCTAAAGAGTTTATAATTTCTAGTTCTTAATAATGCATTGCTATGTGAAGCCCACTGTCATTTCAGCCAGCAATATCTGTAGACTACAAACAGTGAGGTATTGCTATTTCTTCTCTGTGATAGTCAACAGATAATAAAACTGTTTCTTGCTCCTAATAGTAGAGTTTAACTGTAAGACTGTATTGTAGTGGTTCATTATTTTTGATTCTGAGTTTGGGTAAAGTGATTTCTAGCAGACAATTACATAAAAAGTCCATAGATAGAAGGAGAAAGACCATAATATGTTAAATATCAAGGGTTTTCAAGGATATAGAGCACCTAAATTAGGCAAGACAGATTGTTCATTAATGAATAGGGAAAAACAAACCAAGCAACCAAAACAACGATAAACACATCTTATGTGCGTGTGTTTTCCCCCCTCCTGCCAATCACCGTATGAAAAGAATCACCAACAACAAAAGCAAAGATACTCTAGGACAAGGAGAATGAAACCGAAGACATGGGTTTAGCATTATTAATCACAGACAAATATTGATCAGAACTAATTTGATACTGTTTTTTTTTTTAAACATAAAACTTTGGTGAAATTCTGTCTAATCTGTAGCACACTTTCTACAAATCTATTATTTTCCTTGGAAATATTTTAATGCTGTCTAGTCAACACTTTCTGGCAGAGAACAGTCCTGTCTACCAGAAATACCATACGTCATTACGTTCCTCATGAATGCAATACAACATGGTTGTGCAAATGATGTCAATGTATTTATAATCATGTCTCATTGACATCCTTTACTACCTGATAAGGCTGCAACCATTCTTCCAGCTGTAGCAGACAGGAAACACTTTCACCATATTATTCCGTTTGATCCAAAGAGGCTGGGAATAAAAGTCACCTGCAGAGTTTTTAAAAATGCTTCAGATCTGTTATCACTGATGACCACTAAAATATTTCAGTTTAACAGATTCATAGTTTCAGCATACTTACATAAGCTCACACAATATTAGGAAACTGTTATTATTCAATGTGGACTAAAATCTGAAGCCCTATAAAAATCTGGTTTTGCATACCAAAAGTTTATGTAAATGCCTAAATCTATGTGGAAAACACACTACGTTTACAGAAGAATTTTCAAGGACAATGTCAGGGTGTTAGGAACATTATTAATGTGCTAAAATGGATGAAGAAGTAAAACAGTGATGTCACTATGATGACAAGGACATCCTGAGTAAGCCTGCAGGCAAAAATTACACAACTACCAAAATGGCTTGATGCCATCGTCACAATTGCTCACATGACCTGTTTATTTGCTAAAAGAACATAATTCTAAATTATTTTAGTATTAAATAAGTATTAAAATTATTCACATAATCCAGCAGATACTCAAATTCACTAAGAAGTTTTCTCAGAAAATGAGAATTTATTAAAAAGTCTATTTTTAAACTGTATAAATCTAAAAGGTTAGATCAAAATTCTGGTAATTTCATTTTCAGATATGAATAAGAGAAAACTCTTCCCTACTCCAGCAACTAAACAATTTTATTTTATTTCATACATAAACCATAAAACCAAAACAACAATTATTCATACAGGAATTATTCTTATTTTTACAGGAGAAAGAAAATACTGGGCAACATGGTCCAGTGTGAAGCATCCTTGCCCATGGCAGGGGGGTTAGAACTAGGTGACCTTAGGGTCCTTTCCAACCCTCACCATTCTATGATTCTATGGTAAGATAATAGGCTTTAATTCCATGCAACAATACCAGAGAGAACCCCTAAAGTAATTCCTGACCTTCAATATATTATTTGAGGGCCACTGGAAACATTAAGTCTTATATCATAGATTTCAGTTCAAACAGACTTAACATTTGACCCATAACTTTTCCAAATTGAATTAGTACCAGAAAAACACCTGATGAAATGCAGAGCAGCACTACAACATCATATTTCAGATGCAGGACACTAAACCTGTCATTTTTACCCTGAAATCCATGAAAACGCTACTTGTTCCTTGCAGCAAATGACTAACATGAGAAAAAAGGAAGAGAAATTAATGTCAATTAACACTGTCTATAGTGCAGATTGATCATTAATCTCAGCTGACACTAGCCAGAAATTCACATTCACCAAAAGCGGAACAAGTCCACAGGCACAGTAAGGAACCTGAAGGCATTGTGAAACTTTGAACTTCAAGCATTTTAATTAGAAAGTAGTGTCTCTACCATAATTATATAAAAACAGTGCACCAGAAACTACTTCCTGCTTAAAAATAAGCACATTTTAGTTATCAACATTCATCCTTGAAATTTAACTGCATTCATTTGACTTTCATTTCTGTAATCCAAGTACTTTTTGTCTTGCATCCAAATTCTCAAATATACTGGAAAAGGTAAAGTTAACCACACTTGAAGTTACAATTTTAAATCAAATTCTATGTTGTTCCTAGGAAAAATCTTTCAGTGGCTTGCATTTCAACTGTGTTTGGTTCCTCGGCCTCATGTACTACAACTGCATTTACTAAGAGTAGCACAGAATTCATTCCTTTGTCTTTTCTATAACCTGAATAGATGTAATAAAATATCACCAAATCATTGTAAAAAGAGATCAATTCATTTTTTACAGCTTTAATGTACAAATGCACTTATAGCCCACTACAGCACTAAACATACAAAAAAAATCTATATATACATAACAACCAATATCACAAGTGCAAACTCAATCCATAAAACACATTTTTATCTTTGCATGGTATTTTATTTTCTATTCTGTAAGTATTTTCCCAGTGACTGCAGATCATTGCAAAAAATGAATATCAATTCACAGCCTCCAGGCTCCAAATGAAAGAAAGTCTCCTGCTGTTTTGCTAGATAATTAATAAATTGTCCTATAAGTCTACCAAGGTTTAGGAAGAAACATTACAATGCGTATTGTTACAAGTTCATAGAAATGTAAAACTAACCATCACAGCTGAGACTTGGTGCGAGAATCTGGACGTTGAGCTTGTCTCGAACACTGCTTACGTTCCATAGTGTGAGTCAGAGACAGGAAACTGAGCTTGTCTCAGGCACTGTTTGCATTTGACCATGACAGGGCCTGAGCGTAAATCAAACAAATGCGTAAATAGGATTGTTCTGACCCCTTTGTTTGAAGCTGATAAACTTCCACAGGAGTGTGAAAGGATGACTCAAGGATGAGCTGGCTCAGAGGATGAAGTCAAAAAGCAGATACCAGGACATGAGGAACAATGACCATCCGAAGGACCCTCGAGGGAACCCCAGCTTTGGAACTGCACAAGTGCTCACTAAGCTATGCCCATCATTATCATAGTAACGCCTCTCTACGTTTTTTGTGCAAATTATGGATAATATCCCAAAAGAATATGAACATAAAAGTGCAGGGCTCAGGTCAGAGCGAGAGCTCCCACCACCAACGAGATGTCACTGGCTCCATGAGTGGTAACACTTCTCTGTCTCTTTCTCTCCCTTTCTTTCTCTCTCTCGCCTCCTCTCCTCTCTTTTTTATTGAATACTGACTAGACCTATGTAAAATCATGTGGCATGGGACTTGCTTAATCAGTTAAAGTAACCATTGTTATTATATCTAGCCTTGTATTTTGGATTAATATATCATAAAACTGGTTGGTTGGTGTCATTGCACCTTAATTCAGTACAAAGGTATCAGGAACTTGGCAGTTGGTCCCAAGCGGAGGGAAGTTGGCCTAAACAACTCCTTTCAGGTCACAACATGTGGGATTGGCCTGCTCTGAAATTTAGGAAAGAGACATTCTTCCTCTACAAAAATTACTAAATGGTTTTCAGAAAGTTTTAGACCACCAAACCTAAGCCACCAAAAAAGGTTTAAGATAATGCCTTGGACTGCAAACGGTAACTTGTAAAAAGACTGAGCTGATAGGTACTGCTAAACATTTTATGAAACATTACCAGCCTCAGTCCAGCCGTAAGACTGCTTCCAGAAAGCTGCAAGTTTGAATTCCATCAGTCCTGCAGTTTTAATGGCTAGCATCAGCTGTGATTATGACCCACTTGATGCATAATCCTTTTCTCTTGTATACATACACTACAATACCTGGCACGCGTTTCTAACCTTCTGATGAATGAAAATAAAAGCATTGGAGGTCACAGTTGTTTTCATATTAGACTGACAATTTGATGAAAAAATTGAATGATGTTCTTCTCTGAAATCTGTTCTAAAGTGATAACCTTGTAAATGGCATACTGGAAATGCTATAGGTGATATGGTTAGGAGGTACAAGCATGACATTGCTTTTTTTCCTAGCCTCCTAAGTTTTAGGCAGACAGAGGTAGGATTATCCTATCTTAACTTTCATGTGATACAATTTCTCTTTATTAATAACATTTCACCTACCCAGGAAAATCTTATTGAAGCATATTGTCAGATCCCATCTTCAGATCAATTCTGAAATTTTGAGATTGGGATTATCCTAATAACTGTCCCTTGAAAAGGGTTTCTGTTACGGCAGATTTCATCCCAAAACAGATACAAGATCTAAAAATATTTAACAAGATGCTGCTTAAGACTGAGTTAAAACTGAATCCATCTGGAATCTGCCAAGTTCTAATGCTTGAAATATGCCAGTACATTAAACATCCTGTAGGAAAAAAGTACTTTATTTTCATGAAATATATACTATATTAAATATATACTGCTATTTCAATAGTAAAAAGGCTAATAAAATATTTCAAAAAGTTTATCTAAATGAAGTATTCTACAAAGTATTAAAGAAATACAGAGTTTGTTATAGGGCTAAGACTGTAATATGTATGTAAATAATCCACCCAAACGCAATCATTATTTGAAATAAAGAAAAGGAAAAAGATATGGAAGTGCTCCCTTTAACAGTCTTAGGTCCCAAGGAACTATTTCTCCTCCTCCTCATTGCTGGGAGACTGAGCGTGCCTGAGGCAGCAGACCAGGCTCTTTGTTTTCCCCGCTCTATGATCTGAGTGCCTATGCACATATAACATGACCACCAGAAACACACTCCATCTTGATATAAACAATGGCAATAACATTTTCTGCTCTACATCATCATGGAGATTGGGAACATTTGTTTTGCATGTCTCCCCATCTTGCAGAGAGCAAAGAGGATTGTACCAGCCATGTTAGGGGGAAGTCAAAGGCAGATTGTAAAAAGGGAGAATGAAAGAGGCTGTGAGTATACTCTCATCTGTTTTCATAACCACAAGGAGTGTTTTGAAAACAGCATTTAGATTGAGGCTGTGGGATTTTCTGTGTAGTGGTACAAACAACTGCAACTGCCAGTAAGCCATTTCCTTCATACAATTTCAACATTAGGATTATTAACATCAGGCAAGCTAATACAGCTCTGTAGTTAAAAATACCTGATTTCTCGGGAGCTGTTATAAATATTTTTGGCCCTTTTCCCCAGTTTTGCTGCAGCTTATGGTTTTGTGGTGGGGATTTGTTTGTTTGTTTGTTCCTCTTTTTAGTATTTGGTTTTTTATTTGTTTTGTTATTGTTGTTTGTTTGGTTTGTTGGGGGTTTTTTTACATATTTTCAGTCACGCCTGTAAATATAATTTACAATTTGAGATTGTTTTTCAGTCCTTATCTTTTTGCTTCTTATATGTCTTTTTTTTTTGTCTTACATGTAATATAGTAACAAAGTCACTAGTGAGACAAAGTTGTTTTCAGGACTCACAAACTAATGCCATTGTGCGTGTCCTGAAAGAGCATCTGAAGAAAATGGTCCCTTAGTGAGACTATGACCATTATGTGCAACATAAAATGAACTCTTCAGAAGCATAGTATCTCAGAACTACGTTAAGGGCCAGATTTAAGTCTGAATATTAGTCTTTTGCACTATGCAGGTTACAATACGAGTTTACCTGTCACCTGTATAAAAATTCCCTGTGATATACCACAACTTCTTATTGCATTAGTGTTTTGGGTGAACCAGGGGCCTTGCCCTTCTCCCCATCCAACAGGATTGACATACATTGCATTCAGGGGAATATGAAGGTCATGGTGACTCTTTAATGACACACAGCTGATACACCTGTGCTAGATTACCTAAACTATGGACACAAATACAAAACTTCAGCAAGGCCGGAGACTGACTTGACAGGCATTGAACCACAACCAGCTCTGTAACAATTCTCCTCCTGCATCATAGAAGAGTAAAGATTTTGGTATTTTATTAGGTCTCTCAAGGAAGATAATTTCTATTTAAGTTACGAAATTGCATATAAAGTTTTCAACTTAATCAGACTGGCATGATGCAGAGGGAATCCAAGGCAGTAGGAGGAGCATACAGTGTATTTAAAACCTCCTATAGGCTCCTGCTAATCATGCCAAACTATCGCTCATAAATTATTCATTGAAGAAGAAAAAAAGTTTAATCAAAATAACCAAGGTTAGGTCACCTGTACTACAGGTTCCAAAAAAGATGAGGTCTTGAAATTCAGCTGTAAAATACTCTGTTTTAAATGAAACCTTAGTATCTTCTATTGTTCCTATATTCAGTAATAAACCACAACCTCACCTGACCATTGCCTTCACAGATTTGAAAGACAGTTTATGAAAATTCTTAGCATTGCTGTATTTCTTTACCACTAGTTCAGTACTTAAGGTACCCTCAAGAATATTTCATGTTACAAGGCAGCTCTTGATCTTCCTCCAGAACTCTTTGTAAAACAGCAGTTATAAGAAAAAAACTGCAAAAGAGATTAAGGCATACATAAAGATGGACACCATTGTTTACTTTTTGTCTTCTATATGGATACTTATATAGTACAGTACCAGTTTTCAGTATGTATTGCCACTACGTCCTTTCATTATTGACAGGGCCATAGGCAACTGTTAAGTTATTCTACATTGCTGTAATTGTAGTGCAGACCGATTCCTCTCCAAGATGGCAGGAAAAGCTGGCAGTTAAAGTCACTGCATACAGCAATTTTAAGAGCACTGACAGGCTGCTGTCAAGCAGGCAGGGGCATTCTGGAGATGGATAGCAGAAATGCCAAATCTAAGACAAATGCTCTTGGAATATGTAATAAATCATATTAGCTGCCTGATGATTCTCCTTGGTGAATTGATCATGATTAAAATAAACTACTTAGAATCATAATATTACATGCTGAAACAGGAAAAAAAGATGTGAGCTATGCAACATGATCATGAAGTGTTTTTTAGCAGTCAAGCCAGACCAAGTCCTAGCTTCTCCACCTACTAACTAGTACACTCTGCATCAGGTTAGGGAACTGTCAAACAGAAGCAAGGATATATAGCCCCCATCTGGGCCATTGTACACAAATGCTATATTAGGATCTCCATTCGGGCTGCAGTTCCAGGGAGCTACAGCAGCCATTTTGCAGTGAATAGGTTCTACCTGCAGCCCTGCCACAGCACAGGCAGGAGACAGGCGCACAGTCATGGCTCCCTAGATCCTACAGGCTAGGAGCCTATACGAAGCCATTTTGAGATAGCCATTTTCAGCTACTCATTTCAGAACTCCAGAAATAACTCCCAAGAACTGCAAATCCTTTTGAATTTCTAGCACTTAAATATTTTCAGTCCTTTGACATGAGTATTCAAGATACACAAAATCCAAGGATGTCCTAATGCTTGGTTTGAACAGAACCAGAGGAATAACTTTCACCTGGAAGCAGGTGCCATGCAACAACCATGAGAATTTTTGCATTTAACAGAGTTTGTATTTTGCTCTGAATCAGTGACTCAATATTACATCTTCATCTTCTTTTCATGCTAATTTTACACTGACTATATCATATTAACATAGCCCTTAGCTTTGTGTGGCTTATTTTGGATTCACATTAAAGTAGATGAGACACAAATCAGTCCTTCCTGGGGTTGGTTTGTAATATACTGCTGATGTTGTCTCCAACACCTTAGAATAATTATTATACTATTTAACCTGACAATTCATGTTATCTACAAAAAGTAGATTATGAAAAATATCCAGATTAACATGCAGATTTTCAAAAACATTCAGTACATTAAGCTGTGCTAAATGTGCTTGCAGAGGAATGGTAGTATCAATGTTAATCCATTCATACAGTTTTCATTATGCAATTCTACAAAAATTTTACGTATACTAATTTTCCAGCAACTGTAATTGCCTATTTTTAACAGGCCACAGAATTTAATCTCCCATCTCTCTTAATGTAGCACCATCACCGCACCATCAGTGAAGACAAAATGACTTTCAGATTTGAAATGCTTGGCCAAAATACTCTAACTCATCTGCCTTTAGGACGGAAGATTTTATGTGCTATCCATACTTAGATAGCCTGAAAAGATGCTGATTAGTAAGCGATTAATGTAATAGTCACTTCTCTAGATAAATAAACTGGATCTAAGTGACTTAAGTGAAGATATTTGTATTTGAACTGATTGGGCCCAAATTTAACTACAAAGGAATTGACAACAGAGTGGAAGATAGCTGCAACTAAAAAAAACTGGTCTGTGGCACAATTACAATAGTGGCAGCATTTCAAATAGCTTGTCGTCACATTAGGTTTAGATAAAATTGAACCTTTAGGATTTGATCATGGATCCTGAGACTGCATAATACTAGGCAGGAGTACAAGTAATCCTGCCTGACTAGAGGCACAGAAAGAGCCTGACAACCCTGAAGAAAGGATGCCCTTCACTGTACCTACTATTTGCTACTGGTCACAGCCTTCATGGAATACAGCCTAGCAGGCTCATGGCTCCATCCTCACCCTTTGTCTTTCTCACTCAGTCCTTATAGTGCAGCATGTTCATGCTCCCCATGCTGAAGGGCTAAATGCTTTTGTTTGTCAGAGGAAGAATTAAGGTTTTTCCTATGTAAATATAATTTGGCCCTAAGAATAATGGTGCTGATGCTAATCTTTATGTTTGTGGTGTTCCTGGTAGTTTAATGGACATAAGAAAAATGTGTGGCAAGGGTAATGAGGTTGATTAACTCAGTGAAAATGAGTCTATATGAGATAAACATGGTTTTATCTATATTGCAGTTTACTCATTTAGTATCAAGATCATAAAATGAGCTGTTCTGCATGTTGTAGGAAGCAATACCCTATTATTTTATAGCGGCATAGTTAGATATATAACAGAAAAATCAGTTCAGTATGGATAACTTATTAAGATCATGTAATTAAGGTAAAGACCTACACTTCGATTTTCATCAGCTGTACAGCAATTAAAGCAAACTGGGAAGATAAGTAAAAATGAGAAAATGAAATTAAAGGTATAACTGCTTGTTTAGAATTTAAAAGGCATATTTTTTATTGGCATGCTTTCTTTTGCAGTTACTAACTTTACATTTTGTAAAAGACTCATAGGTGGCAAAGTTGAGGTTTGTGAAGCTATACTTGTTTTTATCTACGAATTGGTCAAGATGACCACAAAGGCAGAACTGCACAAAAAATTGAAATGGAATTTAAAGGAATCAGAATGGAACTTAACCTTGAACCCTCGAGGTTTGGGGTTTGGTTTGTTTGGTTGTTTTTTTCCCTCCTCACCTTCCTGAACATATGAAAGGCCAGCATGCAACTGGTTGATTTCAATGAACAGATCATGTTTCCAGAACATAACAAAAAAGTCCTCAGAAATCCAAAAATCTAATCTATTTTGGAAATTGATAAAAATACAGAAGATATTTACCTTCATATCAGGAACATTAATTTTGATTTTCTTCAAGTCATTATTTCATAGAAATTGAAAGCTGAAAAACTTGCTATCTTCTTTCCTTCCCTCTGTTTGCTTCATATGGGCATAACCTTTTCTGGCAGCAATGTGAATGCCAACATTATCTGTTTCTAATAAAAGAAGAAATGTTTTTTTCAGACTGTACACCAGCTGCTGAGCAATTCTACAAAGTTTCGTTTGAGAATGACTCTGCTTTCTTGAATACATTCTGTAGCTTCCCCCCCCCCCAAAAGAGACCTTTTAACATGACAAAACAGCAGTTTCAAAGATTCATCAGCATGACCTCTGCAAACACTGCTGAAGTTTCTCTGATTACATACTGAAGTGGACTAGAGCTCCTTTCATGGTGGTGAGGACAACATCCTCCTGTTAGTGAAGCTCAGTGATTTTGTATGAAGACTGAAAAATTGATCAGTACAAGAAGCTGAATTATTATGCCAAAAAACCCCAAATGTGTCCCTTGGCTTAAAAGCACAAGTGTCATACAAGTTAATCAGCTTTAAAAAAAAAAAAATGTCTTGGCAGATGGTTTATCTGGGAGTGTGGAAGCAAACATGTCAGGTGTCAGAAATCAACTGCAAATTGATACATATGTACAGCCAAAATATTGTTTTAATTTCTCACTTCCTTATGACCTTCATTTCCATTTGTTGAGGAGTTGTAAACCTAGTGTTTAATTTGCTGCTTTGGGTTTTTTTGTATTAAAGCACTGATATTATAAAGGCAGAGGATGAATGGATTTCCTTTCAACTGAATCATTTTATCTTGCTGCTCTTTCCTCTTTTAATCCTTCCCTTCGCCTTTCTTTCCTCAACCTTTAATATTCTATTAACACAAAATTTCAAAGAAGCCAATGATGTTACATTCTCCATTTCTTTCTTTTCTTCTTCTCATTTAGAATACAGTTGTGTTAAAAATAAGTAATGCCCATCAGCACGAGAAACACACACCAGCTAGCAACAACCTTGCTCTGAAACAGCTCCTAAGACTCAATGTCTTTATTATCAGCTACATATTCCAAACAAATGTAGGTAACCCCAACTTCAAAATCACCATGAACTGTATCAGCTGGCTACAGAGACGCTCTACTTGAAAGATTGGAGGTGGGGGAGGACGAGCAAGCATTAAAAATTATACAAACAACAGCAAGGCAATACATCATTTTCACTTCAAGGATCCTAGTAGAGTTTGTTTCAAAATATTTGAACTCAAAATCTGTGATGCACATGGGCTCTCAGATCACATGTTCCAACTGCATACACAGGACCTAAATCAGATTTATTTAAAAATCAGCCTTTTCAATTGAAAAAAATATGCAGACATTGTGAGAAGGCTGTCCTCACTATAATTGTTTACTACTGCATTGTTATGTAGTGACAACTTAACAAATGAATCCTGCATTACACGTGAAGATTTTTTTCGCCTCCCTCTCAGCAACTATGAGAATTTCTGGCAGGGAAGCTGGATCAGCTATTAGGCAGTGGCTCAGCAAAAATACGTCCCTAGCCCTGACTCAAGTTCCTGTCTCCCTACAAAAAATAGGCACAGTGGGAAAATCTCGGATGTGTAGAATCACAACCACTGTATTTTGAGAGATTTTGTCTGGAGTTTTTCTCCTGTTCCTTAGCGTGCAAGCTAATGATTATTGCTAATTACTTTTCCAATGGAAAAACTGAACAATTAAAACAATATTTATCAATTGGATGTACCAGGATCCAGGTAAATGCTGGTGGAAACAAAAGTTATATGGGAAACCACCAATTTTTGCCCATTAGTGAGGTAATTGCTTGTTCAAAGTAGTAAATTGTACAGGGATATTTTCAAGAGCTATAGTTATATTTTCATAAGAGTCTATTCACAGCTGAAATAAAACATAGCACAGAAGGCAGCTGAGAAATATGCAGTATTTCTCCATCATTCTAGATTTTTACCTATTTTTTATTTTAAAAGATTTTAATAACCTTTCAAAAAGAAAATACATGGGACATAACATTGTTTGCATGTAGAAGATGGGTGAAGTGGGTCATGTTCTTCAGCCAATCTCCAACAAGGCCTCATAATAACGATAGGTTGCAATTATAGATAACTAACGATGTAAACTTGCACAAGCAACATTACGTATACATGATTTATGGCATTTAGGTGTCATACACTTTATGTGTAAATGACATAAATTGTGTTCAAAATAGTTACAGTTGCAAAATTAAGAAAGTGACAAACACAAAAGGTAATATTTACTGATAGCTAAGCTTCTGTTTTAAGTGGCACTTGCTGGCGGGAATACCTCATTAGAAAAAACTTACTCTGTATAACACGGAAATTAGATAACATGGAAAACTACTTGGTGTTAAGTAAACTCTATCAACTAAAGTGACTAAATATTTATGTCCAAAATTCAATATGGCACACATATGAGATCAGCTTCAAAGACAAAGAATTTCAGAATGACCTAGATTTGCAGATTCCCACTTCAATTCAATAGCATTCCTCTGCATACAGGTATATTAACATCTATCTTAATGTTTTTAAGACAATATTTGTATAAAGAAAGGCAGAGAACAGAGAAAGACAAAGGCAAGAGAACCTAGTTTGGCCCCTGGCTGGGATTTGCAAAGCCAGACGACCAAGTTTCATTAATATTGCATAGCAGTAGAGTATCCAGCTGCTCTTTGTGCCTCAAAATGTGAGTAGAAAGAACAGAAAGTTACTTTTACCAAAAGCATAGATACTTATTTTAGTAAATATGTGTCTGAAGATAATCCTTGAAGATTAAAATGATTTTGCAAACTCATAAACAGAGGCTAACAAATTAGTCTGCCTTTTGCAGACTAATTTACATGTTCACAGCATAAGTAAGACTATTAAAAAACCGTATATGAAAAAATAAGGTAGAACCAGTCATCTGATACTTCTGCTCACTTTCTTTTCAGTGGTTTCAATTGTCTTTTTATGAAGAGCCATTTCCTTCGATCAGCAGGTCTGGAATCTACTACTTGTGGCTGCAACAAGTAGTTGCAGCCCCTGCTCCTCACCCCTGGAAATATGGCATAGAGAGAAAAAATGAAAGTAATAGCACTACTTTGCAGCATTACACTGATTATCTGAATACAATAAAAATAAACCATGTTTTTTTTCCAGTGATCTCAAAAATAAATCATTCTTCACTTTTTCAGAGTACAGAGAAATGTTAGCTTGCCTCAAATGAAAAGATCTGGCATTTTCACTCAGCCATAGAAATGTTACATGAACAACCAGAAACATACGTTCTGAAAAAAGCAAAGCATTATGAATACTCTCTATGTTGCAATATGTCCATAAATAATATACCATAACATGAGTTACTATGGTAACTATTCGGATTTGAGATGATTGGGGGAGGTTTCTTGCACTACATTAAAAAAAAAAAAAAAAAATGTTCACATAAAATATATTTTTTGGCATTATCAGGTAAGCCTCATTCCAACCTGACTACTATTTTAGGTTTTGCTCACTTATGACAAATGACACTGCGATAAAGCACTTTTGACTCAGCAGGCTTTTCTTAGGTCACTTGCTCCAGTGTATAAATGAACAGGCAACATTTTTTTTGCAGGGGGAGCTAAATTTACAAATCGCTAAAGCAGATCCTTTATCTGGAAAATGCTCAAGTTGGGCGAGTTTTGTTGATTAAGACATTTATTCAGGAACAGGTCTTGCTTCCATCCGCAGTATATTCTGTAAAATTCTATAAAAATATTACAAATTTGCAAGGATGAAATTCGAGATGGGTTCCTAATGTACTGGTTGAAGAAACAGTAGCAACAGTGTTCCAACATTAACTTGTGAGTGTGCAAAATAGAAGTAACATCATCTAACTTACTGCTTTAGCTAAAGATAAAAGTGAAGAAATTGCTATTTTCAGCTTCAGGAAAGGCAGCAGCAAAATGTTAAAATAAATAAAATTTTATCATTATGCAATCCTGTTTTTGTATAGGTCTGTATAACTGAAATTTATCTTTAAAGATCAGCCATAGGAAAGAAGGGAATCTGCAACAACAACTAAGAATCACTACTAATCAAAAATTTTATTTTCAAGGTAATAGTCAACTGTTTTAAAACTTCTCTTAGAGCAGTAATTCAGTGAGGCTGTTTTAGTTAAACACTGCCACAAAAGCCAGACATTTCTGAAGCTGCCTGCGGAGTGAAGAAATAATATGGATATGAGAAAATAACATTGTAAGGAAACCAACAATGAAACCTGTGTCACCCAGCAAATTTTCTCATTATTCTTAAGCAATTTTACAAAAACCACTGTATTCAAATACAGAAAACCCCCTAACATTAAAATTACCTTCCCTCTTCTTTGATGAATACTTTTAGTTTCACCTGCATCCATTTAAGCTGACTGAATAAAGATATAAGTGACTGAAAAAAACACATTACTTTTTTTTTTTAAATAAAGCAAATAGTTAAACAGAAACTTTTTTTAATTGTTATTGTTTTATGCAAAGCCTACTGATGATATTTGTAGTACTTTGTTTTAGTTTTTTTGTGTAGTACTTTGTTTTTCTGGCTGTGTTTCTCACTTTTTTGTAATAGCCCAAGAACACAGAGGCCCAGAAGCCACAATAATTTAGTGCACTACAGACATATTTTCAAGGCAAAATTGACCAGGGCTCATGTACTTGAAAACAATAATTCATGACTGCACGATCCACAGCCTCAATTGTTTAGGGCATAAGTAGTGTGTCAAATCACCCCTCAACAAAAGGCAGAAACTTGTCCGCATAAGATTTAACATATTTCTGCACTTGGTATTGATCAGTGAAAGAATTTGCATTCTGTCTTGTGCAGAATATACAAGACTTTTGATGTTTTAATTGATCACTGATATGCACAATAGAGGGCAGTTATTCTTAAGTTTTTCAGGAGAATTATCAAAGGATGTGATCCCTCATTTGCTGGATAATAAATGTTCTATCATGGTAATAACTGCAGCGCAGGGTGTGTTCCTGAAACACTTTTCTAGCTGGAGAAATGGATTAGAGAGATTATCATTTCATCAAAATGGTAGAACAGTTGAGAAGAAATATGGAAGGAAATTTTTGTATAATTTCTGTAGAGTTGCTATTTGTCAAGCCCACTGGCATCCATCATACTCTATCTTCTTTTCTGATGCAATCACATCAAAAAATGTGAAATTTTTTTTAATATGCATGTGTTAGGATCAAAGCAGAGGCATACTATAAGAAGTGGATGTTTATTAGAATTGTACTGTCGTCTAGAGGAGAAAGGTGCAGATGATAGTGTAATTTTTATTGCAGTTTATAAGCAACTAGTGGGTAGGTCTTTGCCAACATTAAAGAGATTTCTTTATCAAATATTCTATAGCACATTTTTAAGCTAATAATGTATCATAATTTCCAGCAAGGTATCTGATCTTGTATATAAATTAGAAACACATAAATTCTTAGACATGAAATTCACACATAGAAAACTTGAGTAGCCTGACATTCTTGAAGAATAATGGTGATTAACATGCCTGGACTGCATTCAGTCAAAAATCATGTTAATGGATTTTGGAGAAGGCATTGCTATCGACCCATGCCACCCTGTAGTGAAGTCATTAAAGAACAAGAAATATCCAATAAAAGGATTTGCTGCACGTGAAAAAATAGTTGCTGAATTAGAACAAGGTAGCATAGAAGCCAGATCATAAGGTTATTTCATAAATGTCTTTCCTTATGTTTTGTTATATTCTGTTTCTCCTTATTCCCCTCCTGCTAAGTTTCAAACAGAACACTGCATTTTCTTTAGCAATTTATATCCAAAAAATATAGCTAATTGTAAGATGAGTTCCATATGTTGTTCCAATGAGATTTGAGAGGCATCCAGAAGCTTAAAGTGGTGGAAATGTTGCTACTGCCAGTGATGCTGTGTCTATTAGAAGATGTAATGTTTGTGCTTGGGATATAGCATAAGTATAGTGGAGAAGATAAGTGTACAGGAAGAGAAAATCGAAAAACAAATAAGCAAAAAACAAAAACCAGAAACCTCATCCCAAAAAACCCACCAAAAAAACCCCCAACAAAACAAAAAAAACAAAATCCCACAACAACAAAAAAAAGGTTTATCACTAAAAGTTTTAAAAATCAATATATGTAAGAGCTTACCAGAATATTCACAGCTGTCACGCATTTTGAATTTGCCATGCATAAATTTATATGCAGGCTTCTGAAAACTAGATATCAGAGAACAAAGACCATAGTTTCTTTGAAATTTTTCTGATAATAAAAAGGATTTAAAAAATATAGCATAGAGGCCAAATCACTTCTAAATAGTGTTTATCATCATTTTCTATGAGGTATCATAGGTCTTTAACTCCTCATTAAAGGCTGCAGCATATTTGTATTTTTAGTTATTTGCATAATGTAAAAATATTACCTAGCAATTAACGTATGTAGATTATATTGTAGTGACATGTCTCTGCAGTGAATTCTGCATTTCCCTGCACATGTGTGTGTTATTGTGTCTATAATTAAGCAGTTATTCTTCCTTCCCAACCCAAGGTATATAGGTGTCCCTGTAGACAGCATTTACATCTGCATTGTCTCCTTACAGAGGATGTTCCAATTGTCTCCATGACTTGAAAAATAAACCTGGAAGAATAAAACCCAAACTGACAACACTACAGTGAGCAGTCCCTGGGTAATGCTGTGGGATACTCGCTTTCCCACATCCTCAGAAGGATTCCAGTGGAAATGTCACATGCCATGCAATATTACCATGTTTTAAGATTGAGGATTATGCCCGATATGTGAACAGGACACATTCCCATCCTTAATCCATATATCACCTTAAATGCCAGTCCTGCAGGGCTAACCTAGAATGTGATATGGTTTTACGTGCTGATAAAGTCAATCAGATATTTAATTTAGTTAAATTAATGTTTAAGCAAAGTTAGCTGGTTAACAACAAAATTCATACCACTGTACCTGATCTCCCCCCAGCATTACCTAAGGATGCCAGAGATTAAACCCTGCAAATTTTGAGAACGTCTTCTCTGTCACAAGTACGTGCTTTCTCACATGAATGAACTCATAAGAGGGCATTAATTCTTTCTTCCATACGTTATGAAGGAGACTAGTATTTCCAGTCATGACAGCAATTTGACCGTGATATAAAATTTTAACCATTTCACTTCTTCTTAAAAAATATCCCCAAAAGAAAAATTACATTGTATTACATTCTTGGGACAGTTCCCCAATACTACACTCAACAACTCAAAAAATTTGCATGTACTCAATGGTCCCTTCGACCTATGAGACAGGAGTGGAAAAGATGAAGCCTTTACCCATGAGTTGAAAATTCAGCCTCAGTTTCTTGGTCAGACTGTTTGGTGCCCAGGAGTCTCAACCCAGATGAAGGAGATCTGGCTATTGAACAGCCAAATAATTCTGTCTTTAGTTCCACCCTTCGGGATGGTTGCACAACATAATGTGATCCTAACGTACACTAATAAAAAGAGCAACCTTAACATACAATGTCAAAACCAGCATTCTAGCAGAAAGCCAAACCTAAAATAGAAATATTTTAAAATACCATGCATACCAGTGTTAGTGCTTCACACAAATTAATGCACTAAACTGGCAGCTTTGTTCTTAATAAACCAATGCTGTTTTTCATTGACATTAATGTTTAGTTAGAAAAATACACATCTCTGTTAACCAGCTGTTTGTCCTGAGAACTTTTACAGGCAGGGAATGCATTGTGTCAGGCATATGTAGAAAGTGTTTCTGCACATGTACAGCTTTTGGCAAGATTTTTTTTTTCTCTTTTGTGCTTTGCCTCCTATGGTGCTATTCAGAAAATCTAAAGAGATTCCAGAGCCCATTCAGTTGAAGGACTTCAGGTTTCTATGCTAAATGTAGCATCTCTGGACATCCAGTTTTTCAAAAGCACAAGAGACTTCTGCAGCAACACTGCAACACCATTTTATCAGATAACCTGAAGATGAGCTGTCAACAGGTTGGAGTGAGAAGCAAGGAGCACACCTGGGCACTCTTAGCACATCCAAGAGCAGCCCCTGTCAATGAAATCCTCTGCAATCACAGCTATGGCTCAAGATATTTTTTCCAGGCAATACAAAAACTCCATTGGGAGAATGGTTATGGAAAACTGCTGGGCTGTCCCTTGGTTGCCTCCATTGTGGGTACAAGCTGCCTGCCTTGAGAATAGCGTATCTGTACTGAACTACCAGAGTGGATTCAAACATTGATCTCATTTTCCAGCATGGCACCTATGAAAAAAGACTGTAGTGCAGAAAAAAACATTTACTGTTGCTACATATCATTAGTCTATCACTGGTCCACTGAGGCTTGCAAACACTTTTGAATTCTTTGCCAAGACAACAAAATTGCAATAAATATAACACTGCCAACAGCCTGCATGCTAGAAAAAGGAAAAAG
Source organism: Strigops habroptila (assembly GCF_004027225.2). Lineage (NCBI taxonomy): Eukaryota > Metazoa > Chordata > Aves > Psittaciformes > Psittacidae > Strigops > Strigops habroptila. Next base: position 13,028,882 of record NC_044284.2, read on the forward strand.
AGCAAAGCTTCAAATTTTACAATACATTCCCTAGAAAAAGGGCTGTATCTAGAGAGACCAACAGCACACATCCTGGTGTCCAGCAGCTGCCTGTCAGTAGAGTTCCTGTCAGCTCCACTTCCTCCCTCTTGGCAGAAAATGACACTGGGCCTCCTAGCTTGACTGGCAGGGAGGCAGAGTTCCTAGTCTCATTATGTAAAGCCACTGTTTGCCATGGAAAATGTTTCACGTTTTCCTGGGTGAAATTTCTATCCTTCGGCAGGATTATTTCCAGGCAGCATGTTATTAAGCAGAGTTGCTCACTCCTCAAACTACTACTTTTAATGTTTAATCCCTTGTATTTTTAATCAAGGGCCACAGATTTTGGAAAATCTTTGCATCTCCATATTTGCTTATCTCAGAAGATAATTTTAGTAGATGTTTTCCAAAAGAGTTTAACAGCCCCCGAGGCCACAGTTACTCTGTCAGTGACAGACGTGGTATAAGAGGTTACTACACTGAACTCTATTTCTGTCCTCCCCCATCAGTGGTGGTGATTAAACTATGCACATGGTAACACCTCAAAGGTATGAAACAATATAGTTAAACTAAAGACCACTTTGATTATATCAAATTATTTTTAAAGCCAGATAGTTTCAAGATGTAGATTATAGAGCAGCTGAGAAAATATTATGTTTTCTAAGAAGCTGGGGTCTTTTCCTTAAATTTGAGCTACTGACAGCAAAGTAGTAATGTGGTATGTAAACACAGCCTCTTCTAAAATCCTCTAGTTCTGATATTTTGCTTTCTCTCTGTGAAGAGATTTCCAAGCCCTCATTAAAGTTTTAGACTACCCTCCCTTAACTGGAGATGTGTGTGTTTTATGGGACCAGTCACAACAAAGCCATGCTGAATGACTTGTAGATATCATATTTACTGCCAGAAAAAGTACATTTGAAGTGAAAAGTCCTTCAATTACTGCCCCTGTAATTAGCTAAATTCTCACCATATATTTATGGCTAGCAAACACTCAGGAAGTACCGAGCGCCAGACAAGATAATAAAAGGAAAGCAGATTTGCCCAAAGGGGTTTTCAGGACCTCACCCTCTAACAGAAACTATGAATAGGATTAAAGGATTAGTTAAGTGAAATAAAAATGGTGGCAAAATGTTTGAACCAGCTTTTAAACAACACCATAAGGAAAGGTGGGATAAATTGGCCAGAAATATCACAGCTCTAAGCCAAGCACCAGAACCCACAGTGCTGCTGTCTGCCAGAAGAGAGACCTGAGTAGGATGTTTAGGGAAGGATAGCTACAAATGTTCCACTCTTGTTTTTATGCCCAACTAAAATGCTTGAATGATTGGCTGAGACTGTTTTAATAACATGAAGACTGCAATCTCTTGCTGCATACAGAGCTAATAAATGGTTATTTACCTGCTTCCCTTTTTTAAGGGACATCAGGGCATGGGCATAAAAAAGGATCTATGAAGAACACCTCGATCTCATTACATGATCAAATGCATGGATGTTTCAAAAGAAATCACAGTACACAGGTTTTTTCCACAGAACAGCCACGAAGGCACATGCATTGTTGTGAAACTGAGTATTCCCTGGAGGGAGGAAAATGTAAAGGAGCTTGGTATTAGGACAGCTGGAAAAGAAATCCACAAAATAACTACAAGAATGTCTGAAATATTATCAGAAAACAAACCATCTCCTTCATAAAAATATAAAGGCACAAAGACTATGCTGGTTTTTATCATATAATTTCCTTCTTTTCCTCAATATTTAATCACTGAGGAACACACCATGAATTCAGTAATTTTTCTGGTAGGTTTTCCTTTATGTATGTATTAAAAGCCAAATAATTCTGCCTGTAGTTCCACCCATCTGGATGGTTGCACAACATAATGTGACCCTAAAATACACTAATAAAAAGAGCAACCCTAATATACAATGTTGAAAACAGCATCCTAGCAGAAAGCCAAACTTAAAATAAAAATATTTTAAAATATCTTGAATAATACCAATGCTAGTGTTTCACACAAATTAATGCACTAAACTAGTGACATGGCAAGTTGTCAAAGGTGTCCTTCTTGTGCCAGCTAATCACACTGTGACCCCAGTGCTCTTTCATCCTGTGAGTGTTAGTTCAAAGTCTGTCAGCACATTTTCCATCTGGCTGATGATGACAGAATTAAATCATGCCCAACATGCTAAAACCAGACATTCTCCTAATTTCACCTTCTGACAGCTCAAATAGTACCTTGCTCACCTTCTCCAGGGAAATCTTAAGATCGCAATCACTTTTGTATTCCTCTCCTGTTCCTTCTCTTCCTGCCCCAGTTTAATGTCAAGGATGCTTAAATACAGTAATGTCACAGGACTTATGCTGAAGTAAAATGTAGGCTCTTGAAAGGCAACTATGTATTCAGCCAGATTTCCTGACTTTCATTCCACAACGAAGTTGGAAAGCCACAAATTTGATGGAAATATCATTAAACAATGCAGCTACAACACACTTCTTCAGTTTTTCAAAGTTACCAAAACCCAGAAGATTTCTGTAAGCAGTAAAATATTCTTTGTTTCCCCACACATACTATCCACACCTTGCAGCATAAGATCTGAGCATCTTGCATAGAATCTCAGACTATTAAAATAGTGATGAAAGAACCCTGAAGGAACTAATCTGGTTATTTTAAAAACTGATATGCTGGTCTAATTTCCATTTCCCCAAATATTAATAAAAGAAGAATCACAATGCAAATGTCTAGCAGTACACCAGACTAACTCACTGCCAGAGGATTTATGCTAATGCCCATCTCTGTAGTATCTTAACACTTGCTGTCTAAACATGACAAGTATGTGAAACCTAAACTAGGCTGCATGAATGAGCTTCCTTGTATGGAAATCTATGAAGTCTAACTGCAAAACAAAGAATATAATAGGAAAACTCTTTGCTAGCCTCTAGCATGAATTTTATTTTGAGTCAGTTGAATATCTCCATAAGTCAAATGAAGCATACATACAAAACATACGGCTCCAAAAACTATAGGTCAAGGTGCATCAAAAATGCAGTATCTTTATTTCATGCTGATGAGTGGTGGCTCAATTTCCTTTTTACTTTCTAGAAGCTATCTAGGACACTTCACAGAGTCCAAACCCAGCTGTGGTTATGTGGGGTGTAGGGATGCTTCACCCTAGACCATGTCACCCAAGGCTCTGTCCAACATACACGTTCTTAACTGTATTGCTAGTTCATTCCTCTCCTCTATTACATGGTTCAGTTTCAGAAAAGTGTTCTTTGGTATTTCCAGTCCTTGGATCTCCTTTTTCCCCTGTTTCCATCAGGTAGCCCTGCTGGCACACAAACACACCTTCTACTCCTAGCTAATCATGCTCACCCACATCTCCTGCACCTAGTCACCTTCATGTCCTTTATCATTCCTTGGATCTTTTCCCTTATTTTCACAGTTGCCATCTTTCTTATTCTTGGCAAACTTCCTCTGAAAATACAGAACTACTTCCTGCTCCAAATCCCAGAGGCTGGTGACTGCTTTTAAAGGATTTTACTGCAAGTCAGCCCTAATTATTTAATTAACATCTGCTGTGATCAGAAGGATGAGGCCCTCAGCCTCTGATCAGTAAAACTTTTGTTTCTCAGAAAAAATGCAGACAAGAGTGACATACAGGCAGAAATTTACCGATCCCTAACACACAGAATTTTTCTTTCTCCTAGAGGACTGACAGCATCTTGTACTTTTAGCTTTCACCAGTCAGTTCATGTTTTAATATGAAGGAATCTCAAAAAGTTGTATTCAATTTTTTAAAAACACAGACAAATCAGAAACTGTACATTAAAGAAAAGAACCATCTATTGCCACAGGAAAAAACAAAATATATTTAATGCATAGCATGCAAGAAATAATATGCTTCTGAATGAAAGTGTAATGGAAAAAATTATCATCTGTAAGGCATAGAGGACAAATATATAGAAGCTTTTATTGTATTCAGAATATGAATACCATTAGTTGTACTGTACATACCTTATGGAAAGGTCAAAAAGGGTGATAATTCTAAATACTAATCAGAGCTAATGCATTAAGGACTACAAAAGAGAATAAGACCATATATTTTGTCTAGCTAAATGCTTTCTAATGAGAATAATAGAAAGAACACAAGAAAACTAATTGCTTCATAGTGCAAGCCAGAAATTTAGTAGCCATCTCTACCCTAAAGGAATCTCTACCCTCTATGTGATATCTTTGCTTCTCCAAAGCTGTGATGTTACAGTTTACATTTTCTACATATATACATAGTTGTTTGAGAGAAAATTTTGGGAGTCTCACTAGTAGCTGATTATGGGACACGAGAGTACTCCATCACAGTATGCCATACAAAAACATATTTCAAGAAATGGTGATTTGGCTTGCTTGTCATTTTGAATGGGTTGGACTAGAAGACAACAAACACATGAAGCAGGCAAAAGTAGATTTCTCAATACTTCTCAAATTTTTTTGCTTTGATAAAGCTATACTTTTACACTTTGAGAGATTCTTCAGCACTTGGCACATAAAATCCTGGCCAGATTTTTGTTATAGCTCAGCATTCGATTGTTCCTATTTACAGAACTTACAAACAGATTTACAGATTTCAAAATAGCTCACATATTTGTTCATCAGTGAAAGCTGTTCAAATTCCTGACACTAACAAGCATCAAAATTCTGAATGAAAAATTTATTTGTACTGTTTGAAATACAATGGGGGAGGGAAGCTGCAAGTAAGACTCATTTTCTGTTTCCTGGTTATTTACCAAAATTTAATTTTAGCTAGAAGTTTCAGAACAAATCTCATTATTTTTAGTGGAGAGAGACATAACACTATTCCTCCTGAGTTTCGAGTGCATTCCTTAGAGATAAGTTGTAATTGGAATACAGATTCAAAATTGTTATCCGGCTCATTTTACTTCATACTGAAAGCATATTTACACTTTTAGAATACAATATGTCACTGTACTTTATTTTATATTTGTGGGCAATAGATAAGACCATAAATATGTGATGAGTGCATGACATAATAGCTAATAAAGTAATATAAGGTAGAGGAACACTTAATATTTTCAAAGTGCTTTATGAAAAAAATTAAGTAACATTGGCTGCAATACTGAAGAATTGAGAAAAAAATTCAATTATGGTCAGTTATATTTAAAGGGAATGTATTGAAACACACTAAATACAGCCCTAAAATATTAATGTTAATTTCACTGCATTTCATTATAAATGAACTTAGCCTGTTTTATTTTGGTCAGTTTAATACCTGAGCCTCCTCAGTTGAAAAATAAATTTTCATTGACTACTTGGTTAATAAATATTAAAATTACTCTATGATATCCCCCTTTGACTTAAAAACAAATAAAGATTTTAGTGGGATTTTGTAGTTTCTGCTACATGCAAAGTAAGGCCTTAGATCCTTGAAATATTTATCATAGAGTCATGGAATGCCAGGTTGGAAAGGACCTCAAGGATCTTCTGGTCCAGCCTTTCTTGGCAAAGCATGACGTAGACTAGATGTCCCAGAACCCTGCCCAGTCATATCATAAGTGTCCAGCATTGGGGAATCCACCACTTCCTTGGGGAGATTATTCCAGTGGCTGTTTGCTGTCATTGAGAAAAGTTTACCTCTTTTGTCCAGTTGGACTCTCCCCAGGAGTAACTTGTGGCCATTACCCCCCGTCTTTTCCATGTGGCTCCTTGTAATAAGGGAGTCTCCATCTTTTTTGTAGCCATCCTTTAAATACTGGAACAACATGGTAATAACGTCTCCCCCGAGCCTTCTTTTCTCTAGGTTGAATAAACCCAGTTCTCTCTCTGCCTTTCCTTTCTTATGGCAGGCTTCCCAGCCCTTTCCACAGGGACTATTAAACTTTAAATTTTCTACAATGAAAGTGAGATCTGGAGGTCAATAAATGAAAGTTGTTTGTTTTTAAATCAAAGATAATAAAATTTTCTGTGTAAAAAGAAAAGTGAAGTGGCTCTGACACAATTTTGAAGCAATGGGGAATATTTCTTTCTAACCCTAACCATTCTGATTCTGGGATCTGCCAAATGGTTTGGCTGGAAACATTAAGTCTTTTACAGTGCCTTCCCTTTTTCAGTGTTTACCTATGCCTACTAAACTTTCATTGTATGGTATTTTCTTTTAATATTCATCACTATGGAATTTATAAAACATGTTACAGAAGTAAAAAAAATTGCTAGGCACTTTTCTTACTGTTTTGATTATTTCACTAATCATTGTATTTGTTTTGACATTTTACTTCTACAGCACAAACAGGGATAAGGTCTGAAATAGAATTTCAAAATCTTTGTTGTAAGTCTGTTATTGGATCTAGACAATATTGGATATATTTTGCCCTTTTCTCAGACACCCTGCCTCGTAGATACCTATGACTCCATATACCAATTGCTGAAGTTCGTCTTTCCTACAAATCACCTTCCTCCATATGGCGTAATGTTGAAACAGAATCCATACCTTGGTAACCTTCCCTACATTCCAGACCATCACCAAACCCCTCAGTGCACTGTGCATGTAAATGTATACCATAAAATATACCCTGACGGCCTGAGATTTCTGTTTGCCACCCCAATACCCAGTATACCAATAAAATTTACAAAACAGGATGCAGGTACTGCTCAAAGTCACAAATGCTTCTTCCAGACTTGTTTGAACATTGGTGAATTTCACCTGCCTTTCTCCCCTGCCCTTCATCTTAACTATAGCCTGTCTAGCCTACTTATATCTCAGCTTGTACCCAACCAGTCTATTCAAAAAGCTGCTGCTAAAATTATCCCTTTCATGCTGCTCAGACCCTGCCAGACATTCATATTCAAATCAAACCCTTCATCCTCTGCTTCAAGTTCACAGTAGTTCTCTTAAATCCAAGGCCCAGAAAAAAACACAACACATACCTACAGCTTTGCTCTCAATTTGCTCCGTTCATTCTAAATCTGCCCTTCTCCCCATTGTGCTCTGCAGACTTTCATGTCTATTTTATTTTCAGTACTGTCCCTTAAGTTTAGTAGTCTCTCTTGCTGTCTGGATATAAAACTCATCAGTTGCCAAATTTAGGTCTTTACATAAAACACACTTATTTGAACGGGTGGAGGCAGGGTGAGCAGAAGGGGAGTTTAACCACCACCTCTGTTTAAGCCTGCAACGAAATCTGGAGAACAAGTCACAATTGCTTTTTCTTGGAGTTCATTACACTTCCGAACATTTTAACTTTGTAAGAGACTTTTACCTTCAATCAGGATAACAGCCCCTTAGACACTCAAACTGCAAATCATCTGACTTTAAAGATAGAGAAAATCCAAGCAACTTCAGTCTAAGACTGTATTCAAGTTATTATTATTCTAAAATGCTGATATCTTTTGCTAAGCTATTTTGTTGCAAAAACAAAACAGGAGAGTGGCTCTTTGTCCTGCAGTGTATGTTCTTTGTTTTATTTTCATTTCTAACTGAATGAGCTCCTGGCTCTGGCAATCCAAAGAAAGGGCTGATACAAAGTAAAAAACCAATCCCCATCTTAGGCCTAATTTTATAGTGCTCTGATTTCATCTCCTATATGACAGAATTCAATTATCTTGCATCTATTTTCATTTAATCTATTTAATCGCTCAGCACTCAGCTGAGACTGGCACAAGGCATTGTTGCCATTACCCTGCAACCGCCACTTGCTCACCCATGCTTTTTATCTCTATAGGAGTACATCCTTTCCATTTCCTACCCATCAACAGCCCAGACACCAAGAGAGATGGAAAAAGATCAATTAAAAAAAATCAGTTTTATGAACTTCCCCACTTGCTAATGCTTGCTTTCAGGCACAGGCGTATGTATCACTGGGGCTTTCACTGTGACTTCCCAGGGTTATCACAACAGCCCTGAGAGTCCATAAGTGCCACCCATGATTTTCATGCTGAAAGCTGGAGGGATATCTATTCCTTGACTATGTTTCTCCTTAATTATCAGGTCCCAATTAACACCCTTCTGTTTGCTCTGTTTTGCTCTACTTCCTGCAAACTGATAAAAAAAAAAAAAAATAAAAGGGAAAAAATAAAGCTTTCAGAGACTCAGTTTATCCAATAACACGATTTTATACCTGAAAGGACATTTTCGTCTTTTAATTCTTTTTCTAATTAGTTTCTGTGCTTTGCACCCAGCATTTTTCACATTTGCCTATCAATGACATTAAAAGATTATCTTTTTCATGTTGCTAGCAGAGTCACAGACCTCGGAGTTAAATCCAATCCCTGAAATGATGCTAAACTTCCATTTCATTTCCCCCAGCTTTATTTCTTTCTCTCACTCCTTAATTCCTAATTCTTATGTGTTACATTGTTGTTATTGAACGCCTAGGGTGACTAGGTAGCTCCAGACATTGAAAAAACTTTGATACTTAAGTAAAATTATGACATATTATTAGGTTTTAACGGTAGAAAAAGAGAAAATCTTTACAGATCTTATGTTGAAATCTTTAAAGTATTAACAAATGTTTTATCTAAGGATCAAATACCTTTTGAAGAATGATAGGTAAAGCACAGCAGAAACTCTGCTGGCTTCAGCATGTAGAATTTCTCTTTACTTAATAAGTCTTTTTTTTTTTTTTTTTTCCTGTGTAGAATGAGGGCTTACAAACTCTCAAAACCACAGGCATTGAGCAATTTAATTCACCAAGTTTCTACAGTAGGGTTCAGGCTTCAGAAGTCTACAAATCCCTGGGAATGGTTCCATAATTCTTAGCTTTATAGATCATAGGTAAGATGCAACAGACATTTTGAAGAAGGCTGTTACACAGCATTAAGTCCATATTAAAAAAATACAAAAAACCTCAGAAATCTAACTGTGCACATGTACAGTAAACAAACAAAATATTCTCTACATATGAGAAAATGCTTAATTAATAATAAAATACATTCTGTCTCCATAGAAGAACAGACCAGACCTCTTGAACTAGCATGATACATCTGCTAACACCCAGCATAGTGATCCTTGTTCCCCAAATTGCGCACATGTATGAACAAGGGCACCCTGGTTCACTTCACACCTGTGTGGTCTGTTTCCTTGGATATGGTCTAAAATTTGGTCCAGGATTACTCACCCTAAATGACAAAGCATACAATACCACAAGCAGGCAGAAATAATGCCATCGGGATAAGAAAGTAACAGATACGGGATGGAAGATGATGCAGGGGGAGCAGGATGGGTTTAGAAATTTTCTGGTGTTTGCGTCAGTTTGTCTGTTTGGGGAGTGGGGTGGGGTTGTTTGGTTTTGGGAGTGTTTTTTATTTGTTTTTGTTTTGAAGTTTGGATTTTTTTTTTCTTTTTTTTTAAAAACAAGAGCTTTATTTGTGCACTGAAACAAAGAAAAGATCTCATTCAGCTACATTTTTTCAGGTCAGTAATTCTTCTTCTATCAGACTTAAAGACTTTATTGGATATGAACAATCAGCTCAATAACCAAAAGCATTGGTGGAAATTTCCACCCATAAAACGTACACCACCCCTGAATGTATTATCAGGATCTAATTGTCTATAAATATATATTTGAGAAAAACTTGTAAGACTGAGCTTAATAGTCTTTCAGCTACATCTACCACTCAGACCGACTGAACAAGGCATAAAGCCAGCAGCCCCCAGTTTTTCCACCCTCCAGGGCACTGCTGAGACAGCAACCTTTGGGCTCAAATATTCACATTAGCTTTCTCCCGGTACGCATCTCCACTTAAATCCTGCCCTCAAGTGCTGCAGCCATTCTCTAAGATGCCTGGGCAGCAGCACATCTGCCAGCGTCAGCAGCCCAAGCACCCTGTCTTCCCCAGGTACCCTGCAAGGGGCACTGCATGAAGCCCCTTTGGAGACAAACAGCATGAGGAGAAGGGCTGGATCCCAGGCCTGGTCAAAACAAAGCCTGCGTTTTTTAAGTCATTCTGGCTTTAAGGTCTCAAACTCTGGCTACAGACTATTCTACAGGGAAGTAAGACTAAAACCAGTCTGACAGCCCACACTACCTGTGACTCAAGGCTCATTACATGCATCACTTCCTCATCTCATCACTCCTATTCACTCAGAATTTTTACGCAATTAACGTTCCTTTGACCTGTTTTTATGTACAGTTTTATTTGCACAGCATCTTGTAAGAATTCTTGCCATTTAAAGGAAAGGTAGTAATCATGTTACTTTTGACAAGTCAGATCTTTATGCTAATGAATCAAATGAATAATTACTACACAGTTCCCTTTAGAAACAGCTAAGAGCAAGTTAGATGGCCAGAAGGGGAAGTGGCACTTGTTTTAAGAGTGTGATTCACTCACAGAAGAAGGTAGCAGGAGGGCATCATTTGCAACTGTAATGTTCAGAGAAATTATGTTGAAAGGACCATTAGCATAACAACACTTTTCATGTTCACCGACTACAAGAAATGGCAAGAGGAAGACTGTTCTACAGCATTATGGTGACACAATAGAAAGGGCAGGAAATTCTTGCAAAGGCCAAATGATGACATGTTTTTTCTGCCTCCTCCCTGGAACTTCCTAGTATCCATACTCAAACACAGAGCAGTCGGTATGCCCAAGCCTTAATAGACGTGATAATGTAATTTATGTTTCAGCGAATGAAAAAGCCTGTCTACTTCTGAACTCACAGAAATACGCTGCACTGATAAGAGAGGTGGTGTCTGGTGGCTCCTCCAGCCACATTACCAATTCACAGCCAAGTAATAAGAGAAAGGGGAAGCTAACTGCCTGGAATAAGAGGATAAAGGTAATGGAGCAGAAACAGCATAGGAGATATGAGACATTTTAATGTTGCTGTAACTGCCTGCTCCTAGCATTTTTTGGCCCCAGGATTGTCTCGCCTAAGATTCAGACCTCCTCTAAGTTAACAGAGCTGCATAACCCCCTGCATGATTCAGGGTATTTGTGTTTCCTTCCCTCTGGGGAGCACTGTTCTCTTTCTGAGAAAGACAAAAGATAACCTCATGTCAGTGTGAAAAACTTGGGAACTCAGCTGCGTCTTAGCCAAATCCCCAGCTGAGATTAGCACCAAGTTTGAGCCTCAAAGCAAGGGTAAATCTGAATTTGCATCCTTAGCTTATGCTGGAGCTCAATGCAGGCAGCCAAAAATCAATGCACTAAAGCTTAAAGCTTCAGTATCCTGAGTCCCCTCCCCCCCTCCCCCCCCCAAGCTTGCTCCTGACTTTTTCTCTTTTCTTTGGCTCTGAGCAGTACTTTTCGATCAGTAACATACTGGTGTCACAAGAGGCTGTATATCCTCACTAACAACCCCGAGGACACTCATTAACCTAAGGAATTCATTTTAGATCTTGTCCATTATGCAAATAAGAGGTACAATTTGTTCTCTTTTTCTGTGTAGCATTATTGATTTATGCAACTCCAGGTTACTCTCAATAACATACTTTTTAATTAGGAAAAAAGAAAAAAAAGAGGAATAAAAAACCACAAAAAAACCGCCACCTAAAACTCTGTCAAGTCTCTATTTCTGACCAGAAATTAAAAATCTGGAATAGATCCATTTCTTGCATTCCTGTAATATTAAGTCAAATTTCCATGCCTGTTAGTAACATGTAGCAAGTTCAAAGGTGTCTCATTTTCTAGTGAGACAAACAATACTGTTCTAGGTTTTCATCCCTAGAATGAAGCCTTCCCCTCCCCGAAACCTGAATGTTCTCTGCAGACTTAAATACTTCATTTTTGATCCCTCAGCAGTGAGAATGGAAACCTTGAATTGGCTAAAATAAAACACTAACACTTTGCTTAATTAAGCTTTTAGGAAAATCATATAGTTGTTTCTTGTAGCTAATTTATTCTAAAAAGTATTATCTTACTTAATCATCGAAGAAAGTGTTCAACACATCTACAACTATATACATTTGTTATGTAGGTACATCAACCACCTTACTAGGAAAAAAGTCTTCAATTATCTTCAAATGAAGTTAAATAAATGAAATAAAAAAAGAGCTAAACCTGCATAAACCATTTAAGACCTGGTCATATTTCACATTATGATGCCAGCTATTCTGCACACTGTACTGCCTGTTCTGGAGACACCTATACTTTCTGACAAAGGCATTCCAGCCCTTTAGAAAATAAATGTGGCTGGAGTCATTCTGGTCACTTAAATATATCTGTTGATATTGCATAGCTCTAACAGAGTGATATGCAAATACTACTGCGTCTATACATGTCTAAGAATTTTGCTTTTTTTTTTTTTTAAATGTGTTTGCCAGATTCTCACCACTAAAGATTTGGCTTTCAACACCATGAATAAATAAATAAATAAATAAAATCCCTAAACCATATTAAGATATCTAAAAAGTAATAATTTCAAAATAAAATTATTTTGCTTTCTTAAAAAAATACTTCTCCCCGCAGTGCAGAATAGCTTGGCGGTTTTTAAAGGAGAATTTAGCAATCTTGACACAGCTATGAGAGATTCACTTCTGGAGGATTAAATAAGAAAATGCAAATGCCTAATGTGGAACAACATGAAATAAAAAATATGCTTTATGACATAAGAGATAATACAGTATTATGAATATGATCTAATATCCTCCTGAGTCCACGTTACACGCATGTTGCGAGACTCCTTAACTCCCTGTTAGCTTTCTTACTTAACTTCCTGAGTGACAGGTAAGGGAACTAGAATGGATAAATGAGGGAGTGCTGCACTTTTGTGGTAACATGACTGTGGTTTAACTGAATTTTCCACAATAAAGTAAGCAATGAAAAAGACCTGAGGGGTTATGAAATACCCATTTTCAGAGATACTCAGAATTTCACTGGAAAATGAGCCAAGTGGCCTCCAGAGACCCTTCTACACTAAATTATTCTGCGATTCCATGTACTTTGGGGTTTAAAAATCTAAAAAAACAGTTGAAAGATTAGTATTTGCCTGTAGCTTTAGGCAATTATGCCTTAAACCAAGCAAATCTGAATGCAATCAGCCGCACTTAACTGGGAGCACCCCTTGGACAGGCTGCCAGTGCTCAAGGCAGAAGCCTCTTCACCTGCTAGCAAAAGGGCTCCCGCTACTAACAGAAGTTTTGCCAAGGCATTCAGAGCTGCTCTTCAGAGTCTGCCTGCCACCTGCTCTTCTCCTGCATGTTGTTTCAAGTTTAAACATAGAATCATAGAATCAACTAGATTGGTAAAGACCTTTAACATCTCTTGAAGTATAATTTTTCACCACAAGAATACAAAAATATCACATTCCGCTTCAGGGCAGCTTTCAAAATGCATAGATTGCATCACTGGGACTCTGAAACGTTTTCCAAAGCATTTTCTCTATAACGTCAGTGGGAGTTCACTCAACCCACTTATTTAACAGCTCCTTTTAGACGGGTTAACATGTTAACTGGTGGCTGTTGGATCAGTTAGCTAATGAGCATGGCAGCCTAAAAGAATGACGTGCAAGATGCTACTACTCACCCATCTGCAAATTGTTTGGACAGGTGAAACTGCCCTACATGTGTACCTCCATCCATGCTGGGCACTGTATGTATCGCTTGGGCTGATCTCCAACAGTGATCTCAGAAAGCACCAGCCAGAGAAGAGGAAAAAGGCCAAATGCATGAAGCGGTTCACTTTGGCAGCCTCCCCAGAAATGTTTTACTGACGTTTCATGCACTAAGATGCTGGCAGGATTACAAATGGCAAGTACTGAAGAACACACCATTGTGATACAAGTGTGATAGCAAAGAGCTGGACTAATAGGCTCCCAAGCACCATCTAATTACTTTGACTATCAGAGTTATCTCCATGAATCACAAGCTCTAAGAATGTAAATCTCAGTTTCTTTAAACTTGCATGTCAAACTACTTTAAATAAATAAATAAAAAATAAATAAATAAAAAAACCCCCACTGACCCCAAGCTTTTCCTATAATTGATGCAAGGGATGTAGACAGGCTTTGCTGAAGAGGACTGCCTAGCGCTGAGCACTTTGATTATTGATGTCAGGAATATTGCTTACTTGTGTTGGAGTTACACTGTTCTCTATCCTGTAAACTTATCACAAAGATTCTTACTAGGGAAAGATAATCAATCACAGCAAGAATCTGCTTGTGTTTAAATAAGGCAGCTGAAAGTTCAAAACCAGTTATCAGGTACGTCAAACACAGCCAATGCATTAACCAATCACTTGCCTTACTCTCATGAGGTTGCTGTGAAATATTCAGTTTTACTGCAGGAAAAAAGAAACTAGCAATGCAATCTTTTCATCAGCCTGTGCTTTCTGTCTGGGATTTAATCCTGCATATAGATACATAATATTATTCCCAACCAAGCTATCTGTTTAGCATCACAAAATGAACCATTACCTATTTGAAGGGGCTGTCAGTTATCTGTGTTTTTTTAAGCATAAAGCAATACTTGCTATTTCAAATCCCAAACTGCTGACAGTCACTTCTTAGGAATCTGAATAAAGTGACTTGAATTATTTAGAATAGCAAGTAGATTCGATTATCCCGTTGCTCCATTTCTACAATTAAATCAAGATAAGAAATTATCTTTCATTTAAGTAGATGCTAATGTTTGACCCTGATTTAAACTCAGGTAGACTCAAACCCTTCTTCTTTAAGGAATGAATTATGATAGTCCCAAATAAAGGAAGTGAAAAATAGGGTAATCTGAAAAGCATTTTAGGAACAAGAGATGAGATACTCCAAGCAGATGGGACATGTTTAAGCAGAATATAAAACTTAGTTGAAGCAAAGTTTTATTGGTATGGGCCTGCCAGAGAATACATCTTAGATAAAACTGACTGTGAATGCTAGTAACTACTGCTTACATAGCCTGGAATTAATACAAGTGTTTCCAGAAAGCAATTCAGTTGGCTGAGAGATATACTGGGTTTTTTAACCAAGTGCTTACTCTTTTCATTCAGAATTTGAGACAAAAGATATCCCTATATGCTTCTTCAGCATAATACTTTATTTCCTTTTAAATTTCTCATTTCCCCATAATCAGCATAGCTGATTCACAGCACGATGGCTACTCTATGTGCTCCAAATACAAGTAATCATTTACAAGGTTTTTTTTATCTCCAGCCTCTGCATCTTAATCTTTAAAAGCACAGTATATTACAATATATTATTTCAGAGAAAAAAACCTAGAGACATCCACCCCATCATAAGCATGAGATAGGATTATTAATTCAATATAAAGAGATTAAGCAAGCTGGAATAAGACCTGTCCACACCTGCCCAAGGGTGAGTAGTTGCAAAACCTTAAGAGAAAACATCATGGCACTAAAAAATGAAATTTTAAAGCAGTTCTAAAATTCTCCATCATAAATTAAGATTCTGTTTAAAAGCACCAATACTGTGAACAAGAAGCTGTCTAGAACCTGTGCTTTATGAAACTGTTAATATTTGAGACACATGTACCTCTAAAGCACCCTTTTTCCTGAAAGCAAAAAAGCAGTTTTGCTTTATGTGTTATCATCCAAAATGAGGACAATATGAACCTACCTGTCTCAAAAGCTAGAATAGAGATTTCAAAACTCAAACATGGCACCTGGAGTCAAATTTGATGGGCAACTTTTCACTAATCATTTTGATGTATTCAAAGGATTACACTGATACATGTCAAGTTTGCTTAAGCCACTTCTACTAAGCAACTTAACTTCTTTGACTGCCTTTAGACATTTACACTACAAGTCAAGACCACTCTTTTCACTAACCATTTGCTATTATCCACGGGCTATTGCCCATGGTGTTCCAGCAAAGATCCTTGGAAACACCAAACTACCCAGAAGTTGTCAGATGTTACCTTGAAGACACCTATTGGATCTGGATCTTAAAACACATTTTAATAGAATCTCTAAAAGCACAAAAAACTGTATTCTGTAATGTCAATAACTATGTTCAGTAGTAAAGATTACTTGGGTAGGAAACTAGGTTCCTCAGAAGATAACAATAGTGGCCCTGGAACAAATTCACAGAACCACCAAGGAAGCAAGCCAGCTCTCTCCTCAAACCTACCTTTTCTAACACACCTATAAATAACAAAAATAAACAACAGCTTGCCACAAGAAAGTATTGCAATGTTTATACAAATTTCCCATGGGGAGTACATGATAGAACAAACTATACATTAACAGATTAGTCACATTGCTAAGTGCTCTGCTGGGGAAAACTCTGGCCCACTGGTAGAACTAGATGGAACAGCACAGGTTCAATGTTTATCTAACACAAGAGAGTGCCATGATTTTTATAACTTTCCTGAAAACAGGCAAAAATAAATCCCTTTCAGAGAGAACAAAAAAAAAAGTAAATATAGTACAGTAACAGCCAAGGGAAGTAAATCTTTAGCACCAGGGAGCTGAGAAGGAAGCCGAGTGGCAATGAATACCAAATTTCCCTAACTTCTCCCAATTAGAGATAATAAATTTTACCAGTCTAGAAAACTGGCGTGTGTCCTGTGTTGTTACTTTTTGTACACAGGTGTGACATTTCAGAGACTATGCCCATGTCAACTTCTCAATTCCACAATTCCATTCAATTTAGAAAATAATCTTTAGTATATATTGGAGCATTCATTCTCTAGCAGCAGCTTGACACTCAGGAAGAAACCATGCCTGGAAAACCCTGACAGAGGGATCAGTGCCCACAGGTAGTGAATGGCTTAACCCCAGAGAAAGAATGGATTTGCTACCAGAAAAGCCATTAGCTTTTCAGTGAGTTTCTTCATAGAAACTTGTCTGAGCAAGAGTCTGGGACTCCTGCTGCGCATGAACAAATATGAAAACTGCAGTTTCTCTGGCTGCCAGTCCAAACTCAGCACTGTAAAATCAGTTTTAAAGGTAATTCTTTTTGAGCCAAATAATTCAATTCACTGCTAAAAACAAAAGCCTGGTGGGAGAAAATGCAGAGAGACCAAACTCAGGTATCAGCTTCTGGGCAACCTTCAGCTCTCCTGAGAGCGCAGAGAGTGAAGCCAGCTCTCAGCACAACTTGGGACATCACAACCAAGCAGGCAGGGGGCCTCTGAAGGAGCCATCCCAACAGCGAGGAAACTAGGAGTGCAGCAGCCATGCGCCAAGGAAGGGACAGTGGACAGGAAAGCCTGGTCTGAACACACACAGTGCTTTTTGGAGAACCAGACCTCGAAACAGTGATTGTGCTTGGATACTGGATCTGTCCATCGCTGTCCAGACAATGGCATGGCTTCTCTTGTAAAAAACATCCTGATGGTCATGCTTTGGAAGAAACGCCTCATGAGGCACTTGCATAAGGAAGAATCTCCCTGAAACTCTCTTGAGCTTTCACAGTCTTTATATGAGTATCTAGTCTCAACTAGGATGTACACTTGCTTTCATTTCTTCCATCCTCCTCAATGCAAATGATGTCCTACTTAGTGTCTCCCAGGGCGCTAGGGTTTGCAAAAACCATTAACATTTGTCTTGTTGATTAGCCAAAGTATGAGGTACTGTTTAGTAGAGGTTCAAAATTCTATGTTTACCATCTCATGCTCGTAGCATATTTCAAAACTCTCACTCGAAATGGCAGGAAAATCAAGTTTCAGTGTCTGGAGTGACCAATCTAAGTATTCTATTTTACCAATTTCAGAAGTCAATGCTCTGTGCTTTACCACATATTAAGTAAATCTGTCTGCTATATATTCCTTATAAAAATTTAAGCTCATGCTCTTGAAAAGTACTAGTGCTAAGAAAAGAGGGGACACCTACGGGATAAAGAAATTATTAGAGCTATAAGAGTTCAGGCAATCCTTATTCTCTCTTGGCTTTTTCAATTATGCCAGGTTTGGGAGGAAGGGATTCAACCATTCCTCCAGTAGTCCACTCTGCTTATAAGGCAGACACAGCAAGCCATTAATACTGAGAAGATATTTTATACCTTCAACACATACTCTGATACACTTGGAAAATAACTATTTCTTGCTTAATGTTTAAGCTTCCATGCAACTATGCAATTCTCACCAAAAAATGGCCCAACTTTATCCTCAGTGCTGTATAAACGTGAAAAGGCTTGTCAAGTCCGTGGCCAAGTCCTACCTTGGACGTTTATTGTGAAAATTACAGTAATAATTATAAAAAATACATATCTAATAACCATGTTTTCCCCTTACCCTAATTTACAGAGTGCAGTTTCCCAGGCAACAGACTAGTCCAGAGAGCCTGCAGACCTCTGAAAATTTTTCACTGAAAATATAAGCAATTTAAACTGAACTTATGTCAGCTGACACAGGCTTGCTTTTCTAAGCCACCTGGCATGTACTGCTCAGGAGTAATCTCTGTACTTGCTGTGATGTATGTTTTATATGTTCAAACCCAATATACTAATTAACTTTGATTTTCCAAAGCAGTAGAAAACTTTTTCTGGTTAAAAAAAAAAAAAAGTATAAAAATGGGTGCACACAGGTTTGTGAGTCCCTCTCACTCCCTGCTTCCCCACTGCTTTCCTGAGTACAGACAGAAAATAAGAATCTTTCACAAACCTCAGGTCTGACATATCTTAAGAATCTTTTGGACAGAACTGAATCAATTCTTCTTACCTATATCACTAGTGAAAGAAAAAAGCTAACAATATGGGTATTTCTGGCATTAAGAATCTTCATAAGACTTAGGCTTTCCTAAACATCACAAATATGAAGAAGCAGCAATTTAGTTACTCTAGCATTACTACATTCAACCAGAACCAATGTCAAAAAGGAAAATGAACTAGTTCTGTTAATTGTGCCTTCATTGCTGTAAAGCCTACCTGAGAAGAAAGCAATCCATGACCTGCAAACACATGCACAAACATCTCTCTGCTTCCAAGCTGTCCTTCGTGGGGAGCCTGAGATGACAGGCTCATCTACAGGTCTACAGCAAGGACTCTCACTGCTGTATGCTCATTCCTCTGCTGAGGTAAGTGTACATCATAGATAAACGCAAGGAGCAATGTAAGAGCCAGTTATGTCTTGCTATTTTTGGATTATTAGTATTTATTTTTTTTTAATATCTCAGGACTAATACAAGCTATGACCCTTGAAGCCTGATGGCATATTTTTTCTTACAGTGGTCTTCTTCACAGTCTGTGAAGGCAGTGCAATAATCAGCATGTCAGGGACTTTTCACAGCAGTGAGATTCCCATTTGGCTCTGTAGGCTGCTGTCTGTCTCCAAGCACTACACAGATGGAAAACAAGTTCACAAACTGAAGTCAATTTACCAAGATTTAAGAGCTCAGCTGAACGCTAAACATGAGTTTCTGTTACAGATCATTTACACACACAGTCTTTGACATAAAATTTCTCTATGCAAAACTGTTATATATAGCATGACCGAATACTCACTTTTAGGTTGTAAGTCATACATACAAACTCGCTTCTCTTGTGCTAGACACTACAGCCTATTTGAAAATACTGATTTACTATAAAACAGAAACCCAGTAAAAGACAATATGAATTAAGTAATTTTTTTTGTCTCTCTTTCTTTTCCTGATTTGTTCAGTTTGCCATCATACAAATAAAGGTGTTTATTATCTTTTTTCTTTCTCCAGATCAGCGTAAATATAACCTAAGATCTGACACCTGGGATCATATCTGCATTCACCACCACCAACCCAGAGCAAAACTTTTAAGTCTGGCCTGAAAAATATACGAAGATTCCTGGAACTACCACCTAAGGAGAAACTTTGTGCATCTCAAAATAAGTCTGTATAGTTTCACTGGGTGTAAGTCAGAGCAATATTTATTTATTTACTCAACAACTGTGATTATGTTGTATGAATTGGAGCAAATCCAGCTAATGTTCTTGCTTTTTCTGGCTATGAAAGGATAACAGAAATAAAAAATTTCCCTTCCTACCAGCCTCCCCTCCAAGTCAATCACACGGAAGGATTCTTGTTTAGAAGTAAGGTATCGTAGGAATATTCAAACTCTTAAAAAGTTGCTCTTCAACTAAGCTGAAAATCCAATATGGGAGAGATTTTTTAGGAAAGCATGTCTATTTTTTTTATTTTGTGTATAAAAAGAGACCAGCAATAAAGACAATAAACTATTCCCCTAACTCCTTTTATAGTAAGCAATGGATTTTTCCCAGTGTAATAGACACATAGACCTAAAGATTACCAAAGAGTTAAAGGCACAACAGCAATTCATGAATCAAATCAGAAGCGTTAGCACATCAAGGTGGAAAAAGCGTGAACTTCTGCTGTGCATCCTGAGTTTCTACTGCTGCAGAGTTTCAGTTTTCCCACTTCCTCTTTTTTCTCATTTTCAGGTTTCCACTGCTGGGAATTATAAGAAGATAACATGAAAAATTTAGCATATGATGACGGTACACTGTTTCTAATCATAGCGCTTGTGTACACCACATCCATCTATGTTTTCCAACAGCCATTTTAGTTTTGGGAACATCTATTTGGATTTTCAGTAACTGAATTTATTTTAAATTCAGATTACAATGTGGATTCAACTTTATCATTAATAGGCATTTTACAAAAGAGAAAACAACAAATGATAAAGAATTTGTGGAAGAGCTCTCAAGTCTGAATCCCCTCTACTTATCCGCCAAGTAGCCCAGGAGTATAAAGCAGTATTGAAATGAAAAGGGAGGCAATTCTATCTACAGGTGCAATTGCATATAACATCTATTACTCTCTGCAAAAGTAGGAACTACTGACAAATACTGTCTTTTGGCTTTTGGGAACTAATACAAAAATGAGACCCTGGAAGGCCACTGAGGATAAAGACCTAATTAATAAGAAATGAAAATCAAGAAATTAACAGTTTATGGAGTCAGAGAACCTCAGTGCAGCCATATTCTGCTAATCTGGGAACTGCAGGAAATGCATCAATAGGAAACATGGAGTAAACCCACAATATAAGCAGCTTGACTGCCAAGAACATGAAAATTCTCAACAATCACAAAATTCAAAACTTAACAATTATTTCTTTCTTTCTTTCTAGCTGTTGTCACCTCACTTGAAGGAGTCTTTATGTATCTCAGCCATCCTCTAAGGAAGAGGTTAATATCCTCATTCATTTTGATGGACTCTTTTAAGCCCTATTCAGATCAGCATTACCTTCTGCAGCATGTGAGATCACACTAACAGTGGCAATCACAATATGACACCGAGCAGCTAATACACCACTCCTGTTGCAACATGTTCACATCCTGTGAACAAATGCTAACATAGCAAACACCATCATGATTGCTCAGCACTCTCAGAGGAACTTCATGGGCACCAATGTCCTGAGAATTTGGCAGGCAGGGAGGCAATCTGCTGTTTATACTACATAGCACATGTATGAAACACTTCTACACTGGTGATGAAGCTAGCAAAGAAGGTCCCAGCTGTTAAGCAAGCAAGTATCAGCTGTCATACTCACCCAAAATCTTCATGTGTCTGCACCTCCTTGGATGAATGTACAAACATACCTTTCCCAGGCAAACACTAACTTCAGTGGCTTGTCTGAGACACTACTTCATGTCTTTAAACTTTCTCCTCTCATTCTCAGTCAGCTGACCACTCTTCTGCAGGGAAATAATACTTATGAACTAGGCTGAGGAACCATAGAAAACAGTTTAATGATTTCAAGACATATGTACAGATACAAGAGCCAATGCCTCAGGGATAACCCTGATCTCACCACTTAGGCACTGCTATTCACCACCCCATACTGTTTCTACTTCACATCTGCTCAGCACAGACCACACGGTGTCAGTCTGCTTTCAGTATGTCATGCATTTCAGCAGTATAGTGGTGTAAATGGTAAGTCATATCTGATTGTGAGAAATAAAGGTTCCATCTATAAATACTGGAGAATTTTTGTTACTGTTTGATGTTTCTCTTATTTCTTTTGATTTAAGAAAGAAAACAAATTTTACTAAGCCCTTTGAAAATTCTCTGAAGAGTTGTATATTACCAGTCATAATTCTATTTATGTTTCTACTAAAAATAATAATAGAGTTGCTGGAGACCCAGATATCTCTCTGCAAAGTATCAAAATGACAATTTGCTGGGCAAGTACACAGAACATTTCTGATCTAAACCAGAATGTTCGACAAAGTACCATGAATTACTTCGCATGTTAGTCAGTAGTCCTGTGGCCCTCTGTATTCATGTAAGATCTCTCCAACTCTCAGTCAAACTTCTATTTCATTGTCCAATATTAAACCAAATTATTACAACATGATAACTGAGGCAGAACCCAATGTTGAAGCAAGGTGTATAAAGCCTATCTGGGACACAGAAGAATGGTAGAGCAGAGAACTGAACTTGCCTCATCCATATCCTAGAAGCAGCTTTAGTCACTTGGCTGAGGTGAGAGGAAAGCATTGTAAATCCAAGCCAGCAAAGGAGACACCCCCCCGTAGGAATGTGGATCTTAAACTCCCACATCTTCCCAATAAGTGCACTTCTGGGAAATAATCCAGAATCATTTTCTTCATTTTCATGGAGGGAGGGAGAAAAGGTTCAAATTCAATTTTATAGCCATGTACAAAATAATTTCTATACCTTGAATGTTTTTAATTAGGAAATTGTTATCAACCATTTATAATCATCAGCATTCCTAAAACTAATTTGTGATAAAGAACTAAAAATTACTAACTTTGCCAAGGCTACTTAGCCTTCTTCTCATAAACAACTACCCTGAAATACGGGGTAATCTTAATCCTGTATTTGCAGTTCATTTACTGCAAATAGTTGGTTATACTGTTCATAGTTGGTTATACTGTTCACACTAGCACTTCAATACATATCGCTCATGAGTCGAAGTGCTCCTTTAAGCAGTCGTATTATCAGATGGACTTGAAAGATGCTTTTACTCTTCTCCCCAGGCTCTTTTTACCTGTCCAAACAGGTACTCTGCTCCTCTGGCTCCCTGGCCTTTGTCTCACTCTTCCAAAACATTCACTCTTCTCAGGAGTTTGCAAAGCAAAAATAACAAGCTACAGTCTGCTAATAGTCTTGGCGGCCAGCTCCTAACAACCTCTCCTGGCTCTCCTCGCACCCGCTTTCCCTGCTGCTCGTGAGATCCAGTGAGTCACTGCTGGGAAATGCAGCCTCTTCCTCTAACACCGGCTGCTCTCAAAATCAACAACAATCTGCAAACTGGAAGCAATATCATCTCTCTTTCATAGGATGGATCAGTGTTTTCTGGCCAGCCTCACTGGTTTTTTTAAGCTCTCTTAAGATTTTGAATGTGTCGTTCCCTCTCCCCTCACTCTTGAAAATTACAAACACAAGTAAAACTCATTTTCAAATAACTGCAGCAAAGTTTCATTTTTACAGTATTAACATGCAAGTTTTACAGCTGGGGCAAAATAAAGCAAAAAAATCTCAACAACCTCATCAGTTTCTTCTAAATCCATATATTCTCATGACACCACATACCTTAGAAATGTAAGTTATGTTCTTAATGTTTTGGTAGAAATAATTGCCTCTCCACTGACAACATGTCAGGTTTCAGGATGATGCAATATAAGAAGACAGAGATATAAACTTACAGATTTATAACAGAAATACTCCTCACAGACCCTTAACTAGTGCAGTGGTCCTGAGTGCCACTGCAACAGACAGCGATAGGAAAAGTTATGTTACCTGAATCAGAAGACTTCCCCTCCAGCCCCAATAGCTTTAAAAATTATCCATAATATTAAAAAACAAAACCACAAACCTGTTTCTCACAGCAGTCTTTCTTATTTACACATGAGGAGTCAGCTTCCTGGATCAGCTTTTTGTTTTGTTTTTTATTTTTTCTGTTATGCATCTTCATTCCTGACCTTCATCAGGGCTTCTCTACAAACCTTTCATCCTTATCATATCAACTACATAAGCAGGCTAATAAAAATGAAGGATAAAAAAAAGCAATGGGGGGGGGTGTATGTATGTATATACACACATATCTGATAGTTCCTCAAGTATGCTTCTTATTGTATGTGTGTAAGCAGAAGATCCATCAAGTTCCCCTTAGTCTTTGTAATGAACTGAAAGAGTATAGAACTAAATATATGCAACTGATGGTTTTTCCAATATTAAATATTCAGTTCAACTCAAAGGGACCTTGTTTGTTTTCAAGGGATAAAAAGCTGGTAAGAAGATGCCCAGTTTAAAGCAAATAGAAACAGAAACCTTCAGATCATAACTAGAGGCATGATGTATTCTTTTACATTTTATACATGCACAGAAACCCTTAGATACTTTTCATATAGTGCTGCATAATGGGAATAGCCAGAAGTCTGAGAATGAGCATCCAACGAATAATGAAAATCGTAAATAGGGCACTCTTTCCTAGTGCCACAGCACTGCACGTGGGTGCAATGCTTCGGCAGGTGGCCTGGAAGCAAATGCAGTTTGCTGCTGGCAGAGGTGACTGCTGTGCACTGCCCACCCGGGAGCCATTAGCTCTGTCCTAGGTGGAGAGTGGATGTACACCGTTAGCATGTGGCACAACAAGCCGCTGCTGAGCGCATCCAAGTGATTACAGTGTGTGTTACTGAGCCTGCCATGCTGCGCAGTACAGAAAAGGTTCTCTGCCCAAGAAAATCGCTGCTAGAGACAATGACACTGAGAGAGATGTGGGCATGGCATGGCACAGCTTGGTCTGTGCAACAGAAGGGAGAAAGGAGGTGCTTTGCACCTCTGAAGGCAGACTTCACACAGTTCAGCAGACTTTTACCAGCAGTAGAAGTGATACATATTCCATGGCTAGCTAAATCAAAAATGACACAGAAGGTTAATCCCTGTTTCTAGGAGAAGGCCAAGAGATATGCACAAAGGGATTAGGCAGTAATCACAGCAGATTTCTAAAATAATGTAATGAAATTAACTCAGGTATTGAGGCATGATGGAGACCAAACCTAGGAGCAGTGCTCAGTTAAAAAATCCAAAACATGGTATAGGAGGAGACACACAGATGATATAGTGCTCGGTAATCAGGCAAAATGCTGTAAACCTTAAAATCCTAGCTAAGCCTCAGAAGAAGCTGAATCAGAGCTGACCATATTTAATGCTGGAAATGATATAACAACAATGTGGTTTTACTTCAGTTACTGAGGCATAGATTATGTGGCTGAACTAGACTGAAAGACCATTTTTCCCAAGGCAGCTGATTTAAGAGACTGAGCACCGAGGTCCAAGGAACAGTGCAGAAGAACACAAGCAATTGACTAATAAACAGGAATTGGAACATCTTTTCTTGCCTACCCACAAAGTAGCAGGAAGGCAGAGCTGACAGGGTGCACCAGGAAAATGTAATTAAACTCATAACATTTTTCTCATGAAAGTACTTTTTCATTAAAAATCAAAACCAAAACCAAAACCCTTTCTAAAACAAGGTCAATTCTGATATATCTCACAGCTGAAGTAATTAGTGCATAAAAAAAATAAATTAAAACATCTCAACCAAACTTTTTCATGCTTATTAGATAAATACAAAGACAACATCTTTCATTTGGGAAATGCCTGGACCCCTTGCTGCCAGATAGGAGAATGTTGAGGACACATATGTATGTCTTGTCTTCTGCTTTTTCCTAAGTGCTTGCTCCTGATCTCTGCTAGAGAGAGAAATTCAATCTGAGCAGGCATCGACTCAAAAATCACTTGGAAGATATCTCTGAGGCCTCGTATTTTAACCTCTCATTTGCAAGAAGACGACAAACAGCCAGCCATAGTGTTATC
Organism: Strigops habroptila; assembly: GCF_004027225.2. NCBI lineage: Eukaryota > Metazoa > Chordata > Aves > Psittaciformes > Psittacidae > Strigops > Strigops habroptila. Next base: position 13,054,573 of record NC_044284.2, read on the forward strand.
GAAACAAATCCACAGAACTTCCAGGAATAAAGAAATATGCTACAACCTCCCTTAATAACCCCTCCTAGTGCTGTTCTTCCTTGCAAAGAAAGCTTATCCTAATGTTCTACTTGAATCTCCCAGGCTGTCCCTTGAGACCATCATCCCTTGTTTTACCAGCTGTAACTAACAAGATTAACTTGCCTTCATCATCTTTCTCTCTTCATGCTTACTCCTAGCTAAACTCCCATTGCTGGAGCAGCATGAGCAATGAGTATATGCTATATACTCCCTATGTTAAAAGTATGATATACTCATGTTCTGTGAACTTTTAGCCTGTAGAAATATCACTTGCATATGGCAACAATCTAGCACTCCTGCAGAGCTCCAGGTTCAGACACAGCTCTAGTTCAACTGGCATGGTATGAGGGCAAAAGGTGCACATATGCATGTATAAAATACTTAATGGGGAAATCCTACCAGGCAGTCTGCCCTTTGGCTTCTCTGTCGGGAAGAGTCAGACATAGTCTGGACCTAGCTTTGGGAGGCTATGTGATTATGGCTCTAAGATGTAGCCCAGCATATACACACAGCACAGTGGTGACAGAAGGAAACACAGTCCTCTTACCTTTCCAAGAGAATGGTACCTACTAAGAGTTATACTGAACAGTAAAATAAATCTTTGCTAACTATATAGTTGTACCAGAATACAAAAACTCTTTCTTTCAAATAATATGATTAGAGTTAGGTTTATATCCAAGTAAGCCAAGAATGGGGTTACTCCCATGATTATAGTAGAACACAAAGACTTGCTGGACCAGATCCCAAGCGCCTCCTTTGTCATCTCCATGTCTCAGAATTATGATTATCAATTTAAACGGCTCCATTTCTCCATGCTATTTTATTTCCTGCTATGCCAAGTAGAACTTTTTTCCTATTAATTTTAGCAGATGTTTTAATTTATTCTTTATATTATATTTTATTAGCACCTTTCACACTGGCATCTTAAGCAGATGGCCAACTTCAAAACCAAACTTTTATAGAGGAATTAAAAGAACAGTCAGTCAAATGGGTTCTTCACAGCTGGGAAGCTGTTACGGTATGGTATATTTATAGTATATAAAGCATACTTGTGAACAGAACAGATGGTAACTCAAGAATTTACCTGAATTTGGATTTTGTGCTGAATTTCAGTAGATACTTGCAAGTTTAACATTTGACAGTTTTATTCTTTCAATCTCTTCATTTTCTCTTCTAACATCACACATCGAGGTTTTCTGAAGAGATACATTTATAAACTCTTAAAACCAATTATTTTTGAAAGGTTAAGCAATAACATTAAACTGTTAATGAATCCAGTAGGTCAGCAGACTTGTAGTCAGTTAGGAGCAGCTGCAGTCTCTCCCACAGATGTGACACAACACTTTTTAAACTCACAGCTTCCTAAATATACAAGCATGACAAACATACTAGCTCATCACCTATGTTTTTCATAAGTGATTTAAAAGTAAACTCTTAGTTTAAAACCTATTCAAGTTTTAAAGTTTGAGTCTAGCTGGGAAACTTCGGAAAATGAGAGCAGCTCTTAGAGCAGGTATCAACTGTATCCAAGGTATGGCTTACTCATCCTTTCTGAGGTGACTAAGTTCCTACAGGAACGTGAAGCCTTCTGGGGTTTGCATCATGATTTTTATACATATATAGTAAGTACAAATTCCTTACACTGAATGATGCATTTGACACTTGCAACGTGCAACTCCATCAGCTGAATTCAAAGAACAGATTTCCAATGTCCAGATGGCAGAAGATCCTCATCTCCAGTCAATTTACAAGCAAAAGGATGTTGGCAATCTGTTTCACAACAATTAAACTGTGAACTGATGACCACTCACTGGTGTGCTCTGTGCTCTATGGTCTCTTCACATGGCACAGCATCACTTGCCGACTACTAGATTACCTTTAAGAGCATTTTAAGGGCCACATTGTGGATATTTCAGATTGATGCAAACAATTAATTGTGATGCCTAGCAAAGTGTGCTGTAATAAAAAATTAAGAAGTGTTAAGCACAAAATTAAACAAAAAAGGTAAAGTGCTTTTATAAAAATTATCTTGGTTACACAGAAAATATCTACCATCTTTTGTTAATTTGCTAGTTAAACTTTATGGCTCACTATCCTAAATGAGTGTACCTTAGGCTTTTATGCAAGCATAAATACAGATCAGTATATTGAAGATCACATACCATTTGTTTGTTCTGTTTTGTGTATAGACACAATCCGCTGTATTAATAAACTAAAATATTCATTATAAATTTGCTCCAGAGGGACCCATGGGCCTTTACTGTGGAGCCACAGGATCTGATTAAATGTAAGAAAGTATATTGTATTTATCTCTTGATTCTCACATGGTTACAAATCCAGCAGGTTTCCCCTAACAGGATAGCTCTGAACTCCTATAATTTAGCCCTTGTTTGTTTGGATCAACAACAGTAATGTTCAACCCATTGCATACCTCAATCAGCTAACCTGCACAAGAAAGCTAACATGCAAATGATTTGTACAATATAAGCTTTCATTAGGCTTGGGTATTTTTGGTCATGAAATCTAATTAATATTAGGACTTCAGGAAAAAGCTATTAGTATTGTTGTCACACAGCTACTTGAATTTACATTTCCATAATGGCAAATCATGTTTTTCTTGTACTGGGGAGCCAGGGATGGGTTGTACATCACATGCAGCAAGTTCTCTTTGAGACACCTACCTCCTCCCAAAAGCTTTACAAGGAGGCTATGTATCTCTGTGTTCATAGTCTCCCAAAGTACATTTTCGTTCCAGTTAAACATATATCCTATCATGCTTGATTATACTGTAGTGCACTGAAAATATATCAATGGTAGTTGCACAAATTTTTGTTCCTGACAAGTTTTCTAGAAGTTCACATGTATTAGACAACCTATGTATGAATGCTTACAGAAGTGCAGCCCTTTTCTTAATGTTTTTTTATTACAGATCATTCTAGAAATATCTTGTTGCTCTACCTAATTATTTTAACACCTCTGCTAAGGTAGCTAGTATGTGTTATTCGATGTGTTATTCATCAAATTTGATTTAAACATATAGCAGTTTAAATACGGTCTTTAATTATGAAGCATCTCATATATGCAAGCATGGAAGAGAATGCAAAACAATCAGAAAGACATAACTCACTTTTAGTCATGTCCCAAAAATTAAGCTTTATTTTGCAATGAGGTTGGGATCAAAATGGAGTTGAGACCTGGAGCTGAATTCTACTTTAAGTTTAGAGTTATTTAAATTCTAAATTAGTTTCAGATTTTTATTTATCTCAAATATTAGCATTTTAAATCCTAATGTTTTCAGAATTAATTAATCCCACTTTATGAAATAGGAAATTACTATCCGGAAAAAACTGAAACCATCTCAACTTTTCTCTTCTTTCGCGGCTCACTTACTGAAGTGAGGCTTTGGTTTTGTTTTCTTCTTAGCACTGATGAAAGTGAAGAAAAAAAACCATCCAAGAAACAAAAAACCCCCACACAACTCAAGAAAAAAAAAAAGGGGGGGGGGGGAGGGAGAAAAAAGTAAACAAACAAAAGCAACTAAAACCAAACTCGACCTCTCATATTTCCACTGAAATCACTTGGGGCCACATTCAACAAAGGACTGAAAGACTTAAAAGGTAAGTGCTTCAGGGCTTCTCTTTTCAGTGTCTGACTGTCTTGTGAAGGTAGTAGGTCACATTATGGGCTGTACAGAGAAGTAGGAGAGCAAGTGCCTCACAGAGGGTCTGCAGCAGTCAGGCTGCTGAGCTGGAAGCTACCAAAAACCTACCCCTAATCGCTGGGAAACAAAGGGATGAGCACTTTCAATCCTTCAGCTATCTGCTATCTGACCACAACAAATGCAACTAGCTTCTCTTCCCACACTTTGGAGCAGTGTAAGAGCTGTGGTCTTGCCTGCAAAGACCTGGGTCCAATTGCCTGTGTTCCTCTGCCCGGCCGGCACCCCGCGCCCCAGCCCTGCTTTGGGAACTTGCTGTTGCAACAGACTTGTCAGCCCGTAGAACAGTCAACATGGTGCAAAGAAGCCTCCTGGAGCTTTCAATCCTCTTGGGCTCAGATATAACCTGTAGCACAAGCTGACTGAAACCTCTGACTAGCACGGGAATGCTTGAGGGTACACACAGACACACAGGTACTGAATGTCCTTGAGAATACCAGATCTCAACCAGGAGAGCTCAGTGAAGTTTAGGGATTTCAGAGCAAGGAGTAACTAGGGCCTAAATTCAAATTTAAATTTCTCAAACTTAAAGTTCTAAAAACCCCTTTTCATTTACTCCCTCATCTCCAAATTCAGTCCCAGAAATGGCTGCTCATATCTTTCCTGACACTGGTCTCAAAGGCCAGAGTCTAATCACCTTTGCTCAACTTGACACAGTTTTTCACAGCAGGAGTCCACTAATATTTAGACTATCTGCAGTGGAAAGTATTGCTCAAAGTGAGCAATGGTGGCAGAATGTATTCCAGGTGAAGAAAGAAATAAGGGGGGGGGGGGGGGGGAAGGGGGGCAAAAAAAAAAAGGCAATTGCAAACACTGGAAAATTTAACATGGGCATTTCTTAGCATCAGAAAATTCTGGAGGCTTCCAAATAAACTCATAATTCAGAAGCATTTGAGAGACAGCAATGCATCAATAATAGATTTTTAGTAGGTTATATCCTTGAAAGAAGGTAGATGGTATAGCAGACAAAATGAAGTTGTCTGTGGCCTAATACATTCCAAGTGGTTCGTCACCTACAGCACTGCATTCTTTAAAGATATCTAACACACACACACACACACACACAAAAATCTCTCAAGTGAATTTATTGACCAAAACCAGTTCCACAGAACCAATTAGTATCTTACACAAGCTGCCCTGCAAGGCTTATGAGGCCATCCATCACTTGTCCATTTAACTATTTAGCATTTGTTTCAGCAATTTGTCACACTGTCAGAATGGTAGCATTTCAGAATAGGAGTTTTTGGCTGAAAGAAATTTAACTCATATAGTGCAGATATTTCTTCTTTAATAAGACTTAGGCAAGATTTATGTTTCTATTATTTTTAACCTTAAGCATCTTGTCTGGAAGATGAGGTTAATTCTTTGTATTTCAAAGGTTCCACATTTAAATCAGTTGTTTTATGGGAGAATTTAAAAATATCATGCAAAATGGTATTACTTCAAACTTCATCAACAATACACAGTTCTGACATCAGACTCCCTTATCTTGCAGCTGCAGTGCTTACATTTTTATCACTTTTCCCATCTAGTTATTTGCTTTTACATTCATTTCTGGTGACTTTCTTAATTTCACAGCACTAAATGAATCACAAAAAAAAAGTACTTTTCCATTAAATGAAAGGCAAAGTATCAACATAACATTAACATGTCTACTCCTAAGGTATTTTAGATTTTTCAGGCTCTATACATGAAAAAGGAAATCAAAAAGGATTGCTGCAGAGCTCCAATTACCCACCTCCAGATATTTATAAATATAAATTAACCTGAATGTATAAAAAAATGAAATGCAAAAAGAAATATTTCAAGCTCAGCTATCACTAATAAGGTATTTGATATCTATGATGCAGGTACAGGGAACCATTTCAGAAGGCTGGCACTCACTTTAAAACACATCCAGAACATTTTGCCTGAACAGCATATAGGAATTAGACTAAGACAATTTCTACATTAAATGAAAACAGCTACAATGAGTATGTCAGGCAACCTGTTAGCACCTTGTCAGAGAAGTTGCAGTCCTATCACACATGGTGGTATGTCCATGCACCTGCTATTCTCCCACTTCATAGATTGCACCAAAATGAATAGGAGTTATTCAATAACCTTTAGATCTGTTTATTGTTTCAGAAGCAGGACTCAGTTTTTAATGGTAAGAGCAAGCAGATCAGAGGTCTGCATTCCTGATACCCTGTGGAGTTTCCTGATTTAAATTTCTTATAAAGTGGCTGCAGCAAAGAAGCCTGGGAATCAAATGCCATCTCTGCATCTGAATGCTGTTAAGCAGCTCCCATGGCATTTCTCCTCGACTCTCAATGTGTGTCTGTCACTAAGCTCGCTCCCAGAGATAAAACAGCAAATGTGAACTCCTGTGGGAAAGAGCATCAAGTAAAAACCTTTCTTGAAGCCCAGAGAATGCTACAGCTCAGTCGATCATTGGGCATTCAATCAGCGTGCCCATCTCACCTTGTATACAGCAGGTTTTGCAGTGTCTGAGTGTTAGGTAGGGATAACCAAATGTTTAACATATACAGAGCAAAGTGAGTATCTATGTGTAAAAGGCTTTGCAAATTTCACTACATGACACAGATTTTTTCATTGCTGAAAAATCCCAAAACAATCCCCCGCTCTGATTTGCTGAGTAATCTTAGTGTTAAATGCCTGACAGTTTTGAAGTATATGTTTTATTTTTTCCTACCCATTTGTTTCTCTAATTAATAGCTTCAGTCAATTACATTGATATCTGCTAAATATCACTGGTTTATTAGTCTGTTTTTAGAGGATGCACCTACCTTAGATACAGCAATTCTTTAAATACTGTAGAAGCAAATGGATAGAAGTAAAGAATCTGAAGAACAGACCATCAGTTAATAAAGAGCCAAAGAGTAGGTGCTGGGCAGGCACAGCCAAAAGGACCAGTTAGAAGAGGAGAAGGTACACACACATGTGAGGATGCTGAGCCCAGCAAACAAAAATGTCCACCTGCAGATCTTGGGTTTGTGTAACAGCTATTTTCTTATCTTGGGAAGATGGTTTACTTGTTTGCTTTTTTTTGAATATATGTTTAACAATAAAAACCATAAAATAAACATGGAAAATTATTTCAGCCACTGACACTGACATGTAAAAACCAACCAACCAATAAAACCCACCAAACAACACTGAAAACAAAATTTTCTAGTGTTAAACACAAGCCTGTGGGGAGAACTGCCCACAACCAGCAACCCATCAGTTTATCTAACCTCTGTCTTTAGGGAGAACTTGAAAGACCGATCAGTAAATGAGTGCCAAAGAAAGCCAGCAACAAATATCATGGACTGCCTCGGGCCTGGAGGCAGTGGCAATTCCTTCTGCCAGAAACCAGAGAAAGTTAAAAATTAACCAGAAGACAAGATATTCTAATATTTGCATTCCCCACTCCTCTCCACTCCCACCTGCAAAAATGCCACAAAAATCCTCTGCAGCTTCCAATTTGCTTTTCATTCCCTTTTGTAAAGAAGTTCCAGGTCAGCTCCCAGAAGTTGCAGAAAAGGTTTTTTAGGTTTAATAGTCCAGAGTTAATTGCCATTCATTTGGCAGGTTTGGTACAGAAGGCAGGTCAGAATTAATTTCTCGCTTAACCAAGGCTGAAATTCACATTCAAAGTATAAAAAGGTATAGCTGCTACTGAAGTCTCATTCAGAGTGAGATCACAGCAAGAACTTGTCCTGAATATAAAAAGCATCTGGGAACAAGTACTGTCCCAAACAGAAAGATGGAAGTTGAAAGCAAAAAATAAGAAATAACCCAAACTCATCATGAAGGGTCAAACCCACCTCTGCCTGCCTATGTGTAGCTGCTGTCAGTGACAAGAGAATTGAGCTCTAAACCACAGCTTCTCCATCAGCCAGCACTCCGGGCAGCTCAGTGCACAGCTGATTGGAATCACATAATCAGGTCAAAAAGGTTTCACAATGGCCCTAAATGTGGTTGCTATCAGAAAGGGGGCTCAGACATATAAAGATCAATTACTACTTAAGTAACATTCAGTGAGATACACATTAATACTTCCATCAAGATGGGGAGAGGAAAATAAGTCTGAGGAAGCAGAGGCAGGATTTCGAAACGAAAAAGCAGCACTTTCCATGAGAAACCTCTCTGGTGAAAGAAAACACAGGAAATCAAATAAGAGAGCATCTGTAAATAATTGCACGAAGCATTAAACTTCCTTGAGAAGAGATCATGGAACTATGACAGTTTACATAAACAAACCAAAGCAAAAATACTGGATACAAAACCAGTGTGTCCTAGGATGACCTACATCAATTAAAATATTCTAATATTCTTCTACATGTTCTTTTTACCATGCCACCTGCCTGTTCCCATCTGTTTTTCTTGTCCCACTGCTAGATTTTTAAGGTCACTAGGAGGAAAAGGACATTTTCATTGTGTCTATCATAAAATATTTAAAAATCAACCAAAAAAACAAAAAAAAAAAGAAAAAAAGAAAGAAAAATAAAAGAAAAGGAGGAGGGGAAACCTCCCTCCCCCTCCCCAAAAAAAAACGTAGACACAAGTGTCCAAAGTAGACACCTTGATTAGGCACTTCCATCCAAAACATGCAATTTTAAAAATCATCAGTTTCCACCTGAATATAAAGATACATGATATAGACATGATGCTTTGACTTTCAAATTCTCTAGACACTTTGCACTATCTAATCCTTGTTGGCATTAGGAATTTTTGCATTGCTTTGCCTTTTTTTCTGTCCTGGATTCAGTTGGGGTAGAGTTGATTTTCCTCCTTGCAGCTGGTGCAGTGCTGTGTTTTGGCTTTATTCTGAGAACAATGCTGATAACACATCGATGTCTTAGTTGTTGCTCAGTAGCACTTACCCTGATCAAGGACTTTTCAGTCTCTCATGTTCTGCCAGTGAGGAGGGGCACAACAAGCCGGGAGGAAGCAGAGACAGCACACCTGACCTGAACTGGCCAAAGGGGTATTCCATACCACAGCACATCGTGCCCACTATATAAACTGGGGGAGTCACTCAGAAGGCCCAGGTCACTGCTCAGGTTAGGCTAGGTATCGGTCCGCAGGCGGGAAGCAATTGTATTGTGCATCACTTGTGTTTGTCATTCAGTGGTTTTGGTTTGTTTGTTTGGAGTTTTTTTGTTTGGTTGGTTTTGGGTTTTTTTTGTTTGTATTGCTTTGGGTTTGTTTGTTTTTTCTCTTTTCCCTATCCCCTTTCAGTTTTATATTCTCTCCGCCTGTAATTTCCCTTATTATTATTATTATTATTAATAGTAGTATTACATTGTACTTTAGTTATTAAAAACTTTTCTTATCTCAACCTGTAGGGTTTACATTCTTTCAATTCTTCTCCCCATTCCACCCGGAGGGGGGGTGTGGGGTGGGGGTGGGAAGGAGGGAGCTGAGTGAGCAGCTGCATGGTATTTAGTTACTGGCTGGGCTTAAAACACAACACTCTCCAAGAGGCCCCACTTAACATTAATGAGTGGGGCATCACTTCAGAACAAATCAAGCCCCCAAATACATATAGTCTATCTGCCACCTCATTGATAAGAAAGAGATTGTCCTAGACTGAAAGGTCACTGGGTGTCAGCAAAGATCTCGAAGCTTTAAAATCCAGCATTACCATTTGTCCTCACCATGTTGTTCTCTTATTCTCAGGGCATCAGTACCAGACTGATCTTTCTGACTCCATCTACTACTGGATTTTCTGAGCCTTGATGCTTGTCTTTACAACACAGGATCAGGCAGTGTGCAAAATAATGCTAGCATACGTAATATAGTCTAACATGAATCGAAGTGTCATGCACATGTACCCTGTAAACACAATCAGTTTTGAGACCATCAGAAAAGTCCCAAATATGCATATAGAAGTGTGATTCTGGCCTCAGAGATTGCTTTCCTACTCGAGTTACAATTCCAATGACACAAGTGCCATTATTCCAAAATCATCACAGTTAATCAGATAAGTGGATGGTTACCCAATGCAACATGGGATGAGGAATTTACTGAAGATGTATATTGATCTCAAAGAGAAACCTGGTGGAAGCACAAAAGCTATATATTTTATATGTCAGAAAAATTATTCTTCTCTATTCTGCTTTTCCCTAGAAAACTCAAGAGGTAGTCAAATTAGAACATCCAGAATAATGTGAGATTAGTTAGAATTTGATAATTGTGTTGAAAGTGCTTGGACTTTTGTTCAACAGTTTTTTTAACTGAAAAATCAAACGTTATTCAAAGAAATAATCTTTTCTTTTTTTTTTTTTTTTTTTTTTAAGATTAATCATCCTTGTTTCTCATTTAAAGTCTGGGGACATAGCCAATCTTTCCTCTGTGTTCTCAAAGGGAGATATTTCATATTAAGAAAGAAATAACAAAATTGTTCTCATGTTCTGTATACGTTACCATGGAAGACAAGCCATCACAAGAAAAAAATTTAATGTTCCGCCTTTCTTTGGGCCACTTTTCAGCAATAACAGTAATGCAAAATTTTTCTGGATCTAATACAGAGTCTGATCTCTTGAGGGTTTATCCATGGAAAATGCTACCTACAAAGGTGTTCTTGTAATGCTACTCTGGGGGGAAGAAAAAATTGAACAGCAAGGGAGCAAAAAAATAACTGTTTTATTACTTCTGCATTTTTCAATTTCCTTTGCAACTTAACATCACTAATTAAACTCACTGCAAGTTTGGAAGGTAAATCTAGGAACTTGCTTGTAAAGTGGTATATCAAAGCACCAGTTCCATGACTCTGGATTTAATAATTTCCTTTAATAGTCTGTGTAGCTAGAAGCATTTTTACCAACATGAGTGATTCAGTATTAGCCTCAGAACTTCCCTTCAAGCCTCACTCAAAGCTCATGCTTAGTTGATGGTGGTAGCAATACAAGTGGTCTCCATGGATTCTTGAAATAAAACATTTTACAATTCTCATCTTTATATTTTATTGGTATCAAATCTTCTCTTACATAAACCACCAACATTTATAAGGGAATTTGGCTATTTAGAGGTAATGGATTTGGGAAAAAAAACAAAACCCAAAAAAACCAAAAAAACAAAACCAAAACACCCAACCAACCAAAATCACAACCAAATAAAAGAGGTTCATTAGATATAAAGAACCATATTGCCTGGCTCACTGCATTCTTTTGTAGAGAGACTGTAGGAAAATGTTTGGGTTTTGAAAGCGAAGCAAACTGAGACAGTGGATTCCTTACAAATTATGTGCATTATTTGTTGATGTATTTTTTAAACCTGTGGAAAGATTTCAAAATAGGACTTCTTGCCATAAGTTTGTACAGTGCCTAGTTCAAAAGACCACTGATCAATGGCTAGGACAACACTAATGCACAGATATTTGTATTGTTGTTGTTTCTTCAAGAAACTGATAAAGAAGATGGTAGAATGAGTCACTTAGCAGCTGAGTAGAGGGCTTTCTTGTAAAGTTAAGAATGGTTAGATGGTTGTGATGAAGAGAAAAAAAAAAAATCTCAGGAAAACTAATAGAGTGTTGACTACAACCTAAGGTACTTTTCTACCCATGGCAAGACCTTCTGTCTTAAATTCAGTTTTCACTATTTACATTCACATGAACTGTATACATATGCTGCAAAGAATGCCATCAAATCGTACTATTTAACAGCCTCTGTACTCAGGCTCTAGATGTTCTGCAGGCTCCTTGACAGGAAAGAGACAATAATCCAGTAGCTTCATCTCTTTGAACTATATAAGTAGGAATTTGGGAAAAAGCCCATATTAGAGCTTAAAAATAAAGTACTAAGACTGCAAGCTAAAAATACATTTAGTGACAGTACTGCTCTCCAGCCCATGCCTTTTCCTGAAGTACTTAAAATTAACAGTACCTTTGTGCATCTCCTTGGCAAGTCCTGCTTGAAAAAGTCTCAAAATAATGAGTCTTTGGTCCTATGTCACAAGTCTGCTTATTCTTTTTTGTCCTGCAGCTGCACTTGGAAAACAGACCTTGCCATGAAGAATAGGTAGCTGTGAGGAGGGAGAGGAAAATAAGCACCAGCCCCACATGCACTTATACAGCTCTTTCACACAGAGAAGCAAAGCAATGACCTGGTGTCAAAGCAGCTCCATTTGTCACCCCGGCCTCCTGATTCTGCCGGTTCATGGTGACATCCTAGGCTACTTCATTAGCCAACTTTGCATACTGTAACTAGAAAGAGCTACCTGTCACAGGCCAGTTGTACTGTTCACCCTATCAAGCACTCCTGTCACTCTTCACATGCTGAGCTGGGCTGTCTCCCAGCTATGCTTTGTTTGGAGAGCAGGTGAGCATACACACTTGTGGTAGGGAGGGATTGTGGTGACTGTACTACCCTCTTCCACCTTGTGGTAAATGACAGAGAGAAGCAGCAAAATGGAACTTCCTTTCAATCTACTCCTGTGGCACTTCCACTTCCCTGAAAGCAAAGATTGCGTAGACTGTCCACCACTTGACATAAGACCCTGTAACAGAATCCAGCATTTTTTGAAAAATGTTTTTTCTCTACAGCTGAAATTACCTTCTGTTTAGAAAAAGGTCACCCACATCAAGTAAGTGGCATGGCTTAAAATATGGAGCTAGATGTCTACGCAAACACATTTTTCTACTCTAAACCACATGTGCCTTCTTCACCTGTTTTTAATATTATTAACAAGTATTAACTAGCAATGTTCAAGTGCAGCAACAGTTACTGGATTGCCATCTTGCTTTGGTATCTAGGGGCACAGATATGAAATTAGCCAGAGGACACAAGGTCAACCTCAGCTGTCCAAGACAGCCATGATCTCTCTTACCCTCATATAACATACCTGGGTTTGCCAAGATTTTTCTCCAGCTATAACATATCAAATAACTCCTTCAAGGGAGAAAAAGCCTCCAGCACCCCCATGGAGGCTTACAGCTAGTTTTCTCCCACTCCTGACAAGCACGAAACCATGCCCTACTGAGAAACTTCAGAGGTCTATCCCTTGCTAGTGTGGGGACCTGCTGTGCAAGTGAACCAGCAGCCATTTCATTTCTGCAGAAAACAGATGGAGTACCATACCAATATTATTTCATTTTCAAAAGCTTCTTGCTACATGCTAATACACCTTTCTGCATGTAATATTTAAAACACGCTCTAATCCTTATAAAATCCTTCATCAGGTAAAGAATGGTCCTAAGTGTTTATCTGTTTCTCCTCCCTCTTTACTTTTTTAGCTTTTCTCTTCCTTTCTTTTTCTGTTTCCCCTTCACTTCATTCTTTGCTATGGTATATTTCATACCCAAAGCCAGAGATGAAATTCAGAGATAGCTTGTTGCAGTCCTTTCTATTAACAAGGTTTGACTATTAGTATGAAATATTCTTACAAATATTCACACAAACTAAACCTTCACTTCCTATGTGTATTTATGTGAGCACATATAGACCACTCAAAATGCAGTTAGTAATTTGCCAAATATTTTTTCTGCACTAACATAAGTATATTTCAAAACTGAAGCAAACCTGAAAAGAATGTATGAGATCATAAGTGATATTAAAAAACACTTATAAACTTAGGCAGCAATGTGACAAGCAAATAAAAGGTAGTACAAAAGACTCCCTTTAAGAAGCACAAATACAATTTATGGCAAATTTACGACATACCTACCTAAGCAAAGTGAAAAGTCTTTAAAATATTTTTTTAATGAAATAACATTTCTCTAAAACAAAGACTATTTGCTACAGTGGTGAATGCAGAATTAAAGTGATCTTCAGTCAATGTGATTAACCAAATGAGTATATGATAGACCACAATATTTCTTCCCCCCCCCCAAACAAATGTAGGATTCTCTTCAAAAATGTCATCAAGCAGCTATCTTACAGTTAATCACTGTGATAATTACTGTTAATTAATAATTACTGTTGTGATTTCCCTTGAGTCCATGGATTTGCTTGCCTTAACTAAGATAAGACTTCAGCCCTCAAAAAACATGAAAAATCAGATAGATACCCTTAGTGTTTAATTCCATAAACATTGATGCATAGCAGGAACTTTATTCACATTAGTAGCACTTATAAGGTAAGAGGAGCTTTCAGTTTGATATTACTAAACTGGAGGGGTTTTACAGTACACAGACCTCCAAATGCTGTTGTCTTATAGCCCTCGCTAGCCACTTTAATACTTTATCTTTCAACTTTCCCAGGCATGAAACCAGGAATATGACACTGTATCTCAGTCTCATTCCTCTCTCAACAACTTGGCAGGCTCCACATCATTTGAAGTAACAAAGTTTTTCCAAGAAGCCTGCGTCAGCTAGCATATCTTCCTCCTCCCTCTTAAAAGCAACACTCCAATCAAAGACAGAATTAAATAAATTGTGCCCTTAAACAGAATGTCTTTTTCCCTTTGGCCATGTAAAGGATGCAATCCGTCTTTGTCCACCAAAAAAATCCAAAAAGCAAATCTGCTTTCCTATGTAGACCCCAGAGTTCAGGAACAAGCTGGCTGATAAAATTCATATGGTTGGCTGCCAGCTTCCTCCTCAAGATCGCATACGTCTAAACATGTCTGGCACTACTCTGTTTTCCCAGGATTTAAGTATGGACAGAAAGCACTCCTTTAAAACAAACAAACAAACAAAACACGCTAGTGGTTGCCTATGCTGTTTAAAGGGCTTTACCTAACATTATCTAACCCAAACTTCTTTAATGCACCTCCTCATTGCCAGCACACTTTTCTTGCCGTTAATTTCCTTTGACTGTGTTTGAGAATCTCTGCCAAGCACCCATACCAACTCATGCATTAAAGTTTTAAAACAGCTTTCCATTGATTTTTAGCCATTCCTCCTTACAGAAGTCATCACACACAGCCAGGAGTCAAAGAAATAGTAAATTCATATTGAGAACTACACAAGTAAGACATCAAGGTTTCTATTAAGCAGCAGTTTAACATCTGGGAGCAAGCAGGTGTTCTGCACTATGTAATTCCAACTTGTCCCTACCCATACAGTCAAAGGAAGGCCTGTGGCCAGCAGGGAAATCCAAAAAATAAAAGTCTGATGTTCACTTAGCTAGCCGATTCCTACACTGACTTTATTTGCCCCTTATTCCTGACACAATTCTACAGTAATTTTAAAATTCAGTTCATTGAATAATTAGAAATACTTGCTCTTCACCATTCCACCAGGACTTCATTTCTCTTTGGCAGCTACCCTCCCTGCATTACTTCTCAAGATGGCCTTCAACCAGTAACTTCAGGCCCAAAACTAAGATACCTCGAATGTCTGAGCTTGGATCTCAGAGTGAACAGTTGTCTGAAAAAATGAATGTTTGATCAGGAAATACTGAACAAAACCAGTTCTTGAAATGCATTTCTTTTAGCAAAGTTCTAAGTCCCTATGAAAAACTTGCTTGGTTTCCCAAAAGATCATACACTAAAACCTGCATTTCTGGTTTTCCAGGGTCTGTGACCTGCTCCTACGCTGTTGAGGCAAGCACCACTCATTTGCCTCTTCCAGAGCTTCCTCTATCCTCCCTCCCCATCAGTGCTGCTGGGCACTTGGACCACAGGGTCCAAAGCTCAGCTTGCTAAAAGTTTGCGAATGAAAAAGGTAAATATTTTCAAAGATAACAGAATTAACTCTCTACTTCAAAAGTGCTACTTTTTTTTCTCTTCCCACAACAGAGAAATCCCAGCCAAAATCTTCAACCTTTTAGCTGCTTTAGGTGCAACTCAACCTCACTAGTACCTCAGGAGCAATGTCTTTCACGATGCAGTCCGCAAATCACTCAAGGTTTGTGGATATCTGTAAGGATAACTTGAAAAGGAAACATTAAAGATTCAAGCTGATTGTCAGTAGGGCTTTAACTCACTATACAGAGATCTGTATCTTCAGTGGAAAAGGTTCACAGATCAAAAAAGGTTGAAAACTACAAGCCTATAGAGTAAAATACAAGAAGGTTGAAGTGACTTGATAACTTTAAACCCAGATTTCAATATGTCTTTCTAGCTGCAAACGCAGTGAGCTTCTCTCTCATTTTCCCTCGTTGAGCTATACAAACAGCTAGCCTACAGCAAAGGAATGACTGCAGCTCATATACAGCTAACACTGCCTATAATGACTTGGACTGGGGAGTGCTATCACTCAGATGCCTGGTCCTGACGGGGTTACCCAATCTGTCAGCATGCCTTTGTTTTTGCACTGTCTTGCTGCTTTTGTCTAGAAATAAAAATAACAGAAGAGAAGCTGAAATCCACTATTTTCTCTTGCAGAATGAACTCTTGATGCCACCAGTCTCAGCAGACCATTCTCTCTAATTGCTATGCTAATTAATATACCAAGAAGGGAAGCTCACCTCACCTATTCATGCGCCTCACAAGTCCTGCACCCCCAGTAAATCTCTGACTCTGTCTATTCTAGGAAACAAAATACTTACAGCCCAGGTGTGCACTATTTCTCTCCAGGCAACTAGACTCCAAGTGTGTATTTCTGTGTATTAAAGCATGCACTAGTGGGATGGGGCAGAGAGGGGAGAGAATTGGGGGAAAAAAAAATTTATTGCACCATTAAAATGAAAACTATCTTCCTCTTATTAACAACCCTTATTAAGGCACCCTCTAGCCATTTTACGGCTGTGTTTACCTCCTTCCCCTGATGGCAGGGATGCTGAATAATGTTAAGCCAACAGGGCTCAAGTCCAGTACCAGACTCTCATAATGATTTAGGTGACAGGACCCTAGTTTCTGGCCCCACATTTCACACACAATTGGCAACAATAGTCAGGCAATATTTGGGGTCTAATGTGCAGCTGCAGGTATAACAGTGTCACATAAGGATTTTAATAAACATATTAGTGGTAGGAATGGGAGCTTTCACTACCAACAGAAAAAGAAAGATTTTGGAGTAATTTAAAGAAAGCACAAGAAGCCTACAAAGAATCTGAATCTAAAAATTACATATATATCTGAAATGAATGTTGCATTAGTTTATAGAAAGGAATTCACAGATATCCCCCAATAATAATATTGTTCTCTATAATTCAAATGGGGTTGGTGGGGTTTTTTTGATGATGTAGGACTGTGTTGCAGAGTCTGGGGAGAAAACATTCTGCTGAAATGATGTTTTGCATCACTATATTCAATAATAGAACCTTCAATTGCAATAAATTATTGAATTGAGTTTTCAGCATGTAGGGAAGTGAGCCTGCATCAAGAACCGTAAAGCATTACTCCAACAGAGATTTAAAAAGATGGTTTCCGCCCTCCCCCCCCCCGTACACACTTACTAGAAGTAGTGAAGTATTTTGGATTTCATTACATTTTTAAAGCTGGTTTTAATGCTAATTATATAAATAAACATATATTTAAATCTGCTTTCTAAAGCATTTTGCAACCACTTCCCTTCTCTCCCTTTTGATACACCAAGGAAACAATATCAACAGCCACTAGAGAACTGTGTTATATAGACTGAGCCACACAGTGATCCAGTACTATCACCTCCCTGGGTCACCAGCTTTCTTCTAGTGACTGCAATATCTGATCCAATACAGCTCTGCTATCTCCTCTTTCCTTCCTTGGACCTCCCAAAGACACCACTTGTGCTCCCTGGGAGAGGCTAGGCATTTTCATGAGAAGAGGACAGAGAGGTGAGGGAAAATGTCAGTCACTTCTAGAAATACTGCAGTCCCAGCTGCACTGGTGATGAAGGAAGAGTATAATTTATATAACTTCTACATAAATACTTCAATTTTCAGATTGTGATTTTTCTTTTTTTTTTTTTTGTGGGGGGGGGAGAAGAAATAAAAAAGACTCAGAAGGTTTTGGACATCTCTGACCATTATATTCATCAAATTTACTCATTGCTCCAGTTTCCCCAATTTTCAATAGATTGGAAAAGAAAAAAAAAACAAAAACAAAAAACACCAACCAACCAAAAAAACACCCACCCAAAAAACAACACTAAAAAAACCCAAAACCAAAAAAAACAAAGCACAAAAACCCCCCACTAGCAAAACTAAAACAAAAAAAAAAACCCAGAAAAACGAAAAATAATTACCAAACCCCATGATTTCTCAAAAACAATACAAGATATAGGAAACAAACAGATGCAATGTATTATCAAGTCACTCAGAAAAGCATACTTCGCACCCTGCATATTAGCATCCCTATGTTTTAAGTGTTCAAGAAAAACTGCAAGAAATTCTCTTGACATAAAAATATTTTTCTCCTGAACTCAGGGTACACATCATCCACTGTATTCCCTGGTAGCCAAACCAGATAAAGCAGCACTCCCGTGACCACAGGGAGCAATGACGTTGTTTTCCTGAGGGGAAAACTTCAAAAAAAAAAAAAAAAAAAAAAAAAAAAAAAGAAAAAGGCAGAGGAGAGGTGCAGACAAGATCTCTTCCTGTATCCCTGTCCTTGCCAGTAGACACAAGAGACAAAAAATGCTCTGAGCAACCGAATGCTGCCACCAAAATGACATGTAGAAAATTTATCTCCATCTTCTATGACTATGCAATTCTGCCAAAAGGAGATCCTGAAAACCAGTGATGGATAGGAAAGTATTTGCCTCTTAAAATTCCCATTAAGCCTTTCAAATGTTAATGTTATCAATCAGAAAAGACTGGAAACATCTCTCTGCACACACGAGACCATTTAATTCTTCCATGGCACAGTAATCAGCTCTATGAGGACCAATTTGCAATGACACCACCACTTGTTCTGCCACTCCATTGTATTCATTGTCTGTTAGAACCTTGGTGTGTTTTCTGAAATATTTTGAAGCCCTGAAGTAACTGACCATTGTATTAAATACACATGCTGTGAAATACCTTTATTTTTTAATCAATGTTAACAAAATTAGGAATTAACTACTCAGAAAGGAGAAGGAAACACATTGTTACATTTGTTGCATATGTTTCTCCATGTTGTTGCTTGTCTGTGTTGTTTTGAGCATTACCTATTTAAAGGAGTTGTATGATGTATAGAAGACAGCAGGTAGAGTGATTGACTGAAAGAGTCCGATGTTAAATTGCCATATAGCTGTGGAAAGGATAAAAATATTTCTCTGCCTCAATTCATTCTATACAAAAAATCCTCTCAGATCTTGCATCCTGTATCATTTTTACACTTAAAGGTTTCAAAGTGAGAAGAAGGTATAAAGGGTAGTGTTTAAAAATAAAAATACACATTTTCACAGCTTCGCCTTTTTTTTTTTTTTTCTAAAGAGCATAATATTGAAGGAGAAAAAGCCTGCTTGCTCTCAGCTGGGTTTACTAAATCAGTCATGAAGGCAGCTGATCTAAAATGCATCAGCTGTCACCTGCTCAGTCACAGTTTGACAGTTCAATACCTCCTCATCTTCTGAGAATGGCAGTGCTGAGACCTGAGTAAACCGCGTCTGTATGCAAACTGTCACAGAGTTCTTGGCATATCATTAGGCCTGACCTCCATGGCTGCAGTGACAACAGGGAACATTACAGCCAATTGTCATCAGAGTTAAAATTAATGTACAGGTCTCCAAATTCAGCAATGGGTGAGGTGAGCCCCACAAGCAGTGGCCAGTTGGTGAACTACATAATTACAGCAAGATAATCTTACCCCTTTGGAGAATGCAAATGTCACAAATTCAAAGCACATCTCTCCACACATATCTATAGGTATATTTTTCCCCTCAGCATTTATCTGGACCAAATATGACATCTAAATGTCAGTACAACCTAGTTATCAGCTTTGGGCAGTAAAAAGAAACATTATTCAGGGCCATGAAAGGACAATCTAAGACATGTTCCCAAGCACCGACAGCCAGTGTCACACTTAGAGTGTTTAGAAAAGTTGTACCTGATCATTTCAGTAGCCTAGGCACACAGACCAGCACAGCATCTCTTCTCATGTTGAGATGCTGCCTTCCGCCACACTACAGCCAGTGGCAGGAGCCCACGTGACTGTAGCACAACCACTTCAGCAGCAAAGGAGACCCATCATGAGAGCTGAAGGGAAGCCAGCAACAGGGTCCCCAGGCCTAACTTGGCTAGATAGGCATCTTCAGAGCTGTTTAACACCCAAGAAAACATGTTCTAAATAGGCATAAAACGGGCTTCAGGTCAAAATTCATAATAAGACACCTTTAAATTTTTGTGCTATTACTTACATTAACCATGTTCATGAGCTCTAGCAAAGCTTATCTGGTTTGCATTACCCAGTGAATCTCACATCCCCTCTGTATGACTATTCAGATTGCAACCTTTAGACTTGTTTTAAAATGCCAAGTCTAGAAGCATTGAAGTCTGATTGTCCACTACTTCAAGTGTCAGATATAAATAACTTGACTGAACACATTAGTTTTAGAGTTTGTTTGGCTAAAGTCACATGACATCAAAACCCAATCAACCAGAAAAGCTACTAGACACATTTCCATCCTCAAAGAACCTGGATGGAGTAACAGTATCTGTATTGACATTTCCCAAACACTCAAGAGGCACCAACAGGGTGTGGAATATTCGACAGAAGGACCATTACGCTTCTCTTTAGGCTCTTAGTATTGATCCTCTTGTCCAGTTATCTTTTTGCCAGTATGAAGGTGTAAAGAGTTATATAGCTTTTGCCATTCTTTTCCCATTGTCTCTAGCCATGCATGGCATTGGCATTGCCTGGTCTGGGAGTGGGGTTTGATCTCTTATCTTAATAAAAATTGGTGGTGCTTACATTACTGTCTACCTTGAGGTTTTCATGAAAGAAGCGTGCACCTCAAAGTTATCCAAGAGAGCAAATACCTTCAAATAATACACTGCATAGTTCTAGGATAAAATTTCAAGCAGCTTTCATTGTCTTTATCAGGAGGAAAAGCTACATTTACATAACAGTTTTCCTCTTCATCACATTAGGTAAAACTAAAATTCTGCTGTGAAAATACTGCAGTTCTTCCAGTCTACACGGAGGGACATGCAGTCATGTCAGAGTCCACTACAAGTTTCAAATTAAGCAAGTTTTGCTTACCTTATGTTTCCTCTCCACAGTGGAAATATTTCTCCAAGAAGTGACAAATTCATGATTAGCATTTGCATTCTTACAGCCTTTTGAAGGAGAAATTTTGAGCATCATTCAAACTGACTAGTTGTATGAGTTCATAAGAGTCACAGGTAACAAAACCTTATGTTACCCATGAGGTAAAGAATAGCAATGAAGGTCAGATTTTACAAAATTACTTCTTTGACATATGCAGTTTCAAAGTACTTACATCTATCTCAGTGTAAGAATCATGTTGCAGAGATCTGACAGAACTGCAAAGTGCTGTATTCTCCTCTCCACAGAAAATATTGCAGCTGATCTGAGAAAAGTTCTCACTTACTAATGTTATTTTAGATTTTATGTCCACTAGTTATGCGACTTGTAGATAAACAGTCCTTCCTCTATTTGAAGCTAAACCTCAGCTAAGCAATCATTTAACCAAAAATCTTACATATTTCTGAACAATGATTCAGGTACAAATCCTATTGGCTTTATCAGGTCTATGAAAAAGTAGTTTTAAAAAACCAAAGCCTTATCTGCAAGAAATTACTACCTCATGGATAAATAAAGCAGCTTGTAACTCCATCTATACAAGTTACCTCAATTTTTTGTCTTTGTATGGTGAACTGTAATATGAAATATATTTCTTCTAAGCTTAGGAATTCTGTAGAGGCTAGAAGTTGATCAGAAACAACTCCTACTCACCAGGATGTCCCCACATAATTCATTTGTAGTCTCACTTCATACTGGCATTCATGAATTACGAGGTCATGCCTAACTGAAAAAATATTTCATCTCATGTCATTTCACTGTCATATTTCTCTACACTGGACTTCTCCACTGGTCAATCGATAGTAAAAGCAGACACAAAGTCGAGCAGTTCAGTAGATATTTGAGCTTTTCTAAATCTCCAATTCCCTTACAAGTTTGGTCATTTCCAATTGAAGACAACACAAATAGCCCTGCAACCCTCTTGCATAGTTTGCAGAATGTAAAAATATCACACTTCCAGTAGAGGGCACTTTAAGTCCCTTCAGAAGTTACTACTCATTTAGAGAAACAGCTTCTTCCCCACAGCTACTCTACCCCATTTCACATTTCATTTTTACTGAATTTCAAACCACATTTCCCCAGGCTTGATAGTTTCTTATTGACACACTACCACACAGGAGGCTATAGAAGTTGGGTAGCAAACAATCAAGAAAACAGAGACTCTGGACACTAGAAATTATTTTAAGGAAAAAAAAAAAAGACATGCATACGCTTTAAAAGAGTTAAGGTAGGTTATTCTTTTAACTTTGGTTTGATCTGCAATGAAGTAGGTGAGAAAACGCAAACTGGTTAGAAGCGTGTGTCAGTAACTGTGTTTTGGAAATATTTTTATTGCATTCCTAAGAGAAATTACTGCCAAGGTAAAAGCTCTCCAAGCACTACAATATCCGTTTCTGGTTGAGTTACAGCCCTTTGGCTGTGAGCTGTTTTCAACTTATGTAACCATACACTGATATGCCTTCTCTCTTCCCTTGTTTTTTCCCCAGACAATAAGCATACTTCCTTAATACTATAGTAAGACAATTAACAGATCTTACAAAGTATTAAACCTATATATAATAATGACCTTAAAACATGCAAGACTCAACAGCTTACAATTTTGTCTTATCTGTTAAAATATCCTTCTCAACTTCTTGGAGGGGAAAAGAGCAAACCTGCAAAAAATTACTGCAAGTCTTATTTAAAATCAGCATAAGGAGACGCAGACATATTTTACGTTTATGCCACTTATTAAAAGATTAATGATTTCTTAGTAGCTGGTTTACTAACAAGCAATTCAGTGGACTGTTTAACAGATTGCTTACAGGCACAGTAGTCTAAATGGTTTGAACACTTTTTACTGGCACTGATGAGCAGTATTTACCACACAATACACTGGAATGGCTGTAATGTCTGTTAATCATTTATAATCCTTTTATCAAGCAGTATATTTAATAATAATGTAGAGCTTTTGCAGACCCTAAACTCATCTCAGACTCCACTAAAGTTTTCTTAGTTTTCTCTACATTTTATCTGCTCTTCTAGTTCCTACTACTGTTTACTTTGCTAAGTGTCTCTGTGTTTATTCAGTCTCCTTCAAATGAACAAGTACTTTTTTTTGACATTAAAATGTTACTATTTTCCTATCTCCCTCTTAAAGATAATTGACAACAGAAGACCTAGAACGCAACTTCACCTTTTGCTTTCTACAATACAATAATCTCAAATACAACCACTGTATTGAGAGGATATCCTATACGTTTCAGTCCCTTCTCATCACCATGCTATTTTGGATAACTTGTGACAACTGACCACTGCACAGGTAGTTTTCATTCTTGTGAAAATTTACCAGAGCTAGGAAGTTTAGGTCACTGGAGGAAGACTATTCTAAGTATCTCACAACTTCATTTTCAGACCAAACAGCTTTAGAAAATATCATATGATCTATAGAATGAAAAGATAATTACAGAGTAGTGAAATGAAGTTAGATGCAGTAAATTAAAGGTATGCAATAAGGCACTATTGTTCTTATGCTTCATCTGATTACAAAATTACCATGAGACAGCTGTACAAATGTGACAGTTGTATCATCTTCATGGTGCAGACACACAGAAATCCACAAAGCATTCAGCTGAATTTCAGACATAGACCAGTTTCTACTGCAAAGCCTGCGTAATGTTTTCAGTGCTGTAAGATCTTCAGTAGAAAGGATCTCATGCTATATAAAATAGGTGTACACATATGTACAGTTATGCATATTTTGCATTTTTAGTGCCAGAGATGCAGTTTCATTTGTTACACCCAGCACCTTTTCAAGTCAGGATATCACAACCTGCACTTCTTCACACCAGCTCCTCCTGAAGGGCTGGGTCATGGAGGTGCTCTGGGCAAACCCAGGCTCACATACCACGCCAGGCCCTCAGAGCCCAGCTGCAGCTCTGCTTTTCAGGAGTAGGACCACCGTATGACATTTCTGCCTTTCTTTTTCATATTTCAAATGCAATTTATCAAGCTACAGCATTATACCGATAATTTTCATACCTCTTTTTCTTATCAATACCTTTTTTTTTGTAAGGTATTGATAAGGTATATCAATACCTTATTTCATTCCTGTCTATTTTTTCTGGGACTCATTAGTAGCCAGCCACCTACTAATCACTTTTCATATTGTGGACACTTTGGTGAATTTATTCTACTCAGTTCAAAGATTCTACACAAATCTTTAGGAATAATCAGTAAATAAATCGTAGCATGTGCATTTAAGTACTTATAAAGACAGTTTAAAAATTTAGATCAGAAAATATGTTTGGAAGATAGCTTTCAGTTCTGTAGGACTACTTGATACTGGAAAACATTTTAGATTAGGCAGAAATAGGCCTTAAGGGGGAAAAAAAAAAAAAAATAAGGAGAGAATAAATGACACAATAGCAACATAACATTGTTCAATAGCCTGGCAGTTTTGTTTTTTTTAAAGCAATGCTCCTTTCATTGAGAACTCTACAGGGACATTTTGACCCCATTGTGAATAACACTGCATGCCCTCAGCTGAACATAAACATTTATACTGTTATTACTGCTAATAACAAAAATTCACCACAGAACTGCTAACAAATAGATCTATTTTGTTATAATTATGCGCTGTCATTTTCTGTTTCGTCTTAGATTTTTCATAAGAGAAGCAGCAGGGAGTCTATCTGCAGTTTGCTTTTTACAGATTATCTCGACGGATCTAGGTTTCATCCCTCACAAAACAATTGTTTTGAATACCAATTGCCTTGGTATTCAAATAATTCTTGAACAAGTGCATATGTTATTTACAGACATGTATCCAATTGTAAAATTTTGATCTGAATTAGACGTTGAAAACAGTTTATTAAATAATTAATAGCTACTAACAAATCAGAAGATGCTCAAAGAACTTTGTGATGGAAAATATTAGAAGCACTTTTCCAAAAGGAAAAGTGTGTGGTGCTTGGAGCTATGGCTCAGGTTACTGTGAGACAGTAGACACAACTCTAGCTGAGACCCTACCAATGAGTGGAAAAGAGTGATTGCTTTCACATTTCCTATGATCTATCTTTCCATTTATACATAGCAGGAGGAGAACATAGAATCATGGAACGGTTTGGGTTGGAATGGACCTTAAAGATCATCTAGTTCCAACTGCCTGCCAGTAGACAAGGTTGCTCAAAGCCCCATCCAACCTGGCCTTGAAAACTGCCAGGGATGGGGCAGCCACAGCTTCCTTGGGCAACCTGTGCCACCCTCATGGTGAAAAGCTTCTTCCTAATATCCAAATCTACCCTCTTTTAATTTAAAGCCATTCCCCCTTGTTCTATCCCTACATCCCCTTGTTGAAAGTTCTTCTCCAGTTTTCTTGTAGGCCCCCTTTAGGTACTGGAAGGCTGCTATAAGGTCTCTCTGGAGCCTTCTGTTCTCCAGGCTGAACAAGAAGCCCAAATCTCTCAACCGGTCTTCATAGGAGAGGTGCTCCAGCCCTCCAATCATCTTCCTGGCCCTTCTCTGGGCTTGTTCCAACAGGTCCACATCCTGCTCATGTCGGAGGCCACAAAGCTGAAGGCAGTACTGCAGGTGGGGTCTCATGTGAGTGGAGTAAAGGGGTAGAATTACCTTCCTCAACCTGCTGGCCATGCTCCTTTTGATGCTGCCCAGGATACAGCTGGCTTTTTCTGGGCTGCAAGCACACACTGTCAGGTCATGTTGAGGTTCTTATCAACCAACACCTCCATGTCCTTCTCCTCAGGATTACTCTCAATCCATTTTCTGCCTAGCCTGAATTTGTTCCTGAATTTGCCTCAACCCAGATGCAGGACTTTGCACTTGGCCTTGTGGTTTGCTCTGGCCCACCTCACGAGCCTGTCAAGGTCCTTCTTGATGGCATCCCTTCCTTCCAGTGTGTTGACCACACAGCTTGGTGCTACCAGCAAACTTACTGAAGGTGTATTCAATCCCACTGTCCATGCTGCCAACAATATGCTGGTCCCAATATCGACCTCCTGCAGAATGCCTCTCGTCACTGGTCTCCACATTACACTGTTGATACTCCTCAATAAAAAAAAAGGATACCCAGAAGGAGCCGTTGCCTGCGTGCTCCTAGCCCACACGGAACAGCAACACAGCGCAACTTCAAGTTGCTGCTAAAATATCAGAAACCTTTAATGCTATGATTAAGTGAAAAAATTGTAATGCTATGATGACTTGCATCTCTTTGTCCAAACCTATCTTCTCCCAAATATCATATAATAAATTAAGACCATGGCTCCAGCGTTTTTGTTCATCTATCACCACGTCAATGATTATTACAGCGTTACAACACAAACAACAGAAATGCTTAATTTCAAGGAAGATTTATGGCAAATGAAACGCATTCAAACTTGGCTAGATGAGAATAACCAAACAAATCTTACGCTTGCTCTAACAAAAACTTTTTGCAAAATACATGTTTAAAATATGAGGGTTGAAGTATCAGAGCATGATTGACAGTGCAAGAATCCTTGTTAATAACATCAGATTCAGATATGTTAGCTAGATAAAAAGATGTGCAGATTATCCAACTGTTATTATAGGTTAGTTCTTTATAGAATGACCTTCAATACTGTCCAAGCTAATTCTACATGCCTGAAATGTCTTAAATGTTCTGCAATTTAAATGCAATAAATTTAAAATAACCTGCAGTTTAAGAATAATGGGATAGGCCAGGTCGTGGTGTGGGAAGTCACAATAAATCTGTTTGCTGAATCAAGCAAAGACAAAATAACTGTCACAAGAAGTTGGGGTTTTTTTTCTTTGTCTGACGTTACTAAAATTAATTATTTTATACAATACCAACATGATGATGAAAGGGCGCCACAGCCACAGTTCAGCATCTCTGTATGTTTTAGCCTGGTCATTCCCACAGCTTTGTCTGCATCCTCTCCATGTTCCAGGAAGATCACATGGATTCCAGCAAGGCCATGTGAGTCCTGATTTTTTTTTAAGGGTATTTTTGTTAGTTTGGTTTTTTAACAGTTTTCTATAATTTCTTCTAGAAGAAATATACTCTCCCACAAGCAAGTAGCTTGACAGGACGAGGGAGAGGCCCTGGGCACACAAGACAAACACAGCACCACTTCACAATGGAGGATGTGCACTTGGCATGGACCAACTGTGTGATTAGATCAAGCTCTCAGTCATTATGGTAGGTGCCAAACAAATATGTGCTATTAGTAGCATAATGCAATGACAATACAGACTGAGTTGTCCCAGAATTATTATTACATGTTATCAGCCATGGAAATGAGATTTCCCAACCTATGAATTACAGTGACAGTGGTCACATCTATGCTTCCTATAGCACAAGCTGATGAAAAAGTGGCCTGAGATTTAATGCTTCTTATGAAGAGATCAATCTTTCTAAAAAATACCTCAGCTGTCTACTTTGCCTTTCTTTCTCATCAAAGTGAAGTCAAAGGGATAGCGGAGCAAGACAAGCTATTTTCTACATAGTAAAAAGCCACTTCTGAAGTGAAAGCATATGCTTTTTGTCAATGGCATGACTGCATTTGTCTGAAAGTTGTAAAAAGACCATAAATTATTCCTCCCAGGTCCTATCTCCACTGAGTGCAGGAAAGATAAAGGTACTATTTGAAGAACTAAGCCCCTAATTGAGAATCATTCATCCTTATTTAAATTAGGACAAGCATACAGATCATAAATTGGGTAAAAAAGCTTTAAGAAACTGGTAAAAAGTCAACCACTGCAGTTTGTCCAAGCGCAGTAACCCATGCACTGCACATTCTTCTGCCTTAGAATTCATCCGCAGCCTCACTTTAGTTGAAAAATTTGCAATTATTTACCATAACTGAACAATGTCTCGGTCGGGATCCTGAATCTCTTACAGGCTAAGCAACGTCAAAAATCCCTCTTCACAGGAACAAAGCCAAAATGGCATCATCTCTGCAATCAGTTAACCTGCATAGTTTACCATTCCACTGCAGGAGGTCTTAAATGTAACTGCCAATGCCCTTGAGCAGGAAGTCTCTGTTGGCTAAGAAGCAAAGACTTCAGCCCAACAGGCTTTTCCTTGTAAGCTCTCCATGGCATACATTTCACAAGTTCTCTATACCGTAAAATGAAATGCATAAAATATGACTGGGATAAGCACGTAAAACAGCTGGAAAACTACATTATTTATTTTTCTTCTGTACCATTCAGGCACTGACCTGCATCAGGCACACAGTGCAATGGAGAAACACAGAAACAGCTGCAGCCTGTAAGATGTCCTGCATGGCTTCATAGCTCTAAATAGAAAAAATTTAAATATGTACAAACTGTAGAAAACACTCTTCTCTATTCTCCTCTATTATGTGGACATGCAAGAGCCAGCCTAGCTCCCACTCCATTTCAAAAATTCATTACTGTTCACAAAATATTACAGGACTTTTT
This sequence comes from Strigops habroptila, assembly GCF_004027225.2. Taxonomy (NCBI): domain Eukaryota; kingdom Metazoa; phylum Chordata; class Aves; order Psittaciformes; family Psittacidae; genus Strigops; species Strigops habroptila. The sequence continues at coordinate 13,082,822 of NC_044284.2, forward strand.
TGCACTCTACATACATCTTTCTTCACTGCAGTGAGGTTGAAGTATAAGAGATGCTTCATCTAGAACACTATCATTTTGAAAGAAAAAAAGAAAAAAATCAACTTTTTAATACTGAATTATCTGCATTTACTTAATAGACTGTCAGAGCTCTGAAGGGTGATGATCCATGAGCTAAATCTTTAAGACCTTAACATTTTATATGATAATGAATCCAGAGAAACAATAATGGACTACTGAGCAAATAATTACACATTCACAATGGGCAGTAATGGGGATTACGGTCTATGTTATGGACTATTATGCCTATTCTGAAAATCATATAACCAATTTTAACAAAGAATATAACAGGCCTCATGTTACATTCAGCTTCCACAAGGAAGCAAGGCAACAGAGTGGAGGAGTCACCACACTCGCAGGAGTCCTCCCCTTTTTCCAGCACCAACAACAGCCTTTTCAGAGGTCATAAATGTGAGCAGATATGAACAAAAGGCAACAGCACCCAAGATCATTACTCCCAAATGTTCCCATGAGTAACTTAATGATGATGAATCATGTAATATACTAAGCTCAGATATAATCCTACTTTGAGAAAACATCCTGAGAATCATGAGTCACAAGTTTCCACGAAAGACACATTCCTTATGACTTCTGCACTTAGAAACACCACGGGTAAATTCGCAGTCTCCATTTCAGGAGGTCACAATGTTTAATAAAACTAGCCTTCCCTTTCTCTCCATAATACAGTAATAAAGCAATGTAATGGTTCACACATTAAATAATACTCCACCCTCATCAGAGAGCTGACCTTTTAAGATTCATTTAAGCCCCACTATTTCATCCCAAAAAGGGGGAAAAATATAAAGGTATAAGAAAATCTAGATATTTCATATTGTCACTCATTGAAACTGCCTTCCTTTATCTGCCTGGTTTACCTCCTACAAATTCAAGAAAACAATAGAAAATTCATAGAAAAGATCACACATACAGCAGTACAGGCTTTTTCTCAACTTTAGAAAAGCAACCACAGGAAAAACATCATGGAAGAAAAAAAAAATGTTATTTATGAAAAACACCCATACTAAACAAGGTTAACTGATGGGACACATGCAAACAAGTAAATTATATAAGACAGTTGCTGCATGTGTTTTATTCACAGAATATATTCATTAGTGAGAAAGAAAAGACAGCCCAACTTTAAAACCTTAATTACTTTGCATTTTTGTTTGTGAGGGGAGGATCCACAGCAGTATTCTACCATTTTAGAATTAATCACACTGCTATATAAAACCTTTATATTTTAAGAACTCTGAAAGTGTGATTTCAGAAAAGTTAAATAATGTATGAAATTGAAAAATGTCATTCTTTTAATATCTTTCCCCTTGTAAAAAAAAGTATTGCAATTACAACTATAAAAACCGATTGTAACCTTCTTTTAAAGCCTTATAGAAGATGTCATTGCTTAGTTAACCAATTCCGATTCGGCAAACATGACCTACTATATCCTGAGGGAGAGACCTATTGTAGCAGTAAGCAATACATCTCTGCACACTTGTAATTCAAAGGCACTGAGGCAAAAACTGTCAAAACATTACTAAAGTCAAAAAGGATGTATGGTTCATTAGTCTAGGAACTGATGTGTTATGGACCTATTTGTGATCAGCCTGATAATTTAAATCAAGTTGAAAGTTTATACAAACCAACTAGAACTCTATTATTAAATTTCAGATCATGCCTTCAACAAAGGCACTCGTAATTGTAGACATTTATCACAAGGCCATAACTAGCCCCCTATCATGCCAACTTAATCAATAATCAATTTATAAAATATCGTTACTTTAATTGAAAATCTCTAGGTGTTTCCCTTGTATTGACTTTGAGGGCCAAACTGCAGCGTAACATCAGGAAGCCAGTCTTTGTTCTTTAATGCAGAATTAGGCTGTAAATGATTCAATATTTACAAGTGGTTGCATGTACAGAAAAGAGTGATCTGAAGCTGCAAATCTAGCTGACCTTTTCCCCATCCTGCCGTAAGCCTCTCCAAGCATATCTGATGCTCGCAGCGGTGCACACCTGACAGTGTTGCTCCTGGGCCCCCACTGGAGCGCACCACCTGAGCATGGTCTCTTTATCCCTCACAGCTTTACAGCCTTCAGAGCAGTATTTAAAGTACACAGCCACTCCTCACACATTACTGGTCTACAGCCTATCCTGTTGTTGAAACAAGAGAGAGACTTTTGTGCAATTACATTAAAGGCAAGATGAGGGACTGCAGAGTGGGACTTGTGATCACTGCCTCAATATTTCATTAATTGCAACAGGATACTGCAAAATAGACCAAGATCAACTCCAATGGCAACCTATGCATACGTGATTTCAAGTGTTAAAGATTTGCCTTAAGAGGCAATCTTTCTTCAATATTACATATCTATACCCATTTTTACAAGATGAGCTTTCTATCTAGAGAAAAGAAAAAGAAACTGGAGACGATGACATGCTGAAGGACCATAAACAGCAGATGCTACCAAACATAGACAGTTCACAAGATACCCTTGATTCCCAGGATAAAGCTGAAGTTGCCCTATATTTAATTGCTTGATTATCATGTGATATTAAGTTCTTCATGCATATAGAGGATTATTCAGTTAATATTGTGTCATTTACTTTGAGCATGAAGGACCATAATTTTAAAGTTTGGTTTATCAAGCTTGCACACACTAGTGAAAGAGTGAAATTGCTGCCATTCTGTAGCCTCAGGAACATAACAAAGGAGGTGCTAAGTATCAAACCTGTAAAAGTCTGCCCAGTTCATGATTTCCTTATTATGATAAACTAGAGCTCATTTTATTAATCACAAGCTTCTGGTGTTACACAGCTGTTTATACATCTATGAGAATGTATAAATGAAGATGAGAAGGAAAGTTAACCTGAAAATATGTTTACCTTTCAAAATAAATTTTTCATTTATACTGAAGTACAGTATAAAAATCACACTAGACTTGGCTAATTTACATTTGTGTGATCTTTCCAAGCCATCATTAATTTAAACATTTATTTCTAAAATTGTCAGAACAAACATTTTGCAAGAACTACCATCCCATATTATTCTGTAACTTAATACTCTATCATACAACCAATTTCTGCAGGTCAGAGCGTGCTTAATGACAGAGTGCACAGCAGGCATGTGCTGCTTCCACCAAATGATTACAGTTTGTTCTTCTTCCCTTCAAATATGCAAAGCTTCTGGGATTCTTTTTGTCAACCAATTCAGAACCTGATAAACTTGGTGAACCAATAGGTTCAAATACCTCAACTGGGTTTCACCATTGCAGTAAATGTGGATACATGACCTCCTTTAGTGGGCTGATTGGTTGCTAACCTTTGTGGTCAGGTGGAAGGGTGCAGAGACACCATGCAGATACAGGAAATTGAGAACTGGCAGTATACTCCAACCTTTCAGGACAAAGAGCTTTCTTCAGGACACATCCTTGTCAGACTACAATTCTAAAGGGCTATCAGTGCATCAACACAAGATGTTCCAAATTCCAAAAGGCTTATTTCCACTGCATGGAATATCAAACTATCAATAAATGAATAAATAAGAGAAAGGAGGCACACACACCCCACCCCACCCCTCCCCCCCAAAAAAAAGAAGAAAAAAAACCCCCACAATAAAAAGTAAAAACTATCTTTTACTCAATAACAAAATCAATAACAGAATACTGCACTTATAACTTAGCCATAACATGAAAAGCTCAAGGGCCAATGTTGTTTTTCCAAGTGCAAGGTCCATTCACTGTGGCTCAGACACTGCTAGTATCTGAAAGGTTACCTGATTGCCCCCAAAATGCCCTGGGAACTAATCAGATATTGTCTGGAACATCTCATTTTTCTGAGGGATGAAATTGTCTCCTTCTAACTGCACCGCTTCACAGTACTATTGCACAAATTGCAAAAAGGGTGTTTCCCTGCAGGCCATGATCAGAAATCACTGATGCAGAAGGACTTCCAGAAGAGACAAGAAAGTAAAATACCTGGTTTCTCTGAAGGTTTCAATCTATTGACACCACTTGTATTTCTGTATCTTTCTACCAAATTAAATTATTATTCTTGAACAGTAATACTGCTGTCTTCACTACTTCTTTCAGTGATGCTCCTTTGAACATCAGTTATTGTGGAAAACAGACGTGCACGCACAGAGCAGGAGACTAGAATCTATTTTGAGAGGTATCAAAACTTCAGAAGACATTCAAAAAAAGCTTGGGTTCTTTAAAGTTGTTCTATATTCCGTGTATCCATATTGCTCTTTGCTGTCAATCCCTAGAAGTAATGTGTAAGTAAATACTAAAAACAATAATAGAGTTCATGGCACGCTTAACCCCTTTCCACAACACAATGACAAGGCTATGATGATACAGGCTCAAAAAAAATGCATAACTGCACTGAAACGCAGCAGTAGACAGAAGGTATGATTTAATGACACTGCTCCAGAAAACAGACATATATACATACATGAGAATTCCCATATCCTCTAATGGATGGAAGTTTTTAACTTGGGAACTCATGAGAAAAATCTCTTGTAACATGTAGCTAAAGCTTTTCTATCAGATTTTGATTTAAGCTTATGGCTAAAATGAAATCAGCTTTCAGAGCACAACAGCTTAAGTTTCTTCTCTCTTTCTCAAAACTGGATGACATAATGAAGGATGAAAGGAAGTTTGTCTTGGTTTCCCCAGAAGATCTGTGTGAATTCTTGCATACACTTCTGGTTTTGAAAAAAAGAATCAATATCACAGATGTAGTAATGCTGCGCACTTGCTGAATTTTACTTGCTTACTGATTTTAAAGCAAAAAATTTCACATAGATCAAACTTTATCTAAAGTTTTCACATAAATGCTGGCAGGGAAAGACTAAAGAAGATAATACAATATTATTAAACATGCCACATTGCAAGATATCTTAATAATTGAACAACATCACTTTCTTGATAGAGAGAATTCCTTGGCTGAAATTTAAATGTAGGTACTCCAAACAGAAATACACATGAGTAAACATTTGCTGCAATTAACTGAAGATGACAAAATCACCAGTAAAAATTTTCATTTAATATATTTTTCCTCTGCAGCTTAGATAAAATCTGCAAATTTTCTCATTGACCTATTTAATTTACAAGTTTCAATTTTTTTACCCAGGTCCATTCTCCTCTTTCTGCTTCCCCCGTCACAGACCAATGCATTTAAAAGATGATGGAGATGATTGTTATCCCAAGACACCATCTGAAACTAGAAGGAATTTTTTACTCAGAATCTCTTCCAGGACTCCTATGACTTCTTGCTAATTTAACTATTTTCATTATCTCTTCTGCATGAACATCAATATAGTGAATATGTACACACCAATAAAAATCGCCTACCTGCCTGCTGTACGTAATCATAATCGTAAAAAAGTTTACACGAGTCGCATTTTTCTCTCCTGCAAGAAGACTCATGCTAGAAATAAGTTACACATCCAAATTAGTATAATTTACGGACTCAATGATGTCATCACAATTTCCATTCAAATGCAAGGAAAAGAAGCCCTTAATGATACCCAGAAAAAAAGCCTATTTCCAATTCTGTTCTTCTCTGGGAATTGGTCTTCAGTTGGTGATACCTCATGAATCTTCAGGCAAGTTTAAAAAAAGAAAAGAAATATTTTGTGCCCCTATATATATCCTTTCTAACACTGGCATTGAGGGAGACCTTAAGTCTCTCATGCCTGATTTAACTTAGTTGACACCTTCATCTCCAACCATCATGCTGCCTGGTTTGTCTGATAGCTGAAATAATCACTGGGCAAAAATGTTTGTGAGATGGTCTCACATCCTGGGTGAATGCTGCAGTCACTGAACTGTTTGATAGGAAGAGGTCCTTGAAAAGCCTCACTCTTTCTGTGCTTAACTAGGAACCAGTCCCACAGCAAGCAGCAGCAAAAGGATCACAGTCAGTCAGCTCTTAGGTGCCCTGGTTTTACCAGCACAGAAACCATTTACAGCTTGGGAAAGCAGAAATTCAGACTTCAAAACAACATTAGTTTGGGAAACGGAAAAATATCCTAGTCCAGGAGTAAGGCAAGCTGAGGCAAAAGGAATCCAGTTTTAGATTCTTAGAGTGCTGACAGGTGCCAGAGTCCTGTGAGGAATGAAGGTTTATGTCTTTACCAGAAGATTAGCTTGCGCTATTTCCACTTGATTGATCCCACTAAATACAGCACAGTTGCAGTAAGCAGCCATGCAGTCAAACAGTGCTTGAACTCGACAGAAAGAGCTGTGCGTTTTAATCCACTTTTCAAGGACATATTTAGCATCAGAGATTTTTATTTGCAAGACTGAGACATACGACAAAATGATGCTTGTTCCAGGCTACAGACCAACATAACCAGGGCTGTCCAGGAGCTCTGATGTGTAGCCAGCCAGAGGAGACACTGCATTAAGAAAACATGATGAAGAGTTGCAAGTGTTCACACTAAGCTGTCACGTGTAATTTTTAAATCAAACTTGTTTCAACAAGGAAATGGTCGGTGCACCACTTCCCACCTGCCTCTTACCAATGCTCCCAATACCAACAGAGAACTGTAACTCACAGCCCCGGAATGAGTGACCAGGAGCAACCCTGGCCACGCTACTGAGCAGTAGAGGAAATGACCATTGTAATGGATGTGCTAATGCCCACTGCCACACCAGGCCAGGGATGCCCAGGGAGACCAGCTTTACCTGCATACTAACCCAGCACAGCAAGGAATACCTAAGGCTCAAAGCCTTGCTACAGTCAAAGAGGAAAGCACACCTCAGGCATAAAGCCAAGAAATTTCTATTAGTATACTTGGAATCTTCACCTATTTAAAGAGCTCAGTCCAGTTTAGTTGTTACAAAAAAAGATGTTATTACAGAATAACATACTATCGCATAATACAATCTATTATACAATTAAAACGGTTATAAGCATGCTCCCAAGTATCCACCCATTTCTCTGGCATCACGCTTACTCTTCTACTGCCCTTTGGGTTCATAATGCCAACAAACTCCCATCTGTCAGGGGGAATGATGCCAAAGCTACCTGTACCACAACTCCTTCACTGCCAGGAGCATGGTGTTGACAATCTCTTGGATGAACTTCAGGTCTTGTTTTACGTGCCTTCTAATACTCTTTTAAACCTTGCTCTTCCTTTAGTAGTTCAGATTTACTTTATATAGCAGATATTGCACACAAGCTACTTGTTCTTTACTTTCTTTGCTGCCCCAACATTGTTTTTACTCAACTTCTAAGTCTGCATTTATTGAGTCATTTAAAGCTGTGGGGTCTCTAGTGCCCAGTTGCGTGCCACCTTTCATCATCCCATGCCTGTACTCTTCTAGAGGGCATCCTGTGTCCTCACCTTTAAAGCCTATCCTGTCCCACCAAGCTCCGTTTCCCTTCACTACAGCATTACATTAGAATCATAAATACCTTGTTCTATGCAGGATATTACTTGTCACTACTATCTTTGTGAAAACACTGTTGTTGTATGATACAGACATTAGCAAAATTAAATTTAAGGTTGTTGGAAAAGTTGCTGTTAAATCAAATCCAAGCATAAAAATGGCTCGAGACAGGCCATGACAAGCTGATTCAAATGCAACAAGCCTTAGCCTAGAGGCCTTGCAAACTCAGTACAAAGCCTGAGCCCTCTTGCTGCACTGCATGCAACAGTGTACTTGCTAGGCTAGAGAACTATATGCTTCCTCCCCTCTTGCAGTGCCCCTCCAAGCAGCCCTGCAGAAGCTGGTCCCATAGTCCCATCCAGTTTATTGCCACAGAACAGTACTTCAGCAGGATCCGTACAGGCATGCTCACTCACAAACACAATCTTTTTGTACAGCTTCTTGATATTAATCTTGATTTGAATGGAGCGTTCATTTTCTTCAATGATATATCCATCACACAACATACATACTAAACATTCATCTAACAGTTCAAATGGATGAGCTTGTGTACAGATACGAGGTTTTTTCTGTTCTAGATACTTAACCACATATTGTCCCCGAATTATTCTTCGGACTACACCTTAAAGAAAACAGAATATAGATGAGGCTTACATTTTTCTCCTAAGAGCTTCATATATATATGAGGTTGGACAAACATTTATACCTTTAAGTACACAGAAGTACTTTTAAGAGATAAAGAGCCACCTAGGTTTTCATTTACAAAAGAAAAAGACACACACACACAAAAAAACCCAAAACTAAAACAAACAACAAAAAATGAAAACAAAATACCAAAATCCAAACCACCACAAAAAATCTCCATCCCACTTCATTACTTAGTACTGAATGTTTTAGAATATAATTTACATTATATGGGGGAAAAAAAACCAAAAAATGGGTTCACTTTTAAAACACTTCTTGGGCAATAACAACTGCAAATGATAGGATTTTGGGGAAATAGCTGCACTGAAAACCATTATTTTTAATATCTTAGCTTCTTAAAATGATATTAGAATTTTTTACTTGATAGTAGTATTTCTTGAAAAAAACCCAAATACATAAGTGCACGATACACCTAAGAGTATTTCAAATGCACTTAATTCATTTAACCTGCTTCATCAGGTTAAAGCAAAAATAAAGGAATACATCTGTAACTAACCTAAAAAGGCTTACGAGGTGTTAAGAGTTTTGCCTGTAAATTTTAAACTGCTTGTTGCTTTTTACTGAGAATGGGTGTTTACTGGTTAGGGTTGTACTGTAGTATTTACAAGGGTAATGAGCTATTCAATGTCTATTCTGAGTTATTTGTGTCTAGTTAATGCATTTCAAATGTTATTGACAAATTAATATCTCTAACTTTCCCATTAGCAGTATTAAATAAGGAAATTGCTGTTCCAGAATTGTAACCTTTTTATTTATTATACCAAACTTATCTTGTAACATATTAGTTGGTTTAGGTTTTCTTTCAATAAATCAAAGTGAAAGAAAGAAAACAAATTTTTTCCTTCTATTTATGATCTCGCCTTTCTGCATATTTCTTAACCTAGACATGAAATTTAATAAAATTAATACCACTGCTTATATTCAGGTTTTCAATATTGCAGTGCTCAGTTTATCACTGGTAAAGATTAATTATGTATTTTTTTTAAGTCTGAATCATCAAAAAATAATACTATGTGAAACACTTGTTTTTGTCTTGTTGATTTCAATACTAACTTCCTGTATTAAAGGGCCATGTTTCAAATAAATTTTTTTTAAACTAAAGCTTTTCCACAAAAAAACCCAAACCAAAATAAAACCTCTAAACTATATATCACTACAGAACCCTGACTATCAAGTTGTTATATCTAATAACTGAGGTAACCAAGAAGAAATCAGTTTTTTCTCCATTTTTAATACTTGAGTATCTCAATAACAGTGAGCAAAGATCAGATCCTCCCTCTGACTCAAAAACCTACTCTTTCCAAGGACCACAGATTGGACATTTTGCTGTGTCTTTTGGGCACACATTTGCACATAGCTGTTTCTACTGGACAGCTGCTCAACTCAGAGGGTGGCAAAATGAGGGGTTTTAAAATCCCTTTACAAATTAGGTATTCCTAATTTTGATGTGATTCAAGGCTACTTACTTTCAAGGAACAACAAAATCAGAAGACTAGCATCTTAGTACTGCACTACCAACAATCCCATTGCCATTTCTCTACTGCAAAGCTTGTGGTATTAGGAATACATTTAAGATTCACCCATATATTACAGTACTGAAATAAAGAAAACTCCAGCCTGTGCTTCTAGTGAAGAAATTTACTCATCTTTCCCCTGAGTTGACAACAAAGTATGTCTCACAACACTTTTGGTCCTTACAAGGACTTCAGTGCCAAGAACTTCATCATTTACATCTTTAGCTATTTACTGCCAATTAAATAAACAAATATTCCAGACAAACTGGAAGTCAATTTGGTAGCAACAACTCTGATAAAAGTAAACATGCCAGTATCATTTTGGAAACAGTCTAACTTAAACAACGAACCCAAACCAACTGTATTCATCAATTACAGTTGAGGTAATTTATAAAAAGTATTTATAATGTGAATAATTTCATAGAGAGGACAAAACAACCTACAGGTCACCAAAACAACTGCAAATAGTTTTTAAATTAAAAATTTGAATTACACACCACACAGCTAAATTAAAATGGTGATTTCAGAAGAGTTGATACCCTCTACAGAAATAAATTGCATGTACAAATCATTTGTTAGATAAAAGGAAAGCAATATAATGGGACATCTACTTTTGATAATGCACTTTGGGTAAAAAGAGAAGAGAGTGGTATTTAAGAACTAAGAAGCATATTTGTTTTACCTACTGTATAGTCCCTGCTCAAAGACACTCACAAAAAGTTAAAAGTACTGACTGTACACCTGAGTGTTGTTAATAAGAAAGTTTTAGCTTGTTATGCACCAGTCCACAACAACTAGAAGAATCCTGTGCCCTAGGTGAGTGAACTTTACCATTAATAAAATATAATTCCTTAACCTGGAAATATTCATCTTCCAATCCTACAGATCAGCAAATGCAATATGACGGAGCTACTGAAGTAATTGCTACGAATGCCAAGTCAAGCATACAGATATGAATGCAAACACATCCTCAACTCTGTAGATAAAACACATGTAAAAGACTTTGCTGCTGTGATCCCTGTACTCTTTGTCTTAAGAAGGAGCTGTGTTAAGTGCTATAAGCTAAACTGCAATTTACATCTCATTTCCCAAAGTCACCAAAACATCTTTTCATGGCACCAGGCAAACAAGCTGGAATACCAGACATGAACGTGATCAAGCAGCATGATCTCAAACTTCTCCTGTTCCACAGATGTTGCTTTGTTAAATGATAGTTGAGTATCTCTGCTCTAAAATGCTTGAACCAGCACAAGTGCCACTTCATTCCTATGTGATATTTTCATTTGGCAGGACAGGTGCTCTTGCTGCAGAATATCCCAAAAAAGAACATCTAAAATATGTATTCACCAACATCTGTCTTGCTTTGACTTAAATGCATACTTGAGTAGCTTCTTTAAGTATGAGCAAAAAGTTTTCCACTTACTTTGACCTTCTAAAGAAGCTTCATGGGCTGTATCTTAAACAACACTTTTATAGAAAAGTAACTTTGACTTTGGTATTGGACTTTGAGTTGGAAGGGGGGAAAGAACAAACAGCAAAAACCATAACAAGAAACCTCTCAAGCGCCTCTAAAAATATAAACCTTAAAGCAACAGAGATTTCAACTGACACATTTTAGAAGCTTTTTTAAAAAGGAAACATCACCAAAATGTTGAATATATTTTTTTTTTTCAGTTATAGATATTTACATATACGGGTGCATTTTATTCTAGGTTATGTCAGAAATACCAATGGCTTCATTTGAGAAAAGTAATTTGATTTGGGGGTTTGTACATTTTTGTGATTTTTTTGTTTTTTTCTCTCATGTCGCTATTACAGCTTTACTTGTGTAGCACTTTTTCACATGGTATGTAAAAGGTACTATTGGAGGCAGGGAAATAACTTCTTTATTTGTCAAATTTTCCTTTCATGTATGACAGTATCCCCAGCACAAAAACTTTTACAAGCAACACACAAAATATATTCCATCATCAATGAGATGAGGGAAAACAACTGCATGTGGAAATATAATACTACAATCACAAGGAAAATGAAGAAAGGTTGTTTGAAACTGAAGGGGAAGTTAGTACCATAGATGGTAGTATGCTAAAATTGCATACAGTTTTTTAATTGAAAACTTCAATTTAAAAAGGTGCTTTCACTCCTTAAGAGCATGTTAGTATCATAAAGAATCACATGCACAGTATTAATTTCTGCATTCTAATGTATGTGTCTTCCAGGAATGCATACAGATCTGTACAGAGATACAGACCCACAAATATATGTGTTTAGAGAGAAAAGCACACCCCGTGCAGCCCTACTTTCTATCTTCAGTCTGGCAGAATCACTGCAGTTGATGGTATAGCAACATCATTATATGCCTGGTAATGCCAAGTCAATTAACCAAAAAAATCCCCTAAAATCCCTAGAAGTCAGTATTTCTTTTCTCCAGAGTAAGTTGATCTCTCTCATGCTGAGTGAAAATAAGAGTATTTCTCAATTTCCACATTTTTTAGAGTTGCTTTACTAAGGCAAGTGCTGGAAATGTGTACTGAAGAGCTATTAATTTCTGATACAGGATGCATTTTTAATATTGCTGTTTATTCATAAACCTAAACATTGGCTTAAGAGATATGTTGTATCTGAGTATCAATGCGAGTCAAATATTGAGGTAACAGCAATTCAAAGAGTTAAATAAAAAAAGAAGAAAAAAAAAAACCAAAACAAAACAAACCCAACCACACATGAATTTTTCAGTGGGAACATCATTAGCCCCATAATTATACCTAAAGCTATGCAAAAATACCACATCATCAGACCACAAACACAATGCAAGTAGAGTTATAAAGCAGAAAAAGTCATGCCAAACTGATAATACTAAATTTAAATTAAAAAAAACCAAACCAAACCAAACAAAAAAACCACAAAAAAAAAAAAAAAAAAAAAAAAAAAAAAAAAAACCACAAATTAAAATATTTAATCAGCTGTAGTAGTCTTTCTCAATCCATTAATACAATATTCAAGAAGATTTTTAGTGGTAGGATATTGTAATGCAGATTGGAAATGCTAAATTGCTGATGCTAGCAAACTTTGGATAAAGAAGTGCAAATGTAAGGACCCTGCTCTCTCAGAATGCTTGCTGGAAGATACAGGTTTGTTTCTATTATTTGATTATTCATCCTATTTTGTAGTGGGAATGAGCATTAATTTATCAGGGAACTTGCTGCATTTTTTGCGGAAAAAATTAGTAGCAAAAAGACTTCTCTCAGAGTGCAACAATAAAAAATAGTGTAAGAGTTAGGAAAAACATCTTTAGCTAAAAAGCTTTCCCCCAAAATACAATTAGATGTCAACATTCCATTAGCCTATCTTCGATATACCTCAGAATTACATATAAAAAGGATTACATAATATTTAATCGATCTGAAAGCTACTGAACTTGTTCTAAATTCTTAATTATTTTTGAGCAATTGTAATAAATCTGTTAATTAAATTTGCAAATATTTTTGTATTAAAAAGTTATTACAGAAATAATGCTGTGTAGTGATAACTGATTTGTGCCCGCAGTGACAGAAATAAGAAAACAGAAACTGAGAAATGAGAAATATGAACAGACAGTAACAAGTGGTATTCAAATGAGGAAAAATGTGAGCTGGAACATTTACTGGAAAACCAGGTATACAACGTGAAGGAAATTATATAGGTAATTTTACTGAAAGATGTTTAGAAACAATAATGGGTAGAAAACAGACATGTTTACAATGAAATATGACACTAAGGCCTATATAAAATTGTGTGAGATCTTCTTTAAATCATGTTGAAGTCGACAGATGTGACAATACCCTGTTAAAGACCACACAGCCGAAAAATATGGAAAACAGAGAGCAAATAGTTGCATTCCCTAATGATTATTTTGCAAAATATGTTTCCATTATTTCTGCGGGGGGGGGGGGGGGGGGGCGGGGGTGGGGGGCAGTTTGGGGAGGGTGGGGAGGAAGAAGATAGGCGTTATGAGTGACAAACTATTAGCTAGATCTGTTAATCTACTCAATCTTTCAGAGAATTGGTAGGAATCTCATAGCTTGGATGATTTTAAATTAGATTAGGCAAAGCACCAGAATCCGCGCAATATTGTGAAAACCTATTTTGGAAGGAGCAGAACTGGAAAACCTAAGTAGTCTTTATCCCTTAATATATTTTAAATAAATTATTAAAACAATGCTATCAATGCTACAAGAACCCAGCTATCTAAACAAGTACTTCCCTTTACATAATAATTTTTTTAAAAATTTACCTTCTACAAAAAAATACCAAGTATTTGTACACAGTATATAGATTAATTTTTAATACTGCTATAGATGTTTGAATATTTAAGAACATTTTCATTATTGACTACAACAATAAAACGATTTCTTACAGATCTATCCTTGAACATCTCTTACTGGATCCCTCAATCTCCAATCTGCATGAAAATAGATATTACATAAAGAGCTTTCTCACTAAAATTCTTTTCTGATGTGCTCATATGCATTATCATCAATTCCCTGAGCCAGTGGGTTATCCTGGGAAAGACAGACAATGGCTTTTGTAACATGAACAAGGTAACATTTGTTGTTTTCACGTTCATGGCTCATTTTATCCATTTTTGTTATCAGAGATAAACAGCAGTGCTTTTGGGATCAGTGTATTTTGGTTAGCCTTGTTCACATCCGCAGTTAGGATTGTTACTAGTAGGACAGGTACACTTCCAGTCCTGGCTATTTTCATACTAGTCAGAAAATTCCCTTTGTGAGTGATGTGGTCCAGCCTCTCACACAACATGAAGTTTGCAGGCATTAATGCAACATATATACATACACACACACACCCCCGCTTAATGCAAAATTTACATAGTTGAATCACCACTCATTATGTACAACAAATAGAGAGCTAGCTCTTTTCCCCTTATGAAAATCAGAAGGACTTGAAATGCAGTCATTTCAGCTGACTGCAGCTAATATTTAATTCTTCTCATTTTTTCCACAAAAAGATTTTTTTCATGAAAACCACCCAGTTTTCTATTGACTCCAGTGCACTTTGAACCAGGCCCATAAGAAGCACTTACACACACACTACACACTATTTCTCTCTTCCTTTTATTAGTCGTTTAGGATTAAAAAGAGAAATACTTTATTTAACAATGATAACCAATATAACAAACATTTTAAATCCAAAAGCAATACTTTTAGCATTATAACATGACATGGCATTTCTCTGAACAATAAATGCAAATTCTTCTCCAAACTAAACCAGCCTTGTACTGTAAATTAGAAGGTCTTATCCTAGTTTTGTTTTAAAAGTTTTTATAGCAATGATCTTATTGGATGTTATTAGGAGCTCCTTCGCTGCGTTTCCTCCCTCCCTCTTGCCCCCAGGACAGATGCTTTCTGAAAATGCTCAGACAGCAGAATTTAAACCTTCTTACCCCTCTCCTGAAAGCTGCTGTACAAGGAAGGGGCAGGTCCTCATGTTGCTCGACTGACATTCTGTCTCTTTACAGGTCTTCTGACTACATCAATATTTCAATCACCATCTGTGCACAAATCATTTAATAATTTGGTAGTGAGCAGCTTACCACCCACTTGTTCTCCTAATTGCAATTGAGCTGGTATTAGACATGCATTTGCTACCAGAAGATGGAGAAGGTTCTGGGGAATACAGACTTTACAACAGAAAGGACTTTTAAAGGTCTCATATGATGGCATAATAAATGAGACTTGTTAGACATTATCTATAATGCACTATCATATACAGCGTGCCAATACCCTCTAGTGGATGCACTTGCCTGTGTTTATGTCACCCTGTATTAGCCAACGTACAAAGTCCTAGAGATCTATAAGCGGCCTTATAAAAGATTCACCTGGCTTGCATGGCAAATGACAGCAGTTTAAAAGCAAAGGTCTCCTTAACTTGCCTTCTGCACTTTAATGCATGTGAGGTTTAGTTAACATGGTCCCTACAGCAGCTTCTCCCACTTCCAACACATGTAACTTGATTAAAATCTTGGTGGAGTTTTAAGGAATGCTGTGTGCATTCATATGGGGTAATAAATTGATATAACTGAAGGCAGCTTGACACTTTTGTATTTATTCCTTTCTGTTCACCATCCTAACAATATCTTCTGTTACCACAAAGTGACTTATACAACTCTGTCAAGCTCAGAACGTGTTGAAGAGGCAGCTTGCACGAGCCAGACTAGGGGTGAGACAGAAGCTTCCATTATCAGCAAAGAGGGAGAGTTAAAATTGATTGCCGTACATAGAGAGCTTTCTGAATTGGTAATGTTTCTTTCAGCTGCAAGACATAGTCCTTGTGAATAAATGGATATCCCTACAGCTTATCTGTAATCATTTGCTATCAAACAGCAGAGAAGAAAACATCACCCATCTTACTGGCTTGCAAGCCGGTACTTACTTGTCAGCTGATGTTGTAAAGTAAAGATTCTACATAGCATTTCCTGGAACTGTTACATATATTTCTAAATTTAGCAAATGTGTCTGCATAAAAGCAAGAGACTATATTTAGCTTAAGGAGTTTATGGTCTTCAGCACAAAATTCAAGTGCAAAGTTTTAGAAGGGCAACTAGACTGCATGCATGTGTGTATTAAGGACAAAAGATCTTCAGTGTGCAAAATTGTTTCAGCAAACTTAAAAATGAATTCTATGTTTAAAAAAATTATTTGCAAGTTATTTATATGAAAATGTTATTTGAAGAAATAAATGGTGCCAGTGTACCAGATGTTTTTCAAAAACATGATTAAAAAAGCAGCTGTGATCACAAATAACACACCACCTAAATGACATCCACACCTCCACTAGTATTTTTTGGCTAAATACACTGATGAAAATGTTTCTATTAGAATCGTAGGTCTTCATAAAGCATCTCAATTTCTTAACAGACCTTATGTTTACATCTTATAAAACCATTGTTGCACGCAGTGTTACAAACCATTATTTATGTTGTATCAGTCATTCTGCAGCAAATAAAAACCAGTAGCCTTTTTCTGATTACTTTGTCAACTAACTAGTCAAAGCGCAGATAAAGGTTGGGTTATCATTGCGTATATGTGTTATAAGCTATAATATGAAATTGCTCATGTAATGCTGCTGTAAGGGGTTACAACCTCCACAGACAAATGAGGATATTTCTTGGAGACTCAGCCTAACACAGTACTAGATAATTTTCCAGTTCAGGGTTAAAATCAAGATAGAGAGAACCTTAGGTCCTGGAGGAAGAGCCAAGGAAAAAGAATAAGGTAAGGGCTTGACTTCTGTTGTACTTTAGAACAGGTGGAAAACCACAGCACATAGACAGAAATTTTTATTAAGTGTCTTTTTACACTTACCACAGAAAGCCTGAAAGAAGTTCTAATTAATCACTACTAATAAAGCAAAATTAAAAACATTTATGATTTAACAAGTCATATTATTCTGCATTGGGTTTTTCCTTGGTTATAATTGCTTTCCCAAATCAGATGCGTGGTCAAAACCAAAGTAGAAAACAGTATAAATAAAGTAGCAGCAAACAAATATTCAGGACACAATCAGCTGCCTGAACCACAAGACAAGAGAAAATTGGGAGTGTTAACAGAACTGACCGCAATCAATGCCGAGATTTAATCTGGTGTTTCAGTGATCAGAACTAATTTGTTTTAAAATTACCCATACTTAAAGGGCCAAATTCCCAAAAGATTGTTTCCATTTTATCCCCTTGGAAACAGTGTTCAGATCTACCCTCCATAGTAATAATCTGTGAAACAACTAACAGAATGACATTTAAGTAGGCTTCACAACATGAAAAAAAGTAAGGACATAAATGAACAGGGGTGAGATAGCATGGGACATTTAACTAATCTATTACAGTTAAACAGCATTGTTCTATTTTAGCTCTTGCTTCTCTAACAATTTAAGAGTTTATTTTCTGTGTGTGGGTATTTAAATTTCAAAGAAAAGGCACCCTTAGCTAAATGTTTATTATACCTGCAGTAGAATGAAGAAAACCACATTTATTTTCTCTGCTAAAGGAGTACATTAATAACAATATAGTAGCTTACATCCAGAGGAAGGATCCCATGTGATTTAAGAGCAGGTCAGTCTCTGTACATCTATTTCAAGCAGACCATAGATGATTATTTTTCACACAAGTTTTTCTCTTGCCAGAAATCCCTCTTTGCCAAGCTTCCTCTCAGGCAGTAGCAAAATAAACCCACTGCAAAAATTTTAAGTTGGGTATTCATAAATACGGAAGAGAAGCTAGTACTGGCACACCTCCATTGCCAGAGGAGGAAGAGGAGAAGCAGTCACTAAGCTGTTCCCCTTTTACATTGCCACTTCAAGCGAGACCCAAGAACAAGAGCTGCTAGCTGGCCTGATAGCTGCTTTATGGCCCAATTGCAGCTCCTAATCAGTTTTCACTAGAACAGAAAGCACAGACGCACTTGTAACAGCTTTACTAGGCAGCATCCAGATCAGAGTTTGGCCAGAAATTGAAGGAGGCTTGAATCCTTAGAGTTTCTGTGTGCTGCTGTGAGGTTCGTCCCTGGCTCCTGCCAGGAGCCTCACAGCACCCAGAGTGACCATGGGGGAAAGCTGCTGCCCTCACGGCTGTGGCTGCTCCTGGAGACACCACAGGGCTGCCATTTTGGGTGACCAGAGACACTACCAAGTCACTCAAAATTAATTCATAGAGATTCAAAAGAAACAAGAAGTTTGCCATACATGACGCTTCAAGCCATCACCATGTGTTGGCTCCTTAATTTTGCCTTTTAGAACACCCTTACAGGAGACATGAGAGAGGACACAAGCAAAGACAAAGCAAGGATTCATTTTGTTGCCCCGATAAAGTCAGTCATGACAGGACACAGCCACTCTCAATCCTACATTCTAGCTCTATGCACATCAATTTGCAGCCATAAATATGAATGGGGGAAAAGGGAAAAGAGGGGAAGGACATGACAGCGGGAAAGAGGGGGAAAAAAAAAAATTAAAAAAAAAAAAAATTCTTTTCTTTCCTACATCCTGACAGACCAAAAATCAATACCAGTTGCCTAAGTAAAATCTCACCCTGACAGGGCCTCCCTGCTGGCTACGCAGCAATACTAATGGTCTTGTAGCGGTCTTTAGACAACACAAGGATGTCAATATAATTTTGTTCCACTTTTCTTGCTTGCCAGCTCCCATCTGCAACCAATTCATAACCTCAGTTACTCATACCTTTGCACAAATAGACTGACTCTCCACCTACACATTTAGCTGTCCGTTTCCTCACTCCAGTGCTTCTCTGATCACTGTGACAGCCTTTGCAGTGTGTCCCTCCAAATCTGCTTTGCCTTTAATATTTCACTAAAATGCCAATGAAAACTGCTTTTGCCTCCAGGGAGCACAAAAATCTTTTCTTCTTCAAGCACAGTAGACAAAGCCTATTCCCATCAGACTAAACAAATAAGCAATAGAGTCAGAAAATCAGGGACATATATTGAAGACTTCTCAAATCTTAACCTCAGAATGCTTCAGAGATATTAGTTAACTCCTTAGAGAAAATATTCTACTTTATAGAAAAAAAACAACTTTATATATGCATTTTGCAAAAGTCCTGGAAAAATACAATGCACAACTTTTGGTGAGCAACAGCATAAAACATTCTAAAGCCTTGTATCTAAAATATTCACATTTTTTAAGCAGGCAAGTGGCTGTAAGCAAAACCAAACAGAAACGTATCCATGTATAAACTGACAATGCATAACTGGATGCTGAATGATCACCTTTCAGTCAGCCCAATGGTCCCATCCTTCAGGAGCACAGAGGGTAAAAAAAACCTGTGGTAACAAAAGTATCACATTCTGACCTCATATAATGTTGTATTTAAGCAAAGCCCCACACCACAGGTGAAAGTTCCAGAATAGAGTCCAGCAGGACTGTCACCACAATTGGTGTCAAAGCTCCTCTAAGCCTTACTCTTGCTCCGTTAGCTTGAAAGGCAAATTGCAAACTTCGTAACAGACTATTTCCTCTGGTATGATACCAACGATACACACCACAATACAGCATTTGCTTTTTAAAAGCACAGTACAGTAACTGAAGCAAAGGACACCTTATCAGATAACATTTACTTAGCCAAGATTCAAAGTTAAGCAACCTTATTTTGGTATGCAGCCATAAGGATATGCAAGATCAACAGTGGTCCATGGCAGAAAATCCGGGAGCAGCTGCTTTGAAGATCTGGAATAAAAGACTCAGTTCCTCATCCTCATTCCCTCAACCTTTTCCCTTCCTGCCTCTGTGCACCCACCCTGATTACCTGCTATTCCAGCTGCTCAGAGGAGAGGTGCTCAGACTCTCAAGCCTTGACATTTATATACTAGTCCACAGTGAACCAACACCTCCATGTATGCCAGAATTCATTCAGAAGAACTCTAGCTGCACTTTATGGAAACCTGATGCAAGTCCAGCTGCATTTGAGGGTTGTAAGAATTGGGTCCTATATTCTGCAACTACTGCTTACTATTATTTTAGACCATACGAGATACACCAAAGTAAAAAAAAAGTCCAGATTACAGATATTGGTTTCAAGGACATTACTCTGAATTCACAACGCAGTACGAATCAGTCTGGTAAAAAGCAAACAGATTGAGAACACTCTTTTCTCCCCTTGTTAAAATATCACTAAAAGTAATTTTTCTGCACTCATTAAATTTGAATCCTCTTAAATATTTCTTACAAGAATTATTAAATCGTTTGTGAAGGTGAGGATTTGGCCACGGTACATAGAAATCTGCAGCAGTTGCTCATACACCCAGGCACAGCATAGAAGAGTGCTCCACATAATTTCCATAAACATGGCCACTTAGAGAGTTTTATTGCCTTTTTTGCTTCCTACAAGTCATTTGGCAAAAAACATATTAACAGTTTCAGAACACCATTGCTACACAAAGATATGGATTTTTTTAAAGCATTTTAAGAAATCAAGGAAAGTGAAAATTAGCATGTAAACGTCTTATGTGAAGTAGAAGCACAGGGAAAGATTAACACCTTGCAGGGAAGAAGTGGGAGGCAAATGCACTATAGGAGATGAGAAGACTTTCAAGAAGATCGCAAAAGGAGCTAGAAATACTGGGAATCATGAACAGGAGCCAGGAAAAAAAAAATTGGGGCAGATGATAGTCTTCAAGAATTTTCAATGCGTGGATGGAAGTGACAGATACACACAAAAATGAAACACAAGGTTAAAATATAAGCTTGTTTTATTAGGATGCACCATCTTATTTTACTTCTTTACGTGGAGAGCATATTTATAAATTCAAAGTCCCTGCTAATAATATTCATTGAAGGTCTCCCAGCAAAACTGATAGAGCCATTTATATAAAGTACTGTTCTTATCATGTCAGCATACAATGAAATAATTTTTATTTCCAGTACAAAGCTTATTTATCTTTAAGTAAGATGCTTCAGAACAATTAGACATCACATTGTATTAGAGTAGGACAAAAGGATTCAAAATAATTCTTTATTCCATTTAAGCCTGATACTGTAAAATACAACAATCTGTGAATTACCACCAATATCGTATTTCACATTTAGTTAATTGAGAACCAGTATGCTTCCTTGTAGCCAATAATGGGCCAAATCCCTGGCAGGTACAAGTTAGTCAAGTCTGTTTACTACAGCCTACACTCTTTGTAATTCAGGTCTACAATTGTGACGTGACCCAGGACTTACAGCAAGCCATGTCAACAATCGATAGGATGAACTTCCTATCAAAAATTCTTGTGTCACCACTTGAGACTAACTTACTGAACCCCTCGCCCCCCCCCCAAAAAAAAACACCAAACAAGAAAAAACCTCAAAATACCCTTAGAAACAGGAGGGAAAAAACTAATAAATAAATAAAATAAAAGGGGAAAACATCATCAATAAACCAGAGCTAACAGATACGTAGGAGGTTAGGGGGGCATAGAAAAAAAAGAGCAATCACCCTGCTTAGAAAAAATAAGAAAATTCCACAGAAAACCAAAACTTTTTACACTGAATTTTCACTAGTTTGCATACAGAAGTTAAATATTTGCAAAGATTGAGAACTGATTCACACTGAAAATAGGGACATTTCTTAGCAAAAATACTATTAAATTCTCACTGGGACAAATTTACTCAAAATTTGATATTTTGCCTAGGGCAAAAATGTCACACTGAATTCATGTGGTAAGTGTTAGAACTGCAACCTCTGCCAGATTTGGACAAACTCTCCTCAAAAACCCATGTGTAAAAACACTTGTCAAACTATCTCTCACAGATCTACAGATAAACCAAAACATACATACAATCTTCAGATATGCTGTAATTAATATAGCCAGCTTCATTACTGGAAAAGCCAACTTTTCCAGGATGCTTATGAAAGACAGAAGAGCATCATGACCTCCTCCTTGTACTTAACCTAAGACCAACATGTGAAGCAAGTGTTTTCAGTTAGATTGTGGTGACATCTCTCTCTCTACACACACATTTAGATATGAAATAGGAAAGCTGAAAGTATTTCTATTGTGCATTTGCATTATAGGCAATTCTTCAGGAAAACGGTGTGTTTTGTTAGAAGCCCAGCTCCTGAGTCAAAAAATAATTACGAGGCTCAGGTAAAAGAAATAATATAGAGCACAGTACTCAGTTCAGAAAAACCCAAACCATAGGACTACCAACACAGGAAAGAGGTTTTCCTCACCAGATCAGTACACAGCAGCAGGTGCAAGGTCGAATTCAGTACACTAGCACCTGGCCTGTCTCAGAAGCAATGTACAATATACTCCTAACACAAAGCCGAGAAAAATCCTATTCCTCCACAGTAGGAATTTCGAAGTCAAGGGTGTAAAACAACAGGCCTAGGGCATTTAATTAACAAGAATGCAGATTTCCAATTTGCCTTTTTAAATTACCCGGATATCATATAAAAAGAAAACAACGTGACTTGTATTAATTACAGTTCAGGGAAAGTTACACTTAATCTGTCTAGAATCCATTTGCCACTAGTACAAACACCTTAGAGAAGTATGCGCGTAGTCTAATTAAGGCAAAAAAGCCCTAACTTCTCAGTAACAAGTAGGTAAAGCAGCCATGCATGCAGCTACAAGCTCCGTGCTACTAAGCATGTTACTAAGGTGTCCCTGCTTAATGTCTCAATATCCATTACACAGCTTTGATCTGCTGCTGGTATAATGCATGAAGCAGGAATCTGTGAACAGATGGAATTTATCCAGTTTAATATTTAGTCATATTTTAATTCACTTATTTTGTAACTCCTACAATGATCCAAGTCAGACTATCAAATGCGATGACATTTATACATTCCTACTATCTCTATAGTAGGATCAGTATTTGAAACTTAACAGCCCTGATATATAGTTGTAGTCATTAGTATTATGATACTACTTCTTAGTGTACTGTATTCCTAAATTGTGTTAGGAAACTGAAATTTTGAAAATTTAGCATCACTTCCACTATTTATATTATGTTCTTATGATTCTTCACCAAAAAATATTCAAGAGAATAACTGCATATAAGAGGCTTTATTGTCTAGCATTTTAATTTAGATTTAGTGCAGTTACAGCTACAATGTCCTGGAGAACAACGATTTCAGTCTTCCCACTGAATAAGTCAGTAGCTTAAATTTGGTGGTTTCAATCAAAACAGAAAAGAACTTGTTATTACAACTTGATACCTGTCAATTTTTATTTCAAAATTATTGCACTGAAAGACAGACTACTATGGGGTTTAAGTCTTAAAAACAGCCCAAAATTAAAAGCAAATGCAGGGATTTCTATTTCAGATATGTTCTATATACGAACACACAGACTCATACAGTAAAAGGAGGATAAGATGTACAGAAGAAAGCAAAGCACAAGAGTAGCCAAAAGTAAGAAAAATTTTAATGCAAAAACCTTCAAGGAAATGTTTCCTTTTCAATTGAATTTTAATGGAGGATGACATCAGCTATCTGGCCCACATCCATGATGGCACTTTCAGCACGACCACATGCTGTATTTGCCCCAGAAGCAGTTAGGATCGGGTTCTAGTGGGGTTAGGGATCATGCTCAGAGCTCACCCACGAGTCTGCTTAGAGCTCATCCATAAGTCTTGCTCTCTGAAGGGAGAAAAGCAGTCTGTATGCCTCTCATAAGGTCCCAGAACAGTTCTTGCCTCAACAGCTGATAGAGCAGAGCAGGCACAAGGCACACAACAGTTTAAAAATACCCAAAAAAATAAAAAAAAAAACCCCAAAAGCAACACCCACCCACAACCAAAAAATGAAAAACAAACAACCCCAAAACCACCAAAGACATGAGAATGTGGACTTGCCTAGGTAAATTAAACAGAATATTGACTCACCATAGTCCTGGGTGAAGGATCACAGGGAAAGCAGCAATCCCAGGCAGAACCTAATCTTACCTGCCTCTGCAGGAAAACATCCAATACTTCTGATTTTAACATTTTAAGGAAGATGCATGTTTTCTATTAGAAAGCAGTGTCTTGCTCTTTTCTTGGCTGTTGGCCACCACTGAGATTTAAATCAGACATTGCAGAGGTACAAATACCATCTTGCAAAGAATTATTAGAGGCTATTTCCTCAGTTTTTCTATTAAAAGATACTTTACTTTCTCACAACTGGTGCTTGACCATCAAAAAAGAAAACACTACATATGACTATCACAAAGAATATGAAGGTGAAATGAAAAAAAGAAATAAAGACAGTGAAATGTGAAGAAACAGAGTACTTGGAGGTATATGTTTCTATTTTACTTGAACAAAGCCTAGCTCTGGGTACATGGGTGCCGAGGAATAGCTGTCCTATTAAGTCAACACCTGCACCAGCAGCTCAACTGCTTTTTAGTCTCATCTTTTGAAGAGTAGTTTTTCTGTCTCCTCCTTCCTGTGGACCTAATCTTTAACAATGTAAAGCTAGGAGAAGGAGAATGGGTTAAAGCTACATGCAGCTGCTCTTTTGGAGATCCTGGGCAATGAAAAGACTTGCAGTAAAGGAAATCACCAGGACAAGACTTGCTGCCTCCCTGCAGGAGGACAGCTGATGCACCTGGGCCAGCTGTGAGGATTAAGAAATACCACGCTAATTAAATTGAATCAAAGATTGTCTTGTAAGACTTAAAGCAAAATAAACGGACAAAATCTGACAAAATTGTTTTTCTAACTGTGGTACAGCAACAACTACCAAAAGAAATCACCTGCCTGCCCTGGCTCTCTCTCTTCAACAATAAAAAGAACAAAAAGAAATAGAAAACAGCTCAAATCCTGTAGTATTTTGAACTCTCATGACTTCTGGTCCACTGTCATTGTTTCTGCTCATCCAGCTGACAATTGTTTGCACACTTTTAAAGAGTTCCATCTCTGCTGACTTTAAATAAGTTGCACTAACTCGTGTAGGCACGATCTGGGCCCTGAAATTCTACAACTTCATATATTTAGGCGAAGGGCTGAGAGAAACACCAGGACAGGGTAAGAAGCTACATGGACGCACCATGTTCTGTCCCCAGAGGCTCAAGCACCATCCCCCCATGCTGCCAGGGCACATGTCTACTTCAGCAGTAATGTCTGTGCCCCACATCGGAGTGGGAAGGCATCTGCCCTATGCCTTGCTCTGCTGCCCATATCCCTGCCAGGCACCATCCCAGAGCCGGGCAGTGGCAAAAGGCTTTAATATGCAAAAATTTTTCCTGGATTTGCCTCAGAAACTGTTTCACAAAGAAACTATCGTTGTGTGAATCTCTAAAGGTTCAGAGTTTGCACAACTTGGATGAGTCCTGAAGCACTCAAAATTTTGTTCAAGTCACCCTCCTGCCCAGGATCTCCTAGGCAGGAACAGACTTCCTTTAGGGGATTTTTTGTATTGCAGCTTTCTCTTCTGGTTGGAATGTTAGGATATGCTCCTATCCTTAAAACTGAAAAAACTTCATTGAACATTTTGAGGCATCTAAAAGAATAATAATAAAGTCTGTATGGCCCATTTTTGACATTTGTACTGTGTAAGGGACAGTCCTAGTTTCACATTTCTTTAATCACTTTAAAGTTTCAAGAATCTATGTTTCCTGTATTTTGTTAACAGCTGTTTTCCCCCCTGAATTTATCTAGCTCCATCAGCAACAAGGCTTGTAGGCTCCAAACAAAACAAAGCTTGGTTTGTTGGGGGTTTTGGTTGGTTGGTTGGGGTTGGTTTGTTGGGGGTTTTTGTTTGTTTGGGACTTTTATCTGTTTGGGGGGAGTATGTGTGTGGGGGGGGGGTGAGTTGTGATTATTTTTTTGTTTGGTTGGTTGGTTTTGGTTTTTGGGTTTTAGGTTTGGGTTTTTTTTTTCCTGGAGTAACAAATATAAGCCAAAAAGCTCACTGGTTCAAGAAAAACTTGATTAAAGTCACTGAAGTCTTCAAGCTTCACTTTCTATTTCACTGTGATGCTCCAAATCCAAAAAAGCTATTTTAAGAATTTTGAGTCTCCCTCTTCCATTCTCTCCAGATCTTCAATCTTTTACTGCTTAAGAATACCTTCCTCCCTTCCTTCAAAGGCCAGAGAAATCAGCCTTCATTACACACCAACACACAATCACAAAAATGTTTTGCATGAGCTCAGACAGCAGCTTCCTACCCAGGTCTCTTGAACTACACTTCATTTTACTGGGTCTTCCAGGTTGCTTATAAGTAACAAGAAATTAATTCAGAGTGATTCTCATTTTCACAAGTGCATAATTACCTGCATTTCCTCTGCCACAGATGCTCTTTATTATTGTGCATTAGTTCTGCAAGTCTAAGTATAACCTGGAATATCTATGTACTTATGACATCACACCATACATGCTTACTTCATTAAATACACCAAACAGAACTTAAAAAAATCCCACGACCCAAAACGGAATTTTTGTTCCCTTTGAAATTTCTCTATCACCACTTGTTTAAATTCCATATATAAATAACTGCATTTTCCTGTTTCACAGGTTTTAATGTACCTGAAGATTTATAATAAACACAACATACCAAATGAAACCATCTCCTAGTGCCAGAACTAGAAACATTTAATTCCTGGTCAGAATACATTTGAGGTACAGTCACCTGAATTATTGTTCTTATTCAAGCTCTTTATTCATAAGGTCCTGTTGCTTCCATTTTGTATCACTCATAACAGATCTGTCCTGGGTTCAGCTATAGCAGTCATTTTTCTCCTGCTTAGTAGCTGGTGCAGTGCTGTGTTTTTTAACTTTCAGCCTGGGAACAACGCTGATAACACCGATGTTTTTAGTTGTTGCTAAGTAATGTTTATTCCAACCAAGGACTTTCTCAGTCTCATGCTTTGCCAGGGAGGAGGGGAAGCCGGGAGGAAGCAGAGACAGGACACCTGACCCAAACTAGCCAAAGGGGTATTCCATACCACAGCACGTCATGCCCAGTATATAAACCGGGGGGAGTTACCCGGAAGGCCCAGATCACTGCTCGGGTCGGGCTGGGTATCGGTCGGCGGGTGGTGAGCAATTGTATCCTCTCCCCTTGTTATTTCACTAATCGTTATTATCATTGGTGGTAGCAGTAGTGGTTTTGTGTTATACCTTAGTTGCGGGACTGCTCTTATCTCAACCCGTGGGAGTTGCATTCTTCCCATTCTCCTCCCCATCCCTCCGGGAGCGGGGGGAGGAAGAAGGGGGGGGGGGGGGGGAGTGAGCGAGCGGCTGTGTGGTTCTGAGTTACCGGCTGGGCTCAAACCACGACAGTTCTTTTTGGCGCCCAACGTGGGGCTCGAAAGGTTGAGATAACGACAGATCTGACCAGAGTGTGTTTAATCATATTTGTGATAAGCATTCATTGTTACTACTCGTCACAATAGTGATTATTTGGCTCTCAGACGTGTTGCGCTTGATCTCAGAGTTTCAGCATGTTGTACCTTACTTACAGCCACTATTTGCTGTTTTAGCGTTTATCGGCTGGGGGGCCTGGGCTAAGGTTCTTGTTTCACTGTACTTCATGGTAATGACTTGTAATACAATAGACTCATTGATCATGAAACTGGTCTGGTTTGTGCTTCCAGCGTGGCCATCACCACTATACATTGGGAGGTATATAATGAAATATTTTAGCAATTGCATATCTTTTTTTTTCTCCTCGGGGGGTAAACTTACGAAGGAAGCATTCTCTTTCACCCCCCGTTCCCCCACCAGCCTATTTGCAACAGCAATTGAGAGTTCTGAAGGTTTTAGATGGCCTTTGAGTACCCTTGAAACCTGCCTGCTGATTGTGCTGGGGATCAGCATGTTGGCAAACATACGGAGTGTGTTTTACCCACGGCCATCCCGTCGTAGGAACATCCTATTTCGTTTAATGTCAAAAATTCAGCAGTATCAGGTTCGAATCTGGTCTAGGGTTAGACGACGATATAGGAGGACCACCAGGAGATTTTCCCTGAGGCTGGACAGTTATGAGTGGCAGGGTGTGTGGGATAGTATGGGCAAGTACCTAGGCCAGTGGGCCCCTCCAGTGCTTTGGAACTTCACCACTGAACAAGTGCAACATCCGGAAAAAC
Organism: Strigops habroptila; assembly: GCF_004027225.2. Classification (NCBI taxonomy): domain Eukaryota; kingdom Metazoa; phylum Chordata; class Aves; order Psittaciformes; family Psittacidae; genus Strigops; species Strigops habroptila. The sequence continues at coordinate 13,111,070 of NC_044284.2, forward strand.
TAGTAAAACACTTAAACGAGGTGTGCTGTCGTCCTGGTTATACCAGAGAGGGACAAATTTTGGCAAAGTGCTGGGGCTTGGCCTATGCCTACAGAGCCCTGCTCAACACTATCCAGCACCTTCAAAGGGAAAAAAATGTCTCTGGATCTGATGGCAAAGCAACAGACAACGCAGCTATGCCAACTACAAGCACAGCAGCTACTCAGACCCTGACCACAACAGTCAACACAGCTACTCCAAGTACAGCAGCTACATCAACCCCAGTGACAAGCACAACAGCTACTCAAACCCTGACCACAACAGACAACGCAACTACTCCAACTTCAAATACAGCAGTTACACCAACCCCAGTGACAAGCACAACAGCTACTCAAACCCCGACAGCAACAGACAATGTGGCTACTCCAAGCACCACAGCCACACCAACCCCAGTGACAAGCACAGTAGCTACTCAAACCCCGACAGCAACAGACAATGTAGCTACTCCAAGCACCACAGCTACACCAACCCCAGTGACATGCACAGTAGCTATTCAAACCCCGACAGCAACAGACAATATGGCTACTCCAAGCACTGCAGCTACACCAACCCCAGTGACAAGCACAGTAGCTACTCAAACCCCGACAGCAACAGATAATGCAGCTGTTGGTGTTACTCAACTCCCAAGCACAACAGCTGCACCAACCCCAGCAATAGACATTGCAACCACTCCAATCCTAGTGGCAGACACTGCAGCCACTCCAACCACAGTGACAAACACTGCAGCTAAACCAAATGTCCAGTTTGTGACAATGTCTGTTGCCCCCGTAAGCAAAAGCAAACGAAAGGCACAAAGAGCAACCCGTGAAGCGAAGAAAGATGAAGACCCAGTGCCATTACTATATGCAACAGCACCTGAACAAGAGTTACTACTACGTGGGTCAGAGGAAGAGGAAGAAGAAGAAGAGGTCACTTCTCGACCCCGGACCTCAACCGAACTACGGAATATGCGAAAAGATTTCACCCGTCTTCCAGGGGAGCACATTGTCACCTGGTTGCTCCGGTGCTGGGACAATGGGGCCGACGGTCATGAACTAGAAGGTAGGGAAGCCAAGCAGCTGGGATCACTTGCTAAGGAAGGAGGAATTGACAAAGCGATTGCAAGAGAGAAGCGAGCCCTCAGTCTTTGGAGGCGGCTCCTGGCAGCTGTGAAGGAAAGGTTTCCCTACAAAGACGATATTACGAATCGCTCAGCCAACTGGACCACGATAGAGAAAGGCATCCAGTCCCTGAGGGAATCAGCCATTATAGAGATGATCTATCGTAGGCCGGATTCCAGGAACACATCCGTAGACCCAGATGAAGTCGAATGTACACGACCCATGTGGCGGAAACTTACACGGAGTGCGCCATCATCATATGCCCACACATTGGCATCAATGACCTGGAATGACGGAGTATCACCAACAGTGGATTTCCTGATTCGTCAACTCCGAGAGTTCGAAGACAATCTCACCCCTTCCATCATTTCAGCTGTGGAAAAACTGTCCCAGGAGTTCAAACAATTGAGAGACGATTTATCCGATCTATCCAGCTCTCCACGCGTACCAACCCATGTCTCAGCTATCAACAGAAGGCGCCCTACTGCTCGAGAAAGAAAATATACGAGGTACACGCCACGGGCCACCCTATGGTTTTACCTGCGGGATCATGGAGAAGACATGAGAAAGTGGGATGGAAAACCTACTTCAGCTCTGGAGCAACAGGTGCGTGAACTGAAGAGGAGAACAATGGTCAAGGACGATCCTCCCAGGAAAGCTGCTGCTCCAGTCTCTGGCGAGCAGTTTCCCAGATGGAGCGAAAGAGCTGATTTTACTCCAGCTCCTGTGATAAGGAATACTAATCCCTTTCTACAAGACAGAAGTGGAGAATTTTGTGATCACTATTAGAGGGGCCCTGCCTCCAGCCAGGTGGAGGAGAGGGATAATCGGGTTTACTGGACTGTGTGGATCAGATGGCCTGGCACATCAGTCCCACAGAAGTATAAGGCTCTAGTAGATACCGGTGCACAGTGTACTCTGATGCCATCAAGGTATCAAGGGGTGAAACCCATTTCTATTTCTGGAGTGACAGGAGGATCCCAAGCGTTAACTATGCTGGAAGCTGAAATCAGCCTGACTGGGAGGAAGTGGCAAAAGCACCCCATTGTAACTGGTCCAGGGGCTCCATGCATCCTTGGCATAGACTATCTCAGGAGAGGGTATTTCAAAGACCCAAAAGGGTATAGATGGGCTTTTGGTATCGCTGCCTTGGAGACAGAGGAAATTAAGCAGCTGTCCACCTTACCCGGTCTCTCAGAGGATCCTTCTGTTGTGGGGTTGCTGAAGGTCGAAGAACGACAAGTGCCAATTGCCACCACAACAGTGCACCGGCGGCAATATCGCACCAACCGAGACTCCTTGATTCCCATCCATAAGCTGATCCGCAGACTGGAGAGCCAAGGAGTGATCAGCAGGACCCGCTCACCCTTTAATAGCCCCATATGGCCAGTGCAAAAGTCTAATGGAGAGTGGAGATTAACAGTAGACTATCGTGGCCTGAACGAAGTCACACCACCATTGAGTGCTGCCGTACCGGACATGTTAGAACTTCAGTATGAACTGGAGTCAAAGGCAGCCAAGTGGTATGCCACAACTGACATTGCCAATGCATTTTTCTCAATCCCTTTGGCAGCAGAATGCAGGCCACAGTTTGCTTTCACTTGGAGGGGCGTCCAGTACACTTGGAACCGACTGCCCCAGGGGTGGAAACACAGCCCTACCATCTGCCATGGATTGATCCAGACTGCACTGGAACAGGGGCAAGCTCCAGAACACCTGCAATACATTGATGACATCATCGTGTGGGGTGATACAGCGGAAGAAGTTTTTGAGAAAGGGAGGAAAACAATCCAAATCCTGCTGAAGGCCGGTTTTGCCATAAAACGGAATAAGGTCAAGGGACCTGCACAGGAGATTCAATTTTTGGGAATAAAATGGCAAGATGGACGCCGCCAGATCCCCACAGACGTGATCAACAAGATAACAGCAATGTCTCCACCAACTAACAAGAAAGAAACACAAGCTTTCTTAGGTGTTGTGGGGTTCTGGAGAATGCACATCCCAAATTACAGTCTGATTGTAAGCCCTCTCTACCACGTGACCCGGAAGAAGAATGATTTCAAATGGGGCCCTGAGCAACAACAAGCCTTTGAACAAATTAAACGAGAAATAGTTCATGCAGTAGCCCTTGGACCAGTCCGGGCCGGGCCAGATGTGAAAAATGTGCTCTATACCGCAGCTGGGGAGAATGGTCCTACCTGGAGCCTCTGGCAGAAAGCTCCAGGGGAGACTCGAGGTCGACCCCTTGGCTTTTGGAGTCGGGGATATAAAGGATCCGAGGCCAGCTACACTCCCACTGAAAAAGAGATACTGGCAGCCTATGAAGGGGTTCGAGCTGCCTCAGAAGTGATTGGAACTGAAGCGCAGCTCCTCCTGGCACCCCGGTTGCCTGTGCTGGGCTGGATGTTCAAAGGCAGGGTCTCCTCTACACATCATGCAACGGATGCTACATGGAGTAAGTGGGCCGCACTAATTACACAACGAGCTCGAATAGGAAATCCCAGTCGTCCAGGAATTCTAGAAGTCATCATGGACTGGCCAGAGGGCAAAGATTTTGGGATGTCACCAGAAGAGGAGGTGACGCGTGCTGAAGAGGCCCCACCATATAATGAACTGTCAGAGAGTGAAAAGCAATATGCCTTGTTTACTGATGGGTCCTGCCGTATTGTGGGAAAGCATCGGAGATGGAAGGCAGCTGTGTGGAGTCCCCTGCGACAAGTTGCAGAAACTGCTGAGGGAGAGGGTGAATCGAGTCAATTTGCAGAGGTGAAAGCCATCCAGCTGGCCTTGGACATTGCTGAACGAGAAAAATGGCCAGTACTTTATCTCTATACTGACTCATGGATGGTGGCAAATGCCCTGTGGGGGTGGTTGCAGCAATGGAAGCAGAGCAACTGGCAACGCAGAAGTAAACCCATCTGGGCTGCTGCATTGTGGCAAGATATCGCTGCTCGGGTGCAGAACCTGGTGGTGAAGGTACGCCACGTAGATGCCCATGTACCCAAGAGTCGGGCCACTGAGGAACACCAGAATAACCAGCAAGTGGATAAAGCTGCTAAGATTAAAGTGGCTCAGATGGACTTGGATTGGCAACATAAGGGTGAATTATTTTTAGCCCGGTGGGCCCATGACACCTCAGGCCATCAAGGCAGAGATGCAACATATAGATGGGCTCGTGATCGAGGGGTGGACTTAACGATGGACACTATTGCCCAGGTTATTCACGAATGTGAAACATGTGCTGCAATTAAGCAAGCCAAGCGGTTAAAGCCTCTCTGGTATGGAGGACGATGGCTGAAGTACAAATATGGGGAGGCCTGGCAGATTGACTATATCACACTCCCACCAACCCGCCAGGGCAAGCGCTATGTGCTTACCATGGTGGAAGCAACCACCGGCTGGCTGGAAACATACGCTGTGTCCCATGCCACTGCCCGGAACACTATCCTGGGCCTTGAGAAACAAGTCTTGTGGCGACACGGCACCCCAGAGAGAATTGAGTCAGACAATGGGACTCATTTCCGGAACAACCTCATAGACACTTGGGCCAAAGAGCATGGCATTGAGTGGGTATACCACATCCCCTACCATGCACCAGCCTCTGGGAAAATCGAACGGTACAATGGGCTGTTAAAAACTACACTGAGAGCAATGGGTGGTGGGACTTTCAAACACTGGGATACACATTTACCAAAAGCCACCTGGTTGGTCAACAGTAGGGGATCTGCCAACAGGGCTGGCCCAGCCCAATCAGAACTTTTACGTACCGTAGAGGGGGATAAAGTTCCTGTGGTGCACATAAAGAATTTGTTGGGGAAGACAGTCTGGGTTATTCCTGCTTCAGGTAAAGGCAAACCCACTCGTGGGGTTGCTTTTGCTCAGGGACCTGGATATACTTGGCGGGTAATGCGGGAAGATGGGGAAGTCCGATGTGTACCTCAAGGGGATTTGATTTTGGGGGAAAACAGCCAATGAACTCAATTGTACGCTGTTGCCTGCTCTATAACACTTTTATAGCCCACCAGCTAGATATCTTCAGGTCACCAGCCGTTGACCCTGACTTCCCTGCGATCATCACCTCAACAAAGAATGAATTTTGAGGAAACCAGACGAGCTCAGCAGTGACCAGATGAGTTTGGCGGTATCATCAGCAGGCAACAACCCAACACTATGTACCGTCCCTCCTGCCCTGAAAGACTATTACAAGAGATGGAACCTGACATCATGGACTGGATGAGTTCAGCAATTTTACAGGGATTGGTCCATGGACTAGGGAACGATATCTTTCTCTGTGTGTGGGTGTGGGTGTATATATATGTGTATATATGGGACAGGGGTGATGGTGTGCTGAGAGATGTGGGATCTGAGCATGACGTGAATGGTACGGAATAAGGGGTGGATACTGTCCTGGGTTCAGCTATAGCAGTCATTTTTCTCCTGCTTAGTAGCTGGTGCAGTGCTGTGTTTTTTTAACTTTCAGCCTGGGAACAACGCTGATAACACCGATGTTTTTAGTTGTTGCTAAGTAATGTTTATTCCAACCAAGGACTTTCTCAGTCTCATGCTTTGCCAGGGAGGAGGGGAAGCCGGGAGGAAGCAGAGACAGGACACCTGACCCAAACTAGCCAAAGGGGTATTCCATACCACAGCACGTCATGCCCAGTATATAAACCGGGGGGAGTTACCCGGAAGGCCCAGATCACTGCTCGGGTCGGGCTGGGTATCGGTCGGCGGGTGGTGAGCAATTGTATCCTCTCCCCTTGTTATTTCACTAATCGTTATTATCATTGGTGGTAGCAGTAGTGGTTTTGTGTTATACCTTAGTTGCGGGACTGCTCTTATCTCAACCCGTGGGAGTTGCATTCTTCCCATTCTCCTCCCCATCCCTCCGGGAGCGGGGGGAGGAAGAAGGGGGGGGGGGGGGGGAGTGAGCGAGCGGCTGTGTGGTTCTGAGTTACCGGCTGGGCTCAAACCACGACAAGATCATAACTCCAAAATACAGTGCAGCACTTCATACAAAAGAGGAAAACTACAGACTATTTCAGGAAATGTGGGCTGCAGTGTGTTTGTGGACCACAAGAAAAAAAAATGAAAACCCAGAATGATTTTTTGCAAGATATTTTGACAGCTGATTCTCAAGCATATATATGGCACAGCTTGAAGGAAACAATATAGATGTCATCTCATTCCACACACACTGTAAAAACTAGTCTTTTACTACTAAGAGTTCACAAGCAAAACAAAGGGATGGATAAGAGTAAAGAAGAAGGGCTATTATCCCTACAGGTACAAGTAGTTACAAGATCCCTACAGAGATACTCAGAGACCAAATGTCATACTATAAGGCACATAAAGTATTTGACAAAGATATGAACCAATATGAACCAAGTCTTCATTTCCTCCCTCTTTCCCCTCTTCCCTTTCCCCTTTCTTCCCCAAGTCTTAACCAGAAGAACATCCATCTCTTCAAAACAGCAAGGCTGGGCATTGTTTTATGAAATCTCAATTCCAGATGAATTGGAGAAGTGGAAAAATAAATTTTGAATAGTCTTCTTATACCAGCCAGTGCTTGACAACCACAGCAAGATCAGAAAACACTCAGGTATTTGCAAAATGAGACCCAATTAGTACTATTAAACAGATCCATATCATAGCATTACATTGCAATGAAAAGTCTTATTAAAATTTAGATGTGAAAGGAAACCTAAGATCCACAGCTAGGTAAGGGAGAGAAGAAACTGTGTTAATAGCCAGAACCTCAGAAGAGAAAGACGGGGGAAACACACTTAGAGGGTTTTGTTGCCATTTTCCTCCCAGGGGAAATAAAAAAAAAAGAAAAAATAAAAAGGAAAGAATTGCTAAAGAAGAGTGATTTTCCCCAAAATCAGCTTTTGCAAGGTCACTTCTACTTAAATAACTTTAGTCAATTAAGAAAATCCAGACTGTTTGCCTGATATTCCCAATGTCTCTGCTGTTCACAGGTGCGGGTCTAAGTCAAGTCAGAGCCAATTTCAAGTTCCTTTGTAGTTCAACTTTACGAAGCAGCACAGCTGTAGCAAGAGCCTCATTATGTATATTACCTATTGGTTTCACACTTGAATCCATTTTAAACTCCTCTATGCACCTCCCTATTAGCTTGATAATGAAGAGTGTATCAAAGAGTATGTTGCTAAGTTGACTGAAAAATTCAAAGCACTCCCAGCAAGACAGAGCTGCTGAAACCATGAAATAACAGCGATCTATGAATTCTGTTCTCATTGTGATATTGCTAGTTATTATATTCATGACCAAAACCTGAGCATCTGAGACAGGCAGAAGGGGACAAGTTTTTGCGTCTTTGGTGACGACAGATTTGCCATTGAATGCAAGAATCAAACAGTTGATCTAGGCAATTAGCTGGCTGAACATCATTTGTCGTGGCTGTTTTGTACTTCATCCCAAAAATCTGGTAATGTGCTTATTGCACATTACTTTAAAGAACTAGCCTATGAGTAAGGGAGAGGAGTGTCTAGTGATTACAGCAGAGTCCCTTGGCTATTACTGCTGTAGCTACCAAGCAAAATTTCATTATAGTATGTGCTTGGCATGCAGAGAATCTCTATTTCATTAGCACCTGTAACAATAGCTATTTAATTTTTTTATTTAATAAATTTATTTATTAAATTTAAAATAAATTTTTTATTTAATAAAAAAGCAGTTGTCCAGCCTTCCATCAAAATGGAAAAAAAAAAAAAAAAAAATAGAGTCAGTATCTAGAGAAAAGTTAAAAATTCTATGCCAAATTTTTAACATGGGTGGACAGAGTATTTTCTAACTAGAGTTCTGACCGCTGCTTATCTTCAGTGCTACTTTTACCCCCATCACCTAGATGATGCTGGCATCAGAGCTTGATTTTCTAGTGTTTATATGCCCTCGTATTCTAGGTTCATTTGTCTTAGAGCAATACTTGTTTTATAAGAAACATAGAAAGTTATATATTACAGAACACATGAGAACAGTGAGATAACACTGAACAAAGGAGATTAGGTAGTCTAAATCTTTTCAACAAACTCTTTATCTAAATGGTCAAAGAACTGTATTACAAGAGAAAACCACAGACTGATTTAGTTTTAGAATTTACATTTTCATCCCTTATTGGCTCTGAAAAAATCAAAGACAACACAAGTTCAGAGTAGATGTATAACCAGAATTGGAAGTATACAGCAGGAAATGATTGTTTTGTCAAAGGCCTGAGAGGCCAGGGTGAGCATGCCAAGACCAAAATAGGAGCTGATGAAAGATGCCACTTCAGAAAAGCTCATGGTTCAAGAGATGAAATAAAGCTGCAGGAGTTTGGATGAGTAGTCACTGGGTGGGACAGAATGTGGTAGACCAGCAAGAATGCTATTTCAGTGTGATGGTTCCTCTGAGCTACCCTCAACACAGATATGAAACTGACACTAGAAAGGACACAGCTAAGGTTGTGCAAAAATAAAAAACAGAAACAAACAAACAAAAAACCCAAACAAAACCCCAAAAGCAAAAAACCCCACAAACCCAAAAAACAGAATCATTCCACCTTTCTAGCTACCTCAAGTTTTGAAATGCTGGTTTGTAGAACTCAGTGCTTAAGATTCAAAATTATATTAATTTGCCAACAGATGAGTATCGAATCAAATGGTTCATGGGCTGTATGAAAAGGAGAATAGCTAGCAGGTCGAGGGAGCTGATTCTCCCCCTCTACTCCACTCCCCATATAAAAGGAAAGATAGACAATAGGAAATGTGAAAGCCAGCATCCTAACAGTATAAACTGAAGTGTAATCACTGAGTCAACCTATGTGTTACTCTTCATTTATAAACTTTGCACCAGACAATTTAGTTGATGGTATCTACATAACCTGTGACTTCCCATACATTGTGCAGGCACAGAAAGAATTTTGGTTCAGAGTCTTATGACTTGGATTTAAAAAAAAAAAAAAAAAAAAACCCACCAAAAAAAACAACCCCACAACAGAAAAACCACAGACACCCCAAAAGACCATCTGCAACAACTCACCAGAATCACAGAGCTGCATACAGATGAAATTGTTTGTGTAGCATATGGAGATGATTGCATCTGTTTGTCATGGAAATGCAGATTTCTCCATATTGAGAAGAGAAAACAGGTAGAAAAAAAAATTTATATATAGATTTAGTGGTATGCAACCCACTGACATGGAACATTAAAGATAGACACAGCATAGTTTAATACAGTGTCAGGGAACACATGACCTTCTCAGCATCTCACAACTTGCCACAGGATTGCCATATCTCACTTTCACAAATAGCCAACACTGACAAATGTACTTAATCTCTTACCACAACAAATACAACATCTCCCAGCTGAAACAACGTCATTCCACTTCCCTTGCTGTACAGATATGACAGAAACGTCCCAGTTTCTTTCAGGAAAAAGTAAAATGGCTTGAAAGATTTCAATGCATAATGATTGTTGTATGCCGTTTAATTGGTGATATTGCTGGTTCCAGCTAACCTAAAATGCTTAATAGCTCCAGAATTCACACAGAAGCCAAACCAGTATTCGCCCAGTATTTGCCCATATAATAAGCAAGCGAAAAATATTAACATTGGCATAATTATTTTGTGCCGAAGTCTGAATTTCAGTGGCAGTCAGTGTTTCCCAAGTAGAGACGAAAGGGTAGGAGAAAAGTGTCTTATAATAGTCTAGGTACATAAACATGGACTTTGGATCTGATAACAAAAGGATGCCATTTCTACATCATATGTTACTGGTTGGAGAAATACAAATGGGAAAGTTTTGGTGGATAAGACACAAACACAACTTCAATTCTAAAGGACCTGAAAATATTTTTAAGTACAATCACACACAAATTCCTGGCAATGTTGCCCAATAAGTAGTTACCAGACTCATATTTTCTTTTCCTATATAGTAACAGTAAAAATGTAAATTGCATCATCACGTTAAGAACAGCAACATTTAATGCCCAATTCCCACAGTTGTGAGGAGTCTTGTAAATATTTTTATATACATTAATAGCATCCAATTATAATTTTGTGCTAATTGCTTTAATCAGTCCAACCTGAAATGTTATAGTATTTTTCCATAATTAAGCAATACCACATGACAAGCAGTGCTTTTCAGAGCTATTATAGTACTTTCTAATGCTATAATAAACAAAGATCATGCATCTTAATCATAACCAATAAAAATTCCATACACATTTAATTATATGCTACAGTGAAATTCCCATAACTTTAAAAAAAGCTCTGTCATGATTATTAAGATGTTGCTAATATGAGCTCACACTAACGGGCTGTGCCCACTATTAATGTCTTGCAAATAAGTCTACATCAGGAATCTGTATCTCCAATTTAAATGTTAATGGACTGAGTCTTTCATTTGTAGTGCAAGAAAAGCATAAAGCCATTGAAGTCAATGAGATTACGTAAAACTGGTCCCTAGAATGTTACTGGCTCCACCTCCAAATGTGTAGTATGGAGCATAACAAGTTCTCACATACTTTTACCCTTGATCCAGTCAATACAAAGAAAAAAAAAAAAAATCCCTAATACCACCAGTACACATTGCATTTGAATCAGAGCAAGAGTATAGGTCTTTCACATGGGTGAGGCTGATGGAAGATTATAGGTGTCTTAACTTCTGTAAATCATAGATTGCCTTTAGGCAATGAGTTAACAAGGCATACTTCAGTTTAACATGTGAAACATGACCAGACCTCAAGGTGGTAATGCCATGCTCCTCACCTCTATTGCAGTTTCTGCAGAGGTGTCTATATGGAGGAAGAGGAATGACGTACAAACACTGAGCCATCAGATTTCAGTCTGGAGGTCACTAATGAATACTTCCACCATCACAAAGCTAGAAGTTTGAAGAGATACCACTTTTGCCTTTAAATGATTAGTTTAAATGTTACTGCATGAACAAACTCCATTTCTGAAGTTTGTTATCCCCTCCCAGTGTGTATACAACATGATACCTCCTAGATAGCCCTCAAGTCCTTGGTTTACAAAGGTTACATCAACTCTGCCATTATTCAGACAGATCAGAGACTATTCTCTCGCACTCGGTAACATACCTAGATAAGCTCATGGCATCAAATCAGATGACAATCATGTAAAAATAAATGACTGTAAAACAATGCCTAGGAAAATAATTGTAATATCACTTGTAATTAAAATCTGAATAATCTTCTAGTGTACAAACCCAGAAATATTCCTAAAATAATTTTCCAGGTATAGATCTGCATGAAAACAATGCTTAGCTGAACAGTGGACAGCTGCTCCATTTCACATACTTCCTATTCTACTTGTTCCAAACTTTCGCATAGCTAGAGAAACCAGGCTCTACCCCACTTTCCTCTCAGGCCTCAGCAAAACCCAGACACCAGCACATTGTCTTGAAGCTTATTACCAGCTCCCACAACTTAGATCAGCTTATAAAAAAATCCATGTCAAGACTACCATGTGACAGCTTCAGTAGAAAATGCAAAGATATTCTGCCCCTCCCCAACCCTGTTGTATCCCAATTTGCGGCCACTGTCATCATGCAGCTGTAGCGTGCATTATGAGAGAGACTGCAGTCTCTGCTTTCAAGAAGTTCCCACAGTCTTAATAGGATTTAGGCTGCCATGAAGGACATATTTGTGTTGCTTTTCCTGCACTTCCCTTCCATCATTGCATTCTTTCTCCCATTGTCTCTTTGTTTCTTACTGGCACTTTTAGTACGAGTCTCTAGCATTAGGTGGCAAGTAACAGGCATTAATTAAGCCCACTGGTACGCTGTTCTGCACAAACATACACCAGGAATCCTCGCTTGCCACAGAGAGATTATAGAATATTATCTCCTCTTCCTCTCCCCCCCCGTATTTCCCTTTTCCTCACTGCCTCCTACACCATTTTTATTTCCTATAATTTAAGTTTTAATGCAGATTTTTGCAATACCACTTTATTAGAACTGCAAGAGTTTAGAAAAATCTGTATGAAATTTTTTTTTTATTTAAGACTTTTCAAGAATGAAGAGAGCATTATTAAAGCCATGGGAGAAATATCTGAGTCCCAACCAGCAAAGTTAAGAGCAAAATTCTGGACTTGAATTCCAATGTTGAGTAAGGAGAAAGAGTCAACATGTCTCCTGTTCGGGTTACATGCGTAAACAACACAACTGGAAACCCTAATAATTTAGTGACTTCTTTGCTAATCACTGTTAATACCCAAGGGAGGTTACAGTATTTAAAAGAAGATCTTTGACTACGTCACATTCAGCCCTCTTAGAGCAGACCTACTTTCCCAGCCAATAGTGCTTTCAAACTCCCACCCACAAGTCATCATGTTTCCTCGTGTGACCATCCTACTGTGTTATGCATCAAAGTAGGGCAGTTCTAAGGAGAAAAGATGTAATGAATTCTACCATGCTTGGTTATGTCTATAAAATCATAATATTTACTTCTCCCTGACTACAGAAGCTTATGAGTCCCTTATCTCCCTTTTTCTTAGAAAATTTCAAACTTTCCAGATCATTTTGAAATTCAGAGCTGGCCTTTGCAGCCTTGCTTTTCCTCTTTTAATTTCAGAACAGTAAAGGTCAAATTTCCTGAAAAAAGGTACAAGAAAAAACATTGCAGTGCAGGACAGGCAAGTACTTGATGTCTTTATTTTAATCAGCAAGTTGAAAAAGAATAATTTCTGAAAGTTCTGTAAGTCCACAAAACAACTAGCAAAGCATAGTTGCCTGAAGATTAATGGATTCTTTCCTAATCCCCTTTATAACAGATGGACCACCATGGACTGTTGGTGATCCATGAACCACAGCTGGCCCATCTCATTTTAGACAGTCAGAGGTTAATACTGTGAAATTGTCAGTCTCCTAAGAGACTGGGACTTAATACAAAAGAAAGAGCTTTAAATGTGGTATTACTTAAGTGTTACTAACCTGATCTTGTTTTCTGGAAAAAGAGCTTTTCCCACTTTACTGCATTCAAACCACTGTTGTATCACCATTTAAACTGTGAATGCCCAGTTTTGCCCCTACAAACTTACATGCAGTTTTGATTGCCTTCAGTGTGAGTTAACTCCAAGTACACATGTACCAAAGTGGAGTTAGTGATAATCCTAGTACTCCAAGACAAACAGATTAATAGTAGATTCTAAATGCATTCTCTGCACTGCTCCAAACATCAAGTGGTGAAGAACCCAAGGTGCTTTAACAGACAACAGAAACTATAAGAAGATAACTTTCTTCCTCATAAGCTAAACTGCAAAGAGTGTTTCTGCTTCTCCTACACCAGCTGACAGAAGTGGTGAATGCTCTATCCCTGGCAGTGTTCAAGGACAAGTTGGACAGAGCCTTGGGCAACATGATCTAGTGTGAGAAGTCCTGCCCATGGCAGGAGGTTTGGAACTAGATGATCTTAAGGTCCTTTCCAACCCAAACCATTCTGTGACTCTGATTACAACTCAGAAATCCTCTGAACAATGATGAGATCATATCAGACACCTTTAGGCTGTGTACAGTTTTCGGAGGACCTCATAAGCAGTTTCTATTCTCAGCCAGGGGTTTGCTGGGGAGCAAAATGCAGTGTCCACTTTTTCACTGGTTCCTTAATCATAGAATCATTTGGGTTGGAAGGGACCTTAAAGCTCATCCAGTTCCAAGTCCCTGCCACAGGCAGGGACACCTTCCACTAGACCAGGCACTCAAAGCCCCATCCAACCTGGCCTTGAACACTGCCAGGGATGGGGCAGCCACAGCTTCTCTGGGCAACCTGTGCCAGGGCTTCACCACCCTCAAAATGAAGAATTTCTTCCTAATACCTAATCTAAATCTACACTCTTTGAGTTTAAAGCCATTCCCCCTTGTCCTATCACTACACGCCTTTGTAAAAAGTCCCTTTCCAACTTTCTTGTACACCCCCTTTATGTAGTGGAAGACTGTTATTGGGTCTCCCTGGAGCCTTCTCTTCTCCTGGCTGAACCACCCCAGCTCTCTCAGCCTGTGTTCATAGGAGAGGTGCTCTTTAATACAGACATTGCCCCCAGCGTGGACATTAATCTTAGTGCTCTTGCTCCTATTTCATCTTTTTTGGTCTCAGTACCCAGCCCCAGGCATCAGAGGACTTCCAAAATCTGCTTGCAGTAAATCAAGATTTGATGAATAATCTGCAGGTATGAGAGCAGATAAAGAAAAAACGAGACTGTATCATATAATTGACTATATGGCATTCCTGGAATATATTACTGGCACAAGAACAGGTGAGAATATTATAACAGGCAGATAGACGCCTTACTTTCCTTCCTTCTTATTTTAATGTCTTACTGTAGAGTGCCATTGGATTATTTGTTATTTAAAGTACTTGCTAGCATCAGTGAGGGAGCTTGTTAGAATTTGTACCTGATCAAGATTTGTATAACGAGGTTCGTAATGGAGCTTCCTGTCCTTATAATGAATATTTGTTGCTGACCTCCAGTTCTCGTTATTTGAGTATCTGTCAGCAGAGTTGTTATAAACTTTTTGCCGAGTTTGTAACTGTCATTTCAATTGCTTTGGGATGAAATGTAACCTGTTTTCATCAGAGCAGAAGTCTTTCAGGCTGTCTTTGGGAAACAGACCAGAAATAGAAGCGGCATCTTCATTGTGAATACAGTTTCTCACACCAGTCCTAATTTAAACCAGAAATATCACAAACAAATCTTAAAGGTACAGACTTCAAGTCAAGATTAGTAGTTTTGCACTTGTCAATCAGAGTTAATGTTCTCTATTATGGAAGAGAAAGGAAGCACATCCATCAGCAGTTTGGGGAAGGAACATTGTTCAAACATGTACTTCAGAACAACAGCAACAGACTTGGCTTTGGAAGCAAGCTCATTATGGCAGGGCTTGCCTGGGTTTGAATGGCAGCATATGGCTGATAAGGACCATCCAAATCACAGGTCACTGGCAGGGCTTGTCATGGTCCTACTCCTCAAACTCTTGGCACAGCTTATGCCAGCTATCTTTGTTTACTCTTGGAGCAAGCTTCAAGAGACCCAGCTCCACTCCCACGTTCTTCCAAACTGCTTAAAGCTTTGCAACAGCACCTTCTGAACCAAGAAGCGTGTTTTTCCTATTAAGGTAAGAAACATATAAACATGTTTTCAAAGAGCTTAGGTGTTGTTGTCCAGTTAAGCTAAAAATGACAGCTATTACACAACAATAAAAAATACTTTTAATTTGCATATGTCCTCTAGAATTTGCGTCATCTTTGTATAGTATCAAAAATTACTTTAATAGCACCATAAAGGTAGAAACCATATCCACTAAGTAATTAATAATTTTAGTGTCTTTATTACACTAGAAGATGGTGCAAAATTCACAGCTGTATTTTTTCCAAAGTTTGTGTGGTGGATTGACTTTGGCTGGATGCCAGGTGCCCACCAAGCCATTCTAGCACTCCCCTCCTCAGGAAGACAGAGGGAAAAAAATAAGGTGGGAAAAGGAAAAAAATTGGGGGTCAGGATAAAAGCAGTTTAATGAAGCCAAAGTTGCACATGGAAGCAAAAGAAAACGAAAGATTGTATTCTGTACTTCCCATCAGCAGGCAATGTCCAGCCACTTCCTGGGAAGCAGTGCTTCAGTGTGCTTAGTGGTTACTCTGAAAGACAAACATGATTACCTCAATTGCCGAGGTGAGTATCTCCAGAGAGGACGCCTTTAACACCGGAGCGGGGGGAGGCACAGCGTCCCGGAGCCTCAGTTCGGAGCGGCAAGAGCGACCGAGGGAGCCTCAAGTCCTCGACAGGACTTGCCCAGGAGCCGGCAGCTCAGCTCACGCGAGCAGCTGACTCACAGGGGGCGGCGCCAGGAGTGACGGCACCAGCCCCCAGTGGGTAAAACCCATCCCAGGGAGCGCGAGCGACCAGGAGCGCGGCGACCAGGGCGTGGCACGGCAGTTCGCGGGATGGTGAGCACTCGCCTTAGGAGCAGGGCCCGCTGTGGGAGCTCTGCCCCGGCGGTGGCCAGCGTAGGCACCCAGACAGAGCCGATGAGAGGGGAGGCTGCGGCGCAGACCTCGGAGTGTAGGAAGTGCCTCGACTGGTCTCGTGAGGCGGGGGTGCACGATGGACAGGGCTGCACTCGGTGCGCTCTGGTGGAGGTCCTCCTGCAGCAGGTGGCTGAGCTGCGGGAGGCTGTTGGAGAGCTAAAAGATGCCAGGGAAGCTGAGCTGCTTGCTCCAGGCTCAAACTGCGCAGGGGCTGCAAACGTCCAGCATTGCTCGTATAGGAAAGAAGGAGGGCAGCAACCCAGGAAGCTGGGAATTAGTCACGAGAAAAACGAACAAAAAAAGGAGGAAGAGGACAATTAACGACAAGGGGCTTCCTCCTAAATCTGATGTCCCCACCCAGAACCGCTTCGCGGTTCTGCAGGAGGCTAATGAGAAAGCATCCACCACACCTAATGAGCACCCTGCTGATGCACCAGTAAAGAGGATCACTACTGGTGCCTCCAGGAAGAAGCGGAGGGTCATAGTAGTAGGGGACTCTACTTTGAAAGGCACAGAGGCGCTTATCTGCCGGCCTGATCCAGTCTCGAGGGAGGTGTGTTGCCTGCCGGGGGCTCGGATCAGGGATGTTGCTGAGAGGCTGCCTGCTCTAGTAAGTCCTGCTGACTATTACCCCCTTCTAGTGGTCCATGTGGGTGCTAGAGATATAGACAGCAGTAGCCTGGAGGACATTAAGAAGGACTACAGAGCCCTGGGAGAGGTGGTTAGGGGCTCTGGAGCTCAGATAGTTTTTTCATCGATTCTCCAGGGCAAAGGGGAGGACCTTAAAAAAGCTAGGCGTGTCTGGCAGGTTAATAAATGGTTAGAAAGCTGGTGCCATAGTCAGGGGTTTGGCTATTTAGAACATGGGGCTCCATTTGAGAGGCCAGATCTACTGGAGGCTGGTGGAGCTGGTCTGACAAAGAAGGGGAAGAGCTGTTTTGGTAGGAGGCTTGCCAGGCTGGTCAGGAAAGCTTTAAACTAGATGTGTTGGGGGAGGGGAGCATTGATCCATCCCAACATTCCTGGTCAGTTGCCAGCACCTGTAATAAGTGCTTGGAGCGATGTAGAGATGTTCCAGCTGCCCCAGCCATTGAGTCGGCTTCATTTGGAGCTCGGCTAAGGTGCCTCTATACAAACGCCCGTAGTATGGGGAACAAGCAAGAGGAATTAGAGATGTGTGCAAGGCTATGGGAATATGATGTCATTGGTATCACAGAAACATGGTGGGATGGCTCCTATGACTGGAATGTCGGAATGGAAGGTTACAGGCTGTTTAGAAAAGACAGGCCAGGCAGACGGGGAGGGGGTGTTGCTATCTATGTCAGTGATAGGCTAGAGAGTATGGAACTCTGTCTGGGGATGGGTGATGAGGTAACAGAGTGTTTGTGGGTCAGGATCAAAGGGAAAACAGCAACGGGGGACATTACGGTGGGGATCTGTTACAGGCCGCCTGATCAAGAGGACTCCGTGGATGAAGCGCTCTACAGACAGATAGGAGCAGCCTCACGCTCGCAGGCCCTGGTCCTCATGGGGGACTTCAACCATCCTGACATCTGTTGGAGGGACGGTACGGCCCGGCACAAGCAATCCAGGAGGTTCCTCGATTGTGTGGAAGACAACTTCCTCTTTCAAGCAGTAGAGGAGCCGACGAGGAGAGGTGCAGTGCTGGACCTCGTGCTCACCAACAGGGAGGGACTGGTTGGAAATGTAACACTCCAGGGTAGCCTTGGCTCTAGTGATCACGAGATGGTTGAGTTTGAGATCCTCAGGACGGTGAGAAGAGCGTGCAGCAAGCTCACTGCCCTGGACTTCAAGAAAGCAGACTTTGGCCTCTTCAGGAGCCTCCTTAGTAAGGTTTCATGGGATACAGTCCTAGAGGGCAGGGGGGCCCAAGACTGCTGGTCGATATTCAAGGATCACCTGCTATGTGCTCAAGAGTGTTGCATCCCGACTAGAAGAAAGTGCAGCAGGAGGGCCAGGAGACCTCCATGGATGGACAAGGAGCTGCTGAGGAAACTTAGAGGGAAAAAAGAAGCTTATAGAAGGTGGAAGCAAGGACAGGCGGCCTGGGAAGAATACAGGAACATTGCCCGAGAAGCTAGGGACCAGGTTAGGAAAGCTAAGGCCCAGCTAGAATTAAGTTTGGCAAGGGATGTAAAAGATAACAGGAAAGGATTCTATAGATACGTAGCAAATAAAAGACAGGCTAGGGACAATGTAGGCCCTCTCCAGAAGCTATCAGGAGAACTGGCTACCATGGATTTGGAGAAGGCTGAGGTTCTTAATGACTTCTTTGCCTCAGTCTTCACCAGCAAATGCTCTGACCACACAACCCAAGTCTTGGAAAGCAAATGCAGGGACTGTGAGAACGAAGACCTTAGGCCACTGTAGGAGAGGATCAGGTTCGAGACCATCTTAAGAACCTGAACATGCACAAGTCCATGGGACCTGATGAAATCCATCCACGGGTCCTGAAGGAGCTGGCGAATGAAGTTGCTAAGCCACTGTCCATCATATTCGAAAAATCCTGGCAGTCAGGTGAAGTTCCCGATGACTGGAAGAAGGGTAATATAACCCCCATTTTCAAGAAGGGGAAGGTGGAAGACCCGGGGAACTACAGACCAGTCAGCCTCACCTCTGTGCCTGGCAAAATCTTGGAACAGTTTCTCCTGGAAAACATGCTAAGGCACATGAAAAACAACGAGGTGGTTGGTGACAGCCAACATGGCTTCACTAAGGGGAAATCCTGCCTGACCAATTTGGTGGCCTTCTATGATGGAGCCACGGAACTGATGGACAGCGGCAGAGCAGTTGATGTCATCTACCTGGACTTGTGCAAAGCATTCGACACTGTCCCACATGACATCCTTGTCTCTAAATTGGAGAGACATCAATTTGATAGATGGACCACTCGGTGGATAAAAAACTGGCTCGATGGCCGCACACAAAGAGTTGTGGTAAATGGCTCGATGTCCAGTTGGAAACCTGTAACGAGTGGTGTCCCTCAGGGATCGGTGTTGGGACCGGTCCTGTTCAACATCTTTGTCGGTGACATGGACAGCGGGATTGAGCGCGCCCTCAGCAAGTTTGCCGATGACACCAAGCTGTGTGGTTCGGTTGATACGCTGGAGGGAAGGGATGCCATCCAGAGGGACCTTGACACGCTTGTGAGGTGGGCCGATGCCAACCTTATGAAGTTTAACCAAGGCAAGTGCAAGGTCCTACATCTGGGTCGGGGCAACCCCAGGCACTGCTACAGACTGGGCAGAGAAGAGATTCAGAGCAGCCCTGCAGAAAAGGACTTGGGGGTGTTGGTTGACGAGAAGCTTAAAATGAGCCGGCAGTGTGCGCTTGCAGCCCAGAAAGCCAACCGTATCCTGGGCTGCATCAAAAGAAGCGTGACCAGCAGGTCGAAGGAGGTGATCCTGCCCCTCTACTCTGCTCTTGTGAGACCTCACTTGGAGTACTGCGTACAGTTCTGGTGTCCTCAACATAAAAAGGACATGGAGCTGTTGGAGCGAGTCCAGAGGAGGGCCACGAGGATGATAAGAGGGGTGGAGCACCTCCCATATGAAGACAGGCTGAGAAAGTTGGGGCTGTTCAGCCTGGAGAAGAGAAGGCTGCGTGGTGACCTCATAGCAGCCTTCCAGTATCTGAAGGGGGTCTACAAGGATGCTGGGGAGGGACTCTTCCTTAGGGACTGTAGTGGTAGGACAAGGGGTAATGGGTTCAAACTTCAACAGAGGAAGTTTAGATTAGATATAAGGAAGAAGTTCTTTACAGTGAGGGTGGTGAAGCACTGGAATGGGTTGCCCAGGGAGGTTGTGGATGCTCCATCCCTGGCGGTGTTCAAGGCCAGGTTGGACAGAGCCTTGAGCCACATGGTTTAGGGCAAGGTGTCCCTGCCCATGGCAGGGGGGTTGGAACTAGATGATCTTAAGGTCCTTTCCAACCCTTACGATTCTATCATTCTATGATTCTATGATGAATAAAGAAATGCTGCCCCCTCCCTCCTCCTTTCTGTTAGCTTTTATTGCTGAGCAGACATCATATGGTATAGAATATGCCTTTGGCCAGTTTGGGTCAGCTGTGTCCCCTCCAAAGATCTTGCCCACCCCAGCCAACCGGTAAAGGGTGACATGTGGGAGAGGCAGCTGTGGGAGCACTGCTCAGTCTATCCAGATCACTGGTGTTATCAATACCTTTCTAGCTACCATTACAAAGCACAGCACTATGAATGCTGCTATGGCAAAAATTAAATTCATCTCAGTCAGACCCAGCACAGTGTTACATGACAAGTTGCTGCAAACTTTTGACTCCGTAAGCCTGTATGCAATGCACAATTCCAGTTCTTCCTGAAGCTGTAGTTTGGTTATAGGCATCCAGTTAGGAACTAACCAGGAACACTTCACAATAAGTAGGATTACTACATCAAAATCTGTTCAAATAACTTAATGTATTGCTATTTAGACCAAGAGAGTTTATGTGTCTCCTGTTGACACAATGAACACCAAAATGTTATAAACCAGTACCTTCAATTTTAGCAAGAAGTACATTTCTGGATCATTAGGCAGTCAAAGATTTTTTTTGCAACATGCCTCTTCTTGCTCTCAACACTTCAGCCTTTGGTGAAAAGCAGAGCACACTGGCTCAACTTTGCTCTATGTTCCCTTTTCATCATTCAGCAAATGATGGTTTACATGCTTCCAGGCTTCTGCAAAGTCTGTATTTGTTCCGCTTACTCATACAAGCAGTAACACTTTTCAGCGGGAACACCAGTGCCAGGAACCCATAAGATGAGAGAGTTAAACAGGAAAAGATGAATAGAAGCTACTCGCATAGTATTTTAATGTGACCTAGAAACTGGGAATTGAAATAGTTGCTGACAGTGGGAACTCAAGATTTTGCAATCAGAGGGTTCATAATAGGCTCTGAAAGCCAGGCAAAGAGTGACTGGTTATTTTGTAGGATAGAAGCAGTTACAAGAAATTTTTGCACAGAAAAAAGGTTAGAAGCACAATGGAAGAACCATTTTGGTAAGCTCTGACCCAGGTTTTTTCAGATAGGTTTCATAATCAGAAAACATTTCAACAAATGCATCAGGATCTGGCAATAAGAGCTAATTCTGTGCTAAGAAGCGGCACAGATCATTTGAGCATACTTTAACATTTTTAACATCAGTGTTTCTATACTGACCATAAAATGTAGCTGGGCTCAGTCACTTAGTATTTACATGTACTTATACAGAAATAGATACTCCCAGCTTTTGAATTTTAAAATCAAAAACCAGGGTAAGCATAGTCTCAGTTTTAAACAAACACACACTCCCCTTTTCTTAAAAATATGAATGTTTAAAAGTATTCTAAAGATTGCGCATTTAATTAAAAACAAAAAAATAGTAGGACCAAGACTTTATTTTTCAGTCGTCAATAAAGAATTTAGAACACACAACTCCAAAATGTCCAAATCTTGATAAATAATCACAATGAAAATGGAGCTATTCAGTTCATCTGCCATGCCTGAAAACACTGATATCTCAAATTCTGCCAAAGGAGAAAAAAACCAAACCAAACCCCACGAAAAACTCCACACCACACCACCACTAATTCACCTTAAATGCCTCTCAGAGTACCACAGTGAAGTAAACCATAGATGGCACCTTTCGGTGCCTTTTCACTGTTCAATATACCCTAAAGGGACTCCAGCAGCAGCCAGTCCAGAAAAGCAGCATGTGAAACAGTTTCAGAACCAAACCACACAAAGCTTTGCAAACAGTTTCCCTATTTTGAGCTTAATTCCTAAGGCCATTTCTACATTAAATGCAATTTAAGATGACTGGGGGGGGTGGGGGTGGGGAATGGTGTTTGAACATGTCACAGCTTAGGGAAACAGCACTACTTAAAATTATTGCTAATAGCTTACACCATTTAATAAGGAAGTGATTTTATAACAGAAGTAAAGGTTTAGGTTGGATATATCTTTAGTCAGAAATGAATTCTAACAAATGCAGTTTCAAACCTCTCCATGGAGAGCAAATACAGGCAACGTTTAGCTATCAGCACTAAATACTTAACCAATCCGTACTGACAGAGTCTTTTAGGAAAACTGAATAATGAATAAATTGAATGAGTTGAAGTCAGCTCTTGGACAATGCAATAATATGTTGAGAATAGAAAATTTTGATCTGCAATGTTCACCAAGTTATGAACTCCCTAATCAGACACTAGTCATTTATAATTGGCCTACAAAACTGCTTAGTAATGGCAGTGAACATATTTACAGGCCATCCTTGGCTTAGGTGGGAATTCTACAGCAATTGTCTGAGACAGCCTTTTATAACATATATATTGTGTATCTGTCATGCATCATACATCTGATTATTTCTACTAAGAGAATCTGTACAGTTCTGGTGACAACTGAAGGGATTGCTTTTTTGGTTATTCAGACAGTTCTCATCCCAGAAACTCGTAACATTTTGGACATTTTCTGGATAAGTCATGTCTTGTGTTCAAGAGACTATATTCAGTCTAATAAGATCTTGCACCATATTATTTTACTTTGGAATTTTTATTTTCTTAAAATAAAAAAAAAAATAAAAAAGGGTTGGGGAGGTGGTGGAACTTGCTTTTGTCTCTCAACAATCACCCAATAGTTGAAGAACTAGGGTCAGTTGTTTTCTATCACTGTGGAAGAGTTCAATTTCATACTAGTAAAACTCACCACTTCACAGCAACAGTTTTGATGACACACAAAGGTAAAGCCTCTATAATATACAGCAGAGGATACCAGAAATGAATACTCTTCTGAGGTCAAGGGAATTGAATTGCACAGAAAAATAAGACCTCAAAAGCAGTGTAATAAAGGTATTCAAGGTGATAGAAGTGCTCAATAAAATAGAACTTTAGATAGTTTTATACTGATGAAATAAAAAATTGAAAGGATCACTCACAACTTAGGAGAAATATCGAAACCTAAGCAAAACTATTAAGCTAGGTAGTTAGGATACAGTAATGTACTTGGGTTTTTATTTTCACAAGAAATGTAAGCATGTACACTACAACCACCTAAAGAGAGACTCCAGAAGATGACTTCCTGAATGGCTCAGCTAGCCAATATTACAGTTCCTTGAGGCAGAATTCTATGTGTTAAAAAAAAAAAAAAAAAAAGTAGCAAAGCTTCACTGAAGTCACTGGAGCTATGGAGATCCACCAGGGAGGACGTGACACTCCTGTAGCAACAGTTACCCCACCTCCATCAGGCAGCATGTCGCTTTGGCATGCTTAAATCTATTATTATCTTTTTATCAAAATTGCTGCTTGCTATCACTTTAATAAAGGGGCTTTTGTGTTTTGTAAATGGCTGAGAAAGATCTGATGCTAAGGTACAACAGAACAGAAGGAGGCAAACGCAAAGAGTTCCATTTGCAAAAGAATACTCTTTCAAGACACTTTCCCCCAGGCCACTGAAGCAGAATGCTGTATTTAAATCAGAAGGTCATGCACTAGAGGATGGTTTAACTGCTAATTAACACTAGATGATATACTGAAAATTACATGCTAATTAATTCTCTGTAGATCAAAGTGCCCTTCCTTCTATGTCATTTTCAATGAACATATTAACATGAGGAATAGAATAGCATTAATTACTAATTCAAATGACAAACATGTGAAGCTATATTAAATAGTTGATGGAGGTTAACTAAAAAGGAAGACGTGGGTCAAAGTTGTCAACCATAGGCCACAGTATCATAAAGACAGCACTCATTAAAAAGAAGGAGGCATATATCACCCATTCAATCTTCCTGTCAGTTTGACGTTGTTCTTTTACATTAGATTTTCCTGAAAGACTATCATTATTCAGAAAATAGGATTTGGCTGTTCACAATACAACAGTGAAAATCCCACAAAATGAGAGCAAGTAAATTGAATCATAGAATCGTAAGGGTTGGAAAGGACCTTAAGATCATCTAGTTCCAACCCCCCTGCCATGGGCAGGGACACCTTGCCCTAAACCATGTGGCTCAAGGCTCTGTCCAACCTGGCCTTGAACACCGCCAGGGATGGAGCATCCACAACCTCCCTGGGCAACCCATTCCAGTGCTTCACCACCCTCACTGTAAAGAACTTCTTCCTTATATCTAATCTAAACTTCCTCTGTTGAAGTTTGAACCCATTACCCCTTGTCCTACCACTACAGTCCCTAAGGAAGAGTCCCTCCCCAGCATCCTTGTAGACCCCCTTCAGATACTGGAAGGCTGCTATGAGGTCACCACGCAGCCTTCTCTTCTCCAGGCTGAACAGCCCCAACTTTCTCAGCCTGTCTTCATATGGGAGGTGCTCCACCCCTCTTATCATCCTCGTGGCCCTCCTCTGGACTCGCTCCAACAGCTCCATGTCCTTTTTATGTTGAGGACACCAGAACTGTACGCAGTACTCCAAGCGAGGTCTCACAAGAGCAGAGTAGAGGGGCAGGATCACCTCCTTCGACCTGCTGGTCACGCTTCTTTTGATGCAGCCCAGGATACGGTTGGCTTTCTGGGCTGCAAGCGCACACTGCCGGCTCATTTTAAGCTTCTCGTCAACCAACACCCCCAAGTCCTTTTCTGCAGGGCTGCTCTGAATCTCTTCTCTGCCCAGCCTGTAGCAGTGCCTGGGGTTGCCCCGACCCAGATGTAGGACCTTGCACTTGCCTTGGTTAAACTTCATAAGGTTGGCATCGGCCCACCTCACAAGCCTGTCAAGGTCCCTCTGGATGGCATCCCTTCCCTCCAGCGTATCAACCGAACCACACAGCTTGGTGTCGTCGGCAAACTTGCTGAGGGCGCGCTCAATCCCGCTGTCCATGTCGCCGACAAAGATGTTGAACAGGACCGGTCCCAACACCGATCCCTGAGGGACACCACTCGTTACAGGTTTCCAACTGGACATCGAGCCATTTACCACAACTCTTTGTGTGCGGCCATCGAGCCAGTTTTTTATCCACCGAGTGGTCCATCTATCAAATTGTTGTCTCTCCAATTTAGAGACAAGGATGTCATGTGGGACAGTGTCGAATGCTTTGCACAAGTCCAGGTAGATGACATCAACTGCTCTGCCGCTGTCCATCAGTTCCGTGGCTCCATCATAGAAGGCCACCAAATTGGTCAGGCAGGATTTCCCCTTAGTGAAGCCATGTTGGCTGTCACCAACCACCTCGTTGTTTTTCATGTGCCTTAGCATGTTTTCCAGGAGAAACTGTTCCAAGATTTTGCCAGGCACAGAGGTGAGGCTGACTGGTCTGTAGTTCCCCGGGTCTTCCACCTTCCCCTTCTTGAAAATGGGGGTTATATTACCCTTCTTCCAGTCATCGGGAACTTCACCTGACTGCCAGGATTTTTCGAATATGATGGACAGTGGCTTAGCAACTTCATTCGCCAGCTCCTTCAGGACCCGTGGATGGATTTCATCAGGTCCCATGGACTTGTGCATGTTCAGGTTCTTAAGATGGTCTCGAACCTGATCCTCTCCTACAGTGGGCCTAAGGTCTTCGTTCTCACAGTCCCTGCATTTGCTTTCCAAGACTTGGGTTGTGTGGTCAGAGCATTTGCTGGTGAAGACTGAGGCAAAGAAGTCATTAAGAACCTCAGCCTTCTCCAAATCCATGGTAGCCAGTTCTCCTGACAGCTTCTGGAGAGGGCCTACATTGTCCCTAGCCTGTCTTTTATTTGCTACATATCTATAGAATCCTTTCCTGTTATCTTTTACATCCCTTGCCAAACTTAATTCTAGCTGGGCCTTAGCTTTCCTAACCTGGTCCCTAGCTTCTCGGGCAATGTTCCTGTATTCTTCCCAGGCCGCCTGTCCTTGCTTCCACCTTCTATAAGCTTCTTTTTTCCCTCTTAAGTTTCCTCAGCAGCTCCTTGTCCATCCATGGAGGTCTCCTGGCCCTCCTGCTGCACTTATAATGTACTTTTAGAAAGCGATAGTCATTACAGTGCTTTAATAAATTAGCTGTTGACTATCCACACATCAAACCCCTTGAAAATGGCAAAGAAACTAGACAGGCATCAGTTACATAGGTAGCTAAAGAAACAGAATTTCAAATATTGGTTCCCACTCTGGAATAAGAGAAGCATTTTAATTCATATGCACAACATCAGTACCCAGAGCTACTAGTTTAGTTCCTTTTAATTTTGAGGTCTGGAACTATTTCAAATAAAGTAAAATCCAGTCACTAAAAACAAAGATCAAGCAATTGTATGCCAGACACTTCCCATGTTTTCAAAGGATCTCAAATTCCAAGTAGCAACTATAGGTCAGCCATATTTGGGTTTCAAAAATTGCAAGGAAGAAATGGTTTTAATGCTAAAATTAGATTTGTGTTTGTCATATAATGATACACCTACAAGGCTATTTCTGTATTCAGAAAGTTGAGCTTCTCCTTGCTAGGCATGAGGATAAGATGTAGGTAGTCTTTGCTTCAGCCTTTTGCTTAGTGTTTGTTCCACCACTGACTGTTGCCTACTGTAGGAAAGCCAGGTAAGCCAATCTGCCAGCTTACCTTGAAAAAAATATTTTCTGTGGGGTGTTTTGAGGGCGGTTGTTTTGGTTTTTTTAATAATCTGCTGAACTTTATTTTTAAAGTTCCAGTCTCTATCTATTTATTATTTCCATGCATTATTCTATTTGGTCTCCTATGTTTGAATTCTAAATATATAACAATCATTTCAGTCAACAGAGTACCCTTGAAAGCATTTATGAAAAAGAGTTTCTAGAAAAATAGTCTTTCTTTGATTCAGTACTGTTAGATTTGTATATAAATAGTATCTTTTTCAATAAAAAGTCATCTCTTCAGTAAATGTTACGTCTTTGAACCAAAAAAAGACCAGTGTTCAAGTCACCTCTAAAAATGAAAATCATACCTCCATAATACATATTTTCGTATTGGAATTCAGAATTCCTGATTTATACATACACAGTAATAAAGTTATTTGGGGCATCCATATCAGAAACAATACTCATTTTTAGGTAAGAGATACAAGAAAGAAGACTATTGAAGGATCTATTTTGCTATTAAAATGAAACAAAAACTAACATAGAGTTGGGGAATTGAGTACAAGGAGGCTAGGGACCAACTTTTTTGCATTGAAGAACTAGAGTTAACCTCCTATTTGTTCATGGTGTCCAGGAAAAATAGTTGACATTTAGTCATCCCACAGAACCCACACTTAAGAAATAGGAACTTGCCAGCACATGTGTATAGTCCACTACACAAAACACCCAGAACCATCTTTCATGAGAGATACAGACACACAACTTGAAATATACCTTTTCTGCTTAGCACAGAGCAGTACAAAAACTTTAGGATACATTCAAATTTTTTCTTGTCAGAGGCTTCTGTCTAATAAGTATCTAAACAGCACACTTAAACTCTACAATATGGCATAGAATACAAAAACTGGAAAAACTACACAACCAGAATTTTTTACCTTGCAACAGAGACCTGCAGGCAGCTTCAGGCAGATCCGGAGGAAGCAGAAATGAGAAAATTTATCACATCTTCTTGAAGCTTGATAATTCTATGACAAAAGTGAACAACCAATACTGAACATTTTTTCCAAAGACATTATCACATGCCTCCCACATTTAGGACTGACTATACCTCATAGCAGAAAGGAAAACATAAAACAGTCTAATAAGATACTGAATACACAGAAGTCAAGAGAGTAAATGGGTGGTGGGGGGGGATACAAAGCAGAAGAGGAATCAGATTCAGCTGAATCCAATTTAAGTTGACCACACCCCTCCAATTCAGCTCTAATCACTGCACCTGATCTCACTTGAGAAGTGCTTATTACATTAACTTCATTTTATGTTTTCTGTCCAAGATATTCAGAGCAAAAAGCAAAAATATACTGTAGGTTGTATCCAGCTGGCCATAACCCCTTGTGGTCAGAACAATAACTTCTGTAGAGATTGCTTATCTTGACAGGGTAATCCTTTAAAGCACCAATGGACTTTGAACAGAGCTTTGAAGTTTGCAATCACAACTCCAGCACAGCTGGGTTAGTTGTCAGGTCAGCTGAGTATGTCAAAAAGTTCTGTAAAGTAGTGAAGTAACTGCAGACAGGTGGAACTTGTCATTCACAGAGCAAAGTTACTCACTGACATCTACGTACCTAACCTGCTTGTCTCAAATACAGTGTGGCTTCTGCTGATGAGCTATGGTTTACGTTTATCAAAAATATGAGAATGTTCTTAGAATGGATAAGTGAAAACAATTGTTCCCAGATGTGTCTTTTACATGCCTCCCATTCTTTCATCACACCATTTTCCTTAGGGTTCCTCAGGCATGAGGCCCACACTCTATTAGCAAATACTTTCACGTAAGCTCCGTGTTTCTACACACAAAAGGAATTTGCACTCTTCTTCCTCACACACTAAAGCTTCCATCACATCTACTACTGTCAGAGACTGAAGTATTGCCTAAGCACCCACCTTGTGTAAGACAGAAAACGAGAACATTTAGCATAAACTGATGAGGCTCACTTTTTGACTCCCTCACTACTAGTGGATATCAAGCCCTGCATGTTTTACCTTTTAGTGAGTGGACTGCACAAGCCATCCTATATACCCTCTCCAGAGGTGCTAAAATGGAGACGCCATTTATACCCTTGGGCCTTTCTAACAATCAGGATGCACTGTTTTTCAGGCATGATAGGATCTTCTTGAACAGATTTTGTTCTCTAAGAAGCACCTACTGAGATACTTGAGTGAGATTTCCATGGCTTTTGTGCAATTAAAATAATTCTCAATTTCAGTGAGGTGCTTTTAATCACAAGAAAGCCAGTTTATCATTCAGAATTCAAGGAAGGCAGGAAAGTTTAATTCTGCTACAGATTTTTAAAAGATCTTGTGAGAATGTAAGTTTGCTACTTCAAAAAAGATGCGGCTTAGGTTCTCTTAAAAATTATTTTACTAAGGGATGGAGAGAAAAATCCAGCACCTACACTGAAAACAAGGATTTAAGTTAGGAATCCTTAACACAAACAGAATATATCAAAACTGATTACACGGGGGCATCATATAAGCCTCTTGTGGCCCAAACTGCTCTATCCGAGAGGAGGACTACAAACCATCATACATGATATTTGTTAAATAGATAAAATATTTCTGAACCAAAAAATGAAAAATTTTCAATATCTTCTCACACTTTTTAAGCTTGAACTCCTCATAGGGGCAGAGATCACAAAAAAATCAACATTTACAAACATCTTTTGTACTAGTTAAGGAGTGGGGAGGTTAGCCTCGAATAGGTAACGCTACTCCATTAGGGGAATTTTATGCAATTTCATCTGTACTAGATCTAATATTAATATTCTTTCAACCTAATTTTTTTTTTTAGTAATGCAGTATGTGAGAACACATCTATGTGGAAATTGGTTCTAAAGATTGTTGTAACAAATACCTGCCAAGTATATAGTATTGGTAGAGTCTTTATTTCTTAAATGTAAAGAGTAGGATTAAGATATGAAAAATTTAAAATTTTTTCCTATCTTGCACTTTTACATTGCTAAGCAGAGTACCTGTGTGGTTTCTTTATTTAATGAAAATTATTATCTAAACATCAAACATGCAAGAAGGGTTCAGCCTCAGCACACAAAATGATTAAGATATCCACTACCATTTTAACAGTAAGCAATTACTCTTTACCACAAAAAAAAAGTACCCAGTGAAGCTAGGACTCCCATGAGATGCTTATACATGCTTTTTTTTTAAAAAAAAAAGATGTATTATACACGGATTGTTTCTCAAATACTTATGGTTATCTTAGATCAAATGAGAGAAACACTCAAGTTTCTCTCAGTGCCTTAGCCCATCGACAATACAACAGGCCCTAGCAGTTGTTCAGATCATGGAGTTTTTTTGAGAAGTTCTGTAAAAGAGATAATTAAAAAACGGAATAGTTTCTGGATTTGAAGACTGACAAAAAGACTGAATTTTTATATATACATATATATATAAGTATTGTCTTAAACATGCAAATAAACATTGACTGTTGAGTTAGGTATTAAAAATTAAAGTTACGCAGTCTAGGATACTCTGACTAGGATAATGTTAGCATATAAAATGAAGCTGAACCAGCACAGTTACAGTCATATCATATCCAATGGCTTTATTTCACCCAATTCAGAGCCAATAGTTAAGAAATTATAGTGTTTCTTCTAATCAAGGAAAACAGATTTCCTAACAAAATCGGTTAAGTTCACATTTCTTTCTGATCTTTAAGATGTAGGATGCTTTTCTCTCTCACATCACCTTCCTACTCTTACTCTGGTCACCGTTGGGGTGTCGTGGGTGGCTGATGTCTGACCCACAGGTGGGGTGCAGCTGGGGCCTGTGCCCCTCACAGGCAATACCATGGTGCAGGGTTTGCTCTGTTGACTTTCCAGTGCCATTCCAGGAGCTGAGTGAGACAGACAGGGGTTTGTGACTCCTCAACTCACAGAAAATGTGAAAAATTGCAGAAATATCAAAGCTACCTGTGTAACACTGGATAAAGCTTCTGTGCTCTTTAACTGAGCAGACCCTTTCAGCATGAGCAGAAGGAGATTTGCTCACCAAAGGCTAAAGAATTTGGCTTGGAATATATATAAAACTTAAAGTGCCTTCTGGAAAAAAGACATTTATGTATTTATGCTATAGTGCCCAATTAGAGAGTTCTTATATTCTAGCAACTATTTCAGGGTATTTGAGTGCTGTTTCTCCTTTCATTTTTGCCCCGGAGCATGGAGACATATTTTCCAGTGCAGGATAACATGGAAATAAGCACCATAATCTCACTGGACGCTATTTTTTTGCCTGAAAACCAGGCGCATAGCTGTCACAAAGCTGTTTATTCAGGCCAAATCCCCAGGAGGGCTGCAGCAACCCTCCAGGTGGTTTCTCTGGGCACAGTTGCACCCCAGCAGACTGTCTCCCCTGTGCAGCGTTTGATCTCCTCTGTTGAGTTTCTCTCAATCTCTACTATAACTTCTTAAAATCTGATTCCTGCAGGAATCAAATTTAATCTGTTTCAGTATATTTTATGCTCCACTGATTTATTCAAAGCTGAATAAAAGCATTGCAGTACTTACATTTCCTATTTTATTTTGGGAACTGTATTATTAGTAGCCCCATTCAGGAACTAGATTAACTCAAGTCAAGCAGATTAAAAACCCAAGGTACACCTGTGGTATTCAGCTTGCACTTTAATCTTATCGACTAAATTAAAAAAGGTCTGGATAAAAATGAGACAGATTAACCTATCACTTGTCTCACAGAAGGGTCTTTATGGTAAAAGAAGATTCAGTTCTCCTGCAAGTCTGGTAAATTTTCTCCTGCTTTGGTGGAAAATACCACCAAACTATTCTATTTCATTAAACAAAACAAAACAGTCCTTTTGAGCAAAACCTACAAAAATCTGGTTTTAATATATACCCAAATGAAAGAAAAACACTATATTTCTCAAGTTTGATTAATACTACAAGAAAAATCAAAATGTTTTCTCTTTTTACTTAATTTTTATTCTATAACCAATAGATTTATTATTTGATACTCCTCTTTTAATGAGATTCTTGTATTTCTTTTTCTAGTCACATTCTAGTGTTATGTGAGTGAGCTTTCTGGTTTTAATATGAAGTAGAATTGAGTAAAGGATTAAAATAATAAATATATATATAAGAATGGTATTAATATAATGTGTATTTTTATACCTACATATATGAGATGATCAGCTAGTCCATTTTTTATTTTGGTCTGTATAGGGTAGAATATATCTAAATGAGCTCAGACAGATTGAACAATAAAATGAACATGACAAAATGGGGTTTAAGTCAGGAAACAGAACAGTAAAACAATTTCCTGAGTTATTTAAATGCTTTCATTGGAGAAATGTCATTACATACTTGAATTACACTGGAATATAATTATATAAACACCACAAATAACAATGTTTTACCAAGAAAAACAGAAGTTAAGAGAGGGGAATTATTTCCTGCCATATTTCTTCATTTTAAGATCAGGTTCTGGTTGCTATAAGAAATAAATCAAAAGAAAGGTTCTAAATTTATTTTAGAAGTCCGTGCCCTTTACCCTTAGGCACATACTTATTTTAAAGTATTTGATATGTGAATAGCTCATATATTTAATCCCCTGCAGGTTTAAGATGCAGCCCTTACTCAAAAGCCCTCCGTTTGAACTACTTTGGTGACCTTAATCAGAATTTTAACTCCAAAATTTAGCATCACTGAAGATGCTTATGAAAAGACTGCTTATGAGCAACCAATTCTAAAATTTTCTTTTCATGGGCGAAGTCAGAGGAAGGCTTTTTTTCTTCTGATGTGTTATTCTTAATTGTGGTATTATAGGTAACATAAATTTAAAACAAACATTTGCCTGATGTGTCTAGCTGAAATGAAAGACTGAAGAACAATATTATCAAAAAATAGAGACTAAACAAACAATCTGGGAAGTTGTGTTTACTTACGAGTGTGGAAGTTAGTTAAGTGAAGTTTGATGGCCTGAAAGTGGTCAGACGAGCAGATAATTGTAAAATTTGTATTATGGAATGCTTATTATCACTTAGACTTTTTGATATCTAATTTGTTGTAATTGAGCACAAACTTACACATATTACTATTCATCTAACACACTGATTTTAGGGATTCCCACAAAAATATCTATGAGCAGAATTTGAGCCTTATCCAGCCCCCAGATATCCATTAAAATTTGAAAGCCAGCTGTAGCTCTTCCTGCTTGCTTTCTCATCAACCTAAACAACCCTGATTCAAACCAGGTGTACAGATCATAGGTAATGGTCACTTTTCTACTCATAGAGACACTATATTTCTAGAAGGACTTTAAGCTATATTCTATCACATTATGAATTAAAAAGGGGGCCTGCATGGAGACAGTTTCAGTTTAAATACATATACTTTTTCATTAACTGTTCCATAAAGCTGTATGTTATATTCAAGCATCTCATCTCAAAATAGTTTTTTTTTTAAACTTAGCTTTTGGGAAAGATTAATTGCAAGCAAATGACAAAGAACTTTCTCCCCAAATATGGAACCAAACTGAAACAGATCCACTTCTCCTCTCCTGCCTTCCCTAGTCCTTGCTGACAGCATTTATATCCAGGGATGAGTTAGAGACAAGAAAGACTAAATAACAGTGGATTACTTTTTCATTCCATCCCCTGTTACAAATTCTCACATCAGTCACTATTTAGGCCTTTTTTCCAGAGGCAGCAAATGTTATTTCCTACAGCATCCAGCTAGACCTATAACCGGACAGCAGCTTTACAGATATTCTTGCTTTCCTCTGTGCCTCGGTTTCCCCATTTGCAAAAAGAGGTAATAATAGCACCCATCTTTTATAAAGATATATTATTTTTGAACAATGTTTGAATGATACTCAGTTTTATGAGAAGATGACTATTCTAAATGGACAATTCATTAAAGCTAATGCAACAGAATAATGTTGGCAAAATGCAATGGATAAGGTATTTGCATCATCATAAGACAGGCAGTAAGTGGATTAACTCTTACCTGTAATATTCCGAGAACAGACAACAGCTGCAAGAGTTAAAATATTTATAATATTTGTGAAGTTTTTATCCAAAATTTGACAGTATAATATGTTAAAACCATCAACAATGATTTCGGGAAGTAGTCTTGGTTTATTCATTAACACAAGTTACTGGTCAGCAAAAAACTAGTACTTTTCCAAGCAATCCATAAAAAAGCTGAAATCTCTAACTTTTAGGAATTACTTATTGTTTATTAGGTATATTGCACTTAGATTTAGGAGCTCTGTCACTGCCACAGTACCATGCCCAATATCTTCATGTCTTAGATTCCAACATCTCTCTGAATCTGATGTTTATCTTGCTTCTGAGACCGTAAACTTACTGAAAGCTGATAGTGATATTCTATGTATGAAATATCATACCAGCTCTATGGAACTGATATGTTTTGAGTTTGGAAAATAAAGTAGGAAAAAAGTGTATATTTGTGTTTCTAATTTTTGTTAATAAAAAAAGACTTGTTTTTTTAAAATACCTTGAATATTTAAAATGCTGTTAATCTAGCAAAAGTCTTGAAGAGCTTTATTCCTCCTTATACAGACATAAAACACTGACATTAAAAGAAATGAAAGGAAAGTCAAGTTAGGCTACTGTAATCCCTCAGGATAGGAAGAATCACTGTCAAAGATAAATAAACCAACTACAAGGGGAAGTGAGGTGAAGTATAATACCATTTGGGGGAAAAAAATAAAGGCAATAATACTCTTTTCGAAGCACTGGCATATACTCTTGGCCATCAATAGAAAGATCTTTTCCTTCATAGTATCTTTATTTATATCCCAGTATAAAAGCTATGCAAGCACAACAGGGAACAGAAAAATCTGATGTGTTTCTTTTATGAAGAGAATCTCAATGTACTATTGTTTCAGATTAAGACTGTGCCTGTTTTAAAATACAGCCTGTCCTTAAATAAACCAGTCCACTCAATCAATAAATGTTAAATCAAGTAAAGACAGAATTTTTGGAAACTCAAAACATGGACTTTGGAGGTAATTTGTTTAGTACAAACAACATACTTGATGCTGTAGCACATTCCAGCTACAGTCTCACTCGCGTAAAGAGATGACATGCCCATGTAGGGTCCCTGCACAAACACCAATAAAACTGTTCAGTTTTCTGACTATAAACCAGTGTGCAGAAGGAGAACATAAATGATATAGAAAGCCTTGAAAAAAATAACTTACACAATGATTTTATTGATTCTCTACTCTGGTTTTGTCAAGAAATTTCCTGTCAGAAGGGGTGAGGACCTGGTATACAAAACCAGTAGAATAGTCTAGGCACAGCAGACAAAATTTAAAGAATTTTGCACTACCAAGAAATTAAAGTAATTTTTGTGTTTGAGCATATTGCAGAATGGAGGTTTGGATTCAAAAGAAAAATACTGCTTCTTCATGACACTCTGTTAAAGTAATATGACATGCTTCCATAGTAATAGTATTGGAAGGTACACAATTCTTTATGTGTGGGGACTGTCTTCAGTAAACAGTAGTAGAACACTATAGGATTTTATTGATTAAATCGGTTAATGACAGTGTATTTAATTTCTAATACTTACATGGCCTTGATTTAGTATGGTCTGTTCACAAGCTTCGCAGAGGTTCTTATGTTTAGCCACATAGAGGCAACTGCAAATGGAACTACATTATAACGGGGTGGGAAGGGGCTATTATAATAGGGCTGAAAAACCACATAAAGATAGGAAAAAGCTGTTGAAAAATCACATCAAACTCAGGGGGTTAAGGACAAGTTTCCTCAGAGAATTTGTTCAACTTGAAGGGCCACAAGGACTCATGTCCTTGAGCATTGCAGAGCTAATTATAGTAGACCATATTCACAATTCCAGCTTTTGGTCAAATTGAAGTTAAGGCTGTAAATATCCAGGTTTCCTGAGGATTTTCTGCAGGAGGAAAGAAGACAGCTAAAGTCACCCCAGCAATGTGTCTGCATGTGGCTTCATGAATATATTTCAACCACTTACAGAAAAGTCTCTGTAATTTGCTATTCTTACATATTCACCCCCAACTCCCTCAACCTGCTGGACACATTCTTTTTGATGCAGCCCAGCATACGGTTGGCTTTGTGGGATGCAAGCGCACACTGCCTGCGTCACAGTGACCTTTTTGTCAATCAACACCCCAAGCCATGAAAATGATCAGAGGGCTGGAGCACCTCTCCTATGAAGACAGGCTGAGAGAGTTGGGCTTGTTCAGCCTGGAAAAGAGAAGACTACAGGGAGACCTGATAGCAGCCTTTCAGTACCTAAATGGGACCTAGAAGAAATCTGGAGAGGGACTTTTTATGAGGGCATGTAGTGATAAGGCCAGGAGGAATGGCTTTAAACTGAAAGAGTGTAGATATAGAGTAGATATTAGGAAAAAGTTCTTCCCTATGAGGGTGGCGAGGCACTGGAACAGGTTGTCCAGCGAAGCTGTGGATGTCTAATCCCTGGAAGTGTTCAGGGCCAGGTTGGATGGGGCTTGGAGCAGCCTGGTCTAGTGTGAGGCATCCCTGCCCATGGCAGGGGGCTTGGAACTAGATGATCTTTAAGGTGCCATCTAACCCAATCCATTTTAAGATTCTATGATTTGTTCAGACCATTTAGATCTATAACATAATCTTTAGAGGGAGCAAGCTCAAGTTTAAAAGTGCCTTGTATTTCAGAATGGGCCCATATTTGACTTTTCATCAAAATTAGAAGGATTTTTTTCAAAAAAAAAAAAAAAAAAAAAAAAAAAATCCAACTAATTTTTTGTTTTCCTGCTTTCCTTACTTCACATAATGATACATGAAAAAGCCAATTAAATGAGAGAAAAAGGAAAAGAGAAGGATGAAACAAGAGAATTTTTTAAAATTACTTTCATACATATTCTGATTTTTGTTAGCAGATTCTGATGACCAGAGATATAATTAAATTATCAAAAAAATGGCAGACGGATCGCATAATGAATTAATGCGCTGGCAGATTTGCAGAACTTCCATTTCCGGCAGAGAACCAAAGAAGCAGCATTTTACAAGTGTCTCGGCTACATCTTTTTTGTAAACTTCCTCCTCTCAGCTACATTCAGGAACTGCAAAAAGATATCGTACCATGTCACGCAAAAATGTCTATGCGCTTCAGAGACATGGCATGTAACGTATATACACAAAAAGGCCCACCTCTAGCTGACAATACATATTGCTCATGTTGTTAATAGAAAATATGGCATTCTCACAAGAGCAGAGCATTCTCACTTTTCTTTCAACCACGGTAATAGCATTAACATTATCTACGCCTTTCTCAAAAGCTCTTTGCTTCAAGGAATGTCCCTCTCTAGTTGTGGGTACCTCAGTAAACAGGTTGCAGTCTTGTATTGCTTTTAACATGAAGCTTAGGCAAGATAGTAAAATAAACACTTCTCTAAGCCCCTTTCATTCACTCCTTACTCTAAATATCAAGTAGAGTATTTTCCGTCAACAGGAATAGCTCACACTGCTGTAAGGCACTATAGTTTGTAGCCTATGTAGTTCAGGATTACAGGCTTGTTATTAACTGTGGATGTAACATGTAGAGTTCTCTAGATGACACAAGCTGTTGGAGACAACATGTTGTAGAGATTCACTGTTAGGAGGTAGGTTACATCCATATGACTGAGGAAAAGATGGTGAGGGACCTTACAAAGAGAAGTTCCTATAGTCATAAACAAAGAATATAATCGATAGAAAAGCACAAAGGGGTTTTTTATACCAATTCAGCACTCTCTCTTAGCCTTTCACTCATTCTAAACATACTGGTAATTTTATTAATATGTTTGAAGCAAGATAAAAGTACCTGTCTCCACAGGTATCACTTCCAGAGAAGCACTGGCTTTTCATGACAACATTATCAAGCAAACATAAATACCAGACATTATGAAGAGTGTAGCTATGGCATCACAGGCTGTCCTGAGACTATACCCTTTGAATAGATATAATGACCCACTGAAGGCTTTCCCTATTAGCTTCATTTTTCCTTTACCTCAGATCTGCTTCCTTCACAAAATTCTCTGGCTTGAGCTGGCTGGGCCAGTGTAGGGCGCTGTTGAAGTCTTATGCTCATCCACTAATAATAATGCAACAGTTTTAACTCTTTCCCTATGCCAAACCTCCATTTCATTTTTTAAGAGTAGATTCTATCACATCAGCAAGCTTGAACAGAGTAATTAAATGCAAAAATTTCAAATACCTGCTTTTCTAAAGACAGTCTTATAGCTATGACTTCCTTGTCCTAGCTGTAAAGTTCCTTCTGACCTCTGTCGCTGTTTGTCTCTATCCCCAGAAACGGTCCTTTAGTGTTCAACTGCTTGTTGTTGTGTTTATCCTTCCCTGAGGAAAGAGTTAAAGGAGAAAGGAGGAAAACGTCTACAATTAAATTGCTCTTTATGTTGTTCCTGCCTCTTGGCAACTGCAGGTTGTAATTCAGTAGTTTACAACTCTCCCTCGTCACTTTAGAAAGAATAAATAATGTAGGGTCTTACATTCATATATGCAGTAGAAAAGGAATGCTGGGAGTTACAAATTGCTGGTGAAAAAAGACAACTACATTCAAGGGGACAAAGGCTGAAAAGTTAAATGTTTCAAAGAGATGTCTAAAACAAGAAACACTAAAAAAAAATCAAGTTTGTAATGACTTGAGGAAATTCTTAATTCCAGTACGGTTTGCTTAGAAGTTTGCATATCTGTCTAAAGGCATAAGTAGAAAACAAACTTATCTTGCAGAATAAGAATAGGCTCAGGACATACCTATGAGGAATTTCTCTCCAGTAAACATCTTGAAAAACTGCCGGCTTGTGACCTGCACAAAGGACTATTTTTTGTTACACTTTTTTTAGCCCAATGTTGCACAAGTCTTTGGCAAACACTTGCCCATTAGTCTATATTGCATGTCTTATTCTCTTGCCAATCAAACAAAAGTAAAGCAACTCATCAAACAAACTTCAAAGCACAACTGTCTTCAGGTCTAGTGACTCAGGAGTCTGATGAGTGACCCTTGGAACCACAGATTTTCAGACTGGCTGAGGAAGGAAGGCACCTCTGGAGACCATCTACTCCAACACCAGGATCCGATCAGGGCCTGTCACAGCAGGTTGGTCAGGGCCATGTCCAGTCAGGTTTCAAATATTTCTAAGGACAGAGACTTCACAACCTCTCTGGACAACCTGTTCCTGTGTTTCATCTTCCTTACCATAAAAAAGTGCATTCCATTTAAATGGAATTTCCTGTATTTCAGTTGTGCCCATCTCTCCCTGCCTCGTCTCTGGGCACCACTGGGCACTCCCTTCAATGTTCATGCACACTGATAAGATCCCTCCTGAGCCTTCTCTTCTCTAGGGTAAACAACTCCAGCTGTCTCAGGCTCTACTCATATGACAAACTCTTGAGCCTCTTGATCTTGATGTCCCTTCACTGGACTCACTCCAGTAGGTCCAAGTATCTCTTGTCCTGGGAAGTCCAGAATTGGACACAGAGACCACATGTGCTTTACCAGTGCAGAGCTGAGGGGGACTATCATGTCCCTGGACTTGTTGACAATGTTCTTGTCCACCAGGACCCCAAGGTCCTCCACTGAAGAGCTTCTTTCTAGCTGTTTGGGCCCCAGCATGTACTGCTGCATAGCATTACTCTTCCCCAGGTGCAGCACTTTGCTTTTCTCTTTGTTGAACTTCATAAGACTTCTGTCAGCCTGTTTCTCTCAAGGTCCCTCTGAATGACAACATAACCACCTGATTTATCCAAAACTCCTCCCAGCCTTGTATCAACTGCAAAGCTGTGCAGGGAGCACTCTTCCCCACTGTCCATGGCATTAAGGAAGATGTTAAGCAGTAGTGGTTAGTATTCCTGAAGGCTGGTTTTATCATAAAGACTGAGCCCAAAAAGGCATCGAGTATCTTGTCCTTTCTCATGTCCTTCACCAAATCCCCTTCCCCGTTCAGCAACAGGTCCACGTTTGCCTCAAGCATTTAGTTGCTGTGATTTAAAATGTTCCCTCCACCCAGCTCTATCCCAGTATTATAAAATAGAATGCATGTTCACAGTTTAGGAGTTCTACCTTCATCAGCAGTTTAAGCTATGCTGCTGGACCTACATGATGCTGGAGCTAAATGACACATCCAGTCTGTTGCCTCTGCTCTTCAGGTAGTTACTTCCAACTGAGAGACAAGGTGTAAAGGGTTAGCATTCTCTATCACTGCATCTAAATCTGCCAGAGCTAATCTGTCAGAGCCCTGACTTACATGTATAAAATGCCCAGCTTGTGAGTACCTCTAATATACAGTAGCTTCTCTCCAAAGGACAAAGGGTGAAATATTGTACCAAACAGGTACAAAATGTATGCTTACTAGACTAGAATTAACTGGTAACAAAAAGCAACCAACAAGTAGGAATCTCTTCTCTTTTTTCCTTTAATACAATTTTCTCCCTAATCTTTCACCATTCACAGTGTAAACATGCAGCAAACTTCAATTTTTTATCCAGTGCCTGAGGTTTTAGTACTACAGGACACACTCAGTGCATGACAGTGAGGTGAGTGACAGCATGTCACTCATCATGCCACTTAGGATGTGGTATGTAACACGTCACAAAGAAAATATGTGACATGACAATCATGTCAGTGACAGGCATGTAGGTTACTCCAAAAATCTGCAGTCTTTGCTTGCTTGCTTGCTCTCAGTTCCTCCTCACTTTGAACAAATGCTTATGTGAAATGTAAAATGTTTTAATAACAATACTTGGAATATACAATTCCACAATAACCTTTAAGGGTAATTATCTGGCTTAATTTTTTAGCACAATTATAAACACTGTCCATAGAATACAATCTCCATCTGAAATGATACTGTCACTAACTGCTCAGAGGATAAAGTATGCACCCTTGCACAGCTGATTCTGCAGGAATAACACAGGAGAGAGCAGGAATTCATGGTCCTCTCTACCTCCTTGACATAGAATCATAGAATGGTTTGCGTTGGAGTCCCATGGGCAGGGACACCTTCCACTAGACCAGGTTGCTTAAAGTCCCATCCAATCTGGCCTTAAACACTTCCAGGTATGGCACACAACTTGTATAGGCAACCTGTTCCAGTGCCTCATCACTCTCACAGTGGAGATCTAACAGACTAGTAATTTTCCATCAAAATCATCAGTCACTGAGAATAAGCATTACCACAGGCTCCCATGTCTTCTCACAGGTGACTACTTCTTTCTATCACAGGAAAGGTGGTGTAGAATGGGAAGACCCATTTCCTGCAGGGAAAAGGGCATGAAGATGACCTTTACTAGAGGAAGAATTTGACTAAAAAAGGTGAAGGATTAATTTGGCATGTTCAAATACCTGTTCAAATCTGAGAGTTTAAACCCAATGTCAGTAGAGAGAAACAGCACTGGTGTAAAATTCCTTCCTATGTTCAGAGCAAGCAAGATGACAAACAAGAGTTCAGAATTACTTCTCCAGCTTTAATTCAAAGACCCAGAGTCAGTGAGGGGAATACTTTCCACAGCTCCCTGACTGCAGGTTTGTTTTTTTTCAAATAAATTTTCAAAGAAAAATCATGACATAGGTTTTGTATTAAAAAGAAAAGTGGAAAAACATTTTTAGAGCACACAACAACAGAATCGAAATACAACATTTGCACCTCCCGTAAACTGATGTTTGATTAGATGCTGAAAAAAACTGAAAATAAAAAAGAATCTCTCATCAATTAGTTTGGACAGTGAAACTAAATAAATAGTGCAGATGATAAATACACAAGAAGATTTTTATTATTTTTTTTATCTCTAAATCCCATAAGATGTTATTAGAAACGAAAGTGAAACAATGAAGCCTGAAATAAATGCAGCTTGGTTTCCTGTGGATTTGTGTCTCATGATTTAAACTCTGATTTGAGCTTCTCCCCAGTATGGGAATTCATAGCCTTTCTCTCAAAATGTGTTCTCTCTCTGCTGTCTTTCCCTCAGTCAAAATGCTTATGGGGTCTTACTTCGACAAAAATACAGAGAACTCAATGATCTTTGATACTTCTGCCCTTCTGTCAAATTTGGTAGACAATGGCCAGCAGGTTCAAAAGTTATTAGACAAGACATTTAGACAGTCACATACAGGCCAAGCAAATGCAAAAATAGTATATCTATACAAAATAGGCTAAAAAATATTTTTACAATAATCTTTTATCTTTTTATGTTCAGTTTTATGCACAGAGAAATATGTGACACTTCCATCCTTATAATAAAGAAATTCTAAGGAATAAGTCGGATTGCTGTGTAAGACTAAAGAATTTCAGAGGAGAGAATAACAATACAAGATTTCCTAGCAGCTGAAAGTATTTTGGCAAACATTGACCCTTGCAAATTTTTACAAAATAACACCAAATGCTACTCCTGCTAATGAAAACAGCTTCTCACTAAATTAAATAGGAAGTGAAGGTAGCAGGCTGAGCTCACAATATGGACTTCAGGGCTCAGCCCAGCAGCATCTAAACTGATGTCCACTTTCAAGACACTGGTAAATCTGTCTGATTGACTTATTTTTTTTCCAGCTATTTAGGTCAGATAGAATAATGTGTAATTTTGGATTAAATGTAAAAGTGCAGATAGGCTGACCTATTTTTATTTATCCCTGTACACTTTTTACGTCTAAACAACCTGGAAGTACCCAGAGTTTGCATTTTGCTAAATAAAGCACTCAAAGTAAGATTTTTCTAATGAATGTCATAGTTTTAAATGCATATGTTAGTCTCTTATTCAAAAAATATAATATCATGATATTTAAAGACACAAAGATTACTTTTGTAACACAGGCAATGTCTATGTGTTCATTTATGGGAGAAAAAAAAAGCACAAATGAAAAGATGAACCTGAACACTGAGGATACATTTAACATAAGCTTACCTCAGGCTCGTCATTACCTGTATGGCATTGCTGACCTCAAGAAGCTTTCATGTTAGCAAAAAAAGGTCATATAGTCCTAGGACACAGAACTCAAAAGTAAAAAATGCATTGCCATCAAGACTGTTCATCACTTTGTGACATGAAAATTATCACAGGTTCCTGCCTTTAAATGACATTTTTGATTTTGCTCTAATTAATTTATTCAGTAGTGTTAATCAGAACAAATAAACAGGACGTTTATATGAATGCCATATGTTTTCTATGACAAGAGCAGCTGAAATAAAAAAATCATAGTACCTGACCTCTTCTGACAAACTCAAAGGCAGAAGGGCACTTTCTAGCCCCCTTTTTTGGAGAGAAGTTAGTCCAGCAGAAACAAACCACAGAAGGAGGCCCAGTGGAACGATCATAAAGGGAGAAGTTGAGACTCCCATCATATATGGAGAGGGCAGTGGCTTTCTCAGCATTGGGGCACTGGTAATGCCACAGCACCAAATCTACATAGTGCAGGAGTCAGTCATTTGACAAATCAGCACCAGAAAGAGGGAATCAGTGTTCTGACAGGAAAGTTTCCAGCTTCTTAAATCTCTTATAGCTGGCTTCTTTCACAAACTTCTGGGTAAAGGTCAAGGTCTCACTTTTCGTTAAGCTACCTAAGTAAACACGAGAGCATTTTTAACAGCAAAATGAATACATTTTATAAGCCTCTTTAATATCATAGAAACAGAAATCTGATGGTTTTGATTATTTTGTGGGTTTAAACCACAAAAACAGTGGGTTAAAAGTGGTTTAAGTATTGAGAGAGTATGTACCATTAAAAATCAGTCAATAAAATTCTTACCACAACATCTGTAAAATTTTGTGTAC
Source organism: Strigops habroptila (assembly GCF_004027225.2). NCBI lineage: Eukaryota > Metazoa > Chordata > Aves > Psittaciformes > Psittacidae > Strigops > Strigops habroptila. The sequence goes on from NC_044284.2 coordinate 13,154,624, forward strand.
TTAACTCAGGATTAGGCTCACTGCATTGAATCACTGGAGCGCACAGTTCCTCCATGGCCTGCACCTCTGAAAACCTATCTTTTGGAGAACAAAACCATTAGCAAGATAAATAGGAAATGCAAAATAAAATGAACGTAGGTTGCATAGAATGACAAAATTTTAATCAGATGAACAGGCAAACTCAGCAAATTGAGGCATAACTTGCAGGTAGCTAACATTTCTCTGTGATCTTCATGGTTCCTTTTTCTTGTACAACAACAATCCTAAGACATTTAATTTTTTTATTTAAAGGTCATTATTCATGTGCCTTCATTTATAATACTTTGCTTAAATTTATTTCACTCTCATTAAAACGGAAGAGAGTACTTCAAAAGACCCACAAGATTTGCACTTTGTTTTCTAAAACTCTCCATTGAGTTGTGTCCACAAGAGTTTGGGATGACTGAGATCAGAGGCTGAAGTTAATTCTGCAATTCAAATAGTAAAAAGCAGAAATGCTTGATACTTCTTTCTTCAGCCTCACTATTACAAGACAACAAAAATATATTGTCCCTGGAGGTGGGGGAAGGAAAAATGATCATATTAAAGATCTTTTTTATTTAGCCTTTAAGCTGTGGAATACCAACAAAAAAGCTAGAGTATTAAATGACAGAAAAGGCAAAAATGGCAGTGCATGTAGCACTCTCCCAGGGTACTTTTATCACAGAGCTGCCAGAGCTGGGCTTTTCTCAGCAGCCTGCAGTTACCCTCAGTTCATCTGGTCAGGTCTTTTACCAAAAGAGAGCTTTTCTTTCAGTATTTATGTAGTGCAGCAGGCAACTGTTTACCTCAGAGGCATAAAAGTAAATCCGGATGTGTTTGATCCATAGTGCCACAGCAGCTCGGTTGCCTATGGAAACAAAGGCTCCCTTTCAGGGAGTTCACACAACAGGCCTTGCGATGCTAAAGAGCGCCATCCATTTCAGCCATTCTATTATTCGTAGTTATTCTGCTGATATATATAAACACACACGTATATATAACAAAATATTGTCTCTGTAATACTCCAATATGATCAAATGAGACAAGTCCTGAGTCTCATATTAATCATGTTACTTTATTTAAACAACATAATCCCCTTTTAAACAAACTGATAGTTCAAATCTAATAAATGTTCAAGCTATAACCACCTATTTTGCTCCTCCACCTTTCACTGTGTAGGTTGTTAAGCACTTTGTGGACAACAGCTTGACAAATCTATTTCATGCTTACTCACAAATTCAGCTTTTGAAGATGACCCTGAGCATGGACTTTTAAGATGATGCAGAGAATGGATAACACACCAGGAGCACCTTTGTTAAAGGTTTCATTTAAAAAATCACTTATTTGTGAATATGTTGTAACTTCCTAAGTGCCATTCATGTGTAGAACTCTGTACATTTTACAGATAACTGATCAAGCATGACACATTTTGACAGATCTCAGCACAGTATTACAGTCTTTTTCCCAACGAGAACCTGAGGTGTTACAGAAGGAACGTGGTCAGATCCAGGACTTCAATGCAAAGTGCATGATGTCTTTGCTCCATGTACAATGCAATAATGGGGTAAATCTTCAACTGTAGACACCAGCAGCTCCAGTGTTGTGAAGAATACAGGTCAATGCCTCCTCCTTCTTCACTGACATCATTAAAGAACATCTTCACAAAATTTATACCTTAGGTGACTTTGCTTAAAGAAATCTTGCATGAACCTTCAGATTTCAATTTAAGAAGACAAGTAGCAGGTGACAGTACCTTATTAAATTTGCTTTTATTTACAATTCCCCAATGTTTATAACTTGCATTTGGCATATAATTACATTACTAGCTATCAAAACAAACCAACAGTGCTCAAGATCTTCAGCTAAAATGAGAATCCTTAATTTTACCTTTCTGTATAAGCATTACTTTATACACAGTGATAATGTTTCATACTAAATAAAAAATAAACAAAAACAAAAACCAAAACCCCAAACAAAAACTAACCAAACAAACAAAAAAAAACCACCACCCCACAACAGTTAAAACTCATTTAAACTGGAATGTTTTTTTCCAATAAGAAACTAGGGCCAAAGAAGCCTTGAAATTGTCATTTGTATAAATATTCATATACCTGTGAACCGATAACTTTAGAAGCAGATTTGACAGTGGAGGCAAAGAATAGCTTCTTCTTAGATGACTAAGATCATTTGAATGATTTATTGATAAGCCAATGTACAGAATAAGTACAAAGAGGACAAGCTGGACTTGTTGCCAAAAAAATGGATTACAAGAATGCCTAGCATACGAATTCATAAGTGTAAGAGTACTAGGGGTAGGTTTGCTCTGCAAAAAGTCCCACATAATAAGAGAAATATATCAACAACCTGAAGTTTCCATGACCTCTACTTTTTCTGTTTGGGTGTTTTTATTTGCTTGAAGGTTTGTTTTGTTTTGATTTGGGTTTTTTTTTTTTTATAACCGGAAGTATGTTGGAATTCATTCAAGACCCCCCTTTTTTTTTTTTCCTTTAATCTTTCTACGGAGGCTGAATTATGCCACAATTTGTAACAATACTGTTGTGGGGAAATCCAAAACAATAAACTCTAATGTCAGAACAACCAGGTTATGGGCAATTTAGTTGCCAGTTCTGTCACCCTTCCTATATAAAGTGGTACTCACATGAGTAATCCCATTAAAAACAGAAGGATGACTTGTGCACTAAGTGTTATTTAATGGAAGGGTAGCAGGCTGGATGCAGACAAAGCAAGACGTATTAGTTGATAAACCCATTGTTTCCCGGGGAAGGGCAAGGGGAACTTCTAGGTCTCATCTAACCTTACTTCCCAGAGGTACCAACGATTTCCATCTGTAAAAGCTAAGTACTTCAGAAGTTATATGAACAATCAAAAGCTACACAGTTTCGGCAGCAGCTGCTTAAGATGTCATAGGATCAGCTTTAAGAAATATATGTCAAAACTTATGCTCCCTCACATCTGAGACATTTTGAGGCATTTTTATTTCAAGGCTACGTCTGTAGCTGTGTCATCTTTGAACCTGTCCTGTAGCTGAGTTGCTGGTCAGTGTACAATACAGAGAAACATACTGCAGGAGGAAGAGTAAACAAAATGGTGCAACAAGGAAGGACTTTTTTACCTAAAGGCTTGTGCACAGGACTATGCTGATTTCTTAGCTCAGTATAATTTTCTATACCCTTTCTGCCACACAACCCAGTAAGACCCAGGTTCAGCGCCAGAATCTTACTGATCTCCAGAGTTGGATATACTTGACAAAAATACTCTTTTAGTCCTTTTCTATCCTGCAGACAAAATAAACTAAAATATAATCTGGCCGTCAAGTATTCATGCTGATTAACAGCTGTTAAGACTTAGGCCTTCTAGTAGATATACTTAGCAAAGCAAGGAAGACTAAAATTCTGGAATAAACCCTAGCCGAGTTTCTCATAAAATATAGCTCCTAGAATGTTAGCCTACTTAAACTCTTAGGCTTTTTGTCACTGTGTGGACAATAGAGCAAAAGACAGAATATTGCTTTCTAAAGGGGCAAAATATGTCTTGTATTTTATCAAAAAAACCAAAACCCACAGCTCTTCTTAATGTCATTGTATTAATTATGTTCAGGATACCTGACACAGCAATAACTCTGTAATAAATGCATGTGCTGGTTTAAGCTGGGATAGAGTTCATTTTCTTCATAGTAGTTCGTATGGGCTATGTTTTTAATTTCTTCTGAAAACAGTGTTGACAATACAGGGATGTTTTTGTTACTGCTGAGCAGCTCTTACACAGAGTCAAGGCCTTTTCCGCTTCTCACACCACCCCATCAGCAAGCAGACTGGGGGTGAATAAAAACCTGGGAGGGGACACAGCTGGGACAGCTGACCCCAACAGACCAAACAGATATTTCATGTAATATGACATCATGCTCAGCATATAAAGCTGGGGGAAGAAGGAGTAATGGTGGACATTTGGAGTGATGGCATTTGTCTTCTCAAGTTTGTCTTTTCTGGAGATGGCTGAACACCTGCCTGCCATTGGGAAGTGGTGAATGAATTCCTCACTTTGCTTTGCTTGTGTGCATGCCTTTTGCTTTACTTAATAAACTGTCTTTATCTCAACCCATAGGTTTTCTCACTTTTACTCTTCTGATTCTCTCACCCCATCCCAGTTTGGGGGGAGTGAGCAAATGGCTGTGTGGATCTTGGTTGCCAGCTGGGGTTAAAGCATGACAATGCGTCATCCTACAGACCTAAGAAATGGGAGGTAGCAGCCATAAATAAAGAGTAAACATCAGGTGAACACTTTCAAACAGGTGGAAGCACTAAACTTCTGCATTACAAACTTAAAAGAGTTAGAATAAGGAATAATTTTAAAAGAAAGTCCAGCATTAGCTTCAAAGCTAAATATTTTATGTCACGTTCTGTTTGGGTTTGGTTTTTTTTATTTCAGCCTTTAATAAGAGGGGGCTGAACAAGAGCAAAAATTCAGGTAGAAAAGCAGGCACATTTGACAAGTTTGGTAATACATGAATAGAACTTCAAATATTATATGCAGATTAGAAGATTTAAAAAAGAGTGTTCTTCTTAATTAACGAAACCATACGCTCTATGAAATAAAACCTGGTAGTAGGATAGCTTGTAATTATAGCCTTATGTTTAAACAAATCTTGTTAATTCTGTTATATTCTCTATTTCTGATTTATTTACTAAAATATTAAGATCACAGAGTTGTTATGAAAAAGTGCACTTCACAGTTGAAAGTGTCACAGAAATAATCATGCTACCTGTCGTCCTACAAACAGGTGATATGTGTTAAAGATTATTTTCTTCTCTACAGTGAAAAGTCAAGAAATAAATTACAAAAAAGAAAAAAAAAAAGTACTGTTATAGTGAGTTAGTCTTGCTCAGGGTACTGCCTGTATAGATATGGTAATTACAGTGTTCAAATGAAAAGAAGCCTGCAGTACTTCCTACACATTCTAAAATGAGAAGGGTCATTGGGACATCTAATCCAAGCATCCGTCTCACCATAGTCTTAGGACTCCTCCAAATATTTTTAAAGTGGGAGTGGACGTTATTTTTTTTTTAACTGTATTTATCTGAATGGTATAAAGCTTCAGCTTCTGTTTTCGTCATTGTTTAACCCCAGCCAGCAACTCAGCTCCACACACCCACTCACTCACCCAGCCCACCTGGTGGGATGGGGGAGCGAATCGGAAGAGTAAAAGTGAGAAAACACGTGGGTTGAGATAAAGACAGTTTAATAGGTAAAGGAAAAGCCGTGTGCACAAGCAAAGCAAACTGAGGACTTCATTCACCACTTCTCATCATCAGGCAGGTGTTCAGCCAGCTCCAGAAAAGCAGGGCTCCATTGTGTGCAATAGTTACTTGGGAAGACAAAACACCATAACTCTCAATGTCCCCCCCTTCTTCCTTCTTCCCCCAGCTTTATATGCTGAGCATGACCCCATATGATATGAAATATCCTCTGGGTCAGTTGGGGTCAGCTGTCCTTACTGTCTCTCCTGCCAAATACTAGTTCACCCCCAGCCTGCTTGCTGGTGTGGTGGCGAGAGGCAGAAAAGTCCATGACTCTGTGTAAGCACTGCTCAGCAGTAAGGAAAACATCCTTGTGTTACCAACACTGTTTTCAGCACAAATCCAAAATATAGCCCCCTACTATCTACTCTGAAGAAATTTAATTCTACTCCAGCCAAAACCAGCAAAAATTTTTAGAGGACATTTTCATTCAGTAAAATTTACCCATACTTCTCCCTTTTAAATGGAAATATATTTAACAGAACATTCATTAAGAGTCTCCAAAAGATCAATGCCTTCCTTATTACTTCCATTATGAAAACTCATAATAGGGTGATTTCATATAGGGAGCTATTAGTTTCACAGACATGCAGGTATGTTTTTATAACTATATAATAGGTACAATTTACAAGCATAAATCACAGTTTTTCTAGATGCCAGACTTCCAACACAATCAAGATCAGTCTGCCTATACAAAAATATGAATCGGCCTATACACTTCAGAAATGCAATTCACTTGAGAATAAAACTTCTCCCTAAGAAATTTAATGTAACCTAATCAAATTCAAGTTAACAATTTCACTGTACTTGCAAGTCCTGTGAGGCCCAGGTCCCCTTCCTTACTAACCGCTCAAGTTAGGATTCTAGATTTCCATAGCTGGCACTTACCTGTATTCACTGCCACCATCGTAACAGGCACGCATACTGTGCAGATCACATCCCTTCAAGCGTTAACATCAAGCAGCCGAAAATGGCTTATGCCAGTTCTGCTGTTCTGATTGCTGAGCAAAAAGGACAGGAAATCATTATAGTCAAAACATTTCTTAAAAAGGTCACTTTAATACAAAATTACATCAATCACCTTGAAGAAAAAAAGTACCTTTCAATTGATGTCATTCATTCATGGGTTAATATCTGCTTTACTTTTAAAAAGTTAGCCTGGTTCTGGAGAAAAATCATGAAAAGTTAACTATGTCTTTCAAGCGAGACTTAGGTCTTGTGAGAAAGTAAAAAATTACACGAGTGGTTTCATGTGATAATCCAAATGGTCGTTTGGTAATCTAAATGGCCATTTGAAAAGTTTTTTCTAAAGTCATTACTTTAGAAATGTAATGAAAATAGTTTTAATGCAAAAGGAACAGCTAGAGAAGATGTCTATGGACTAAGCAGTTCCCAGTATTTACCCTGGTCTGCTTACATGCACCATAGAATCCAAGCCTTTAGCTCACGTATGTAGCGTTATACAAGTGAAATAAGCAAGGATTATTGTACCTATAATTCATATACGTATAAATCATAATACATACACATATTCAGAACTATTAGACACACTACATGAGGTATGTGACTTTGTATAAGACTTCAGTAGTTGATTTTGACATGGTCAAAAGAGATGTTCTTAGAACATCTTTTAGTTTTGCAGATAAAGCTTTCTACGTCTAAAACTTTTTACTGGGAAAGGCTAACTGAATTTGCAGGTATAAATAAGGTCCCAGTTTTCAGCCATTAATACTCACATGACTGCTAAAGTCAGTAATAAAATGTCCAGTGACATTGGTGGTACAGGATCATGCCCATATATCTTAATTCAGACTATAAACCACATTTATCTATATCAAGGTAGATAAGCATGTGTTTAGAGGTATGTATTCAAATGGAACTGAAAGACCTAACCAGGTGTTAACTGATTTGTCAAAGAAGGATGGATGGATAGTTTGGAGACAGTGACAATATCTATGGGGGTATTGTAGAATTGGATTCTACATGCACGCAAATTTCTTATTTAAATCTAACCTGTTTAACTTTTACATATACGTAATGAACGGACATACAAAAAACATGGACGAACAATATAATTGTACAGAATTTTACAACACAGGGTAAATACCCAATCTTGGCAATTTTGTCCTATGCATCATAATAAGGTCCACATTCTGCTACATTAAAAAATATCTAGTATCTGCATGATATCTGCTAGTGGGATTACTTACTTGCACAATATTGATTCCAGTGAAGGTTTTTCAAGGCTAAGGGCTAACCTTGTAAATTCACACGTATGCTGCAATTTTAAAAACAATGTCTCAAAGTTTTAATTTTGATTTATCTGTAACACATCTGTGTACGGATTTGTAAATAGTATATTCAAGCTGCTTAACTTAAATCAACTGGAAGACTGTTTTGAAAAGGTTGGTACAAAACTAAATGTCACCTGATTGTTATTCTGCTTAGGAGAGGCTACAAATGAAGGATCACTGAGGCAGCAGAGCAAAACTCCAATGAGAAGTAGGATGAAAATGGAGCTGAGAATGAGAAGAATGAACAACCGAGCGTGAAAAAGACAAGCACAGAGGGAGAATAAAAAATTCTCATACATTACTGATTAAGGGACAAGAAGTTTACACAGGCCATTAGGCTGTACTGTTGCCACTTTTCGAGGGTTGGCATACCCACACAGCCATAACCTGGCATAGTGCTTGCTTGAAGAGAAGGTTGACTCAACAAAAGTTGACTACATTGAAATAATAGCTCACAAGCTGTAACTAATATCTAAAATACAATTTTCTACGCTCTGCAACCCCCCCCCCCCCCCTTTGTATCCCGTTGTCAAGGGTACACAATCTGGTATGCATGAATGTACTGGAGATTTCAGTTGCTTTTAAAAGCAACCAGTTCTTTCAAACTTGCAGCCCTACCCAGAAGAAACACCTGAGATTATAAACTTGCTGCTTTGTGAGCAGAGGATCATGAGCTCACGTGAGGATTCTGTCATGCTGCGCTGGGGTTGTTCTCCTTGAAGATATGGAGCCATACTGAAGAGCTGCAGACGTGCTGCTGCCCTCTGGCTCTGGAGAAGTCATTGCCACAGAACTGCAATGGCAGGAGTGGAATTGTTCCTTTTCCAGTTTTTCAAACCATGGTTTCTAAAGGCAACAGCGGTAATTAGTCCTAAATGCTTTATGTGCTATAGAGAAATGTAGGAGAATATTTCCAGCAGGCAAGGCTTTTTAAAAGTCTCTGCCAACACTTTGATGACAGAATGAATTGTCTGGAATACTGCAAACTCTTTACTTATTAAAAATGAAACTGGGGTGTTGTATCAATGAAAGATCTTTTATTGTATTCTGTCAATGAGACATATGCTATTATATTATAAAGGTACAGATTCAGACTATAAAAATCAGCTTTCCATTTCTCTTAATGAGAGACTTTACCAAAAGTAAATTACATGAGTTTTCATCTCTGTATTCTTAATAAGAATAGGACATTTTTGTTCTTTTTCTTAAAGAGAAAGCTAATATAGTATTTATGAAGTCTGTGCACTGAGGAGTTAAGGACTAATACTGAATATCCAAAATGCTACAGGATTTTTAGTTAAAAGGGAGCACAATAATATAAAAACCAAAGCATTTTGTCAAGGAAAAAAAAAGAAAGGGCAACAGAAAAAGAGGAATGGTTAATATTGGAAGAAGGGAAGGGTAAAGATAGAGAAAGTCAACTAGCATTTCCATAAATTAAAATAGGGTGTATTTTTTTTAAGCAAGAAGATGCCTTCTAGACTTCAGTTGTGTTTTCAGATGAAAGAAACAACCCTCCAAAGAGACAGCAAATACAGACACTGAAAAATCATCACAGCATCTGAAAAGAAATGGGATCTTACCTTATAACCATAAAACTATGGACTGCATCTTTTATTATTTCAGGGGTCTTGCCTTTTTGTTCTGTCAAGAAGACTTCAAGGTCAAAATGTCTGTGCACTTAATGCTACTTTAGATGCCAATGAAAGGAGACTACAAGAAAAATGAGAACCCTGGGGCTTGCCAGGCCTTTCTGGGTTAAACGCACCTCGTAAAGGCAAGGTTATATAAATGAAGAGAATCCATCATCTGATCTTGTTGTGGGGGATTTATTTACATTTAAAGAAAAAAGAAATAAATTAATAATACAAAATAGCAGAATATAGTCTGTATGAAAAAGAAAATTTAACAGTGTAATAGGTGTAATAGAAAGTCACAAATTCGTCTATTATTTCAAGCGTGGGGGGAAGCAATTGCTAAGGGCCAGAGGAGAACTTCGAATAAGGCTAAACCTTTGCAAGTTGGCATAATCTGTTCCTTAGAAACATAAGGACCTGCTGAAGGTAAACCAAGATTGAAGGGAACTTGGTTGGAATCCAGGAAAGTAGAAGAAACTTGCCCACCTCTGAAAAACATAAAGTTTATGTCTATTAACATTAGAAAAATGTACTAAAGTGTACAACCCAAGGAATTGTGTTGATGGCAATATTTCAGATGGCAATATTGTTTATCATCAGAGTAGGCACAGATGTGGAGAGAAGTTTCCCTGTCATAGAGTTTCAGCATTCTGTAATAGTTGTGATCGTGTCCAGAAAGATACAGCAAGAATCACTTCTCTTGACTTACGGTAGAATTGCCAAATGGATTTTCAAGGTCTCCATAATCTCCATTCTCCTTAAGGATAGAGAGGTTTTTATTTTTTTGTTTCCCTGTCTCAGTTCTCTCACATTGTTGGAGATGTGGTTTCATGTCTTATTGCCCTATCTTCTTATAATCAGAAGCTCAACATGCTACACAGATGATTTATTCTGTTAGGCATAAATGCTGCATTAAACTCAGCAACTTTGAACAACTTTGAGTTCAGTAAAGAGAGCGTACATGTTAAGCCATTTAATTTCCTTTTCGCAATACCCTGATAGAAGTAAATGAGGGTTTCCTGGGAAGTTCAAGGTCTAGAGAGAATTCCTTCCATTTATCTAGTATCCTTGGTATTCAGATTTGGAACAACATTCCTCTTTGGTACACAGGTGTAATTGATGTTGACATCAAGTAGATCAAAGAAGGAATTACTGCTCTGGAATTTATAGCAAATTTTACTGCTAATTGAAAAGATTATGCCTTTCTTAGAGACTATATACTGCTGTAGTGGAGGCTATACATTTAACAAGGCAAAAAAAGGTGCACAGCAGTTTGTACACAGCTTCCAGGAGTAAAAGCTGTCAGAAAAGGAAGAGAAAGGAAGATCCTTTTACAAAGGGGCTTAAGTGAGGAAAGAGACTGAGACCAAGATGAAAGAAAGAGAGCAGCAAAGAGAGAGGAGCTGAGCAGAAGGTTAAGGGACCAGAATTTGACTGCTGGTTCAGAGGGACAAATGGCTTTAGAGTTACAAAACTTTCTCTGCCAGAAGAGACCCCCCCAGACTAGTTGAAAATGAGGCCTCTGCTAGAACATGCTCAAAGAAATGAAACAATACCAATTTCTCATATGCTGCTACGATATTCTCTTCCACTACAGGAATACAGCAGCTCTCTTGTCCACAAAACCTGCCTTGAAATCTTTTGACCTTCATGCATCTTTCATAGAGGAAAAAAAGCAGGTAGAGTATAGTTCTTGCCAGAATATTATCCTCTGGTGTTTGCTGTCTTAACCATGGGACACCAGAAAAGCAGAGTCAGCAGCCTCAGGTGTTAAAATACATATTTTAGGAACAGAATGCTATATACAGGAAAGGAAACACCACTTCCAAAAGGCACCTCATCATTAGGCAAGGGCTCTAGCACGGTATTGCAAACACTTATTTTGGCCCCAGTCTCATTCCTCTTCATTGTAACTTGTAGGTTTTCCTGTTCTTTACTAATGTCTTAGACTGAGCTCTTTACCAATGACAAAAAACAAGAAGCTCTGCAGCACCTGGAGCAGCTAATATTCTCCCTTGTTTGCAGAAGCAGCACAAGCCCCGTAACCAACTTCAGTTGCATATAAAGTCCGCAAGATTTCCTGCTACAATCTTATTTGTTGAAGCTTAATATATGCTTTCTTACACAAGAGCCAGAGGATAAAGCTGGTATTTTGATTTCAAATTGCTCTGGAAATGTGGACCTCCCAAGGCATAAAAGTAGGCAGAGAAGTAGGTGTCAGTGACACACTGAGATTGAGCCCACTGAAGTCCATGAAAATACTTTTTTGAAACCACAAAATTTTGGATTGACCTTTAAATCAAGTTTGCTGATACAGGCAGACGTGGAACGTGATTGTTGCACAATTTTCCAAGATAAGAAGGAAGGTACTCACAGCTGAAAGCTGTAGTCATACTACCAGCTCAGGCGATGCTAAAACAGCAGATCCGATGGTTTCTCATCCCATGGCTTGCTTCTGGCTATATCTTGATTTATATTAACACTCTTGAAGCATTATTAATGTCACAAGGGGCAGACCCGTCAACTGGAATAAGACTCTTGGCAAATTTGCTCCTACCTACTTTCACTTTCAGGTTCATCAGATATGACACTTGTTTCTGTCATTGTCCAACTATAGATATGGAACATGAGAAAAACACATTGCCATTAATTACAGAGGAAAAATAAGAATATTTAAACAGAAGGAAGTTGGGCAAAAACAACAACACTTTTTACAAGCCCAGTGTACTCATCTTTTAACTCCAGTCACAGCTGAAAGCAAACTGCAGTGCTTTTGTATTACATTGAAATAGGCAAAATAATTAGTAGAAAATGATTTGTACTCGAACATTATTCCCTCTGCAAAATCAATACTGCAATATATGATTTCAAATAGTATCCAAGGGAGATACCAGGAGTCCCACACGGGAAGCTTAACACATGCAGTAACATTTGCAAGGTCAAGACCCTCTTTTAATAAATTCCACAAAGGTTAACGTGTTCCTGTATGAGATCCAGGACAAGGCCTATGGATCACTGGAATCCATCTCAAACCCCAGCTGCACAGAAAAGAACATTTAAGGCCATAGATTCATGAACTGATTATAATAAAATATCTTTCAGCACAAGAAATATAAAACTTCAGGGTTTGTTAGAGGTTTTTTTCTTCTTTATGGTGAAAAGCTCAAACCCATACACATACCTCCAAGTAACCTGCGAGTACTACATTTGCCAAAAAGCGAGAAGATCTGAACTTACATTGAATATTTAGTGATAAAATATCTGAGATATTTTTAGAGACAAAACCACTTGCTGGAATGTTGATAATCTCTGCCACCTTGAGCTTCTACAAACCTGTTTTGCTGGGGGTGTTCTAACATGGCAGAGATGGTGCCTTCCATTCTCTGTAGTTGCTTCCTTATGAAAACCTTAAAGACAACTTAGTCATTTGATTTTAACAGCGCTGCAATTAGATATTGATTTATTGGCACTCAAGGGTAGTTACAAACCTGATATTTAGAAAATGTCCTTCCATGCCACTAAACTGAAGCAGAAAGACTGTGAGCTAGAAATAACCCAGATTCCATAACATGGAAACCTATGCTCTAATTCTTTAGGTTTAGACAGCAACAAGATAGAGGTTCTAGGTCTTTATTTTGGTTTTATTGTTGTTATTATTTTGATATAGAGAGACCTTTCCTCCAAGAGAGGAAAGTAAATGAGTCAAGAGGGCATGATTTAATTTGGAAGAGGCCACATAAGAGTAGTACCCTGGGTTGCCCAAAGTTAAATTTAACTATCATAACCGTGAGCATCAGATTTGAAAAGGATGAATGGGTGAGAAAGCTCAGTAGGGGCTTTCTTTCATTTTCTTTGCTTTTGGGAAGAGGGATATATGAGAAGAATACAAATCTACTGATTCATACCTATCTATTAGTCACACCTCTGTTGTGCTGGTTGCTTATTCTGTAGACATTCTTTGTTGTATAAATAAGGTGCACTGCCTCAGGGCTTAATATAGTATGTCTTTATACCTTTGTTTTCTAGTTTTCCTTCCAACCCCTGATCATTCTGCACTTTCCATAACATATTTTGTAATTCAGCTAAACAACTTTGTAACACAAAAATTTGTGCCATTCACATTCTTTCCAATTAAGAATTGCTGGATTTTTAACCAGTGGATGGCCATCCATTTCCTAAAGAAAAATATGTGTTTATTTTATTATTTTTAGAGAAAAAAAAAAATATTTTCATTGAACCTTAAAACTCAAGAAAAACAAAGATACTGCTATCTTTTAAAAAATACGAGGACAGATGTTTATTTCCAAAACTACTTCACAAGAGGGTCTTTTAAATTTCTCAATGTACATTCTGGGTTGGTTTTCTTTATGAAAAAAAGGTCATCTTGCACTCGACTAACATGAAGAGTATGTTTTTAACCAACTAATTTAACATTTCTTTCTCTTTGAATAACAATTTTAGGGAGAAGTATTAGCTTGGCTACCGTTTTTGATGTAAAAAAATCCCATTTTGAATTAGACTAAAATATACGCCATCTTATAAATTTGAGCAAGCTTCGAAGAAAATATTGGGGAGTCACATACAGGATGAAATTCAAAACTTCCTTGCCAGAGATTTTTAATCTCTCTGCATGTATTATTTAATCTTTTGCAAAAGACTACTCTGTGGTGTTGAATAACTTTTTTGCATTTAACAAGCTCAAATATTCCATCTTCTGTTTCTTTTTTTGATTTACTAGTGATTATTTTTTAGAAAAAAGAAAATTATATGCATATATTAAGTTAAAGCACAGAAGTTACCATAACATTGGTATTTGTACCCCAATATCTGTTTTTACTGTATGAATGCAGAAGAAATATGACAATTTACATAGCCAAACTTGCACTGAAAAATACATTAGTGGTATGCAATTTGACAAGGAAGAGGTTTAACAGTGTTAAGTGATTGTATCTGCACTAACCTTTATATTTCAAGTCAAGGGAACAATAACCTTAGCTGATGTGGTTTTGAACTTATTAGCTGTGATTGGTGCAGAAATGTAATGCTGGTGTACTTTACCTCATGCCGACACTGAGGTTTCCTCTCTCTAATATGCTCTATTCTTTTACCCTGAACATGAAAATAGGTAAACAAGAGTTACCACAATAATTTGCTTCCAGAAATTATAGCTAGGGGGTTTTGTTGTTGTTGTTTTTGTTTTTACTAAAACAAACAAACAAATAAAAACATGGTGCACAGGCATTGTTTTTTCTCAAATTTTAATAGAACCTCAAAATAACCCTTGCCTAATCAATATTTCTCCAAAGCAAAACAGACAAAATTCAGAAGTGGTTATTCAAGGGAAATATGCCCTAGTTTCATTTGGAGATTTGTCCAATTACAACTTAGCACGCATTCTTTAGGATTTAGCTCAGTGAATATTCATCCATGCAAGAGCTTCCTGATGACCAGGCAGGCCAGTTTCATGTGCCAGGTTCATAAAGCACAACACTCATAATCATGCTGATAATAGTATCACCATGTTCTTGGTTCTACCTGGTTAAAAGGAAAAATTACTACAGTACTAATCTGAAAGTGAGTTCCGTGGCTGGGAGACACATATATAAATCCTTCTCTCGCCTAATACTACTGCAGTTGCAGTTTCCTGAGCCTGGAAACAAGAGTAACCATCTAAACATCAGTGGTATTCAACACAGACCCTTACAGTGACTAACTGATTTCAGGTGGAGCAGATCTGAAACCAATGAAGATTCCAACATTATCTCTTACAGAGGGGGATGTCACAGATTTGGCCAGACCATTACTGCACCAGCAGCACTGAAGTCAATGGGAGATTTTCCACTTCAATAGACAATCAATTATATAGAAAGACACTGAGTGGAAGCCAAAATCTTAAAGAAAGGATCCTCTCTCTTCATCTGGTCACTTTTCCCTTGGACCCTTTGCCAGGCACCCCACTGCTCTTTCCAGATGAAAACAGTCTGTTGTGTTTGACTAGCTTCTTTGATGCGTTTAATTATTGCTACAGAAATTGCCTATGCATTCAGCCATCATGTCTCAGTCTGGTTGTGTCCATTGTATGTAAACCTAGTCATCTTTTATTGCAGTTCCCATTCTTGAGGGAGAGAGGAATATGTCATTTTTAGCTTAGTTTTCCTGTGTTTATATTTTTTTCCAGATAAATTTCTCTCCTTCATGGTAAGAGCACCTGATATTTGCATCTAGCCTAAGGAACATTCTTTGATATATTGTCTTGGCTAGAAGTATTCAACTCCCTGACTGTTCTGTGTCCTGAGTTTAAGAACAGGCAAAACTTTTCTCTTTTTAATTCTCTTAACATTAATTCAAATCTGTGTCAAACATGAATCATTGACAGATTAAAGTAAATCTGTCACAGTGAGATTACCATGAGCATAAAAAGTCGCTCAGCATGTGTGCCATTTTCCTTTGCTGTGGGTTCAGATGAAAGCATAGGAATCATAAAGATAGGTTTGGCTCGATACAAGATACAGAGCCTCTTATTTATGTAACACGAACTAATGGGGAGAAAATGTGAAGTCATATTTAATGTTTTCTATAATACATTCAAATTCTTTTTTAAAAAGCCTGTGTTTTTGCCAAGGTTAGAGAGGTTTGGTTTGAAAAGGTTGTAAGGTACAGGGGAGGAAGGCTTAAGGAGGGTTTCTGTAATACTACTGAAACTGAACTGAAACACACCAATCCAATCTGAACTGGGATATCTATCACCCAAGAAATATTTTAGCCTAATGAAAATGAGTGGCGATATTTTATATTTATCTGATAGAATATAAGAATAAAATTTGAATAAAATAGTGACTGGTATTAAGCATTATTAATTTAACCACACATTAAATAGTAAGGAAATTCTAAGTTTGAGTCTTTCAGCAAAAAGTTATGAAACAAATATTAAACTAAGAAAAGAGAGCAATGATTAAATACTTAACCATAATTTTTATTTAATAAATATCAGGGTTTCCTTTTAAGTCTTTCAAACAGTATGGATTCTTCTTTGTGGAGGTTCTGGTGTTTTTTTTTAAAAATACTTCTTGACGAGATTATTGATATCAGCAGAAATACTCCCAATAAATACAATGAGTTTGGAATTGATTTGATGAGCTAGGATTTCAAAGTAAACTAATCAAGAAAGTTCTGAAGGTGGTATTCTAGTGCACTGGAACAGCATATTTTCTCTATTTCATTAAACATCTATACTCAAACTGTTTGCCTCTGACAAAATCACTTTCATTTAAAGGAATTATTAATATGGTTAGAGAAAGAAACCTTGCAGACAAGCAGTAATCTTCATTATCAGCTGATCAAATTTTATACTGCCAGCAACATGTCAGGTCATTTTGACCCTAACTGTAAACTACCGGTCCAGGGATAATAGCTATTGACACTGGAACTATGAGTCAGGATGAAAAGGCTTTTAGTGTCACTCATTTGCATTTGCAATTCACTCTGTGGTACCTTCTTTCCACAGAGAAAACATTATTGGATACATTTGACCTTTTTCCACTCTCTCCTAATGCACAGAAAAGAAATCACAGAGACATTATAATTCCATGTGTCTCTAATCCATACACAATGAGGAGAAAAAGATATCTGTTATAATTACAACCTATACAAGTTAGCTTTCGCTGCTCTGAATTTGCAGGTTATAACATGGTAACAAACAAGTCTTATCATCATCAAACCATTCATTGGTAAAAAATGTGCCATTAGAAAGACGATTACCTGTGTCTCTGAACTCTGTCATTTACATTATTAAGTTTCCTTGCAGTTTAATATGTTAGCAAAACGCCTACACCTTTGAAAGTAGGCATATCAGAACACAAAATCACGCTAAGAGGCAAGATGAAAGTTTGCATGTGGCAGAACATTTCATTGAAAGGAGACACTGAGTAACCCATACTATAGTTTGGCAGATTGGTGGGAGGATTTGAAAATATCCCCAGGCCATCTATGGAAAACAACAGAAAAGTACGATTGTAAGATTCATTTTATATCTTTCCATTTTGGATCAAATTCCCTGTCAATATTACAACTTCTTTGATTCCATAACATCTATATTGCCTACATGAGAAGCTTGAGGCACTTTTTGGTCATTACATGATGTTGTTCCATACTGCAGAGAAGTAACTAATGAAAAATGACCAGTTATGTTCCAATCCTTGTGCTTCACTTTTATCCTTTAAAGGCTTTCCTAATTGGCTTCAGTATAGGATGAGTCTTGGGAAGGAATGGCCTCATGTCACAAGAGTCTGTGGCTGCTCATTAACTGCTTAGGTCATTATGGAGGATTCCCTATGCTGTCAAAAGAGAAATCTGCAAAGAATAATTTGAGTTTTTTCAGCTAACTATAGTAAAGAGGGAACTGAATTTAACAACTAATTTTCAAAAATTACTTTATTTCAAAAATATATTTTCTCTTATTTTATTTGTACTTAGGAATGAAGAACACTTTCAGTTTTAGATTATTACGAAGACTATAGAAAAAGCAGTTATTTTTTACAGCTTCCTAAAGCATATGGAATGATAATATATTGTAGTACTGAAACCACTTAAGGCCAAGAGGATTGAAAGAACTACTAAGAAAATCAAAAGATAAATCATAATCATTGGCTATAAATAAAGGCATTTTCCCCTCATGCCCTTAGAGACTATTCTAGTTTTGTAGATTTTTTTCTTTTCATTCTCTCATATTTATTTTGTTTTACTTCTCTCAGTATATATACACATTTTCAAAGATGCCAAGTCTCAGCATGGCACCTTTCAAAATACAGAAGTTTTGTGGAAATATCAGGCAGGGAGCAAAGGTCCTATTTTTTCTGATGAAACTCAGTGGCAGACCTCTCACTGACTTCGAATGATCAAGCTCCGTTTCCTTACTTGTTAGTCAATCTCAGTGGTAGACTGATCCAAGCAGTAAAGGTGTTAGCACCATATGGTTCCCTGAATAATACAGCACATTCACTTTAAAGTTTGTTATTTTCAGCAACACGTTTAGACCCAAATTCTTAAACAAATACACGTAGGCTGTGCTCATCCTACCACTGTGTCCATTTTCTGACTTGTTTTTCCACTTCGTTTTTTTGTAAAGGAAGTTTTTGCAATACTTGTTTCTCTAGACAAAAATCTGAACAAATTAAAGCCCAAGTTTTTAGGACTTGGAATTCTGAATTTGTGAGAATGAGTTTTGATGAAAAAATAATATGTCAAGTTACACTTATAGAAATGGGAAACAAATATATTGTGATCTCTATGCTTAGTCAAAATAGCCATATTTTGGTTTCTAAATTCCGAATATGGATTATATTCACTACTGTTCTTCATTATATCGCCCATTCCATCCCATACTAATATAAAATTCAGTACTCAAAGTATTGTACAATCTGAACAAAGGACATATGATGGACCATGAGAATATTACCATATTCATCAGTTTTTCTTGCACAATATTGATTAAATAAAATTTTCTGTTATTTTGATTTTTTTATTACTTAATATACTCTGAATTACTCTCTTGTTCTAACATGGAAATATTTAGAAACTTTCAGTAAGTAAAAACAACATACTACATAAATCATCTAATAATGATATTTACAAACCTGATTTGTCTTAACAACATGACTCTTCTCCAAGTTTGGAAAAAGGCTAGACCCTCATAAGGCAATTACCCTAAAAGAGAACATGTTTCAATAAGACAACAGAAAAAAGATAGATATCCTTTGATTATCATCATTTGATCAAATCTATAATTTGATGACCCAGATAGGCTGTATATAAATGTGAAAGTCTGTCACCCAGTTGGACCAAAGCTGTACTGCCCATAGTGAATGATGTCACAGTCAAAAAAGACTAAATTCTACACTAAACTGGTCTTACAGTTAGACTACGGGTGGGGTGGGGAGGAAGTAATTAGCACGAAGGAACATTCTTCTAGGCAAATTCAAATCAGTGCTGCTTGAAAACATAGAAGACATAGAAGGTCAAAGACTCGTAATAAAGTCTGCATATATATTTATTACACAATTCTCTGCTTGCTTAGTCTTATTTAAGATCAGGTATTGAATACTACCTTTAAATAAACATGAAATGATCGGTGATGAGAAATATGGAAACCTGATGACATGGCCCAACAAGAGTTATCATAATTTTAACTACTCAAGCAGCTCATTTAAAGTCTGGATATAGTCAAAATACAGTCTTCACTGACATGAGCATAAGAAACCTGGCTCTGTGTTAATTCACAAGTATGAAGCCTTATTCCTGGATGATTGCTTCATCTACCATAATAAATTACAGCCAATCTGGGTCCACTGGGGTTGTATAGCAAAAAGGGACTGGTTAGCCAAAAGAAACCAGACCACACTGCTTCCTTAGCTGGAGGAAGAGTACTGCAAGTCTGATTGACAGAAACCCCACAACAAGGAGAATAATCTCTTTCATAGTGAAAAGTTTTGAAGGAAAGTAGAGGATAACAAATTCATGAGAATTAATAATTTAAAACCTAGGATGCTGTGAATTCTCTTCTTCAGCTGCTGAATGTTATAGCTTTCTGTATACTCCTAGCAATTCTTTTTAAATTCAGATTATATATTTCCACTAGGGCCTAGATTCTGAAGCGCTTATTCAGAAATTGGTTTAGGTAAAAGTCCTACTGAAGCTGCTGGGAATTTTATTTCAATTGAGACTGCGTAAATATTGAGTGTGGATTTCTGGATTTCATTCTCTAGAGTAACAGAATGTGTAAACTAGAAAGAATGACTGGAGGGTCTAGTAAGTAACCAGGCTCCTTTAAGTAATTAGTATTATTCTTACAAAAACATTTAGCACTGTGCTTCCTATGACGATTATTGTCAGGGAAAAATACAAGAGAATATATTTTTAATTTCTAAACACCTTGAAATTGAAATCTTAACTAATAAGATAGTCTTGCTGTTGTACCAATAGCTGCCCATTCTGTAGACTCTTCTTATTACCATTGTGGGTAATCCAACATAATGACCCTATACTTCTGTAATTCACACATAACTATTGAGTATAGTACTACAGTTTTAGATGCAGATGAAAATGGAAACAATTTCCCTAATGATGAAATTTAATGTACAAAGCCAATTGTGTTTCCTTGGCAAATAACCTTTAAAATCTGTGGCTGAGACAGGATTTGAACCCAAAAGTTGATGATCTGTACCATATGTTCATCACCATGATACATAGACAGATGTATATTTAAAAATTACTTGGGTTGCTTACAGGCTTTCTGACTTATAATACTAATAAATACACATGGATGGTGATCTATGAGGTATTAGTTCAGCGGAAAAAGTCTACAAGTTTTCACTCTAACCCCTTTGGGATAAAGCATGAGAAAATGAAAATACCCTTAATTTCCCATCAGTCTGCATTCAGCCAGAGAGTAATCTTCACACATCCATGATTAGGTTTGGACTGTGAGGCATTGCTGCAGCTATCCTTCCCCAGGTCACTAGAAGCCACATTTTCTTACAAGCTCTGGCACAGGTTCCTGTGTCACACAGGGCTCAACCACAACTGCAACCACAATGTCTTTAGTGGGGTTATTAGTATAAGTATGAGCTATTTATCAAGGCTAGAAAATAACATTCTGACTCTCTCCATGTACTAGTACACAGGAAGGTATGTTACAATATATTTACATAAAGCATAGTAGCTCTGGCATACTGTTAGGCAGCAGGAAGGAAATGATTGCACTAGATATACAAAGGGTATGAAATTTAGGGGCATATATTGCCCCACGCTTCAATAAAACAAGTCAACTATTTACAGAATGATACCTTGAACATGAAGATTTCTCCTTAATGTTCAAAATTCTCATCACAAATATCTTTCTCCATTAAATCTTTTCATTTATTCATCTTGCTGCTCTTTATAGAAATTTTTAAATGCTTCTGCAGACATAGAAAATTGAAATTGGCATAAAAAGAGAAGCTTGTTTCCATTTATTTCCACAACGAATTCTGACATTCTTTTCAAATTAACTTGAATTTTCTATTTGCTTATAAACTATGGAAATATTGTTGAAATTTATATATGGCTTTATATTAAACCAGTTCAACATTTAAATTTAAACATGGACCTATAGGCTCTATCTCCATACTAGCTAAATAAAAATTAAGAGAAATTCCTCTCTTCATCTGATCCTCTGATTATAGCTTTAGGATTCCCAAAACTAGTTCTTTCGAATGAACAATTGTAACTTCAAGGAAAATTATTTGGTGGGAACCATGTGATACCACAGATAATGAATTCCCTTTGCTTTCCTTGGATCTTCTTAAATTCTTTCTTCCTATGGGAATATTTATTCCAAGAGGAGAATAGGGGAAAAGCATGAATAAGAAGCCCAAAGTTCTGCCTGGAACCTCTTGGTTCACTTATGTTCATCTTCCCATTTCCTCTATTACATTATAGGCAATCTGTATACTCTCAGTTCTGTTTTGTACTTATCCAATCCACAGCAAAGCAGCAGCGTTCTACCCATCTCAAAATGGATTTTTATTCTCACAGACACCTGTACTGCAGTTGGCCTAGCCAGGTCTGAAGAAAGTCGTGTTTGCTTACCATAAGCAAAACTTAACTGCTTCTTACCCAAGCTCTATCATTAAATGTTAAGGAACATTTTCCAGTCATGTCAGGGTTTTGTTGCTTCCTCTCCTCCCCTATATAATTTACCTTGAAATTTTGTCAAAACGAGAATACATGTCAACATAAGACCAGAGATGTAAACATTCACAGGGCAACTATCTTTGCGTCTTGTCTCAGCAGTTGCTCAACTGTCTGCTCTCACTTATCAGGAGGAAAAAAAAAAAAAAAAGAAAAAGCCCTAAAGAGCTCAGTATGATGGTTCAAAAAGTTGTGCAATCTTACAGGAAAAAAACCATAATTCGCAGATCATTGTCCTAAGAATGGGCCTCTTTTACTTTTCTTTTATCCTGAGGATTTGAGAGTACAGACAAACATAGATTTTGAATGGTATCTCAATAACACAGTTAAATCTAGGATCAGATATCAACAAGAGGATTGCTTTGTGTAAATCTTTAAACTAGTCTTTTTTTCTCACATCCATATATTATAAAGTTTTCAAAATCTTTTATTAACCTGACTTGCTGGCATGCCACCACATACTATATTTGAAAAATTATTTGTAGCCATATCAAATGTAAGAAACATGTTGCTTGCTTTTTTTCTGGAAAGGGTGAGCTTGGAAAACCTCTCTGCTGTAAGTACAATAGCTGTAATTTTTTTTTCTGTAGCTTTAATTGATCCATGGATATGAATAAAGAGAAGCTAATTCTAAAAAAACAGTGGGACTAAATAAATGTTTGCTCTTCTTAATTTGTCAGTAAATCTTAAGTGTAATTCCAATAATTTTCATTAACAAGAAATGCCTACTTTCCAGCAGAATGTACTGTTACAATTGAGATTGCTGAGTTCCGTCAACCACATATTTTTCAGACTTGTATATTCACTGACAGATGTGCTTACCAAAGCATTATTGAGCTTACCTGTGCATGCACATTTGAGACCAAAATCACTGTAACTATCTTTTATCTATGAATACTTTGTTGGGGAACAGAATTAACATTCTTCTCAGCTCTTTATAAGGTTTATGTGATAAAATTATAGCCAAATAATTTCCAACCAGCTACCAATATGACTCTCTAAAACTTACTCTAAAAGTATTATTACACAAGTAACTGCTTCGTAAAAAATTCTCCCCAGTGTTGACATCATCTCAGCATAGAAAGTGGAAAAGCCATCACAAACACATTCACGATTACATCAGCTGTGACCTCATAGTTGTGGTCCTTAAGGTGCTGAGTATAGGCTGGAGAGTACCACGACATTTCCTTGTCCAGTCGTCCCTTCTCTGCTCCTCCCCAGCTCACCATGCTCTAGGCTACCATAAGATTTGCCATTACTTTTGTGACATGAGAGAAGAAAAGGCATTGTGATCAGTATCTATAAATGAAGAAATATATCAACAGATTTGACTAATGAGATAATTATTGTGAAGTATTAGCATTTTACAAGATGTTACAATATTGTTCATATAAAATGGCACAAAGAAAGCGATCAACTGCAACAAGCATTTGTTGTTTGGACATTCTTTTTATTTTTTGACAATACTCTGGTTCATCTTATCTTGAAAACATTGTAAATATTCAAAGGAAAGTTAGCATGCAAAAACACAGCACAAGGATGTCTGATTCTAAATTAAACGGTACTTCCCTAAAATCATACAGAATTGAAGCATTTAAACAAGCTCCTCTTGAAGCAGTTACAGTATTTTGATTTAGTTTAACAGTAACATCATTAGTCCTTTTTCTGGTTCATTAAGCAGCAAAAGACTAATCACAGGCTGTCTAGATTTGAACTAAAGCTTCCCAAAATATCGGGGCTGTTTCAAAAACAGAACATAAACCCATTTAATCAGAGATGTCTTTCAGGTTACTTAACACTAGGCTCCCCTACACATCCTTCAATTACTCACATGAATGTCTTTGCTCATTTTAACTGTGTGAAAGCTGACAGTTTGTGGCAGGACCTCAGGTTGGCCCAAGGTTTCAATTAAACCTGCCTGGACTTTCTGCCTTTAGAACAGGTAACCAAAAAACTTCTAACTGCAGAATAGCAAGATGTTTCCAAAATACATATTTTAGATAGAGAAAAGCCAAAGTGGCTGGACTGCATGGTATAGAGAAAGGCCAAACTGACCAGGGGCCAAGCAGAAGAGAAGAAGGGGTTTGTGAACAGCTGTGTCTGCCAGAATTTCACGCTCTGGGCTGGTTCCAGGTGCTCTGCCCCATTACAGCAAGCTGCACAGACTCTCAGTGCATTCTCATAGAAGCTGCAGGTCCCTAGCTCCTTCCTGATGACAAATGTGGGCTGTCAGCTTCCCTTGGCCAAGGCCATCCCTCAGCCACCTGTGTCTCCTGAATCAAAGGCAACAGCCAGGAGGAAAATACATAACATGATGACATGCTATTGCCTGTTGTCCTGGGTTCAGCTATAGCAGTCATTTTTCTCCTTCTTAGTAGCTGGTGCAGTGCTGTGTTTTTTAACTTTCAGCCTGGGAACAACGCTGATAACACTGATGTTTTTAGTTGTTGCTAAGTAATGTTTATTCCAACCAAGGACTTTCTCAGTCTCATGCTTTGCCAGGGAGGAGGGGAAGCCGGGAGGAAGCAGAGACAGGACACCTGACCCAAACTAGCCAAAGGGGTATTCCATACCACAGCACGTCATGCCCAGTATATAAACCAGGGGGAGTTACCCGGAAGGCCCAGATCACTGCTCGGGTCAGGCTCGGTATGGGTCGGCGGGTGGTGAGCAATTGTATCCTCTCCCCTTGTTATTTCACTAATCATTATTATCATTGGTGGTAGCAGTAGTGGTTTTGTATTATACCTTAGTTGTGGGACTGCTCTTATCTCAACCCGTGGGAGTTACATTCTTCCGATTCTCCTCCCCATCCCTCCGGGAGCGGGGGGAGGAAGGGGGGGAGTGAGCGAGCGGCTGTGTGGTTCTGAGTTACCGGCTGGGCTCAAACCACGACACCTGTTCATTTGGCACGCGGAAGAGAAGCGTCAGCTGCAAGAACTGCTCAAGGTCCCTTTCCCAGGTCATGCCACTAGCCCAGGCCTATATGTTTTTGGCTCCAGGTTTGGACTCAGGTGGCCACCCAGGTTTGGACAGGAAGGTGGTGAACACCCCAGTGCCACCTTTCACAAAGTCCCATACCCTTTGGTAACCAGCCCTGTGAGGTGTGCAGATGAGCCCCAGCACTGCAGGATGGGTGGGAAGCATGAACAAGGCACCAGGAGCATCCAGGCCATGGAGTACACTGAGAAAACGGGGTGTTGCAGCACCGGCCAAGCGGACTCCCTTTGCACAGACACGAGGTTCACCAGCATGGGGCACCTCGCTGAGATACACTCACAGTTAAAAAAAACCAAAAGGCAGTTTAACACAGTCATGGATACTAGGTAGTTTCAACTCGGTGTCTGTGGGAAGCTTCTGAGATCCTCTCACCAAGCTGCTGCCACTGGAACCTGAGGAAAAGGCTGGGGAGGTGAACCAGGATACCTGAGCTGGAGTCAAGGTGCTCATGAGGCCTCCCTTGGCACCAAGGAAGGTAAGAGAGGCAAGCGCTCAGCAGCACTGATCTAAATCTGACACACCTGAACTATATTAAAAGAGGCAGTCCAAAAATTTACTGCAGAATCAAAGTGATACTAAAATCTTTCATATGAATATACATTTTTCCCTTATATCATTCAGTTTACAATGCATCCACATATGCTTTCTAGAAAAGACTAATCTTTTTACCCTTCAAATAAAGATAGTCATTGGCATCTAATTGCAATAATAAATTTTAAATTACTTTTTATGTGTCTATAATGTAACTATGTTGAAGATTTCAGACGAGACCAAACTAGACAGGTGGATGATTTTTTTCACTGTATATTTTCAAATGTTAATAGTATCATTTGCATGCTAAAGAAATGAAATTTTGATTTTACAGAGGCCACTAAGGATTAATTTAATGATTTGGATAGAGTTTAGTCTGCTTCACAGAGGGAGTGAAGGTTAAAAGGTACATCTTGCTAAATATTTAAAATCTTCAACCTTTTAGGTGTAGAACCAACTGATTTGAAGTCCACAATTCTGTTACCTACATAGGAAAGTTTTAACTTGCTTAAAATTTATATTTTTGATCTGCAAATCCTGAAGTGTTGTACAGGACTGACTTTTTTATGTAATGATTTATAATAACATTTTAAAACTTCACTTGATGCATTTTCAATACCCGTATCAAATTCCCTAAGACTTTCTGTTCCCATCAAGAAAAGAGAATACTTCTCTCTGCAGCACTATCTTTCAGTTCAAGATACAGCCTCACTCATAACCAAATGTAGCTGTTGAATAGCTCATTCTAGTATCTTACAGAAAAAAATAGATAACAAGTTATTGGTAAATGAATTCTTGGACCTTCTGTATACATTGATTAGCTGACATCTGGTATTCCCCTCACACACTGTCAAAACACAGAGCCAGTCCATATGCATGAAGTTTTTGGCAGCAAAGCACTCTTTGTAGAGAATTGGGTTCCTTTTTCTATGAGATGAGTTCTCCTTTCACTACGCATGATACATTACAAGAAATCTGTCAAAAATACAACGAAACTGAGTCATCTTTGTAAATATCTCCACAGGACATCTTTAGATTAGTTTCTAAGGAATGTACAAGTAATTTACAATTACAAGCAAGACTGTAGCTTCTTGAATATATGCAATGATCTTATAAAACAAAGTAACAAGAATATTTGGTCATTCAGGAAAAAACATATAAAGGACAATAGCCTAAAGAGAAAAGCTGCGGGCTACAGCTGATTTGCACCACAGAAAGACATTACTGTGTCATGCCTAGCATTGATGCTCGTGTACTTCAGGTGCATTGATCTGGTGTTTGCTCACTAAGTCTTAGCTCTTTCCAAGTAGTACCTTTCCTGACCCATAATGTCTCAGACAGATTTTCAGACTTAGAGGCTTTCATGACTTCTTGTTTAGAGGGTTTTTTTGATAATAAGCTAGAAATTCTACAGTTTCGTCTACTGTGTTCTACTCATTGTCCAGAATTTCAAGATAATTCTCTTCTCATAACCCGTAGCTCTGTGAATTACTTGGGAGTTACACCTATTCAATTCAATGGGTGAACACTGCAGGGCACCATGTTGAGTGAGTAAGGTACAGGTAAGCTATTTGTAGAGGAAGGTGCCTCTTCAGCAACAACACCATAAACAGGATAATATGTTCTAAAGGGCAGATTCTATGTAAATTAAAACATATGACAATGTCCCCTGCAAGAGCTCCAAAATCAAGAAAAATTGGCACAGGTAGATGTGCCAAAAGATTTGCTCTTTTTCAGATGCTTTAGAAAAATCCAGCTGGGTGTATACCTGCCTCTTCTAAAAACAGTTCTCTGGTCTTACCACCCCCAAAGTAACATAAAAATATACTGTCATATGAAACTGAATTACAATTACATGAGATTATATATATATATTATTATGAATATTCTATGTGTAATATTATATATTTAATATATTACAACATAGTTCTAGTGGGCTAATCTTAAACACTGATCAAAACCAACCGAGTATTTGAAATACAGACACTATTATTGAATTCTGTTTATATGGATTCACTGTGCCATTCCCAAATACTGATTTCCATACATTCTTCTCACAGCAGCAGCCAAAGACAAAGGTGAAGAACTATCTTCTGCGGCTGAAGTACACATAGGTAGTCATGCCTTTGGCATAAGCTTAACAGGAACAATCATGATGCTTTTGAATCATTTTTAATATCTGTCAGAAAATTAGACTATTGAACTTCAATATTTTCTTTCTTACTAAGACTTCAATTTTACTTCTGGAAATACATTCTGGGAGTGATTTTTACAAAAAAGGTTTTGATGAAGAAGTTCATCACATCAAGGAAATTCAGGACAATCACAGTAATTAATTAGTAATAATTAATTTTAAATAGTATAAGGGGGTTTGGTAGAGATACTGTTATTATACTATATGCTCCCTCCTTCTAATGCAATAGATATTAATTCTTTGTCTTGTTATTAAAATGAATATTTCTAGATTTTTTTATTTAAAAAAGAAATCAAGATTCTTATTCTTTAAAAGGAAAAAACACACAAAACCATTCTGCCTGCCAGAATTTGAGTCAGCTACAATATGCTGTATGTTATACCTTGATAAAGTCCATGAGCCAGGAACTGCCACAAACAGAATCACAAGTTGAGTCATCAAAATGGGCTGAATTAAGTGGTTAAAAAATCTTCCACTTTAAAAAAAAAAAAAAAAAAAACCCAAACAAAAAAAACAAAAACCAAAAAAAGACTGCTTCTAATTTCCTGACTAAAGTCATTGTGATTTGCAGATGGATGGCAGAGCTGGCTTGATATTAAATACATCAGGTTAGAAAAATCAATGGCTGTTTGTGGATACTAAAATTAAAATTTTGGGAACAGAGATATGAGGCAAGGTTCCAAAAGCGCCCTATAAAGAACTTATGGACCTAGAGCTGCCTTTATTTAAACAGCCAGAGAAATATTCCTACTCCTGTCTTTGGCAGAGGCAACAGCAATGTCCACTGGTCATTTAATTTAATCCCAACTATGCAATTCCTTTAAAATATAAATTCACTTTAATAAATATAAAAAAACCCTAGACCTGATTGTCTCTCTACTTATAGCAATGGAAAGTAGGAGTAGTTTTGTTAAATGCAGGTAAATTATAGCAGATGAAAGTCTGGCACAGCCAAACTTACTATCTGATCAGTAACATCAGGAAAATATGGAAAAACAGAAACCCAAAGCACCCATCAAACAACCTTGTGTGCACAAAAGCAAATTATTATTGCATTGTATTGAGACTGCCAAAAATACCTCTGCAAACCTAGAAATGTTTTTTGAAATAGTTGCTCTAATCTAAATTTGGTTATCAGTACTTTCATTTTTGAAGTCAGCAACTGGTAGAGCTGATACTAAAAAGCACACAAAGTAAACCAGAGTTAGCACTCTATGAGCTAAAACTGCAACTGGCTCCAGGAGGCTAAGTCCCAGCTTTATTCCATGTTGTCCTTGCCTGCTTTAGAGAATGAGGTAAAACCATCCTATCTACTCATAATGAATACCTGAGATATAAGGGTGTGGGTAAGCCTCCAGCAGCAAACTATACTCAGGATTAGTGGGGAAAAATCCTCCCCTTCCTCCCTCTCCAAGTGTTTTCCATAGAAACTGAAGATTTTCTGCCTTTAAACTCTGTTTCTCTGGACATGTATTCTCCTTGTCCTAATTTCACCCTGCTCCAGATAGCAGAGAACCCTGGAGAATAGAGAGAATCCTAAATTTAATCAACTTCTGATCACTCCCAGTATTTAAGGAACATAGAATGAATCCAGAAACCAACTCTCAATTCTGTGTTATTGAACTTGCCTAAATGCAGAAGCACATTGCAGAAATTGAATGCTTCATGATGGGGATCCAGCATTACTGAGAGCTCAGCCACACATGACAACTCATAACAATAATGTTAGCATCTCAGTATGGAAAGTGTGATCTGTCATATTTGAAATATTGTGTCTATATTCAGCATTCGTATTTCACTTCAGTTACAAAACAATGTTTTGCAAATTTGTTTTTAAACGACTGTATACTGTGGATATTTCTGTTAAAATATGCTCTAAACTCTAACATTTATGATGAATGCATTTCTGCTTCCATGAGAACATAGAAGCATGCATGTTGTGAATGAATAAAAATGCTAACCAATATTTAGCAAATTCAAATTAAATGTTGATTTGAAAAGCATGGGGGAATAAAATGTCATCAAGATCAAGACCTACTGCTTTTGTGAAACAATCCTTCCATAAAAATGTGGATTTACTGTTCTGCAAGACAGATTTCATCAGTGCCTCCATACCAGATAACAGCTGCACATTTAACATCACTTGTTTGTATAAAAAGATTTTATCTAGCTTTTGAATTCGATAGTCTTATTGTGCAATGACATATCCTTCAGCTGAAATCGATTAGCAAATATATCAGATTCCGTATCTAAAGTAGTCATTATAGGGAAGCTGACTCTTCTGTCAAATTTAAATGAAGAAAATTCATGAGGTTCCACTTTCGTCACTAACAGCTACAGCACCAAGTCAATAAAATAAACTACCAGGTAACTTAGCACCTAACAGATTGGAACACTGAGAAGCAATGAAAGACGATAGCTTGGGCCTTGTAAAACCTCTTCATTTTGATTTTTTGTGCTTTCCTTTATGTTTTGTGATTCTACAAAGGAACATTTACAAAAAACAGATGTTTGGAAGACATTTCAGTCATCTACTGTACTGCTGGACCCCACCATCAATCCTCACAGTTTTCAGTTCTGTAAGTCTCCATCACTGAAATTCCATAATTTACAAGGCAGTCATTTCCAACATCAAAACTGTCTAGTTTTGATACTAACAGGATTATTCCCCATGCCTAACATCAGTCTTTTTTGCTACAATGTACAATGATTATTTCCTGTCCTATTCACTGTGGACACGGAGAATGCATCATTCTCTTCTGCTTTGCAGCAACATTTTATATCTTTGAAGATATGTCCCTCTTAAGTCTTCCCCCATTGGTTCAATTTTTCTTTGTAAAGCTTGTATTTCTATATACCTAATAGTTTTCTATTCTGTAGTATTTTTCTTTTTGTCTGTATCTATCTTTAATTGCAGTGTGCAAACAACTGCACTGCAGCTAAAGCTTGCTTAATAACTCCAAAAATTTACCTCATACATCTGGGAAGGTGCATTTCTACTTATACCAGCTTCACAGCCTTATCTGGATCACATTTCCCTAGACTGCTTATGACATATCTTTCTAGCCACTGCAAAAGTAGCAAGTTTGCCTTTTTAGACAAATTAGAGCCATGTTCAGCTCATAATCCACCTGAAGCCCATGGCCCCTTCCTGCAGAACATCTCGGTAGCCAGCTGCTCCTGCTTCCACGCACACAGAGCATAACCATCAGACTTCACCCCTCTTCTTCACAGTATTTTTCCAATTTTTCAAGATAATTTTTTGATTCCGTTTCCATCCTCCAACATATCCAAATTGTCTCCCAGATGTGCTTCAGAATAAAAAAGCTGAGACACCATTCTATCCTCTAGCTCACTCATTAAAAACTAAATAAACGCATACAGAAAAGAATCAGACCCAAGACATAGCTGAACAGCCCTGTACAACACTGCAGTCCATTTTGACTCTGGATCACCAAGTGACTCTCTGGGTATAGGTTCCCAATCAGTTCTGCACCTGTCTGTAGTAACTCCATTTACATTGTGCTTCCCTAGATTATCATGGAATTATTTTCCTTAAAAGGTCATTGTAACTGCTTTTTCAATTGAACCAGCCTTTCAGAAAAAAGTCATTTAGGAGTTCTCTGTGGCACTTCAAAACTATCTTTGTGAAATACCTTGGTTTCTTTAGTACAAATTTTGAAGTTTTTTGTTTGCTTGGGAGGACCAGGTTGTTTCTGCTCTGAAAGGTAAGAACCTTTCCAGAAATTGCAGGCTCTTTTTTTTCTTGGCTCTCCTCATTCAAACTACCTCCAACTTTAATATTAATCAGCCAGAACTTATCTAGCAGGTATAATAAAGTCTACAAAAATACCTCTCTAAAACTTTTTTCTCTATTATGAACTAAAAGAAGAGACATCATATGATATAATGAATATGACTAGCTTGTACCTACTATATTCCCTTCACAGCTCAGTCACTTAAACCTCCCCCTTATCACACCATCCTGTGCCTTGAGTTACTCTGTCCACCGCTGACCAACAGTTTCTCCCTGATGTTTCCAGTTTGGTAGTTCATAGTGCTCACATTGCTTTTCTCCTAGCTGTCGCCCAAAGATCACATTACTTTGACAGGACTTTTGTCTTTCTTGCTATCAGCCTTGGAAAAGACATGTACATATTTGATACACAAAGCATTGCCTTTTTCCTTACATGTCTTTTTGCCTTATTTTTTGGTTTATTTTTTTCTTCAGAGTTTGTATTCCTCATGCATTAGGATACCTGTCACATGAGTTACTCCATAAAACCAAATATTCTTTGCTTTCTAACAAAGACATCAAAGGTGATCTGAAGATCGCCATCATTCTCTGTCTCTTCTTTGAGCTTATCAAATTAAAAAAAGAAACAAAAAACAACAAACCAAAAGAGAAAAGTTGTAGTCTGTAGCACTGCACTGGTCCAGGGACAACCCCACTTGCTTACAGATTCTTATCATCCTCCTCCCATAGATCCTAATTTAAAGCTCTTCACTGGACTGAGGAGGCTCATGAACATTAGTGTAATTTCCAAGCTGAACCGAGGGATGGTGCTCCAGCAGAAGAGCAAACAAAAATGAGGACTTCAGATAAAGCACTGTCACTTTACCTGGTTATTCACTATCTGCTACTTCTTTCTGCTTTATCACACCTGACATATGAAAGAAAGAAAAACGTAGTAACACGCACAACTGAGAAAATTAGAAGCAACTCAGTGGCCACAATCCCCTAGTCTTACATGCATTTTAGGATTCCATTGACAGTTACACCAGCACGATATTATTTACAACACTTTTGCATTTACTTAAATTCTTTCTCAAACTCATGAAATTCCTTTCTTGTTAAAAACAGAGGAAGGAAAAAATTCATATTCAGGAGATACTTTGCAAAATGCATGTATAGATACTTACTAGATATTGATTTAATAACTAAGAGAATGAGGTGTTTGTATGTAAGGCATGTGAAAATATTTATTGACACGAAGTAGTTAAGACAAAAATACTGATTTTTTACATGGCAAGAAAGTTTAACTTTCTACTACATTATACATCCATAATGCCCAATGCCTGAAAAGACATACTTGATAAGCCCAAGTTCTTTTCCCATTACTCTTTTTTTTCAAGAAAAGATCATAATGAAATAACTATTTTATCATTTGAAACATCACTTTCACCTAGAGACTCCACAGATGGAGCCAAGATTGAAGCCAGACTTTTAATAGAAACTCATGGACAGAAAACCCCATTTAAAAGACTGCAAGCAGAAACTCCTCTTTTCAGTAATTGTGAAGTTCAAGACAGGAGTACCACCCCCACACATATTTCCAGATCTCAAAAGCATCCAAATAAGCTTATGCGTCAGCTTCCCAACCTTGCAACAGAAAAAATTTAAAGTAAAATTCTTGTCTTTCATTGACTTGAATCAAAGAAAATTTCGAAAAGCCACATCTTATCTAAATTTAGCTTCTGCCACACAAAATGTTTTACTAAATTTCTCAGTCCATTAATGCTGTAAGAGAGACCACAGTATATACTAAAATACAGCAAAATAAATAACATTGAAAATGAAGGTGCAGATGCAAAAAAAGAGCAATAATTTTGTAGTAAAATAACCCTGAAAGTCTGCACACAGACAAGGTAAATGGAAAAGCAGGCAGAACTTTATACTTCCATTTCCATTCAAGTCTGAGATTTTTCTTATAGGATCAGCATTACCTTATATATTGCTTTTTCCTCACATAGGAAACTAGCCTGGGGCTGATATGGACATTATTTATGCATGAGGTTGAAGAGTTAAGGCACCAGCCCCCCACCCAAAGCCTCCAGGACAGGCCACCCCAGCCCTGGCTACTGAAGCGGGCTGGCAGGAACACCTCCTGCAGCCCCTGAAAGTCCAGCCACAGCTCAGAGCTCTCAGCCTCACATCAGGGTCTCTGTGCTGTGCAAAAGCAACTTGAGAAGTTTGGAAATCTTGTTTCTTAAGCAGTTATACTTGCTTAGCAACCAGGAGAGAAAAAGACTACCATCATCCTTTTATATGTGTTTTTTTGTGGTCATCATATTATGAACAAGCAAATGGATTATTTAGCAAACAAATAAAACAACCCTTATTACAGTGACCGCTCCACAGCTACAGAGTGCCAAGAGTCCACATTAGTTTTCTGCTTCTTGCCTTACTTTGATTAAAAGCTACAACCACTAAATCTGATGATGAAAATCAGAGGAAACCAAAACTGCTTACTTAAGCCAATTAAGCCAACCTAATTTTCACCAGCTGAGGATTTAGCCTCAATTTTTATTCCTTTAAATTATCACTGAAATAACTCATTTATATCCACATATTTATAATCACTTTCTCTGTATTCCATGACCTCAGGGTGGTTTATGAAATCCATTTTTTATATTAATCTGGTACCACCACTGATGCTGAAAAGTATGATCACTGTTCCTCTGTCTGCTTTAAAGCCCATTTAGATAGGTAGTCATCCTAAACAGAAAAATCATTTATGTGATAAGACTATTAATTTATTTTTATTTTGCTCTACCTGTGAAAGACAAAGTATGAATCATGCATACAAACAGTGATAATTATTCAGCACCATCACAGCTGATATTGTGCTACCTTAACCACACCCCTCATGAGGTAGTTATTTCCCAGCACACCTTTATACCATAAAATAAGATTATGCTATTGAAATAAGTTTCTGTAAAACAGAAAACACTGTTATTTCAGTGATCTGAAGAACATGGCAGTTTATGAATACTACAGCTTGCTCTATCACTTCTTCAAAATTACAATTACTGCCCATCAAAGTAGAAGTCTGCAGGACCCTAGGATCTCTACAATGTCTTCATGTGAAGTACTTTATGCAGCACTTCACAGTGCTTTGTGTTTGATGTTTTCAAAGTCAGTTGCTTGTGTCAGTAGTTTTGCCTTTTAATTATTCAACATTTGCCTTTCCTGGATAGGTCATAGGAGCTAGTGACTTTATCTGATACTATCATAAGGCCAGATAAAGATTCTGAAACTGAGGCAGGATGATGATCTTTACACAAAACCTTAGAACTTCACAACAACTGGATTTCTCCAGTTTAGAGGCACACAGCAGCCTCTAGAAGAACAGAATAAAGCTGGGAAGCTGTCATTACTTTGAGGTTTCACAGACTACCTACCTTCCTTGACTTCTAAGTACAAGAACGCAGCAGGGTGACTTGTCTTCCTGCCACCAGCCTGTTCCACTATTTCACCTCTTCAATCTTAAAAGCACAGCGTGTCCCCAATGCCTCCAACAGTAGCTCTGATGTCCCCAACACAGAGTCAATCATCTTTCAATACATGATGCACTCTGGCACAAGCCCCAGGATTCACAAGAAAAGGACACTGCAAAGGAAGGAGGTGAGGACTCCTCTCAAAGGCAGGGAGAACTGAAGAGACCACATGCAGAGTGTCACACTGGAGCTGAGAAAAGAAACACCTGAAAGCTCTATAAATTACTAAATGGAGAAACCTGGGACAACGAATTGAAATAGTGCTTAAACAAAAGGTTACATTCAGGAAGAATTTTGCGCTGGTTTTATGTACAAGATGTCTGTTCCTTGGGGCCAACAGCATATCCAAGGTAAACTATTAGATGGGGCAAATTAACACCTTTCACCTCTAAATTTGTCACTTTCTTTTCCTCTCAGTTCTGTTCCCTCTTTCTGCTTTGGCTTATTAGCCTTCAATTACTATAGGTTTCCAGGTAATAATGCCCAGTCTCTCAGTTTCACAACATTTGGTATTTCATAAATCTGAGCAAAGTTTTAAATGCTAGAATCTGGTGATTTTTGAGAAGGTCAACTTTCAATTTACAAGAAAAAGAAAAAATCCTTATAACTAGAGAGAAAAGCTGAAAACACATCCCCTGAAAAAGCTCAAAACTCCGTTAGAAAGAAGAGGAAATTTCTTAAACACCCTGTAAGTTATGGGCTCAATTTTGAGGTCCTTATTAATTTTTGCACATTTGCCAGTGGCTACATTTTCCCTGTATAGTTTTCTGCCTTATTTCTAGCTCATCCAGCTGCATTCCAAAAAAAGCAGATTAGAAGCAGTAAAAACACAAGTTGTTTGCATTTTTTTTCCCATCATACCCTCTTCTCTACTATTCAGGTTTGACTGCTTCCCATGTAAGCTCACGCAATGTTTTTGTACACTTTCCCTAGCACTATGAAAAAAATAAGTTGCAACGAAAATCACAAGTAATTGTTATTTCTATCAGGAACAAACAAGATCTAATCATCCCTTCATTTTATTGGGGGTGGGGGTGGTGGTGGGGAGACGGACATGACATGGACAGGACCTTGCAATTGTAATAAATGTCATGTTTATGTGATGAGAGCACATCCTTGCAGGGATGTTCATTTCACTGGAGAGTACAGGGTAACTCCTGCCCAGGACAGCAGCATCTCCTGGACTTCCTTTGTCAGCTTTCATTTTATGACCAGAGGTTCCCAAGTGTTACAGTAACTAAGTTTCAACTACTAAAACTATGAAACTTTTTTTGCATTTCCCTATGTACAATGATAAAACAATGCTACTGCTTGTTAAATCCACTGGAATCCTCTCTTTAAATGAGAAATGTTTAATTCTTCTCAAAATTATGCTTTACATGCAGATGAATTTTCACAGAAGAGTTCATTAATGAGGATGCTCTTTTTTTTTTTTTTTTTTTTTTAAAGCAGTTACTGTCAATTACAAAGTTTCTGAAATCACAGTTGACAACAACTTTGTATTTTTAGTCCTAACATTTTATATTGGCTGTATGCTGTTCTGGCAGTCATAAAGCATGAGTTCAGGGCTTCATAATCTCTTTGTAATCACTATTAAAATCATGATAGTTGTATTCAGAGCAAGTCTATTCATATGTGCACTGAGTGAATAATTCTGTAAATTCTCTCCTTTGATACATTTGGGGAGAGGGGTGTTGGTCCACCTTCACGTAGAATAACTACTGCTTCCAGGAAAGACATGCTCAGTTTTGCGGAAACATCATCACCTCTGTAATGATTTGGAGGGTCAGTCCTGTAATGTCGTCCTGCACCCCAGTACACCACAGCACTAATGTGTTCCACATAATAATTGCTGAGTCCTCAGGCTAAAAACCAGTTATTGCTTTTCTTTCAGCTCATTCTCTTCTTATGCCTGGATCCACTTTTGTGCAGAACAAGATCATTTGTGTTTGGAGCTCATTCCCCTTTGTTTTATTACCTACCTTGATAGCACCTGGGTCATTCTTGGTGCTGTACAAACAAGAGATAATAATGCATTACATTCACTTTCTTTGGTGGAAGGCAAAGATTCAGAATGATTCATCCCCCTCATCCCAGAGGCAATGATGTGTCCCTGAACAGATGAAATCATGCGGTTTTGGCTAGGCAAATTCTTTCAAAGAAAGCCAATTAGTTTAGGATATATTTGTGGGAAGAACGCTTTTAATCACAGCTTTTAGAAGGCTAAACTTTGGTGTTAAATAATGGAGAGAGAGACAAAGCAATATTGATTGTGTGGGCTGATGTAAAAAAAATTCATCCATTTGAGAATCTGAAGGTCATTTTACATTGTTACATATTATACTGGTATATTCATGTTGTCTTGCATGTTCAAAATTTCCTTTCCCTTTATCTATCAATAGCTATTCTTCCTTCAGTCAGTGAAATGATACATGGTAAATTGTGACTTAGACTGCCTACACTATGGATGGAATTTATATACATTTTTCTTTCATAATCTGATCAAGTCTTGGTAAGATACATGGGTTTTCAGTAACAGCAAAACAGAAGATGAGTAAAACAAAACCAGAAACCAGTCCAAAATACTTTCACATGGTGAAAATTAGCAGCAACTCTGATTCAGTGGAGTTCAGTGGTGCTCTTATAAAGCTGTAATAAGAAAGATCAGAACACATGTGATTTAAACTTAGCTCTTTTGGAAATAGGTGTATTTTACTGACCAGTCTTTATAAAATATGTCACAAATAGTTTTCTTTGAAATTTTCTCTAAATCCTAACTGAGCTTAGTAAAAAAATTAGAGTTGCTATTCTATAGTGGATACTGAAGTGTGGGTCTGTAATCAAACAATGCATGAAGATACCAGATCTGTGTCACTTTACGTTTTTCAAAACATTTAATTTACATGTGACCACTTTGATATTTATTACAAAAATAATAAAAGAGCTGAAAAGAACTTTAAGAAGTCATCCCATTTATGTCCTGAAACTTGATACAAGGTCAAGTATAACTATGCTGCCCATGCAAGATATTTGTCTAACGTATAATTAAAATTCTGCAGTAAAGGGCATTTCACAGCCTCCACATGTAGCCTTCTTCACTTCTTAAATATCCGTATAATTAACACATTTTTTACTTAATCTAAATCAGCTTTTCTTAAAATTAAGGTAATTACTCCCTTTTTCATAGCCTTTTAATTCTTAGAAACTATTAAAACTTCTTCCTCTAGCCTCTTTCTGGGCTAAACAAATACAATATCTTAGCTCTTAGTTTTCAAACATTTTATAAACCTTACATATATTGTGTGGTATTACATATATATTTAGTGTCAACCCTGAAATTATAACACTGCAATGAAGTGTTTTGAGCTTGCTGAAACAAAAAAAAAATTTACAATATTGCATTAAATTTTTTATTACGAGGCATGTTCCTGTGAAAACCTGCAATAGCTGTCATTTCTTCAGTCAGCATTTTCCATTGGAAAACAAAGCACCAGAATAAAATCAAATCCACA
This sequence comes from Strigops habroptila, assembly GCF_004027225.2. Taxonomy (NCBI): domain Eukaryota; kingdom Metazoa; phylum Chordata; class Aves; order Psittaciformes; family Psittacidae; genus Strigops; species Strigops habroptila. The sequence goes on from NC_044284.2 coordinate 13,193,135, forward strand.
GGACTTGCTTTGTATTGGCAACATTTAGAAGGCCCAAGCATACTCTTGGATATAGATTATTTACTAAAACTAGGTATTATTTGTTGTAAACATTAAAAGCTTGGCCTTGCATCAGGCAATAATCTGTTCAGATTCAAGTGTCATCAAAACTGTTTGTCCTAACAGTCCTACGTCCTGGTTCCACTAGTGCTAAATCACATAGATCTTTCTGAAATTACCTTTTCTACCTAACCAGACTCTTGAAAAAGACAGTACTGCTTCATTAAAAAAAAAAAAAAAAAAAAAAAAAAAATTGTAGGAATGCACTCATTCAAATTTAGTCATCTCTCTCACCAAAAATCAAGGGTTTTGACTGACAAAAAAAGCCTGCCCCTGAACAGTTTTCTTTTACAAACCTGGACTCTAATAGAATTTTACCAAGACAAAAGCCATTACTACTTCAAATTTCTGGTCTGTTCTGCCATAAATCATACATTTATATAGCAACCTTCTTTCTTTACAGGTTCAAAGAGGAAAAGAAAGGAACTGGACAATTTTAGATATATTGGCTTAATGTCAATGTACAGAAAAAAAAATCTGGAACTTTTATTAAAAAGTATTCATAAGCATTTGCACAGTAACAAGGAGATTAACAGCAGCCAGTGTGTTTGTCAAGAACAAATGTCAAATCAGTCCAATTTCCTTTCCAGACAGACTGCACGAACAGGAAAGGAGTAGATGCCATACACCTTTGTGTTTGGTAAAGTTTTTAGTAAAGCTTTTGACTCAGGTTTGCATGGCACCCTCATAGGGAAGCTTTAGAAATATAATGCAAGTGAAATTGCTACTAAATGGATGCAAAAATAGGTAGGTAACTGACACAGAGTTGAGAGGGACTGCAGGTAACCCTGACAAACAGGATTACAATTTGAAATAATCTTGACAGAGGAAATACTCTTAAAAAGACAACAAAATTCCAAAGTGACAAATACAAGTTGCTGCATTTGGGCAGGAAAGATGCGTTGCCAGAATCAAAGCGCCTGCCCACGGAACCATATTACAGAGAAGGTTCTAGGAGCTGCTGCAAATTCATATACCAAAGTGGAGTCAATAACACCACAAATGCTGTTTCAGGGTATATTAGGATAAACAAAGCCTGCAAAACACACAACCTGGAATTCCTCCCATCTAACCTAACAGTTGCCTGTCGACATTATTTACACAGGTTCTTATCATTTTGAAGACTCTGAGATCACATAAAAATAAAAAAAAAAAAAATAAAAAAATGATGAGCCTTTAGTTTTTTACCTGCAGCTGGCAGTTCCAATGAAGTGATCCTCTCTTCAAAGTGAAGGGAATGAAACAGTTGTAGTCACTTGGAAATGTATCGCTTGTATGAGTTACTGAAACCCTTTCAATATTTATTCATGCACCCTCGTTTTTATCATCATTACAAGTCCAGAGTAATAAAAAATTGATCACAGAGCTAATAAAATAAAATTACTATGTGTTGTTTGTCTTAGTTGGTCATAAAATCTGACCAAAAGGATTAGGCCCCAGATATGGAGTAATCAAGTAAAAAATTGATGTCCTGTTTGGCATTAGAATTAAGTGAGCAAGGTACAAGGGAATGCTCCTGCCAAGTAAGAGGAAAAAAAACCAACCCACAAACTTTAAAATTCAAGCTTTTCTTGCAAAGATTATGTAGCTCCTTTGACCTATTGTGTAAAGTGAACTGATCTAAGTGAATAAGCACTGAAAAATTTGGGATAGGTCAGACTCTTAGTTCTTTTGGGTTTTCTAACTCTCATTTACCATATTTCAGTCATCTCCCTTCTAAATCTGATCTTTTCAAGTAGGTCAGATAAAGTATATCTGTCGCACTCAAGTTCTTGTGGGCTGATCCAACCTGACCCTAAAAATCAACAAGTCTGAGTCACTGCCTATGCAATCGTTTTAAATCTATTACGGAGCCAGCTTCACTGAAGATGGTACAGAAAGCTAGAAATTGGGGCTGTGAACTCTGCAGGTTGTGTTTCTATTCTCACCTTCACCAGGGAGGCTTCTTCTGGGGCAGAAAGCAGTATCGCTTCTTTGGTGCTCAGGAGGGAATGCATGTGGGTCTGATGATATCTGTCTGCAGCCATGAAAATCTGCTGACGAGTTGTACTCTGTGTCTGCTGCAAGCGCTCCGACTCAGCTTCCCTGTTTATTCTCTTCTAGGTATCTGATTTATTGTTGCATGACTTGAACCTGGCGGTCCACTAAGGCAGAGAAGAGGGACAGTTTTAGAGGTGAGGCTCAAATATACGTCCTTAAAGAAAAAAAGTAAAAATAACATCTGAAGAATGTGGTTCAGCAAAACAATCTTTCATTTTATACCCGCTGAGCTGGAGCAACCAGAGTGTCACTATGTGCCAACAAACAAACAAATGCCCTTGCCCCAGGCACCATGGGCTATTAAGACACCTGAATAGTGTGAGTTTGCCACTGTCCAGTCATCTTAACACACCTTTGCAGCCTTGCGTTTTTTAATACATTTCAAAGGGTCAGTTGGCTTCTTGCTGAATACTCTCAACAGAAAAAAAAAAAAATTAAAAAAATGCTTTTTTCTTTTTAGTGACATCCAGATTTTCCCTGATATGCAGATGAAATTGGCTCATAGCATGACTATCACCTTTTTTCACACTAAGTCATGTCTTACTCTTTACGCAAACACTGTTGAACTCCTATTATCAATACCCTTTCACACTGGTAAACCAGCAGAATTTAGCTTTTAGTTAAGATATTAAAAAAAAAAAAAACCAGACCAAAAATCAGTCCCATCATAGACAATGGTTAAATACTAAGTACTATCCCATTCACAGCTACTCCATTCCATGGAAGTCACACAAATTGTCAGGTCGTATAATTCAGCTAAATAATTAATCTAAGAGTGACTTGGTCTAAAATACAAATGCTATTCAGCAGCCCCACAGTTATTTTCAGCCACTGAAAAAGCTGACTGTCAATGACAATTGTCATACCCTACCTTATTTAATAAAGACCTTGGACAGTAAAAGAAAAAAGCTATACTGCATTATTTTTTCGGAAAGCTCTGGAGTTTTAATGTTTGTTGATGCTATACATTTAATTGAATAGAATTTGGTGATAAAAAAGATGAAATATTTTGTAAACTGTGTTGACATTTTGTGGTTGGTGGGGAGGATACTTCAATAAAACAGGATTCAAGCACTGGAAATCAATAAAGAATGTGAGCAGAATGAAAATTCCACATTGCAGAGAAGTACCTCTGATTTCTATTGAAACTGGAAGAGGGATCATTATTCTGAGCATGATACTGTTATACTGCAACTTCATCCACCATAGTCTCCTCAAGGTGGCCTTTGATTTGCTTTAAGTTCAGCAGGTAAAAGATTCCCCTGCAAGGACCAAATGAAAGTCATAAAAGACCTCACAAATGCAGAGTGGAAACATTTTGTAGGTAAGAACAGAACACTGAAAGAAAGTAAAAGAACTTTCAAAATAAAGTTCCAGTACTTAACACAAAAACACAGAATAGATTTCTCAAAGCAATAAAGATTTTTATGCAGTGACAATCTTGCTGTCTCAATAGGGCAGCTGGACATAGTCACAATACCAAGCCAAAAGAACTACCTCAAGCCTTCTGCACCCTGGAAGAATAAAGAGCTGTTGTATCTGGGATAGGATCATATATACTCGGTTACAATGGAGAAAGCATGACAATTTCATAGCTCCTAATGTACTTCCTGATGCCCAATCTGCATGCAGCACCGAGAGCAGGAAATTCTGCTCTTTGCTGGAGGCAGACAGGTTACCACTGGGGCAACAGCTGTTATTAGTGGAATAAAGCTAGAAGAGCACAAAAACAGAAATATAATAAGATAAAAATATTCACATCAAACAAAAATGAGGCAGAAAAAAAAGGCCTCCTGCTACTTTATGAGGCCCCAGGCTGTCAAAGTGGTAGGTCTCCATGCCACAAAGAGAACGTATAGGCAGCAAGAGCCAGCTTGCAAATATTAACCATTACCAGTAATAATAGTTTCCTGTTAAAACTGGCAGGAAGGATCAATTTAATTCTTTTAGTATTTCACGTGGAACAAAGCTAATAAAAGAATCAGAAAAACTTTGTCTTTTTCTGTAGAAACTTTTTTGGTAAAAATTTTGGCTTTTTCTGTAAAATAGGCTACACACATTGTTCTGCTGTCCTCTAATGTTCTGCACCTGCTTCTTTAAAAGGTATATTTTAGTGAAATAATAATTGAAATAGAAATAATAGTAATATCTCTCCTGATGGACTATGCAAGAAGGTACAGTTTTCCTTGGTACTTTAATATTTCTGATATATGTGAGGTTTATAAAAGCATCTTTGTCATTTTGCACTTCTTTCAAAGCTGGACTATGTCTGAGGTGTCATAGCTGGTTCCAGTGAGCTAAACAAATGTCTAATAACACAACAAACCTTCAGCTACTCAGAATAAATAAATCAAATTCTCCACAATACATCAGATACAGAGCTTTTAAGTATGGTTAAACTACAATGAAGACTGGTGAGATCTTCCTTATTTCAAGCATACAAGAACTTGAATGTCAACCATGATATTTCACTCTTTTACCTAAAGGAAAGACTTCTCAGTGATATTCAATTGCCATTTAATTCACTGGAATGATCAAAGACCAAATAGTGCTATTAAGCAGTCAAATATGAAAAACAAAAAGAGGAAAACATACAATAAAATAGCAAAAACTCTGCTGTAAAGTATCCATTTTTTCCAAAAGCTTTTGAAGACCCTTTTCATTTTTAAATGGCTTCCACGAGTGAAATACAGCTTTTGGTCTTTATGTGTATGCTGCTTATGTTTCAAGGCACAAACACCAAGTAGCATTAAAAACATTAATAACATCAAGCTCATTTTCAGCAAAGCACACAAGCAAGCTTAAACAAAGATACTACACTATACAAGTTAAGCATGTGTTGGCATGTTTTCCTAGGCAAAACCTGTGTGCATACTAAAATCCACATGCTTAAAGCTTTGATTCAACCCACATAATAACAATCTGGATCTAATTCAAGTGGATCAACACCAAATCAAGACTACCTCCAATTATGTGGGTCACAAAGTATTTCCTTAGACTTTCCATTTCCAGACTGACATTACAGGGATAACCATGAGGAAAAATCTCTTCTTATTTTATAATGTGAGATAGCCTAATAAGAAAATGGGGAAGAAGAGACTAAGAAATGTAGGAATTCAGCCTACAGTTTTTAAACAAGCAATTTGCAGTGAACTTTGAGTTCTTCAAACACTCTCACTATGAGTCCACTTCCCACTTTTCAGCACCACAGTCCTTCGGTTATTCATATCCAGTTTCCTCCGCATGTATTAACACCCGCAGAAAGAGGATTGGCTTTTCCTCCACCAAGGTATGGCTTGCCACCTACCCTCTGGGCTTGCCCCGAACTGTCTCAACTTATCTGCAGACCTATAATGACTATCCCCAAATTGCGCTAAACCCTTAAGAGTTTATTAACTCCTTGGGAGGTTTAATGCCTCTTTGTATAGAGGAAATACTCAAAACTGCCTGTCATATGAATTCCCATTTTTCATGTAAAATTTCATGACTAAGTATGGCCATCATAGTTAGTCAGCTGTAGAACATGTGTATATGTGATCAGTCCTATCAGAGATCAGCCATGCCAGTGACTTAGTAGTCATAATGATCTCAAGAAAATGAGCCTCTCAATCCCAGGGTCACGTACCAAATAGCAGTTAAATGGTGTTAACTGAAAATATAGTAGTATATAATACTCTTCCTATGACTAGGGTTTTAAAATGTAGAAAGGGTTATACAGTTTTCATTTCACTGGAATCCAGCTAGTACCAAAATTACAGCGTTAAACCTTCCTTGTTGAAACTGCACTCTCTTTAAAACAGTCTCACATAAGAGCCGCTGAAAACAACCCATTGAAGCATGAGCCATGCCCCAGCACCACATGCTCTTCTCCATTTCTATTATATTTCCAGCTTACATCAATGAGGAAATTGTAAGTTTGATATACACCACTTGGTTATACTTGACTGAGTCAGGTTCTTTTGCGAGTAATTTTTGTGCAAGTCCATGTAGACTTCACTGACTGAAGCAGTTATTCTGGATTTCTAGCAGTTCAGCTGAAAGCTAAATTTGACCAAATTCTCAGCAGGGCTTTTAGCAGAATTGGACCCTTTTTGCTAGATGTAGGATCAAGAACAAATGTGTTAGAATATAATCCTGTAGCTTGAGAAGCTCTCTCTCTTTACTATCAAAATAAAGCAAATATTACAGTTTTTGCTCTATATCCACTATAAATCATGGATACTTCAGGTTTCTTAAAAAAAAATTAGATAAATTCAAATCTGCTACCTATATCAGCTACCATTCTTACGATATCTTTGTTCTCAAAGGACCTGTCAAATGATTCTTAGAGATATTTTCTGAAGCCAAATTTACCTCAGGGGTTATAGTTTTCCGTCAACACATTATATAATTTGTTTTCAGAACTGTCCTATTCAAGGGCAGAACCAGAGCATATGCTGTAGCATACCTCCCCCATGTACTGCTTCTACCGCTCCTTCCATTTGGTGGCTTTCACAGAGATTAATTTAGCAAGTGTATAGTAAAAATCTGGATAAAATAAGATTTTACTGGATGTGGACCAAATTACTATTTATAGCACTGCTTTGTCTCTATTCAGTAACTAACATATACTTGACAATCTGATATTTACTCCTGTCTAGAATTTATGAAGGCCAAACCTTTAAAAATTTTTGGATGTTAAGTATCTGACGTCTGCCTGATTTCTGCCTCCAATATGTGGAAACAGCACCTTTCTTAGCATTAGAGTTACTAATATCATTCTGGTGGGGGTTTTTTTGGTTTTTTTGGTTTTTTTTTTTGTTTTTTTTTTTTTTTTTTGAAAAACCAAAAAAAACCAACCAAAAAAAACCCCACCCAAAAACACCCACCACCAAACAAAAAAACAGAAAACCCACACCTTAAAAAAAAAAGTTTTCCTTACATTCCAGCAAACAAAAAAATACATAGATTTTACACTAAAAAGAGACACTTCTTGAAATTCAGATATCTAGACATGAAAACATTAAATTTTTCTTTGTCCATTTTCTTTAAAACCTGTCCTTCTCAGGCAGAAGTCTCTGAAGATCACCCCCATCCCAGATCTTACTCTATTCACATTTTCTTTGATATGTCAGCTAGTCATCTGATAGCTCCAACCAACAAATTAAAACCTGAAACACTATCGTAATACGGTTTTCCTCACTCCTGATTCTCTGGGTTCTCTCCTTTCTCCATTTACTGCTTTAGAGTCTCATCTCTATTTGTCTCCAAAGTTCTGTGGTGGTTCTAGAAGCCTCTTTTATTCTTCAGCCTTTACTCCTGCTGCTTTGATCAGAAGTGCTAGTTATTGTATTGATATAGACAGTCCAAATCTATGGATGTAAGGGATCTGTAGTGCAAAAGGCAAGCTAAAATCTTCACCAAGTTCTAGCTGTCAGATGGAGCTCCTGTGGGAAATTCACGCTGAGCAGGTACAACAATAATACACCATGCTGAAATGCACAAATATTGGGAAAATAACAACAACAAAATCTATGGAAATTAAGTTCCCATACTGTAACAAGTTATGAAGTTTTAAAACTTGATACATGGCAGAGATTTCTTTGCTCTCCTAAACCTCTGTTTTGTAATGCCACCACTGCATATCCCTATTAAGACAATATAAAAAAATATTTCAGAAGCTCAATAAAGTTCTGCTGAGACTCAATAGCCTTTAGCTATCTCTGGAGTCACTGTATGTTACAAGCATTTGCCTTCATGTCATTTCTTTAGTCTAAACTCCATTTCCTCATCTTTTTGCAGAGACTTTTCCATATTAAGCATCCCACTAGGCATCCCAGTCATCAGGGTTATGTCCCTCAATCCCTTCACATGGAAAGGGACTGACATGGGCCCTCACTGCATGCAGGGAGCCAGGGGCTGCCAAGGACCTTCGTACTCCTCCTCCTTGAAAGCTTGCTCACTGTCTTCCATCACTCTTATACACTTCTTCCCATGACATATCTTTGTGCAAAATTAAAGTCATTACAATCAGACACATTGCATAATTAAGCTATGAACCATAGAAACCACTTATGACATTTCTGGTAATACTTAGGGTCTCTAGAATGATCATTACTTATGTCTTTACCTGCCTATGCCACTTGTTATAAGCTTCTTATTTTGAGAGCTTATTATTAAGATGATATCACCAGTTTCTTACCATAACCTATAACGAACTTATTATCTCTTCCTAACTTTCTACATCTGGCTTCACAGCCAATGTTTCTGTCAGAAAAGACACTGACAACAGCAGCAGTTTCTTGGTTTTGGGGAAGAAAAAAGGGAAAAGAATAAAACCTCCAAGACACTTTGTTCAGTATTTCTTCACAAATGAAATTGCTTTATGTCCTGTTCATTCTGGCTCCTCACTGAGGAAGCCTTGGGAAAGTATTTTAAACCTTACTCATATATGGAAACTTTGGGGATTTTTGGTTTGTTTTGGAGAGAGGGTTGTACATGGTGGTGTTTGTTTGGAAAGGCTTATGTTTGGTGTGTACTTTTTAGGTTAATACTCTTCAACAGTGCATTTAACATTTAAATGTCTCATTTGATTGCAGCGATAACAAAATATGGCCAGTCACAGCTGAGTGAATTCACCTTGAATTTTCCCTTAAGTGCCTGTCACAAATGTTATTTTGTAATATAGCAGTGAGCATGAGGACCACTTTCCATTCTTGAACTGAAATTTGTTTTGAGCATGCCTTAGTCCTACTATAACAACTTGTTTGTAAACCACTGAGCATTTGTAATTATTGGGATTCTATCTGAGTTTTTCTGTGTGGTAGTCCTTCCTCTGAGATAACAGCATGCTCAAAAAAAATTTAATTCTCTGCCGCTCAATAGGTGCAGCAGAGGGATCTTCTCTCTCTGGTTTGCTTTAGCTTTGCATTTTGAACCACACAGTGTGAAGCAGACTTAATTACCGACTTACATGCTCTCTTCTTGGATTTCTTTTACAGAAGGAGAAAGGTTGGCGGACAGTTGTCCTTGCGATCCCATGAGAAATAAAAACAAAGCAATCTGTTCACTTTTTGGAAACCAAAGTTTAGTTACTCTTAACTTCCTAGTTTCCCCTTCCCCCCCTTCCTAAGATATGAATTTTATTTGGCCTAATATGAAAAAAACCCACACCTTCAAACATGCCATGTATTTTATTTACTACTTTAGTCACAATAGTTAGTTATACCTTAAATTTTAGGGAAAAAAAACCCAACCAACCAACCAAAAAACCCCACAAACTAGATTATACCTTCCTTGTTTCATTAACTGGGCAAATTAAAATACTTTACACCAAGCTGTCATCTCCTTTCTTAGTACATGTAGGAATTTTTTTAAAAAAAATCTTAAATTACATTCATATAGAACATTATCATACTCTCCTTCAGGCCCTTAATCCACTAAAGCTCCCATTGCTTCAGCACCCTTATAGCTTGATTCCCTCATTTATGCACCCGCAGTACCATTTCTTACTAATTCTTTACTCCCAGACCCATCTGGTATGCCTGTCCTGGTTAGGTGCTGTTAATCAAACCTGAATGTGAATGGGTATAAGGCACTATTTTCTTCTTTGAGATCTCATTAGGCGTAACTGATCAGAGTGAGTTAATGAATAGGGATTTGTATTATCACAAAATTTATGCATCAGAAGGGAAATAACAGAATACAATAAAAACATGCCACCTATTTCATGTCAAATTCTAACATGAAAACATTTTACACTGATCTGTTACTCTGCATTTTTCAGTTCTTTTGTTGTGACCACTAATACTGGTTAGAGTTCCAGCCATACTGCTAGTTTGCCTTAGTATCACATTATTATTACCTTTCTATTTCTAGGATAATTTTTAGTGCTTGACATGGGGGTTTTGTTTCTTTTGGGGATTTATATACCACAGCAAAATCCTTTACAGAGCCATCCTTTTTTAGTTTTTCATATTCTAATTTAAAGAGACTGTAGCTCTGGGTCTTATTTTTAGTTTGGGGTGGAAAGGAGTCAATTAATTTCTTGCCCTTTAAATGTAATCATTAAATCCATTACAATACAAATGTTCCATCATTCAAGACTTCTTAAAAAAAAAAAAAAAACAAAAAACAAAAAACAAGCCAAACACATTTTTTGCCAGTTTTCTCAGATCTCTTACTCTGCTTATTTTTTGCATATTTAAATCTGCAGAGTCGTGTATCGACTATTGCTCTACCCATCAATCTAAGAATTCCCAGGGCCCCTGAGAGTGTTATTTATTCCACACAAGTTTGTTTCCAGGTTTACTGAGAATTATTATCAATAATACTAGGAGACTCAAGATAATTCCATGCAAGTGGCATAAACATAGTATCCCGAAGATGGGGTTGGCTATATAAATATTCTGAGGCTGACTTGTACGCATTTCAGTCTGAAGAATTTATCATTTCAATTTTCTTCTGCCAGCATGAATTTTCAATGGTGGGGTTATGGTAGGGCCTTTGAAAAAAGATAAAGTGGTGGACCACTTACTTTAGAAAGAAATCAAAATATCCGAAAGCCAATGCAAAAGAAATGTAAGAATTAATAGTGTCAAAGCATCATGTGGATGAAAAACGAGGAAAAAGTAGTAGGACTACATCTTTGATGGGATATGGACTCCACAATAAAAAGATACAAAAATATTAGACTCTGTCCAAAGAAGAGCAACAAAAATAACGAGGACATGACTTATGAAGAATGGCTGAGACCACTAGGTTTTTCCAGCTTAGAGGAGACTGAGAGGTAACCTCACTGCTGTGTATAACTTCCTTATGAGGGAGGGGAGAGAGAGATGCTGATCTCTTTGGCATCCATTGAAAGGATAAGTAATAGTTTAAAGCTGTGTCAGGGTGTATTGGGTTTGTCTGGCAAAGTTTTGGTAGTGGGGAGTGCTACAGGGGTGGCTTCTGTGAGAAGCTGCTAGAAGCTTCCCCTGTGTCCCACAGAGCCAATGTCAGCTGTCTCCAAGTTGGACCTGCTGCTCAGCAAGGCTGAGTCCACCAGTGACAGTGACAGCACCTCTGGGACAGCATATTTAAGAAGGACAAAAAAACCTGCACAATAGAAACTGCAGCCAGTAACGAAGAGCTACTTGCTAGAAGACCCCAACTCAGAGACTCTCTGGGAATTATGTGATTGTGCCAGAAATTCTATCAGTCTGGCAAAAAAAACTAATTAGTAGAGTAGTACTGCAGTAGTTCATAGTGCTATAGTTTGATTTGGCCAACAACATAGTTGAAGGGAAAAATTCAAAATGAATCTGGGTAAAAGTAAGCAGCAACTTTTTGTTATTACATTAGATTTTAAAAGGATAGGTCTGAAAAATATATATCTTGTGATACATATCTTTGAGTTGCAATATCATATAGAAAAATCTATATTTTAATGCTACAACTTGAAATATTTTACAAGTAACTATTTTTAAATAAAAACATTTCTGATTTTTCAGACCCTTACCATGTCACAAATGTACTTGTATACTGGTAGAATTCCTACTTTGACAAAGAAATTATCATTATTAATAGCGTGGTCTACATGTAATGTTCACCAAGCTTTTACATTCATTGCTTTAGAGAGAATTTTAAATACAGATTATGTGGTCTCTGCCTTGTAATAGTTTATGCATAATGCCCTTGTACTGCAGGGAATTTCATTAGCATGTGCCCTGATCTTTTCCTCTAAACCCTCATTGCTTTAGACAAGCATGGATTTAATTGAGAGAAAACCAAGCTGTGACTGTGGCTCAGGTGTGAAGGCTGTTTCCCTCAGCAAATTAAATTCAATGTAATGATTGAGCTTTCTTTTTCTTACTGTCCTCTTATGAGATATTTAATACTGCATATTAATTATTATGTTGGGCTGTCTTACTATGATGTTGTTTTTCCCATCATTTAGTGGGAGATTGATGCACAGATAAAATTGACTGTACTGTGTCTATTGAGCGTACTGTGAGGATGATTAACACCTTGAGGGTGGATCACAAGGTTATTTTAAGTCACCAATTTTTATATTACTTCTACTTTAAACCCGGAAATTCAACAAATGGTAGCACCTGCTGACACCATGTGGTATTTGGCTGATCCCTAAAGCCCTTGCATCAGAGATTTCTGCAGAAAGGTCCTTCTCTTATCCTCCATACTTGTGGGGAGCTCTCAAAGTACCATGGACTCCTACATCATATCCAGCAACTAACACCTATTTGTCATCAGCACCTGCCCAAATACTCATGGGTAATAGCCTCAATCAAAGCTTGGTTTATGGTAGCTCCAAACCCAGAATAAACTATACAGGTATGAACCAGCTGTCCACTTTTGAGAAAGTGAGAAAGGATGCAGCCCACCAGAGATACTACCCTGATAGAGTGGGTATGAGAAGTCTGAAAAACACTTTCTGTATGAAAGTGTTTCAGAAGCATAAATCTGAACTGCCAGACCTGATCTACCCAAAGATATGCATTAGTCACTACATGTGAATGAAAGAGCTATATATCTCTAATATAACATATAATTAATATATTCCAGGCATGCACACATGTACAGACACAAGCACACCAAATTAATGAATCTAAAAAGTGGAGCACTATTTCTTACTTCCAATTATCTGGAGTGAAGCAATATGATCTCTCTGCCGAGAATTTAAGCAGTAGCTGTACCTGCATGCAAATCCTGTTTATCACAATTGCCATCATGTTTATGGGTACATAAATTTCTTTCCATAACACTTTTTCATCAGAGGTCAATAAAGAGCCAGTAGCAAATCACCAAAAAATAAATTAATTTATATAATTGATTTGCTATATAACATTCATGTCGTGGTTTGAGCCCAGCCGGTAACTCAGAACCACACAGCCGCTCGCTCACTCCTCCCCCCCCACTTCTTCCTCCCCCCGCTCCCGGAGGGATGGGGAGGAGAATGGGAAGAATGCAACTCCCACGGGTTGAGATAAGAGCAGTCCCGCAACTAAGGTATAACACAAAACCACTACTGCTACCACCAATGATAATAACGATTAGTGAAATAACAAGGGGAGAGGATACAATTGCTCACCACCCGCCGACCGATACCCAGCCCGACCCGAGCAGTGATCTGGGCCTTCCGGGTAACTCCCCCTGGTTTATATACTGGGCATGACGTGCTGTGGTATGGAATACCCCTTTGGCTAGTTTGGGTCAGGTGTCCTGTCTCTGCTTCCTCCCGGCTTCCCCTCCTCCCTGGCAAAGCATGAGACTGAGAAAGTCCTTGGTTGGAATAAACATTACTTAGCAACAACTAAAAACATCGGTGTTATCAGCGTTGTTCCCAGGCTGAAAGTTAAAAAACACAGCACTGCACCAGCTACTAAGCAGGAGAAAAATGACTGCTATAGCTGAACCCAGGACAGTATCCACCCCTTATTCCGTACCATTCACGTCATGCTCAGATCCCACATCTCTCAGCACACCATCACCCCTGTCCCATATATACACATATATATACACCCACACCCACACACAGAGAAAGATATCGTTCCCTAGTCCATGGACCAATCCCTGTAAAATTGCTGAACTCATCCAGTCCATGATGTCAGGTTCCATCTCTTGTAATAGTCTTTCAGGGCAGGAGGGACGGTACATAGTGTTGGGTTGTTGCCTGCTGATGATACCGCCAAACTCATCTGGTCACTGCTGAGCTCGTCTGGTTTCCTCAAAATTCATTCTTTGTTGAGGTGATGATCGCAGGGAAGTCAGGGTCAACGGCTGGTGACCTGAAGATATCTAGCTGGTGGGCTATAAAAGTGTTATAGAGCAGGCAACAGCATACAATTGAGTTCATTGGCTGTTTTTCCCCAAAATCAAATCCCCTTGAGGTACACATCGGACTTCCCCATCTTCCCGCATTACCCACCAAGTATATCCAGGTCCCTGAGCAAAAGCAACCCCACGAGTGGGTTTGCCTTTACCTGAAGCAGAAATAACCCAGACTGTCTTCCCCAACAAATTCTTTATGTGCACCACAGGAACTTTATCCCCCTCTACGGTACGTAAAAGTTCTGATTGGGCTGGGCCAGCCCTGTTGGCAGATCCCCTACTGTTGACCAACCAGGTGGCTTTTGGTAAATGTGTATCCCAGTGTTTGAAAGTCCCACCACCCATTGCTCTCAGTGTAGTTTTTAACAGCCCATTGTACCGTTCGATTTTCCCAGAGGCTGGTGCATGGTAGGGGATGTGGTATACCCACTCAATGCCATGCTCTTTGGCCCAAGTGTCTATGAGGTTGTTCCGGAAATGAGTCCCATTGTCTGACTCAATTCTCTCTGGGGTGCCGTGTCGCCACAAGACTTGTTTCTCAAGGCCCAGGATAGTGTTCCGGGCAGTGGCATGGGACACAGCGTATGTTTCCAGCCAGCCGGTGGTTGCTTCCACCATGGTAAGCACATAGCGCTTGCCCTGGCGGGTTGGTGGGAGTGTGATATAGTCAATCTGCCAGGCCTCCCCATATTTGTACTTCAGCCATCACCCTCCATACCAGAGAGGCTTTAACCGCTTGGCTTGCTTAATTGCAGCACATGTTTCACATTCGTGAATAACCTGGGCAATAGTGTCCATCGTTAAGTCCACCCCTCGATCACGAGCCCATCTATATGTTGCATCTCTGCCTTGATGGCCTGAGGTGTCATGGGCCCACCGGGCTAAAAATAATTCACCCTTATGTTGCCAATCCAAGTCCATCTGAGCCACTTTAATCTTAGCAGCTTTATCCACTTGCTGGTTATTCTGGTGTTCCTCAGTGGCCCGACTCTTGGGTACATGGGCATCTACGTGGCGTACCTTCACCACCAGGTTCTGCACCCGAGCAGCGATATCTTGCCACAATGCAGCAGCCCAGATGGGTTTACTTCTGCGTTGCCAGTTGCTCTGCTTCCATTGCTGCAACCACCCCCACAGGGCATTTGCCACCATCCATGAGTCAGTATAGAGATAAAGTACTGGCCATTTTTCTCGTTCAGCAATGTCCAAGGCCAGCTGGATGGCTTTCACCTCTGCAAATTGACTCGATTCACCCTCTCCCTCAGCAGTTTCTGCAACTTGTCGCAGGGGACTCCACACAGCTGCCTTCCATCTCCGATGCTTTCCCACAATACGGCAGGACCCATCAGTAAACAAGGCATATTGCTTTTCACTCTCTGACAGTTCATTATATGGTGGGGCCTCTTCAGCACGCGTCACCTCCTCTTCTGGTGACATCCCAAAATCTTTGCCCTCTGGCCAGTCCATGATGACTTCTAGAATTCCTGGACGACTGGGATTTCCTATTCGAGCTCGTTGTGTAATTAGTGCGGCCCACTTACTCCATGTAGCATCAGTTGCATGATGTGTAGAGGAGACCCTGCCTTTGAACATCCAGCCCAGCACAGGTAACCGGGGTGCCAGGAGGAGCTGCGCTTCAGTTCCAATCACTTCTGAGGCAGCTCGAACCCCTTCATAGGCTGCCAGTATCTCTTTTTCAGTGGGAGTGTAGCTGGCCTCGGATCCTTTATATCCCCGACTCCAAAAGCCAAGGGGTCGACCTCGAGTCTCCCCTGGAAGACGGGTGAAATCTTTTCGCATATTCCGTAGTTCGGTTGAGGTCCGGGGTCGAGAAGTGACCTCTTCTTCTTCTTCCTCTTCCTCTGACCCACGTAGTAGTAACTCTTGTTCAGGTGCTGTTGCATATAGTAATGGCACTGGGTCTTCATCTTTCTTCGCTTCACGGGTTGCTCTTTGTGCCTTTCGTTTGCTTTTGCTTACAGGGGCAACAGACATTGTCACAAACTGGACATTTGGTTTAGCTGCAGTGTTTGTCACTGTGGTTGGAGTGGCTGCAGTGTCTGCCACTAGGATTGGAGTGGTTGCAATGTCTATTGCTGGGGTTGGTGCAGCTGTTGTACTTGGGAGTTGAGTAACACCAACAGCTGCATTATCTGTTGCTGTCGGGGTTTGAGTAGCTACTGTGCTTGTCACTGGGGTTGGTGTAGCTGCAGTGCTTGGAGTAGCCATATTGTCTGTTGCTGTCGGGGTTTGAATAGCTACTGTGCATGTCACTGGGGTTGGTGTAGCTGTGGTGCTTGGAGTAGCTATATTGTCTGTTGCTGTCGGGGTTTGAGTAGCTACTGTGCTTGTCACTGGGGTTGGTGTGGCTGTGGTGCTTGGAGTAGCCACATTGTCTGTTGCTGTCGGGGTTTGAGTAGCTGTTGTGCTTGTCACTGGGGTTGGTGTAACTGCTGTATTTGAAGTTGGAGTAGTTGCGTTGTCTGTTGTGGTCAGGGTTTGAGTAGCTGTTGTGCTTGTCACTGGGGTTGATGTAGCTGCTGTACTTGGAGTAGCTGTGTTGACTGTTGTGGTCAGGGTCTGAGTAGCTGCTGTGCTTGTAGTTGGCATAGCTGCGTTGTCTGTTGCTTTGCCATCAGATCCAGAGACATTTTTTTTCCTTTTGAAGGTGCTGGATAGTGTTGAGCAGGGCTCTGTAGGCATAGGCCAAGCCCCAGCACGTTGCCAAAATTTGTCCCTCTCTGGTATAACCAGGACGACAGCACACCTCGTTTAAGTGTTTTACTAGTTTTTCCGGATGTTGCACTTGTTCAGTGGTGAAGTTCCAAAGCACTGGAGGGGCCCACTGGCCTAGGTACTTGCCCATACTATCCCACACACCCTGCCACTCATAACTGTCCAGCCTCAGGGAAAATCTCCTGGTGGTCCTCCTATATCGTCGTCTAACCCTAGACCAGATTCGAACCTGATACTGCTGAATTTTTGACATTAAACGAAATAGGATGTTCCTACGACGGGATGGCCGTGGGTAAAACACACTCCGTATGTTTGCCAACATGCTGATCCCCAGCACAATCAGCAGGCAGGTTTCAAGGGTACTCAAAGGCCATCTAAAACCTTCAGAACTCTCAATTGCTGTTGCAAATAGGCTGGTGGGGGAACGGGGGGTGAAAGAGAATGCTTCCTTCGTAAGTTTACCCCCCGAGGAGAAAAAAAAAGATATGCAATTGCTAAAATATTTCATTATATACCTCCCAATGTATAGTGGTGATGGCCACGCTGGAAGCACAAACCAGACCAGTTTCATGATCAATGAGTCTATTGTATTACAAGTCATTACCATGAAGTACAGTGAAACAAGAACCTTAGCCCAGGCCCCCCAGCCGATAAACGCTAAAACAGCAAATAGTGGCTGTAAGTAAGGTACAACATGCTGAAACTCTGAGATCAAGCGCAACACATCTGAGAGCCAAATAATCACCATTGTGACGAGTAGTAACAATGAATGCTTATCACAAATATGATTAAACACACTCTGGTCAGATCTGTCGTTATCTCAACCTTTCGAGCCCCACGTTGGGCGCCAAAAAGAACTGTCGTGGTTTGAGCCCAGCCGGTAACTCAGAACCACACAGCCGCTCGCTCACTCCTCCCCCCCCACTTCTTCCTCCCCCCGCTCCCGGAGGGATGGGGAGGAGAATGGGAAGAATGCAACTCCCACGGGTTGAGATAAGAGCAGTCCCGCAACTAAGGTATAACACAAAACCACTACTGCTACCACCAATGATAATAACGATTAGTGAAATAACAAGGGGAGAGGATACAATTGCTCACCACCCGCCGACCGATACCCAGCCCGACCCGAGCAGTGATCTGGGCCTTCCGGGTAACTCCCCCTGGTTTATATACTGGGCATGACGTGCTGTGGTATGGAATACCCCTTTGGCTAGTTTGGGTCAGGTGTCCTGTCTCTGCTTCCTCCCGGCTTCCCCTCCTCCCTGGCAAAGCATGAGACTGAGAAAGTCCTTGGTTGGAATAAACATTACTTAGCAACAACTAAAAACATCGGTGTTATCAGCGTTGTTCCCAGGCTGAAAGTTAAAAAACACAGCACTGCACCAGCTACTAAGCAGGAGAAAAATGACTGCTATAGCTGAACCCAGGACAATTCAATAAATCATTCTATAGTTTCCTATACAGCACGCAAAGTCTCAATTCCAATGAATTTAGTGAGTGACAGGAATTTAAGGAACTGTAGTAAATCTACTAGCCTTTTTATCTTCAAGAATTGAACCTAAACACATTATTTCTCTTACATTGTATGATCTTTGGTCCATATCATTAAGCATGTTACAGTCAACCAGATAGAACCAGCTATTGATAAGATGATTAGAAATTAAACAAATTTATAATCCTATAAATTACACCCCAGTATAGAGATTTATATTTAAATGGTAAGAAAATGGTAGTTCATTAGCTACCCTATCCCCACAGACTCATAGCGTTTAGACAATATGGCATTTTTGCCACCCACTGCATCAGAAGCTTACAGTCTGAGACTTAGTGTTAACTGCTGGCTGGAAAGTGAGACTCCTATTTTGTCCTGTGTCCCCAATTATCATCAACCATTAATAAAATGCCAGAAGCGTTAAAAATACTACAACATGTTTCTCGCCTTTTGTAATCCTACAAAAAGAGGCGGGACTAAAAAGTACCAAGATCGAGAATGGGACTGGCAACTTGGAAAAGCTCTTGGCTGAATTGCTTCAAGACAAGCCCTTGTAAAACCATTTGTGCTTTGTTCTTCTCTGAGCTTCAGCTGCTCAGAAAATAACTTGGACTGGGCAAAGATGTGCTATTACAGATGGAAGCTGAGATGTACCCAACAAGTTTTAATGCAAAACTTCAAGTTTTTTGTTTTGTAGGGTCAATTTAAACCAAAACTTTAAATTTAAAAGGTTACATATTTCTGCTCCAAAAATCTGTATTCAAATAGAAGTCTTCCAATGGAAACAGAAAGAAGCTAAGAATTGAGTGAAAGACTATAGAATATCAAATAAAATACTGTATGTTCTCTCTTGAACCCAACACTAAGAAGTAAATATAAACTGTATGTTATTAAGTGCCTGATATAACAAATCTGATCATAACCAGACAGTTACAAACTTGATTGCATTCCTTCCCCACCTCCCTTTTCCAATGCTCCTCTCCATTTCACTTTTTCCATGTGTACTCTGTGTTTGCTATTTTGTAACTCAGTCCTTCAGAAAAACTAAGTATTGATCACATGATTTAGAAGAAAGTCTTTCAGTGTTTCATTTGTCTCATTTTTCTTTATTCCAAAAAAGGCTGTTTTGGACACAACAAATGATATGTTCCTGAAATGCTTAACAAGAGCTCTGACTGACCTCAGTGAATAAAATCCTCCATGAATAGAACTGGTAAAAAAAAAAAAAAAAAAAAAAAAAAAAAAAAAAAAAAAAAGGCACACCCCCCCCCCCGACACCCCAACTGAGACTCCATTGGCTATAGGGCAGCAGCAGCCATATTAACCGGGTATTTCTTCATAAAAATTGTTTTTTATTACTCAGATAACAAAAGTGGCTTAGCCTATTGCCTTCAAAAGGAAAGAGACAAATTTGCCTTAGCTGAAAATCTAGCTTTATACTTCAGGCAAACTTGCTATGAGCTGCTTTATAAGACAACAGTATTACTGCACATTACAAGTGTTCCTCCTCTCAGATTAATCCCCTAAACTATGCCCAAGGGTGATTGTAGTCCTACTAGCAAGAACAGCATAGAAGTTGACTGGAGTGACCTTAGCCATGCACCTCTGTCATTCAGAATTCTCTGGTTTCACTGACATTCAGCCTTGATAATGTATTTGCCAGTGTTTTAAACTTTGTGAGAATATTGTACTTTATACACATAAATACACAAAATCACACACTATATATACACAATGTGTATACTGTATCCTTTTAATGCGCTTCATCCTTAACTTACTCCAGTGTTATCAAACTACTTAGCACTTTAACAAGGTAGTCTGGCTGGGAATAATAGAAATTGCAAAGCAAGGAGATCAGATACTTCCTATTCAGGATTTCTTGAAAAGCCCCAAATGACTGAACTGAAGGACAATAGAAGAAACTAAAGACAAGGAAAGCAAGAAAGCCTGTTGAATCAATAATAGACTATTTCACTCAGAAGTACCCTGAAGAGATTGCTCCTGGGTCATGAGCCTGGGTAGGTTTTCAAACACCCTCCTTTTCAGAGGATTTAGCCTTTTGGCTTTCCCCGTTCTGTGTAAAAGTCATCTAGCTGCCAAGACTGTAAGATGGTATCTCGATCAATATCTGCTTTAAATATTTCTGGCAGGCACTCTGCTCTGGCTGACAACAATCTATTTTTTTATTTTTTGTGCTTATTTCAGCCAGAATTTCCTTGCTTTTGAATGTTTCATAGGGAAAAAATATTTATGGAATGCTAGTATTCTGGTATTATGCTTATTTTTAAAAACTTTTTCAAAACATTTTCATAACGTCTAGAAATGAGATAAGAACTTTTTCTTCCACCACTATCAGTAAGAATTAATAGCTTTGTAAATGCAAGTTTTCTTTATATATAAAATGTAGTAAACTGTTATACAATGAATCAGAATAGCATCTTTTCGAGAACAGAAGAATTATTTATTATTAACAGCCCAGGACAGATATGAGTCCTTGTTCAGGCTGGCAAAGTGTAAAATTTAGGCTGGTCTTAAATACCTAAGCATCCAACCTGTACTTGTAACAGACAAAGGGAAGTATCTAGCAACTCCACATGCCATTAAGAAGCACAGGTTTACTCTTCATCTGGAAGAGGTGGGTGATACATAAAGTTCATTATACATGGGTTAATGACTGGATAGGCAAGGCCAGTGGTCTTTCGCTAATTCCAGGAACATATCCAGCATCAAAATTTTATTGATGTCTTCATTCCGTTAAAATATTTTAAATATTTTATTAAATATTAAATTAAATACACTTCTTAATTTTACTCTTATCTCCAAGTAGCTTTAGAGTTTTAGGTCATAAATTAGTAAAACATTTAAACAGGTGTGCAAGTCCTAAGATATTCAGTGAGAATGTTTAATCATGATTAAGACTAAACATGCACATTCCTGTACCAGAATGTTTTCCTCCATTTGTTCTTCAGTGTTCTTTACAGATTGAGTCACTGTTTTGCAATATTTCCAACTAATTGTATAGCTGTTATCAATGCAGACTAGTTTAATTGGCATATTCTATGGTAATAGCTAATGTGGGATGCATAAATGTTTACTTCTATATATACATTCAATTTAATCTCCCCTTTTTTGTCAATATTATATCTGTACACCTTTCTCATGGCAGAGAATTGCTGAGCTTCAGGAAAATAATAGGAACAAATAATGACTACAGAAAAACTGTGGGTAAGTGGCTAAACTGGGGCTACTGTGAGCATTTGTAGTTTGAATATAGCTAGTAGCACTTCAAAAATATTTGAAGCTTGTGTGCTTGTGCTTGTGTGCTGCCATCCTACACTGTCCAAGGAAAGCAAGCTGCTCCGGGGAGTCTGGGACCAGCCATTTATTTTAGGCCACAGTTAACCACATTCTCCAAAAACACACTTTCGTCAGAATTATAGCCTCAGTTCAAATCTTCAGTCACAAAAGTATTTGAGTACAAGTCATGTTTACATCTTTCAGAAGGAGCTAAAGCAGGACAGTCTGAGACAATGCCACTAACCATTAAGCCACACAGGATCTACATTTTGCTGGCTTACTGCATTTCATTACCACTGAGAATTGAATATGAACTACTGCACCTTTTTTGGGGAGCTGTATGAACAACCCAGACTTCCAGGCAGGTAGGATTTCTCCTTTATTATAAGCCTGATTTTATCACCCTGTGGAACTGTTTCTCCCAACCCACTGCTTATGGCTCAAATTCAAGTGTACATACAACCTCAGGGATGATGGTTAAAAATAAGTTGATCCACAAGAGGTTTAGATATCATTCCAGTGGCTCCAGAATCATTTCATTCAACTTAGTGAAAGGACGACAACTTCCCTGTCATAATAGAAAAATTTAAGTTACTTGGAATACAGGATTAGATTCACTGCCCAGTCAATTCTTCTTGGGTCCAGAATCACAATTATCCTGCAGCTTCTCCATGACAGCCAAGAAGCCAGTATCTCTACTGGGAAAGGACAGTGCTAGTACAAAAGCACATGGCTCCTGTTTGACCAAGGGAGACATGATTCAGCATCTGCCCCTGGGCTGAAGAAACTCACTCAGCAGAGTGCTGCAGCAGAGCCTTGAACAGGCTTTTAAAGCCACCCTCCCACCAGAGCAGCAACTCTGCAATGCAGCTGCTCTCCAAGGGTGCAAACTGGTGCCAAATTGCCCAAGGCCAGATTCATAGCTAAGATTCAGTTTGTGTCTGATTTATTTTGTTTGCCATTACACTCTTGCTGCTCTTTTTTCCAGACAGCAGCCTATGATTTTAATAGAAGATGCCTTGTTAAATGCTGTTTAACACTACGAATGCACCCTTAGGTTCTATTTCACCTGTTTTGGAGTAGTGTTATAAACCCTGTAAATCTATATCTTGATTATGTAAAAAAAAAAAAAAAAGCTTCCTTTACTTAATAGATTACAGCTGAACTAGTATCAGCCCAGGTTCCCAAAATAACTATAGGGAAATAGGGAACATATATTTACGAACATGTTTGGGAAAACAGTTATATCCATACAGTTAAATGTCTCCAACACAGAAGTGCCTAAATGAAAGATAGAAGTTCAAAAGCCTTCATGACGCTGGAGCACTTGAGGAACCAATTTGAAAGAGAGCATTTCACAAGCCACTCAGTACTCATCAGCATGCCACACAGAACCACTCATACAGATGTGACAAGGGTTCATACCTACAAACAATCTATGTTGCACAGTAAATCACTTGTGGACGTACACCCTATTTATTATTTGGAGTCTATTATTGGAGTATACCTGCAGTTCTCGTTTAGTTCACTGGAGGACATGTCTCCTACAGAAAAGCACTTTGTGTGTCTGCTAACCTTGAGTATCTGAGAAATACCAAGTGTTGCTGCAGGTGTCCATAGAACTCCTTATTCCTCAAACCTTCTCCCCAGGAAGGGAATAACTGCAGATAGCCTTTGTTGCCAACAATAAAAGCAAAATCAGGACATGCTTGCCTCAAGCTGAAATTGTTAATTCAAAATTTACTTTGTTGCAAGATTTTTATGCATTGACAGCAATGGCTATTTTATATTTTAAACAACTAAATATTATAATAATGCTATAAGTGAAACCAAACATGCTCTAAAATTCATAATAGATGTTTTTCCAAGCTAATTGTAACCACTTAGAAAAAGTTTGGGAATGCTATGGAATTCAAGAGTGAAAAAAGAAGTTTCCATGGTGGTATCTTTCAAAAAGATATGCAGAATTACTGCACAAATACAGTATTAGAGTTACATTCTGAAGGCAGATGTCAAAATTGTATGTAAAGGCAGCAGCCTTGAAAACTTACACTGTGCATTTGAAATCAACCACCATAACAAGCAAGGCAGACCTTGGGATTAGATCCTCTCATTTCCAAGGCTGATCATGAATGAAATCATGGGTTTGTTTCTTGCCTGACAGAAATACTTTTATTTGTTTTGACTGGTATTTTGGTTTCCTTCACTTCTTGTTTTCTCTTTTTGAAATGACACCACATGGACTTATTCTGTGCTAGGTCAGTAAAAGCCTAAATCTACACTGCACTCAGGAGTTTCGCTGTCTTTTACAAGTGCCCCTGGGTTATGTCAACATTAACCCCCCAATACGATGTGAATCTCTTATCTTTGTGAAATCCTGAATCCACACTATAAAATAAAAAATAAAAAAATAAAAAAAATGTATTTTTGTTCTTTACATTTTACTGCCTGAAAATGAAGTCTCTCCCCGTCCTTCTAACCAAACTGCAAGAATGGGATTTTTGCAAGTACTACCCAGTAATAATAGCCTACAAGAAAGCCCTTTCAAAAAGTGATCTAATGCAAAAGATTAGTCCAAGACCTAGAAATGCAAAAGATACAGGCAAGAGCATAAAACTCCATGGGATTTCCTGGCAGAGGTCATTTTTTGATCTCTTACAGGAGAACTGAGACATACAAACATCAGAAATTAATTTTTCAAAAAAGTCATAACTAACCTCTGTCTTATATCCTTGTGGGTAAAACAGAGTTAATGACACTGCCCAGTGTTTGTAAAAGTCCTGAGATTTTGAAAGAAAAATCTCTCTCCAGGTGCCAGGCAGGACCAGGTATGCTGCTAGGTAACCAAGTCACCCACTTTTTACTGCATATTCTTATTTAAAGAGAGAGATGGGACCATGCATTTATTCCAGTGACAGTCTTCCCCCTTCAATAAGGAACTGCAGAAATGAGAAGTAACATTATTTCTATTCTTTACAACAATAATAATTCATGAAACAGGAAAGACTACACATAACTTTCAGACAACATAGGCTACCCATGGGATGTACAGAAGGTAGAGATGAGCAGTGTCTATTATGCAGAGATACAGGTCATGAGTGAAAGAGGTTTGAAAAAGAAAAAGCCTTTGCATTTAATGGATGGCAGGTTATCACTATTTAAGCGGAGTGACCTAATCTTTGAACTCCAGCACCAAGAGAAATGAGTAATTTTTTATCAGACAGTTGTCAAGCTATCAATACTCCTTCTGTTTCTCCAGGTATTAAAAGGTTCACCATCGAACAAGTTTAGGATATTCTTTTAGGATAATGAATATCCACAGATAAAAATGTGATCATTTTAATGTACTTCTGCATAGAGAGGATGATATTCTCCATTAGGATAAATCCAGTGAGGTCAAAGCTGTGCCAGAAGAGAATCTGACTCCCAGTGTTCATCTTACTGCAAATCAGAGATAGCATAGCAGAAACTTCTGGTCAATTACTATACTAGCTATATTCAGACAAATTATTCAACAATGCAATTGAAACTGAGAAATAATGCACACCATATAAGCTGTGACAGTTTACATCTAAACTGTTTAATCAATGTGAGAATCTACAGAAATGAAATCAAAAGTTTTTAACTATGACAGATGAAGTCTTGAAAGTACATATCAAAAATGTGTTATGGATTGCAATGAGTCAAAGCACCATTTTAGCTAAACCACAAATTATTTATAACAATGGATAAAGTGAATCATTAATAATAACCACTGTTCCATAAATGGGTTGAACTCTTTCAGCCAGAGGATCACTGAGTGTTTTACTGTCTGTATTCATGGCACAAACCCACTGTCTGCATAAGTGGGCTTTCATTCTGGAAAACGTTGAAGAAATAATTGATTGCAAGGCTCGTTCTCCATTGTACCAATTACTTTTGTGCATGACATAAGCCAAGCTATTAGTCTTGCCTGCATTCTCCCCAGCACAGGCTTGTGCTCTTCGGAACTCCTCACAACATCCCAGAATTTTCATGTTGTTACAAAGGAAGTAAAAAACTAAAGGCTGCCATAGAGAACCTTGGACCCTTTGGTGACCTCCTGACCTGTTAAAGCTGAAAGGGAGTTTCAGCAAGACTCTTATCAATATCACTAAGTAGTAAAGCGAAGGACTAGGGCAGGGAGGAAAAAATGCTCTCAAACACAATCTACTTCTAACTGATTATTTCTCAAACTTACTTCTCCAAAGTTACACAAAGTGAAAAGTGTAGAAAAACCACTGTCTCAGTAACAACTGCTCCACTGACAGGGAGCAAAGTTTTCCTCAGCATTTAATCTACTGAACTACCATTTGCTCTGAAAAAGATACATTCTTCAAACAAAACAGAATGACGTGAAATACACCAAAGAAATTTGTAGTAGTGTCTTAAGAGATTAATAATAATTTTCTTACTCCATCAAATGTATTTATGCTTATAACAACATACACAGGATAATTACAAAATGTGATAACCAGTTCTAAGTGAATTCAACAAGGAGTGTAAACATGCAATACCAAGAGCTCATTCCCAGCACTTCCAGATGGAACAGATGCAGGACCAGACTTTCATAAGAGCCCAGGGGGTTATTTTCAAGGGCTCAGCACCCTCAGCTGCAGACAGATTTTCAATATGCCAACATCATATTTAGACACTTTCACTAGACACTGATTGCTAGAGCCACAGAAGTAGCTCCCTCCTGCTGCCCTGGCAGTGCCACAGAGATCAAGACTCTCTGCACATACACTCCCATCACTGAGCTCTTTGGTTGACCATGATCACTTTGTTTTGGTGCCTAAACTGGGGATAAGCTTATGAAGGAAGTCTGGCTCATATTGTGGGTAATGACTTTTCTTTTCAAAATCTGTTCCACAGAGCATTCTTTGGATTTCTGACAAGAACTTCCCTTCTCATTTAAATCCAGACAGACCAAGTGGGTGACCTGCTGTGCATAGTTACATGGAAGCTGAAAGCTTATTGCTCTGAAGTGTGTATGGCCAAGCATCCTCACTATAAATTAATGCAAGTTGTAGTTTCTCCTTTTCAGTTTATTTGTAAAATTTTCAAGTTTCCCATCCATCTAGAAGAGGTTATATGGTGCTACAGTAACATTTGACAGTCTTTACAAATGAGCTCTGTGATGCTGTATTACTGCATTACTAGCACAGCCAAAGACTCCAACTGGTATTGTGTCCTAAGATGCTAATTGTAGCACAAAGAATGTTGAGAGAGGCTCATATGCACAAAGATTTATTACTAGGGTCCATAGCTAATAGCATACATTGACTCTAATCGTTAAAGTTACTTTGGTGAAAAAAAAGTACAACAAAAGGACAGCAAAAAGGGAAACACTCTCTCTCCAGTAGCCAGCTGGTGGGAAATAAACATGCTATCTTGGGTATCCTTGCCAGTGCAGCAGGTTGCCTACCCCCAATGCATCTCCCACAGTAACTATCTTAGTTTCACCAGGACCTGATCAAACTCCCAACAGATTGCTCCTGCTTATGATGCTGCTTGCACTGACTGAAGCACACATTAATCAGGGGCAAGGTGCCGCACACCAGCTAGGTTGTAATCTTTACATATGCTTACCATTGGGTCCCCTGCTGTAAACCAGCAGCCACAGCCAACTGCCAGGAAGAAGGGGGTGGGCAGTGAGAGACAAGACATGCTGGATGTGATCGCCTCCCATGAGAACTGTCAGCCCCCAGTATAGGGTTTGCAGGAGCACAGCCAGCATAAGAGCAAGGGGCAAACACTTCTGCAGCAGCTCAAAAAGAGCGTCACAGAGCTGCAGATATGAGGCAGGCTGCAGCAGTGCATGGGGGGCTGTGGCAGGACAAAGGCTAAGGCACTACGACTCTTCAGTCACAGATTGCTCCTTGGCAGAGTTAATGTCCTCATTATGAAAAGCCCTTAAACGGTTAAATGAAATCAGGAAGGTACATCATCTTGCCTAGAATTTCAGCACTGTTCCAGCACAGGAAAGGGAACTAAAGCATCCCAGCTGTGGCATTGTTTTCTTGTGCATTCCAGGTAATTCCAAACCTGTGTCACTTCTACAGCAGTGACTCTATACAAATATTTTCTACACACTCTGCCTACACATTAAAATGGGAGGTGGAGAGGGGAGACAGGGCAAGCAGGGCTGCAGTCAGTGCAGCATGAGGTCTGAGCTAAGAAGAAAGATGGGGTCTCAGGTAGCACACACACATGGCTTCCACTCAACTTGCAGCATAAACAGCCCTTGTGCACCTCCACTCACAGGAGAGCGGACTGCTCTGACTTCAGTTTGAAAATGACTGTGCCAACAGAGCAGCTCTATCCTGAGGAACAAGTGTGGAAACATTTGTACTAATGCTAAGGAAAATTCTGCATGCAGTGTGGGAGAAACAATTGACTAATGCTTATTTTGTGCTTTGTACATGTTCCCTGAAAAGTTTCAAGGCCTAAAAAGAGACTTTGAGAGGTATATCTATATTTCAAGGTAATTCATACACTTTTATCCTTCAGCATCAGGATGAGTGCACACACTCAGAAGTTTCAAATAGCAAAAGACATGATGTTTTGAACTACACTAAGTAATGTTTTCTCCTTGGAGATGCAAAAAAAATGCCTCTGAAAGACAGTGAAATTCTTGATTGGCCAATTAAACAATGAGAACCTTATCGAGTAGGTTTTCCAGCTGCTAGATATAACTATCTTTCAAGACCTGGTATTTTGTCAAGTCACTTCCTACTAGGTGCTGTGAAATGGTATCCACCAAACCCCTCATATACAGCAAATGGGCTGTGAAAGAGGCAGTTACCAGTTACTAAACTCCACTAGGAAATGTGCAATAAGCGCTAATGCACTATGGGTGTTCTGCTCTCTAAGCTCATAAGCACTATCCATGCTAACTCATACACCTTTGTTGGATCTTCATAAAATCCCTAACAAAAGTCACCCATGGAAACCCCATAGGTCAAATCAACACCACACAGTAGGCAACAACTCTTGATAACGTTTACACCATTACCAAAACTGGAAGCTACCCACAGCACAGTATTAAGGGGAATTTTGAGACATGAAGAACCATTTCTACATAATGATGCCCTGCCCAGTGTTGATAGCTCTCTACACTTCAAACAGCACAGGGAATTATACATTGTGTTATTATTTATGGTGTAAACACACCTAAAACATCATTCAGAGCAAAGATTAGGT
Source organism: Strigops habroptila (assembly GCF_004027225.2). Taxonomy (NCBI): domain Eukaryota; kingdom Metazoa; phylum Chordata; class Aves; order Psittaciformes; family Psittacidae; genus Strigops; species Strigops habroptila. The sequence goes on from NC_044284.2 coordinate 13,221,834, forward strand.
TGAATGAACCTTATGTTAATCTCTTCTTTGTATTAGAAGATATGGGGAAAGCAGCAAATGAATTGCTATCACTGTATTTTGAGAATAGTGAGAATATTAATGTTTTCTTCATCAAGAGCTTTCACCTTTTTTTAATAACTGCATAAATCTAGGGATTTGTAACAAGTTACAAAAATCTTTCTAATTATTAGAGAATGCTTTGCTCAGTTATTTGCTCTAAATCCAGAGGAACCTCAGATAAGGTCAATCAGTAAATCACTGTGGAAAAAGATTCTGACCCCCCTGGGTGCACATGTGGTGCACACATTTAGATTGGACAGAGCAAGCCAGGTACTCCTTGCAAACCATCTGAATCTGGCGTGTTTCCAATTTTTATGAAAATGGTGTTTGATTTGAGGCGAAAGCCAGCTTGTCAGAGCACAAAAGAAGGGGTCTGTAGTCCCTGGCTTACAAAGACAGCCCCCATCCTAAAGGGCTTATTATAGCGGTTTTGCTGTATTTGTACAGCACGTGGCTACAACGGCATGCAAGTCAGTAACTGGTGCTTCTCAGCAATGTTGCAGTAAAAGAGAGCACATTTCTCTACCATGTTACAGGGTATGTCATGATGTACTTTACTCACTCCTCCACTCATCTCTCCTAAGAGGGTGGTAAAACTCGGAGATTAAACAGTATTTACTCCCACTCTCCTGTTAAGGATGCCTGAAGGTTTAACTTTTTGACAGGCTATTCCTGTTCCTCCTTTCTCGCTTCTCCCTGCGAGGACATGAAAAGGCTCTTGCAGACATGCACTCCCGTGGCTTATGCATCTGCTCCCTCATGGGTGGACGGTGCCCCATGGGCCAGCCACCTTCAAAAGGGCTTCTGTGTTTGGCCTGCTAAATGGGATGAACAAAGCCAATCCCTTTATCCTCTGAGACAGCCATGGGTTGGGAACTTGTGCCTGTTGACTAGTTTAATCCTACAGCCACAGAGACACTGGCATCAGGCCAAAGGTAGGCATTCACAAGGAAGGAGCAGTCCTTCCTTGGTAAGGGATCTGTAGGATCTTTTCGTTCTTGCAGGTAAGAAAGTTTTAAGCTCAAGAACAGCTCAGTTCCGGGGGACATCCCCTGCAAATCCCCAAAGCACTTACCTGGATTTCCTGGCCAATGGCCCCTTTCTGCTCTCTCTGCCACACAGCTACCTCCATCACACCCTTCTGAAAAATGGGGTCAAGGCAGAGATGGCTCCACAAACTGCCCTTGAGGGAAGTCACCTGAGCTGAAAGCACATCTGAACTGATCAGCCTTTGTGGTTCAGCAGCTTCTGTGGTGGTAAGGTCTCCCTGACCCCTGGTCTGGGTTGAGGGGCCTCATTTTACCTCAGCAAAGTTCCCGGCATGGTGCACAGCCCCGAGTGCCACCTCACCATCCTGAAGGGATCCCACAGCAACTTCTCTTCAGTGAGATGCAGCCCAGCCCTTCTCCTATGCCTGCTATGCTCAAAGTCACTAAAACAATGAAGGCAAAAAAAGTGACATTATCTTCATTTCAGGTCAGAAGATCCACATCTCTCTCTCTACAGTGAGATGGTAGGGAGAGCAGAGGAGGGCCAAGCCCCGGGAAGACAGAGGAACAGGGCTCAAAATGGCAGCAGAGGATGCTGCCTTGCCCAGGGTGTGCGCCAAAAGCATGTCTCAGCAGCATCCATCCTTGGAGATACCAGGCTCTCCAAGGACAAAACACACTCTTCAAAACCAGCACAGACTCCTGTAAGAGTTTTGACAAGTTATTCTTAATCTCTTTGTCTTCAGTTCTTAATAAACTAATATAGCACACTGCTGTGCAGGTCAAGACAGATTGACCTCTGGTCTCAGCAGTGAGGGCTTAGTCAGGAGTGTCCCCAAAACAGGAGTTATATGCAGCTATACTCTCTATTTTAAGTTTCTCAATCTTCTTTCAAAGAGTGTATTATGTTTTATTTGTGGAGTAGTGAAACGGGTGTAACAACAGGTCTGTTACAGTAACACTAATGAAATTCCAGGCTTCTACTTCTGGTAAATCAGCCACGATCAGTATAAAAGATTTTTTTTTTTTTTCTAATCATGTTGTAATGTTTTCAAATTACCTGTTTTCAAATTACCTGAACATACTGACTAGCATAACAATTTTCTAAAATTACCATAACTGTTAGTATATAAATGCTCCAAGATATTACTCCGCTTTTTCGTTTTTCATTCCCCCCTGCCCTCAAAAAAAAAAAAGAAGATGCAAACAAATAGTGTTATAGAAAGATACAAACAAACAACTGGAAATCGACAAAACATGAATATATTCAAAAAATGCTAAATCCCACTTTCATTTCTGTAAGGTTGTTGTTTCTTCTGTTTAGTGGTAGGTGCTTAACAAATAAAAATCTATGAATTTGGCCTAGAAAAGCCATTTGTGATACAGAGAAAAACATTTTGATCTCAGTTCCACCATACAGAGCTGTAACAGCTGACTTCTATGGTGCTCCCCTACATTCATCCTGGCGCAACCAAGTCTAGACCCTGGGCCTTGACTTGTTTGCTGAGAATCAAACGCAGCCCTTATTACTCTTGAGAACAACCACATTAGTAAAGTGGGTACTTGAAATCATACAAAGTGACTCTTCAATAATGCTGTTTGTGAAACTACAATGTGTTTGGTTCATAATGGATAACTTCCCTGGTTCAGCACTGGGCATGAGTTCTTAGAGAATGCAACAAAGGAGATCCATAGGATAGCTTCTCTACTGAAACAAGTAAAATCACTTTGAAGAAGAGGAAACTTCCAGATGGACAAGATGACACAGCAACAATTACACAGTGACCAGCAGTTTTGTGACAGATACCCAAACCAGAAAGAGATCTCTATAGAACAGAAGGAACTGACGTTGACAATGCTTTTAAGAAAACCTTTCAGAAGACACCCTTTGTTCTAGGACCAAAATGTTTTCCAGGACCATTATACCTTCCGGGCTCCTCATCCCCTTCATTTTTAATTAGCTTTTTTTCTTAGCCATGCTTGGTTCCATTTCTTCTGTAATAGCTGTCTTTACTGCTGTCCTCATACCAGAAACATTAGCAGGCAATCAGTGCTCTTGGAACAGGCACTTGGATTATAAAGGTACAAAGAAGATTTATGGGCCAGGCTTCTCTTGCCTTTGGGCAGTAAGCTGGTCTGAGTAGGGGGATTCTAGTCAAAACTGATCAACAGGCACACTTTGCAGTACCAAATATCTAGCTACAGGTAGAACAGAGCCAGGTCAGAGAAATAATGAGGCAAATACTTGAACATGTATTGCTTTACCAGTACACATAACTCCATAAGCAGAACTCAAGTCTCCACAGCCACAAGGTTAGATTTTGTTAGTTATACTTCTGCAGTGTAATCGCATTACAATTTAGTAAAGGGATTTCTGGCTTCTACCACTGCATCTTAGACCAGAACCTAAAATCTAGCCTTCTCCAGTAGGAACCAATAAATCAACCTTATCAACTTATTTGTATTATCTCCCTTACCTCCAAAACTCTCAAACTTCTCAAAGGGTTGATCCTGGGGATTTTGGTTTCATTTCCTCAAAATGCCTGAAATATTCCATAATGCTATAGTTTTATCTGCTCAGCTATAGTTGTCTGCTCTCTTCCAAATGGATTTTTAGCCAGTAGCAAGAAGTCTGTAGTAACTAAAAGAAGTATTCCAGTAAGGTAGAATTAGACACCAATTAACATCCAGCAGCCACTTTTGCTGTTCTCATTGAACTTGAGCACAAACTTGGCAGAAGTCTCAGATTTTGTGCTTTCCTTTTTCACTAATCACTCGGTTCTGCTGTCACTTCTAGTAAGGAGTACACCAGAAGAAATTAAGAAACACCACCTTCTTCCTAGCACTGATGAAGGGCATTACAAAGTACAATATTATCAAAGGTAACCAGGTTCACAATCACCTGCAAGCATGTCTTTCCCCAGGAGCTCATGTTGGGATGCTGTTAATCCGTACAGCTGCCTACCATAACTGTTTGTAAATACTATAGCAGACAAGACCATTGAAAAAGCACACTGCATGCAGAAGGCTCTCTGCAAGCAGTCCTGGGGAGGACCAAACCAAACAAAGGACAAAAAGCATCTAAGATCACAAAAAATAATAACAGAGACTCCCAAATCCCTGAACTTCGATCACTAAACCATTTCCCTTTTCAGGATTAGCTTATTTATGACACATTTACATGCTTTCTAGTCCCTGCTAACCCCAGGGGATAACCAAGATATGCAAAAATAATTATGTTTCTCAAACCTTCAGTATTTTTTTAATATTAACTATAGGTTCAGTTTAATTCTATTTTTAGCTGAACTAGTGTGCCCATACTAATGGCTTGATTATATTCCAAAAAAACCCCTCTTTCTAATTTTAGAAGAGATTGTAACTCACTTTTTGTAAATGCTTTAAGGTCTCCGCACTATAGAAATTTTTCTCCCTTCCATGTTAGTAAGAAAAGGTGTAATTTCTGTTTAAAACTGCTTAATTAATACACAGTCATTTTGTAAAATATTTGGCAGTATTAACTGATGATCTTGCAATTACGCATCCTAAATTGCAATGACAGAAGACCAACTCGGTTGCTTCAAAATTAATAACGTCAGCATCAAAGGGCTGTCTCCCCAAGACTGTTTACTCTTATCTACAGATCTTATCAAGAGCATGATGAATTATTAAGATGTATGACAACAAAGACTCCTCCTTGAATGATACTACAAAGACATTATTCTAATGCTAAAATTCTGCAAATTACCAAAGAAATTAAAGGAGGTGGGAAGATCAAGGAGGGTCCAGTGTAAGATTCATTCCAGGAAGATGTGTGCTTAAGGTCCTCCAAGTAAAGAGGAGAGCCAGCCAAGGGAGAACACTGAATCTAAGGCATTTCACCCCCGTTCTATCACCATCCTCCATTCAGAGTGTGACTGTGTAGATTACTGAAGGAAAAGGTTATGGTCCAATATTCTGTTGGCAAAGTACAGACCCTGTCATTTATTTGATCATGATAATAGCCCTTGGCAGGCTATCCTTTCCAGCAATACAGCAAACATTGCCTTTTTAGCTAGGCAGTTTAGAGAGCTGTGCAAAAATAAACCACAAGTAAGCAGAAAGGATTTCCACACACTCCCCTCACCCCAGCACTGCATTTAGATCCTGGACCAGTCACAGCTTCAGCCTTTCTGTTCTTCAGAGTCTCACTCTCTAGCATTTGATAAGCCTTTGAGAGCCTGGAAAAGAATATTTTCTCCAGATCGAGAGGTTATTATCATTCATCTGTAGTCTTCCTACTGCTTAAATGGGAATAGGACTCAGCTGTAAATGCACATGACCCTCCCATACGCAGGAAAGGAAGTCAAATATAGAGAAAGAGACAGCTCACCTGATCAGTACTAAATAAATGTACAAGCCTAGACCCAATTGCTGCACAGCACACGTTCCCCAAATGGTAGATTCTAATGCAGCAGAGAAGCTATACCAATTACAGAAGCACAAACTTCACCCTTCAAACTGTGACTAAATGCACTCACCAGACATATAACAGTTCTGAGAAATAATGTGTTCTTTAGGATAAAGTATGCAAGATTAAAGAACTGGAACTGACTCATTGGACACTCAGTGTAGTCCCAGCTCCATATTACACAATTGTCTCAACACCTGATTAATTTCCAGCTTAAAAGTAAATCTCCCTTCCTTTTTGATATGAAGGTGACAGCCCACCTGCTGCACCCACTAACAAGAAAGCAGAGGCATAGTCAAGCCTGGCTGCTTCAGCCTTTCTAGTGGGAGTAGGAAAAAAGGTCTTGTCTCCAAATTCAGCCCTCCTCTGCTTTCACCTGCAGTCATATGGCTCAATTTCCCACTTACTAATCTTGCTAGAAAGATGTTCCAGATCTTTACTCCAGGAATATTAGAAACCTCTTTCTAAATCACTCTAAACATTCATAATTAATCTTTTTTTCCCTTTCTTTACATTAAATTAAAACACACATGATGTTTCCAGTTTTTATGCATTTGTCATTCTCCGCTGTATTTCCCTTCATATACTTTTAAATTCCTTCCAAATCTTTTCCTGCTAGCTAAAATGACATGTAGTGCATTCCCTTTGTCAGTCACCTTATTAATGTATAATACCAGTTTAATCCACCCTTGGTGAACCAATGAATGTACACTATTTATTTTCCTCTTCCCATCACATATCACTTTTTTTTTTTTTTTCCCTTTTGAAGTTTGTTAGGGAAATGAAAGCTATTTCAGGGTCAAAGAAGGCTGTACTTGTTAAATGACTAAATACTGTACTTGTCTAAAATTACTGGATTTATTTAACTGACATTAAGCGCCTGTCCTGTGCCGCAGTTAAATAACCAGCCTGAATAACAACCTGGTTAGAGTTTAAAAACCTTTTAAATTTCACTCCTGCAAATCTCTTTCCTGATCCTACCTCTACAAAAGAAAGAGCTACAGGAATGATTGGGCTGCTTGAGAACATACCCCACAAGCCTCAATCTTGCAAGGTGACAAGTCATTGATTCTGACTGAATTTAATGAGACATCAAGTTCTCAGCAGATTTTGGGTTACAGCTCCCAAGCTCAGAACCAAACACTCTAGTAAGATGCTCTCTCTGTGAACATCCACTGTGCAGAGCAGCCACAGAGAACAGGAAGATTGAAGAGTTTACAGAAGAATAGGTAAAAGGACAGAGGAAGCTGGAGAAAAATAATTTGAACATAAATCTTTAAACATCTAAAAACCCAGACTAGCAGCCAATGCATATGTTGAATAAATGAGCCATTTTTCTTACTCAAATAATCACAGCAGCTTGCATTTCTCTGCCTGTTTGAAGAGATTAGAGCAGTGATAATATTAGAGTCAGTAAACAACTAGTGTATATATATTAGTATTCCACAAGTTTTGTTACTTAACCCTTTGGAATAGCAATTAGTCTTCAGTTTAATTGACCAAATGAAGTTGGTAGAAAAATTAAAATGTCTTTTACAAATGACAAAACTGAGGCATTTTATCAATAATAAAGGTTTTTAGTGCAAACCGAGGACTGCTGAGGTAGCAGAACTGTCTACAGTAGGTTACAGTGTAGAGCGATAAACTTTCCATCTTCTATAAAGCCTTCAGTGTGCTGTTCACTATGCAGTCTTTATCTTCACATGCTGACACATGTAATCGAACATTCTCACTTTGCCACAGTAGAAGCAATTGCTTGACAATTTGATTATGGCTTCTTGTCAGCTCATACACAGAATATTCTTTGAGCCTTCAAGAATTGCAAAATATTTTGATTTTACAATGATGATAATCTTCTGGGGAAAACATCATTTAAAATATTGATTTCTGATAGCAAAGCTACTCCAGATCTGCATGCAGAAACTGTTCTGAACATCTAGAAGCTGATAACGCTGCACATGAGAAGAGAGGCAGAAATGACAGTAATGTGCAAATAGCAGAGAGAGAGGGTTGGTGAATGAAAGCAGTTACTATCTGACAGCTGCTCTGCATCGTGTGTGAAATGAGTGGATGCTCCCAGTCTGGGCTATGGGAGACAGGCATCCTCCCCACAAAATTCCAGACAGTCTGAGCACAGAGGCCAAATCATTAAAGGACACTTTATCTCTAAATATGGCTTCTCTAAATATGGGTGAGGTTCATGGGCACAGAGAATGGTGGAAGACATGCCTGGTTGCTGCCTTTTTGGTTGCATTGAGAAAACTGAGCACTCCATAGCAATTGCTGTCAGTCTAGCACATTTGGTTTGTTTTTCCAGGACAATATGTTATACAGCTCTTTACATGTGGGTTGCAGCCAAAGAGCTGTTGCCTAAGTCAGAGGGTGGGATCAAAACTGAACTGATGCCACCTCTGCATTCTCTCTGTCTAGTGCTGGCTTAGTATTAAATTGCTCCCTTCATAATTTGTTCTATTTTACATTAAATGTCAAAACCTGCAGTGGGTCAAGATGATGTCTTAACACCATGTAGCAAAGTCTCAGTTAATCTCTTTGGCTCTGGCCATATCCTAGAAGCTTAGTATTCACACAGATCTCTTGGTACCAGCCAGAGATGCCAGGTGGGCTATCTGTGCTACCAAAAGAGCCAGAGCAGCTGCAACACACTTCTTAAGCTAAGCCCATGCAGTTATGTTTGCTGCCTTCAAATAAAATTTCAAGAAACATTTTTGTAACAAAAGAACAAGTTTCACTGAACGTCAAGTGATATAGAGGTCTACATCCTGAGGAACACATTGCGTGAACAGTTTGAAGACCAGTTTCTTTCACCATATAGCAAGGACTCCTATCTCCAATTTGAGCAAATGGAATACAGACATCAATTGTTTTGTCTATGTGGCTGTTAAACATTCGTGGAAACATTACCCTAAAAGCCAAATTACCTTGTTGCAACAAAGTCAAAATTGACCTATTATTTACTTTAAATGAAGAGGGTTTTTCTGTTTGTTTAAATTGCTATTTTCATCAAGACATCAAAATACATTTCCTTTTCATTCTTCTTGTCGCCTTTGTCCCTGACTTATGACAGTTACATGTGAAAAAACCAAGGGAATAACTACAAAGGAAGTGATGCAAGACAGGGCATGCCTGGATGTCTAGAATCAGAATAAAAAGTGAAGACCCTAAAATGGAAGAGATATGACTGAAAATAATATTATTGAAACTGCATGACTAAATAATTTATATGCACCCAGGAACATATGTGCACCCTCAGAACACAATCAATCACTTCACCTGGAATTCAGCCACTCAGCACTGTAATATTCATACATACAAGCTGTTAGCTACCATTAATCAAAAAGGTTTTTAACTAATTTATTAAACTTTTAAACAACAATTTCATGATTTTACACTTAACAACCAAATTACTATCTTCTTTTTTCAATAGGTATTCAAATGCTAGAGACCATCTATGTATGTCATTGAGAGGCAAATATGTCAAATTAGACAGCCAGTACTGAGCCAAGTATGAAGAGCTATGACATGCTGCAGGATGCAGAGGCCTCAGTAGACTTGCAATTTAGCTCCCTTACATCTAAGGGGATCACAAGAAATCTCCAGATACAAAACATCCAAAAGAAAGTCATCATCTTCACTTGCATTATGTATATCGTAATTCACTGAAGTCAATTAATTGTTGGAAAGGAGAAAGAGCTTTTTAGAGCTCTTTTTTGAGCTCTTAAAGAGCTTAAAGGAGCCTATTATGAAATAGTCTCCTTTATATTACACTAGATAGTTCCTGTCTTCCACCAAACACAGAAAAGGACAAAAAGCTTCTCTCGACCTTGTTAGATGAGACTGTCTAACCTGCTGCCCTATAGTTTAAAGAGGAATGATTTAGTTATAACCAGTTGATTTCACTGTTGTGCTATAGCCAGTCTTGCCAAGAGTCTCAAAATACCATTACTATTTCAAGGTAGATTTTTTGGTTAAAAAAAAAAAAAAAAAAGAAAAAGGGAAAAAAAGAAAGACTACAACCTGCACTGAGAAAGGAGTATAAACTACTAAAACAGAGTACTTCAACAAATGGAGTTTCAGATTAGATTAATTGCAATTATTTTATTTTTTAAAATGGAATTATGATTACATTTTATAAGTAATGCTACATTAAGCATACAAATTGAATGAAGAATGTAAAGCAATGCTCAGCAAAATATTACTCAGCTTTTTTAATTCATATGAAACTTTCCATCTTTAAAGTGACCCAAAATTTAAACTGAAGTGCTTTTCTAGGTGGTGTCTAAATGGCTGAAAGGGCTTCTTCTCTGTTTGTTCTAGATTAACTTTTTGGAGACCAATATAAGATTTTTCATCAAACTGCTCTTTTCAGAGCAGATACAATATCTGAGGCTGCCCTGCTCAGCAATATAGATATGAGGCTGTGATAAAACACTTGGGAAGATTTTTTTTCTTCCTGAATTTTTTTCAATATTGTGCAGATACCCTTCCTAGAAACTGCACGGAAGCCATGAGTTGAGTAGCGTCAAAACCATATTGTTGGTCTTTTGCGGTTAGATCTAATAAACACTGAAAATATATAGAGATAACAAAACAGAACTGCCTCTCATCTCTCTGGTTGACCCCCCAAAGCACAGAATTTGTTTTATAATGAAGAAAATATATTTTTATAATTGCAGCAAGTGTGGAATATAGGTGCCTCTTCATGTTAGTAATTAAGTGTCAGGCCTACCACATCCCTGATCGTTTAAGTCACTGTCATGGTACATGAAATATAAAAGATGACTTCACTAAAGAGAAAAGGGCAACACCACTAAATAAGAAGGATTATCATGCTAGGGCAAACTTGAAAGGAGATGGCATTCATACAAAATACAATTTACTTTGACAGTAATTCTCTGTATTTCCCCTGCTATTATTGAAGATATATGTGTTGGAATAAGAGCTTTTTTCTTTAAGAAGCCATCTCTTCATTTTCTTTGGTCTGCAGTTAAGTCACAGCCCTGTGTTAATGGCTTCACCACTTATTACATAAGAAAAATTATTATGATGTCATCAATTTATCATTTAGAGCCCTACAGCAGGGTCAAGTAACTGAAGGAAGTGTCTTGAGAAACTGAACTGCAATGTGCCTTGAGAAAAATCATTGCATTCAGAATTGAGGGGAGGCTTGAGTGGCACAAGCAGTTCCTCAGAGGTATGTGCTTTTATGTGGGTGCTATAGAGACTTTTTTCAAATGCCCATTTTTGGCCTCTCTGCATTAACTTTCTTGAATACACTGTTTACCTTTAATACAGGACCAGTTCCCTATTTTAATACCTCTTTATTCAGAGTGGTCAAACATGATTACAAATGTCCTTAAAGGGTTTTAATTCTGAAAACATTTGAGGAAATATTTGACACTCAGCATTCACTATACATCAGGGAGTTTTCCTTCTAAAAGTTTCTGTCCCTTTGTGGTGTGCATTATCTAGTTTATTGTCATGTCAACAGCATTTGCAAGTACTGTTCTGACTAAAAAACCTCAGTGTGAGCAGGCAGAGGGTACTTCTGACTGCTGTGCAATGACAGACCCTGGGCGCAAGGAACAGAATTGGTCGTCCTCAAAGTAGGGCTTGATCCAGGCCAAGGTACTTCCAGGTGACATGTGAGTGAGACCAGGTGACATTGGGATGCCCAATTGCTGCCTAGAGAAACAGTGACCCTGACCCCAAAACAGAGAACAAGGCATTTTTTACCCACCCACTGCAGGAGAAGAATGTTAATATTGTTCCTTGTGTTTCTGATGAACACTCAGACAGGCATGTGACCTGCAGCAGGATGGGAACATGCACTTTGAGTCCTACATACAGATGAGTCTGTAGGTAGGACTCACCCCAAGGTTCTCAATTTCAGGACAACCACATTCCTCCTGAGGAGCTCTTCTGGCCCCAAAGTTCTTGGAGGCTACTGGAAACCAAATATAATTTGACAAAGATTGATAAAACTCAGTAACAATATGTAAAGGTCAATAATGAGATGGTAGTCCAACAGAGAGATTAGGAAACAAATCAAGCTGCAAAACCAGTACAACACATTCACTGCTCCAGAAGAAGTGTTTACTGTTAGGTGCTTGAGCATATTTAAGATAGAAAAGTTACTTAAGGTAATTGATATACTACAGCCATTAACACAATCCTATAAAAATCATGCATTGATCTTCAAGGTCAGAATATTTTTCTTCCCTGCAAAGTTGTAATACTCAAAATAATACTTAACTGATCCTCACAATACGCAGGTTGTCTTTTGCCTTCCAGGTGTTATCCAATTATATATAATAGCTCATATATAAACAGCTTGACACCATTATTCCTTCTTGTTAGAGCATCATAAAACATGCCTAATAAAATTTGTTAGAATATGGGTGTCCAGAAATCTTATCCTGGCCTTTAGTGATTAGACCCCATAGCTTCTATCACAGCTAAGTGTGGCTACAAGACCATGTTTTGCCTGGAGATTAAGGATAGCATTTAATGTAGTTTTCCTTTCTTTACTACACATCAGCAAAAGAAAAGCTTAAAGCACTGGACCAAATTAGTTGTCATTATTGCCAGCATTGTGGCATTGAAAAAAAATTTAAACTATCTGAAAACGTGTAGATTATAATTCATTCCCTTCTCAGTCAGTTCTCTGCATGGAGAAGCCGATGATCAGCTTCTTCCCTTTGTTATACTGAATGCTTTCCATGTGCAGAGTTAACAGACATTGTGGAGAAAAGAACCACACAGCTCTAACTGAATTTTTGTTTGGCATCATTGAAATTCGTGAACTGATTTCAAATATGGTCTTAAGATTGAAAAAGACTTGACCCCAGTAACTTCATTGTCTTTGGTTTCTATATATCCCCAACAGAGCAGATTAGACTGCACCTTAAACTCCTACCCAAGAGACTATGCAAACATGTGAAATTAAAATGAATGAGTTCAGTCACATAGAGTTTAAATGTGAATGATGGATGAAGAACAATTTCAGAATTCTTATTCTACCCCAAAAATCAATGTGGTGAAGGCAGATAATTAATGCATCCTTTTCCAGAGATTATTTCTGAATGATCGTGAAAGATTATATATACTAGGTTTAGTCCCTGTATTTTCACCTTCTGGGACTTCAGGAGAACTCTAAGGATAAAACATAAATCTAATCAGATACCATTGTGAATCCTTCCCAGTGAAAATAGGCACTCTCTGGCATTGTAGGAAGACACTGTTGATGGCACTGTAGGAAGACAGACTTCAATGTCCACTAATCTGAAGCCTTTAGATATATTTAATGGAAGTCAGTATAACCTAAAAGAAACCAAACATCTATTTTCATCTTCAATTTACACAGATTTGTGACACAGTACTTAGAAAAGACAGTATGAATCAGTATGCTCCTTCATTACACTGCCCTCAGAGGAAAGGCAGAAGTGTCCCTCTTCCCTTGGCCTGCACAGACCAAGGTCAGATGTGTCACCACCTCCTTGCCACCATTGTCGTCCGTCCTGTCGCCCTCCCTCAGCAGGCCAACCTGCTGCTAACAGCAGTCTCTGGCCTTTACTAGTGCTCTGCATTCATTTCCATGCACCTTGATTTCAGACTAAACCCTGCTGGTGCAGTCTTCTGGAATAAGTTTTTCTTTGTTACTGTTGTCATTTTACAAACCACGTAGATGTAGAACAGCACTTTTGGGGAGTACTCTTTTAGCAACTGTATTGGTCCATGATGTGTATATGTAAAAATCAGGAGAAGCAGGAACACGTCTATATTTATTTCAGTGTTATTATTATTCTCTGCAGTTTTATAAATTACTTCCTTCTATCGGCAACCATTTATGTCTAAAAAAAAAAAAAAAAAAAAGTCTTTCAAACCATAGAATGCTGGCTTTTTTTGCTTTACCAGTGTGCTCTCATACTTATGTTCTTACAAGGTAAAATTAGTATAAGTGGCAGCATGCTTCCACAAGGCACAGCAACGAAGCTGTCACATCGGGAAAGCTGGTTTGTCTCACAAAAAAAATAAATAAAAAATACAGGGAATACAAGCCACAGAAGGCTTTTGCTGAGAAGCCATCTGCTTTAACTATCAGACCATTTCCTACACACTTTCTTATGCTACTGCAGTGGTAAGAACAACAAAGAATTTTTCCCTCTGCCAAGCAGTCTCCTTGCACAGGAGCCTGAGCTCTAGACAGCTTAGATATGACTCTTATTCATGGTTTACAAAACTATCTTAAAGATTGAAAAGCATCAGAGAATGGAGAAGGAGAAACCTTCCCCTTGGCACTGAGGGCAGGAATGAGTAGCTACAGCAGAGTGGACACCAAGCGTCAGCACCTGAGGACAGAACAACCTCTGCATTCAGGAGTCCAGAATTTTTCACAGCTCCTCCAGCCTCATATACTTCAGCTTCAAGGGACTATCTATATGCAAGTAGTTATTAAGCTACTCTTCATGCTCAGTCAAAGTGAAAAAAAACAGACAAGCAAGCAATGCCAGCAGTTACTATTTAAAAGTCACAACCCTATCAAGGACTGATCTTGTACACTTTCCATGCTCTCCCTGCTGCTGAGCATCTCCCTGTCATCTCCAAACTCTGATGCAATAACTGTTCTCCTATGAGGAATTATAGCCTTGCACTGTCCTCTACTAGGCTCCTTCAGTGGTCAGCATTTCATTTATGCTTTGTTTCTCAATGGCTACAAACTGGTTTGGGATTTTTCTTAAATCCCAAATCAAGTTCACACTATTCTATCCAGTTGGTGTCTGTCCAGTAGCTTATGTAAAATGAATTGGTGACCATTTTCCAGTTTTGCAGCAATAAATACATTATCTCATTCAGCATCCATGCTTGTCCCACAAGGCTCAGCATTTGACCTGAAGTCCAGCAAACACCAGACCTCAAGGGCTGCTCTTTGAGGTTGTGGCAATGAGGAAGAGCTCAACCAAACCACACTTGTTTTCTGAATGCATCATCTGCACCTATCATACAGACTTCAGCTTGCCTGGAGATATCAACGGATGGGTGGGGGAAAGGATGTCAGATCGCCTATTCACTATATCCTGTCTGCAGAAACCCCTGGTGGAAAGCCGTCCGTCTTGCACACTTCTCAGAACAGCTAATATTGCCCATTGGAGCTTAGCTCTTATATTATCTGTTGTAAGGCAGTCAGACCAAAGCTGTACTTTAAAAAAGGATGTGCTGTGAGGGTTCTGGTATTACTCCCCTGATGGTGAAGGGTTCCTGATGCAAAAAGAGCTAAGCAACACATGCCTGACCCACCTCGCCATGCAGTTGCTTCCACTAGTGGCGATAGCAGCTCTCCTACTGTCAGATACCCTCTTCCCACACAGGAAGCAGAGCAAGAGCTTTCACACTGTGTTTCCATTAAGCACAAAAGCTCAGAAGTAACTTAGGCTGTCAGGATTTATTCTGAATCACCTCTGCCCATAATAAATACAAGTCCAGTTCTCTCATGGTTAAGCAAAATGAAACGCACACTGTGAAAAAGAATTAAAGCTGTTAAGCCATTAGATGACTCATAATTATGTGCAAAAATGTTCAGATTTTGATGGTAAAAGGTGTGAGCATTAGTAATTAATACTAGATGTTGCCAGTAAAGGTTAAGCTTAGTTATCAGAACACTGGTTGACCTCCTGAAGCTCCAGATCACTGCAAATGAGATCCTTTTTTCATTACACAGTTAAGTGTTCACATACAGCATCCTATTTCTGATGAACATAGCAGGCAGAAGGGGTATTTCTTACAGTGATTTCCCTACAGGTTTCAGAAGCCTGGAGAGGGGAAGAAGGAATTTAAACAACTAGCTGCTGACAAGTTGGTTTATACCATAATTACTATCATAAATTATTTTTACCTGAATATTCTGCTCTGTATTCCAGTCATGTAAGGGTTAGGGATTTTTATTTTTTGGACTGAACATTTTAACTACTTAACATATAATTTACATACCAGGCAGTAAAATTCCTGCTCTAGTTTCCAATAGGGCTTCCACAGAATTGGGCAAAAATACTTAATATCTGTTCCCCAACTGACAATCTCTGGCTGCTCAGCACACATCCCACAGCAGCAGATCATGTGCTGGACAGTCTCTAGGGAAAATCTATCCTCTGCTACAAGCTGCTGCTAATGCCAAAAGTAGCCACCATGTTGTTCTCTTGCTTACTGTTTTTTTGTATTCCCAGCAGAAAGCAGTAGACCCATATTACACAATGTTTAATTTAACCCAGGTGCTTGTGGGTGGCTGGCCATATTCTTTCTTCCTCATGTTTTTAGAGATATGATCTGGTCTGAAGCCCATCAGGCATGTAACAGAAGGTCATCTGCTGACAACCATAATGGCATGTATCAACCCTTCATAGTGGCAGTGACTGGAGTAGCTGTGGACTTTCCCTCTTTTCTGCAGCTCACAGTATCAGCACACAGTGAAGGAGCACCACTTGGGAAAGAGGGCAAGGGCAGCAGGCCAGGAGAATCCAGTAGGAGCTACAGATGCCTCTACCTGTCAGTGCACTAATTCCTGGAACCACCTCAGCCCCATGCTGTATACAGAACAGTAGAAAAGCAGATCCCAGCCTGTGAAACACTGTAGTTCTGCTGTGTCTGCTATGCGGAAGGGCAAAGCAAGAGCAGGTTCTGCTTCCCCAGCTGTCTTCATGTCTTACCATTTGCAGAGCAAGCCCATCCAAACCTGCCTACTGCCAGTTTTCCACAGAACTGTCACCACGTTTTCTTCAGTTCAAGTTTATGGTGATATGCAAAGTACTTACAAGGATGCAAGCTATGAAAAACAATTAATCCGCAATGGCCATTCAAACCTGACAGCAATGCTTGAATAACCTGGCTGCTCAAAGCTCCCCCACCCCATTCTGCTGCAGCATTAGGTCATAGAATAATAGCATAGTTTCAGTTGAAGGGACCCTCAAAGCTCATCTAGTCCAACCCCTCTGCAATGAGGAGGGATGTTTTCAACTAGATCAGGTTGCCCAGAACCACATCCAGCCTGGCCTCGAATGTCTCAAGGAATGGCGAATCTACCACCTCTCTGGGCAACCTGTGTCAGTGTTTTCTCACCCTCTTTGTAAAGAATTTTTACCTCACATCCAGCCTTAATCTCCCCTCTTTTAGTTTAAAACCATCACACCTTGTACTATTGCAACAGGCCCTGCTAAAAAGTCTCTCCTCATCATTCTTATAGGCCCCTTTTAAGAACTGATCATCCCGAAGTGTGGGGGAAATGGGATTCATTTCATGAAAACAGGAAGATAGTAATTTTTCTTTTACATACCAGAACAACATTTTAAAGAGGAGAAAATTTCATTAAACACACTCAACTATATTTGCTTAATTATTAATCTAACAAAAGCCAAGCATAGAACATACATTCTGGAAATACTGCATTTTTTATTCATTAGTTTAAAAAAAAAAAAAGTCACCTGGTAGGTTGCTCTAAGACTCACTATTGTTTAGGAATGAGGATTTCTAAATAAGAAAGATAAACTGCTTTATAATTAGCATAACTTGTAATTCATCATGTATGTGAATTAACAGGTATATTGATATCACTATTTCTACAAGCAGTCCTTGTAAAAACCCACCCATTGCACATTATACAAAGGAATCACACTGGGTTTTATGCCACATAAAATAGTCCCCATGGCTGAAATAGCTCCTGAGGTTCAGCAAATTTAGAGGTTATACTTGGGAATCCAATTGCTCTTCCTCACAACAGCTTTGAAAGGCTGTTTCTGACCAGCCTTCCTAACTACTTGCCTCAGAAATACAGTGCCAAAATAAAACTTACTGTATTTTTGGATATCTGAACAAAGCAGTGGTTTTACTAGCTGATGGGCAGCCATTCAGCATGCTACACTGCACAGCAGTCAGCACCAACCTCCAGATTGGCTCAAGCCCCTGGGCTGGGCAAAAGACTTCGCCTGTTTCTCTCCTCAGCTGTAATCTCCCCAGACAATTTACCTGGGAAGGCAGGCAATGTCTTTCCCAGGCGGTGAGGCAATACTCATCAGGATATGTAAGCAGGCCAAAAGTAACCTTCCTACTAAGAGTTTCTAGTGAAAGGAAGCATTAAACCAAATGGAAATCCATCCACGCTATAGGCTTTCCAGCAATTACACTGACTCCTACCACAAAGCCACAGATAGCAGCTATGTTTGTAAGTCTGTCCTATTTGGGGTTTTGGAAGAGGTTTACTACAGTTTCTCAGATGCTTCCTACCCAATATTGCTGCCAGAAGCAATTAAAAAGAAGCAAAACCATCCCTCTCCTATTCCTTTCCAATTAAAATCTATGTTCCAGAGTCAATCAGTCCTTGAACACAGCTCTTCTTTTTCAGTTTGTTTTTGTAGAATTTGGAAGAAGGTATGGTAGAAGCTTTTTACTTTCTGTAATGCATAGGTATTTACCTACCACCATTCAAGTCCCTCTTGGAGAGGTACCCAAAGTTGACTCTGCTTTGAGCTAGCAGCTACAATTTGCAGCATTACTTATGTAAACTACATTAAATGCAGAGTGTGCCCTGCAATACTCTTAAGAACAGTTATCTGGTAATGATACAGTATTACTGACCCAGTTACCAGATGTCAGCTAGCAAAAAAACATATATAGAATTATATGCCTTGGTAAACTGAGATTAAAGAATTTGGTATCTCTTTGTATGTGAAAGTATCTAGACAGTAAATCACTTGATTCTCCTGCAAGATTCTGCTTGCTGTGGAATCTTGTCTACTACTTCTAGTAGCCAACTTTGCTTACTAGAAGTGTTGTTTATAATTTTTTTGCTTCTTCATTTTTCTTTGTCCTTTGCAAAACCTTTTCCAGCTCAGAAACATAAGCAGGGCGTTTTGGTAGAGACACAGCAGCTGATGGCAGCACAGACATCTGGTGTGGTTCATACCCAGCTCACTCCCAACAGACAGGCATGGCAGAAGGTCCATGTAACTTGGAACAAGCAAGCAGCAATTTTCCCTCTGAAGTTGTTTCCCACCTGTGTGCAGTGCTGGGTACCAGCTTGCCAGTGCCCATGTTCCTACACTGCTGTTCCACCCAGCTACTAGACAGGAGTGAGAACCGATGCTACAACTCAGATGATGGACTGCATTACCTCTGCAACACATGCAAGTCAGACCTATTATTTCAATATCAACATTGCTGCACTGATTTGTACCAGTAAGAGCTGGGCATTGCCCTCACTACCACAAAAATACCTTAGATAAATTATTTATTAAAAACTTCGCTTTACTCTCTGTGTTGTATTAATTAACACATGCTCCTGACCAATGCCTTTATAGTCTATGCAAGTCTATTCGTTCATCCAAAACACAAAAGAAACCAAACACTAGCTGAAGACTAAACTCCTCATTAGTTAAGGAAGGGAGGGAAAATGCAAGTTTGACATTAGTTTTTAGAATTAATACCAATTTTGTAGTGCCACTTAGCAAGATATAGCTTTCCTCCAGACTTATTGTCGACTTTCCTTTTTTAACTCATGTCCATAAGGGTATAAGCTTGGACACTTCCAAGTTCAGACCTAGAAACTATCTGTTCAGTCTTTTTCTCCCCCCCCCCCTTTTTTTTTTTCCCCTTTCTCACCTTTATGGGCACAGCTACATAAACTATACAATAGAAGTCTCTGTTTTAAAATCTTTTTCTCATTAGTGTCTGCTCTCAGTTCTATAAATCACTGAATCGTACATGTGATTGTGCCCTGCCATGCAACTCCAACTACAGAAGACAAATGAAGCTGTTATTAACCAATACTGTTTCACATTTTTAACCCATACATTTTGAGAACTTTTTAATTACATATTTACTCTGATTTCTAATTAAACCAAAATTGCTTTCAATAGCAGATAATAAATCACACCGCAGGATTATTCCCATTGTTCCCAAATGCAGTGAAATAATTTGTTTGCCACATTTGTCACTGAAGTCCATCTTTCATTAAGAAGATAGTAAATTAAAAGAAAGTACTTCTAGATACTCTGATAACTCCAGGTGACTTATACCCTTCAATGGAGGATTTCTACATCTTCTTCAGGGAAAAGACGACTTAACAGGAGGTATGTGCATAGCATTGCCTGCCAGTGGTTTGTACCAGAGCCCAAGCTGTATCTGCTGCTTTTTACCAGAGCCCCAAGACAGCTAGAAGGATTGCACTTTGTGGTCAACTTTAATCCTCATGAAAGTATTACAACAAAAATTTAGAAACTATCCTGCTAAAGAGTAAAAATTCTCCACAGCCAAGTACTTCACTGAGAACTAAAGTAACCAGCAACTTATTTTTTTCATCTGTCCAGGCCTTGTTTCTGTAAAAGGTGACTTTTCTCACTGTCTCAAGCTCTTATTTCCCCCTTATTTCTCATATTCTTCAAGGAAACTACAGCCAACTTCTAGAAATACCTAGGCATGAAGAAAAATTGGTTGACATCCAAGTACTTTATCTAAAAATGAGAATTAATGATCACAATATTGATAATTCCTTTCATACTGACCTAAAAGAAGTCCCATTTAATCCTTTTATCATCTGGACTAATCAAATACCTGTATTAAATATATTTACAATCACTTTTGCTCTCATAAGTCTTTATCCTCATATTTCATTGGATTGAAAAATATGACCATTGCCAGCTAAAGAGTAGGAACGAGTAATTCATGGGGAAAAAGTCAAGTTTTCTTCAGTGTTCTTTACATATGCAGTAGCTTTTTCTCCCGTGAGGGTGGCAGCTATATCTCAGTACTTTGGAATATAATGCTACTCAACTGTTGTCCTATTCTTCAAGATTAAATTTAGAGTTCTTACTAGGAAGAGGTTTTATTTACTAACTTCAAGGAGATTACAAGGTGAGCAACACAGACTAATAAAGGATAAAAAGTTGAGCTTACTCAGTGTTAATTTATGCTTTTAAAGCCCTCTCATACAAAACGTGGGATTTTACTACCCTGTGACAGCCTAGCTGTTGTAACACTTACTTTGGGAGTAAGGACAGATGTGAAACGGTTACTGTAATTCTTTGAGTAACACAGGAAGAGACATGAACAATACAGAGAATCTTGACTTTACAGAGAATGTTGGACACAAAATTACTAGCAGTTCAGTGCACAATGGGAGCAGCCACAACAGCGCTGAGCTCGAGCATGCAGACTTGGAGTGGGAGAGTTTTCAGTGTTTATTAATATTTCACAAATGCTGCTGTTCACTCAACTGCTACAAGACAAAGAGTGGTCTTCCTATATCACAGCCTATACCCTTCAGACAGCTGTTACAGCTAAGCTCCCTTCAACTCCTAAGTTTATGGGTCAATTTCTGGGGAAGAAAAGAAGCCATCAACAATTCAAATTCCCCTCCTCAACCAAAATCAGAGTAAATTCCCCGTTTTGCTTACTCTTTATCTTAAGAGAAGGTCAGGTTTATCACTGCTGTGCCCTGGCCAAGGGGTCGTTAGGAAAAAGAAAGCCAAAATCCAAAACCAAAGCAGCAGCATATGCCTGCCTTAAAGCTTCACAGGGCAGCTACATCTAGGTAACTACATTGAAAGACAAAACCCCAAAATTAGGTTTCTAAATTGATCATGCAAAACAGGTACTTTGAAATCCTGGAAAACAGAATTTTTAAACTCTCCGGCTACCTCAACTGTTGGTTTCATGCCTTTCTAGGGGAATAATATCACAAAAAGGAATTTTAATTAGACATTTCTCTTTTACTCAATAACCTATCTTTAAGGTGAATGGCAAGAAACAATCAATGCCTTGATGAATAAACTGTCGATCAAGCCATATCCCTACGTATGGTTACCCTGAGCTTCCTCAGCCAGAAGAGCTTTGTGAAAGAATACTCCTGTAATTAACCCTATCTGTAGTGTCAGGAATGGGACGGTTAATCCATTTTCCATCTACCTTTAGCAGCACTGATCTAATCAATTCTCACAACAGTAATCTTCTGATTTAGTCCCTCACTCTGCCACTTAGGACACCCTGCAAAAACATTCTCCAGATGATTCTTTTTGCACTGTGCCATTTCTAGCATGGTAAGTGCTAATCATACTGACCCGTTTTGCAATACAAAACATTCAATTAAGCTGCACACAACATTAACAGTGATTACTAGAGATCAGATTGAAGGGCAACCAGAAGTGAGTTATCTGTGCCCAAACCTGTTGACCCCTTCATTCCTTGCCAGGGAATGTGAAGGAACAGATTAATCAAACACAATGGCCATATGTTTACAATTTTTTTTTAATAAGCAATCAGACTTCCACAGTCAAAAGCACTGACAAGTTGATGTGTGATTTCCTCGGCACTCGCAGATTACAAAATCTTGTGTTTGTAATCAAACTGCAGCAAATAGCTGTAGCTCTATGTGCCATCATGGCTCAGAGGGAAGACACAAAGAGTTGTGTGCAAGTATTACTCCCAGGATGTATTCGCTCCCATGCTGGAAAAAGTTGCGCAAAAGTTGTCTTATATTAAGACATTCTTAATATAAGTCCTTTGACTGAAATACCTCTACCATTTATAGTAAGATTTACAACTTGAAAGTTATTCCCTCCCATCTCCCCACATTAAGGGGGAGATATGGAAGAATAAATATACTGATGAGAAGAACCTTAAATTAATGGATTGACAGAGACAGTTTTGTGGATGACGGTAGAACCGAACTTATTCATTTTTAATCATAATGTATTAACCTGTGGCCCGTAGAGAAGGCCAAAGTCAGCAATGCATTTAAGGAAGTACTTAAAGCAGACAAACAGCCACACTACTGGCTACTACCATCAGATCGTTAAGATGCTTAGAACTAAGTATAGGCTTAACATATCGTTGGATTATGGCATTAACAGTGGCAGAGCAGAAAAGCAGGAAATCCAGAATATTTAACTTGTATCTTACAAATAAGTGCTATCATTGCAAGATTCTGAACTGCTCAGGAGAAGGAAAAAAAAAAAAAAAAAAAAGAGTTCCTACATTCCTCTGGAGTGAAGGTTGTGGGTTTAAATTTAGGAATTGCTCTCATAGTGATTGACATTTGAGTAGGATGGTCAGACTGTGTGGTTTACAGGAATACATCCCAGCCTGAACGTCTGCCATTGTGTCCCAGCAGATGATGTAGAACAAGGATTTTGACCCAGTTCTGGCATGACTGTCATTTAAAGATGACTGGCTTTCCTGAGTTTACCTCTTTCTCTTCCCCTTTCCAATGCATTTACCTTTTTTGTTTGTTTGTTTTGGTTGTTCTTTTGTTGTTGTTGTTGGGATTTTTCTATTTGCTTGTTTTATTTTGGTTTTTGGTTTTTTTTTTTTAATAGGGATTTCTGCTCTAGGCATCCTGACGAATTGGATGTATTCGCCAACACCTGGTTCATTTTAAACCCTGGAACAGCCTGATGGTAAAGAGACACTCTCTGCAAACACCATTACAGCAACCAAGGCAGTCTTCCTGCAGACAGAAAATGTCCCTTAGGAGGGGAAAGCAGGAGAGAAGATAGGTTGATTGGGCCCAGTTTTCCTAAGGTTCAGCTGCTTATGCAATCTAGCACACTGTGCCATGCAGTGCATGCCAAGTGGAAATCAGCAGGAACACAAATAAGTGAGCCTATTCACAATCCTACTACTGAACTGTCAAAGGATTGCCTCAAAAGCCATATTACACAGGAGCCTAAACAACAGGTGGTTTTGTGGAGCTTCAGGATTACCCACTTAATCTTCTTAAAGAATGAAATAGAACAGCCATAGAGGGCTCTTTCAGAGGAAGATCACAAAGTTCATCAGCCAAGATGTGATTATAAGAAAGCTAATCAGTTTAGCCACAAAGTAGATGATACTATTTGTTCTTTGGAAAGCTCCTCAGCTGCCTTGCAGATTCTTTTTTCTCCCCTTTCCCTGTCCTTGTCCCCCTTCTGTTTACTCTCTTTTATCCATATACACAGACTAATGTGTTACTTAAATATTTCATCTTAACCAAGTAAAAATGAGTATATATTAAAAATATTCCCTATATACCAGTGGTATTCCAGTGCGGTAAGAGCCTTAAAAATCTAGGACAGGATCACTCCAAAATTATAATTCCCATTTGTACTTCTCACTTCTGTTTGCATCTATATTTGCTGTGTTGCTGTACTCAGTTCTCAATGGAAACCACCTTGGAGGCTTGCATAGCAGGCAGTGCCACAAAACCACCAAGATGCCATACATCTGCATGGCTAGCACAGCCAGAAATTAGTCAGACCACAGAAAACAGACTATACTGCACCAAGACAAAGCACTGTTAACATGTCCTCTCCTAGCCCAGGGTTCTCCAGAAACTCTGCTCTCCTGCCAGGGAATAATTCCACTTTTGCCCAAATGCTCATTTAAATAAGACTTTCCAGACCATGCAGTAGGATGCTCCTCCACAGAAAGTCAATACTTTTGTCTTATTATGAGCAATCTTTAGCTACACACAGAAATGGCACCAAGTGGACAAATGAAAGCGGAAACCTTCTTGACGGTGTCATCATTGCCTCTTATTTTCTGTATTCCAGCCTCAATCTGAAACTACAACTTCAAGTAACTTTCTTTTAAGATTACCAAAACACAAATAGTAAGAGCTGCAGGATTTATTATCTGAACACACATTTGAGAGGCTTGGATTAAAGTCACAAGTTCATTTCACCTACCAGTCAATAAAATGATCAGCTTTCTGTAACTCCTCCAGCTGTTCAGGCTTCATAGCTACATCCAGAAGTTAAAAGTACACAATTCCAGGAACTATATAACCCCATTACTATTTTTACATATTTTCTTTCATAATGCCTATTCTTAAAACCTCTTACTTGGCAACAATTACCTTAAGGGTTCCCTGATATCACTTAGGGAGTGGCCTGATTGGCTACTGCAAAGTCACTCCCACCTGCAGATTGATAAGGATCAGGTGAGTCAGTCAGCTGCCAGACTTTGGGTTTTGTCATCTGATAGGCCAAAATCTGGGATTATTTCCATGTCAGAGTACTAACATACATTAAGCCCCTACTTTAAGGAAAATCCTAATAGTCCATTTTGGTCATATTCTTATTTTCTGTTCTTTTCCTGCTTGCACTCACTGAATCAGTATAAAGAAAATCTATAAGAGAGATATAAAAATCATGGCATGTATCAAAAATTATGTTTGAGTCAAAGAAAGAAATTATTACAAAGTATAACAGGAAACACCTAAACTGATGTAACTTGCATAATAAAATTTTAACTTCCATTTACTTTTCTTTGATTTTTAGCCATCTCTGAGTTTAAAATTGCAGAAGGCTTGTCTTTTCACGACTTTACAAAAGTCATCTCATTAACTCTAAAAAGTTAATAATGTTTAACCACCAGTTTCAATTTAAATTAATCTACAGACCTGCTCAGCTGCTTTCAGCATCTGTCCCAGTTCCCTATGCAAGGGCCTGAAGTAGCTGGTTACCTGGTTCCAGGGTAATGAAGCAGCAGCACATTGGTGTTGATGTGCTTAGTGTGCAATGGGATTTTGCACGTATATTTATGTACCAGGTTAAGAAATTATCTAATAGAGGTCTTTAACAACACTTCTACACACAAGAGAAGACCTGTGTGGGAACCACCTCTTTAGTAACTGGGAGAAATTTTTTAAAGTGCAGCATTTATGGCTATTTCTTTAGAAAAGGATTCTGTAAACAGAGTGCTTTATATATACCTTTCACAGAATATTGATTCAAATCAAGTTAAGTCAGTTCCCCACTTCATGGTCTTACTCTTTAGCTGGTGCTATTTATTACACAGATCTAGCAACACCTTGCCTCTGACATACGTTTCTTTGTGACTGAGATGATATAACTAGACATTAGCTCCTGTTAACAGGCTGTTAACTTTGCAATCTCAGAGGAGATGCCTGAGAAAACTTGCAGTATCAAGTAAGGTCACTGAGAAATTCCAAGAAATTCTGAATATGAGAATATTGTTCCTGTAGTTACGTAGAGCATTCGACTTGCCGGATACTATTTCTGCGATTAAATTGAAACCATAAAAAACTTTGTCCTGCATTCCTATAGTCTCTTCAGGCAGGGCTTCATGATCAACTCTGATGGTATTTTACTTGCTTAGAAAAAAAAGCAAGTAAACTTGCCTAACTAGACAGCCAGACTTTTGCTAAAACACATTTTTTCTTTCACTGGGCTGTTAAACAAAAAGCCATGAGAGAAACTGAATCTCCAGCCTTTATTGAAAAACAAAACCATTACTTGTCTAAAAATGTTCAGTGTTATAGGAATTGTATGAAGGGAACCAAAACCTGGATCCAAAACTAGTTCTTTTTAATATACACCATACTCTAGATTGCCTGTCAAGCTGGGGAATACTGCAGATATGAATGCAGCCAATGCATATGCTGGCTTTCTAAATAAAACCTGTCAGCTTCATATTCAATGGTCTGTTTTCCATGTCTGTCTTCTCAAGCTAACTTCTCCCAGCACTCCACTGCAAATTAAAAAACAAAGTTCCCAGGAGTGTGGCTGCTGCTCAAGAGCGGAGACAATGCTACAGGTCTTTGATGACTTCCACTGCCTCAGGCATGGACTTATGTGGATAGTTAGGAAGAAGAGCTGCGAGGATGTGTTCCTGATTTAGTTTCAGAAATCGATTCGGACAAAGTCTGCCTTTCTGCCCATGTGTACCTATTACATGGAGTCCCCTCTGTGCCTGGAGCTCCAGGTACAACAACAACTCAGCTCCGAACTACTAACTCTCAAAGTGAACAGGTCCACAGGCCATTTCCAGCTCACGTGTGCGAGATCTATGAACTTGGTGCCAACAAAGGACAGTGTATCCCATCCTCTGCCAGGTGACATGTTCTAAGTTCAGTGCGTTAGAGTGATAATCTCACAGGCAACTGCAGGCTCTACACAGAGGGCTTTGGATTTAAGACAGAAATCATGAACTGGACCTTACTCAACAGGAAGCCAGGCAGACAGCATAGTGCAAGGTGATGTGTTGATGGTAATCTGCATTACTAAGCCAGTAAGTGGCTTGCAGCAGTTAGAGGGTTTTCACAGTATTTACCTTAAGACCTTGATATAATGAATTGCAATACTGAAAGTTAATAAGCTTATGTACGTGGATCATGATTTCTAGACCTTTCTAAGAAAAGGGGGCTCAATCTTCAGTCTGATCTGTGGCAAAGAGAAATAAGTGTGCTTTATATACCACAGAACAACATCAAGAAAAGTCTGGTGGATCATTCCCTTCACAGAGACACAGCGGAAATAAGGCCTAAATTCATACCTTGAGAAGCCAAACAGTTAAGTTACAGTATTATCTTCTTAAATGAAATACTTTGTTAAAGGAATAAAACAGGATAGAATCAATTTTTATTGCTCTATCATGCCTCTCAACCAATTGCAGCTGTAATAAAATTAGGGATCCCATTTCATTTAAAGCAAGGAAAGTAATTTTATTTACTTTTTTCAATCACACCCCCACATGAGCACACTCACAGAGCAATCAGCTGCTGCACTTGTTAGCTTGCTGATTAAATACTTTGTCACTTAACTCTGAACTAATTAAAGAGAATTGAAGCTGCCTGTGCGTCAGCTAACATGGCATTAACTTTAACTGAATTCCTATGCTTCGCTCATTCCTTGTCTGCAGAGTTGGGGGAGGGAGATCCTTCTTGCTTCTTTCAGCCAGCAGTTCTAGTAATAGATCTGTCCTTCTTTAGTCAATAACTTTTGATAGCTGTACTAAACCAATAAAATTTCCTGGTATCTGCAGTGTGTGCATGGTGGAAGTGCAGTGGTGAAAGATGGCTAGCAGTTCAATACCACAGTTCTAGCTGGCGTCCAATATACACTAGTGATGTTGGAGGGCACACAGAGCCTGATTATCTAACCACTGAAAATGTTTGTCAGAATAATTACTAATTGTTAGAACTTGTTCAAAGTCCCAGACCCTGGATGTCTACTAATTTGTGAAAATCATAGCTATGTTTTTAAGGTTTTTTTTCCCTGTTTGTTCTATTTTGATTTTGAGACACAACTCCAAAGCCTCAAAGTCTAGGGACTAATTAAAAAGTTTTCCAAGTCTTTACTTTTGAAAAGTCATGATTTCTAAGCCAACAGTGGAATTCCTGAGAGTTTGACTCACCAATTTCAAATTTTGTCACCAAAGTGGAATTATAGCCCAGCAAAAACATACAGCCCAGGAAAAGCCTTCTCATTCCAAAGTTAACTACTATTAACATATGCATTTGTCCTCTACCCTCTAAATGAAATACACTGTACTGACGAACGAAGTATAGGTTGGTTAGCTGCGTAGGTATGTGTCTGTTTTTGTAGTTTATGGAGCTGGTAAATCAATCTAGACTGACACTTAGACTGTACATGTTTCACCATCATGTTTTTTGGAATATAGTCAAACAGATGGTGCATGAACATCACAATATATCTCAGGTTCCCAGAAGGAGTTAATTTCCTTTAGAATGGCAGCTCACGATATATCATAACTAAGGTTGTGTCACCCTTTTCCCTATAAACTATGATTTTCAAGGGTTTATGATGTTACCATAAAAATTCATTCACACTAGAAAAATAGCCTGAAACCAAGAACTCAGTTTTTGTTGAGAAATGTCAAGCAAGCCATCCCATCTGTATAAAGTTTTCATTTTTTAAATTTTCCCATGCATTCATATAAACTGGGAGAGTAGGGAAGGGACAGGTCCTAAAAATAAATAAATTCTTTAAAGAAGGTAAATACTCTGTAGTTTTATGGCAAATTTTAAAGAGGTTTCACATATGCTAACCAGGTTTTTATTACACTTGTGCATATTACTAGCCAACAAAAGACATGAACCTAAAATAAAACCCCGTACTCTAGCTTGGCCAAAGCACTTTTTTTTTTTTTTTTTTTTTTTAACATCTGAATTGAAGAGAAAAAACCGCCCCAAAGAGAGTTCACTAATATCGGGCTTAGCCAGTGCTGTCAGGCTGTAGAAGCATCAACTTGCTTCTGCTACAGGATGGGTTAACTTCACTTTTGTTTCACATACTCCATTTCACAGGTGAAAACAGAAGCAGAATCAGATCTGGATAAGGAAAATACGAGTCTTTCCTTGAGGTTTTAAACCTATGGATACAGTGGCTAAATTTAGTTTGGAATTTTATGTTGGGTAGGTTCAGGTATGTGCATACAGACACACGAACACATTCCTTTTTAACTGTACTTTGTTTTAAATATATCAAGCCTGTCCTGCTGAGCATCCTTAGTTGTCTGTCTCTTTTTCATTCCACTTTGTCATGTCTGTGGTTTACACTGTTATCCCTAGATTTTTGGGGTAAGATGCATAGGCCCACATTCACCTCCAAAACTTGCTCTCCTTAATTAGACAAGCTAGGCTGTGTGTTATTTCTTTTTGGAAGTACTGCAGGTTAGACAGCAGATGAGACAGAAAACAAAACCATGCAGCATTTCAGAGCTCCCTCCCCTATCATTACACTCTCTGTTGTCTCTCTAGTTTCATTCTCCTTCATGTTCCCTGTCATTTTTCTTATTGTTGGGTGGGGTTTTTTTCTGTCCGAGCCTGTAAAATGGGATTTCTCTGTAAAATTCCTCAGACACCCATATGAATAATTCCCTGCGCACCTTGTATAAATGTGGCTTTGGTAGAAAGGCACACAACAGCATGACTGTGCCAGCAATGTAATAGTTCCTGGCAAAGCAGAGCACAAACCAACCCCTCGAAGCTGTTCTTGAGTGGCACTGCGAATGCCAGCCCTGGACAGCCAGCACGGCGCAGGGAGCTGGGGCAGCACAAGGAAATTACTGGGGGTGGGTGAATTGTACCAAATTCTCTTGACTACAGAACAAAATTACCTGCAGTGGGAGGCCTAGGACACGTCACTAGCTCTGCTGAGACACAGCTCAGTGCTGCCATGCAGGCTAAGGCTGACTCACTTCGCTTTGCCTGGCTGAAGCACAGGCTTGTCCCAGACAGCCTCTCTGCAGGCACCTATCAGGAACACAAGTGGCACAAAAGCCATAGGAGCATACAGGCAGAACTGTCTGGCCCATAAATGAACAAAACAAAGGGAAAGCAAGCATCACAGTCTCATGGCCTTGGCCTCCTGCTGTCCTAAGACCACAGGAGGCCACAGAGCTAAATTAGTGCAGCAGAAGCAAGTGACCAGCTGTGACCCAGATTCATGTATTACATACCCCATGGCACCCTCACGGCTCAGCTCTGGTCCCCCGTATGCTGCTGTCTGCTCTACCTTTTGCACGTCTGAACATCAGGGCAATCCTCAGCTGTTCCGCTATGGCAAGTTCTGGTTGGGCTGCACCAAAACAGAGGTGAAAAATGGGATTCAGAGGACATGTTTAATACAAGATAAAAGTTATATGCACACGAGACTAGAAAAAAAGCTTTACATCTGTTACAAAACAGTGTTAATTAGGTATTACTTTAAATGATGAATCCTGGCCCATTCCCATGTGAACAGTTGGCAAATGTACTGTTAAAATCAGGTTGTATTTGGGGGGTTAGGGGTGATGGCTTTTTTGTACCAAGATACTTTTTTATAATCATGGTCTATTAAGATTATTTTATTAATTCATTAAGACTTTTGCTTGTTATCTGCATGAGCTACACTGAGTGTCTCATGTACCCCTAAATAGCACTTCTGTTGAATATAAAATAATGGCATTCACAGTAAAAAAAAGTCATCAAATACTGTAATAAAGCCTTTTGAAAGTGTAGGCTTAATTTGCAATCTTTGTGATCGTTTAAGTGTTGAAAGACTTTTGTCCACAGCATCCTTGTTTATTCAGATGCTTGACTGCTACATGGTCACGATTTCTTTTGTTTTTCTCATTCAGCATATGTTTCATGCCTTGTAAACTGCATACCTGTAAGAAGCATCCTATCTTGTTTAGATTAAAGAGATCAGTACATACTGTGCTCTTTTTCTGAACAGATTTGCCTGGAACGCTTTAAGGCTGACATTAACAAGATAAGGCAACATGTAGTAGAGATGTACTATACTACTTAGAATCATCTTTGAGCTGAATTGTGTGCAAGTATGGGTTGGTTTCTTGTCATTTAATGCAGGCCCACACCAATCTATGATATTAGTCATGGTCAGTGATTTTTTACTAACAAATTTCAAACAAAGTTTTCCTGTGGTCTTTCCCATGCCAGAGAAAGTGAAATCTGTTGCCTTGGCATGCTGAGGGAAAAAGTTGGTTCAGCAGATCCCAAACTATAATATCATAAGGATAATGCAGTTCTTGGTGGTTCCTTGCATGCATAGCTGTAGGATAGCATAAAACAGGTTAAATGCTTCTAAGACCTGATAAAAAAGGGTTCATTTTATATGCTCAGTGCTTATCCAGTGAAATCAAGAAAAAATATTTGCACCATTGGCAGCAGAATTTGTTCTTATTTATAATATTTCAGGGGAAAAAAAAACAAAAAACAAAAAAACCCAAAACCCAGAGTAAGATTGGCTTTGATGACAAACCTTTTTCTGTCTTCTCGCACAGTACCCAAGACACACTGAACCCAAGTCATGACTCCAGCTTTTAGGAACTGGCACAAAGAGGAATAACACAATGTCCATTACGTGACATCCTGTGGTGTCTTTGCTGACATCTTGCACATGGACTACTTATTGCTTAAACCCCTTAGAAGAACTGAAACACCAAGCTACCTGCTTTCACAAGCCTACCATGCATGTCGTTTAATCCTTTTAAGATCCTTACTTTGACAACTGTAATTTGTCACTGGGTAAAATATGGGAAATGTCACTTATTTTAAAAGGCTATATTTAACACACACAGAAACTGCATTCAAATGCAGTTAAGGTTGTGACAAGCCATGAAATGTGTAAAATTACAAATAATGCAAAATGGGCTTCTTAGAGAAATTAAAGGCTTCAAAGTGCATGAAACCTTTGCCTCCTTCCCATGTAACACAGCAGTGTAGAGCTGGGGCACGCTGAACAGCTGATAATTTGCTATGCCATTGGTAAAGAAAATATGCTACTTTTTACTCCGTCTTTCTGTGGAAAATTATGTTCGATTTTATTATAATGCAGTACAAGTATCAGGTTTATTCTTAGCAACATGTGTCTTCAGTCATGTTGTGAAAGTAATTGTAACAAAGGGAATCTGAAAAGTATTACTAACGTAAGAATAACGTCTTACTTTTTACATTTTCAGCCTCAGCACATTTCTTGTAGGTGTGCGGCTGTTAAACCTGTGAAAAGGACACTGGAGAAGACTGAAAGATAGACAGACTATTGGCTCAGAGAGGGCAAGCTTTCTGAGGACAGTTTGTACTCAAAGGTCATGGATTGTTTTCCTGAATTAAAACTGAAATACATCTAGATCGGTTGGTCTTTCAATAGCAGGGGGAAATTGGGCACACATGGTGTAGCAATAGGACTCCCTTAGGAACATTCTTTTAGGCTTTATCACTTCTGTTTTATGCAACTATAGTCCACTAAAAGTAAGTGCTTATGGTAAGTAAGTCTGTTGAGTTGGTTGTGGTAACTCTATACCCCAGTAACACACAATATTATGTGTCAATTTTTCTTACTTCCACAAAATATCATACCATGCTAAAATTCTTGCTGGTATCATGAATGAAGCAGTGTAATTACCTGCTTAGAATCTGAGAGGAGAAAATATAAATTAGTAAACCGTTATCATAATTTCCTCTCTCTTCCAAACAATGGTACCTTCAGCAGCCTATAATGCTGGTTTAGTAGCATGTTTTTATTGCATATTTTGATGTTGAGTGGTAGAGTCTGATAAGCATCTCCCAAAAGTAGGACTTCAGGTTTCAAAGCACTCTACCTTCTAGAGCAAGGTGCACCCTTCAGACTACAAAAGAAGTTGGACAGCATGCAGAAGGGCTGAGAAATGAGAGGTAAAGTTGCCTGTGAATGCAGGAGGATAGAAAGGGTCATCAGATCAAACACAGACAAAATATTCCAAACTGCCCAAAAGGATTCTCCTGGAGCAGAACAGAAAGGACAGAGAGAAAATAGACTTTTGAGGAGACAAAAAAGTAAATAAACTAGAAGAGCAAAAAACGTAAACAAACGAGTCCTAAGCTAATGAATGCCTGAGAAGAGCAAGGCAAGTGCACGTCTGCACACACATATCGGTAGACATTCAACCTCCTGTGCAACCAACATCACCTCGAGGGAACAGTAAGCCTTTGCACTGACAAAAAACATGCATCTTCCTCCCTTTTGGTTTTTATCATTTATTCAATTTTCTGGCTAGAAATAAATGGTTTGGCCACAATAAACTGTCAAGAGAAGTAACATCTGTTATAGAAGGCAAATTGGCAAAACTACATTAAAGTGGGATTTGAATAATGGTTGTTTTCCTCAATATGTAGACGATTTCCAATTTTTTTATAACTACAGATATAATTAATGAATTCATATAAAATCAGGCCACACACTGTTTTTATTCCTGGGCTTGGATTTCAACTATAAACAGTTATATCTGAACACGCATTCTGATGAGAATCAGGCCTAAATTGAAGTCTCCAAAATTCTCTCCCAAACTGGAGAGCACTCACTCAGAATTAGGGCTTTATTTGCCTCAATTTCATATTTGTTTTTCACCTTAATAAATTCTATGGAGTTGTTTCAGATTTACCCTTACATCCTTATGAAGAAAATCCTTGTACAAAGGTTGGTCCCAAATAGCTACTTGCTTCCTCCTTCTAAATTTAGTTGTCACATTGACCTAGTATTCATAGTCCTATTTCTATTCCTAATTTTCAGCAGAAGTATATCAGCCACAAATATGATAAATACATACGCATATGCTGTATTTCTATTTATTTGACCAGGGAAAAGTACTTTATGCTGTAATAAAAACAAGTATATATAGTAGGAAGCGTTAAAATGTAGGATCAGTCACTGTATTTTGAAGAATCACTTCCACTTTCAACCTCTGTAAGCCTATATCTATTCTAATAACTACCACATCAGGAAAGGGATTCCAGTTATGCATATCCCTGATATTGACACCTTTACTGGAACAGAGCAGTGCAAACAACATAGGCAGCAACATAAATTCTTTTTTTATGCCTTCTATTAATATATGGAAATGTTAAGTTTGTGTTTAATACAGATTCCTTTAAAAGAGTTGAGAGGACTAAAGGAGGAATGTATGCTCATTCCTGCACAAGTTTCTAATTCCTGCTCAGGATTTTGGTGAAAGCAGCAACACTGGCAGTGATACTTAAGACTTGTGTTATCCAAACTTGAAGATGAAATTACAGTCACAGCATATGTGCATAGTGGGGGGAAAAAGGTACGGGTAAGTACTATAAAAGCTGCTCTTATTCTTCTCCTAGTTGTTCTCTTGGTCTCCTCCTCTCCCCATTTCATAAACTCCAAACAATAAACGGTCACAATGAATCTATCTTTTTTTTTGCTAAATTACAACGGCTTTGAATTTAGCTCCTTGTACGATTACCCAGAGGAGCTGTCATCTTCCTGACCCTTTATGCCCCCCAAGTGAGATTTTTGCTCAAGGGAGCCCTATCACTTGCTAAGATGTAATTCAGATTTTTTGTCATGAGCAAGTTAGTGCTGCTTCCAACAAGCCAAAGCATAGCAATGTCAGTCAGTGCACTCTGCAGCTTTGCAAGAGGTTTTCCCCACCATGATTTGTTGGTAAATGAGTAAGAAGCATATAAAATATATCAACCAGCACTTTGTGGCAATTAAAGAAAACCAAGATTTCTCTGGTAATATATATTCTTCCCCATGGGAAGCTCAGACCTGTGTAAGGCACACTGGGCAGTGGGCAGAGCCATTTAAACCTGTCCCTCCTTCACTGTCTGCAAGAGGGGTCAGGTCTGGGCAAGCCAGAGCTGTTGTCTCCCTTTCAGGGGGACTCCAGGATGGGTGCCACCAGCAGAGACAGGGGAACTATTCACTGGCTGGGGCCAAGGTCACTTGCATGAACATCCTTGCATCTTGTCCATGCACCAAATCTCTACCTCCACTAGAGTTCTCACTGCTAGTTAAGACTTGTCATTGCTACATCATGTTTTCAGAAAGAGTAGTCAGTCTGCGTCTTCAGGTTTCATACACTAGCACTTTAAAATGTATTTTAACATGGTCTAGCAACGTAACTTTAGCTCTTGTTCCAATTTCACATCTTTTTGGTTTCCTGTGGAAAATAGTGTTATCAATATATTATTTCTCTGCAGGAATAATTCAATTTTGTTTAAAGATCTTAATCTTCCAGCCAGGACAACTGAAGAACAATTTATTCAAAGTAACACTTCAAAATAGCTCTTAATTTAAATAGAGGTTTGAAACAATTATTTTAATTTTTTTGCTTGCTGAATCTAAATTGGAAATTTGATTTTAACATGTGAAATTGCTTCTGACTGATAGAGTAGTCAGTGCTTCCTGCTCTGATCTAAAACTTTTTGGAAGCTTTTTCTCTCATGGAACTGTTGAAAATATCAACTAAATTGAACCTGAGGTAGTACCAGATTATAACTATTCTCCCACGAAAACATGATTTGGTTTCAAATGCAGGGAGGGAACAGTAAATTGCTGCCACAAATAAGCGCAGGAACTGCTCACACTTTTCTGATTTTTTCTTTTTACTGCCATACATACTCATCTGCATGTTTTATCTGAGCAGCCTGCCTTTTTTAATGAGAATTACGTACAAAGTTTATTCCAGTTCCAGAGTTTTATACTCAGTGTTTAAAGGCACAGCTTTCCATTTTGCATCTAATCAGTTTAGGGAAATAAAGCGGAAGAGTCATCAGTGCCCTGCAACGCCTGCAAGAAGATGCTTTCGCAGCCTGGCTACATTTCCTGTCATGTTCAAAGCACATCTGACAGAGAGGCATGGCAAGCGTTGCCAGCGACACAAGGGCTGGCAAAACACACTTGAAGCTTCTTGTGGTTCACTGATTCACAAGGCAGAGGGGAGACCATGTAAACAGCTCCTGAAAACTGTGCCACTGAGCCACCAGGAAAACCAGCTTCTTCCAGGAACAGGATCTGCCACAGAATTACTGTTTCATCAGGAGCACAGGCCTAGGGAGGAGGGAAGGGGCGGCCAGCTGGCACCCTGCATCACTCCAACCTTCTTCTTGTTAAGCTTTAGAAAGACATAGGAAAAGGGAAGGTGGTACTGGTCAAGTGGGGCCCTCCAAGAGCTTATTTGTAGATATATCACCTGCCCAGAGAGCAGCGCTGCTCTCGTTATACAAAAAGCAGAGCTGCCATCGGGGCAGGTGATGTACAGGAGCCTCTGTGGGCATCTGTGCCAGGGGAGCAGTTACCCCTGCTCTTTAGCCCCCAGCTCCTGCCCTGCTCCTGGGCAGGGACCCTGGCTGGCACATCTAAGAAGGGTAACACTGTGAACAAAAGCCATGTCAAGATGTTTCAGATCTGGCAGAGAAACTCCTGCTACTCTCCCCCAGTAAATAAGTCTGCAAGAGGAAGAACCAGAGATCCAATACAATCTTGCAGGGGCAACCCTGGTGTCTGTGCGCCGAGGGGGTGGCTGTGCCGACAGGCAACCCAGCCTCAGGAGAAACATCAAGCCAAGGTCCCAGGGACAGTGATTGCTCAAGAGCCCGCGGCATTTTCTGCAAGTGTGGGAGTGCTAAACATAACAGTATCTGGGAGAAATTTCAATTTGGATAAACTAAATTACTGCTGGATTTACAATCAGATGCAAAATTATTTTTGCTTTCTCTGCCAAATTGTTCTGTGGGATTTCTGAGCTACTGTGTCCCAGACAAGAAACAGGTGAAATGATTCCTGCCTTGAGATGAAAAGTGTCTTTTCATTCCCCTCCCCTTTTTTTTTTAACTCACAGAACACCTAAAATTGAAATCTAGAAGTAGTACTACAATATCTATTCACTCTAGTTTGTATACAATTAAAGCAATAATGTGTGATACTAAAGTGCTGTTATAGTACACTCTATTATTTCTAACCATACTTGTGGGGAGTGACCATCAGCTCAGCTCTGGGATGAGTAAATCCATTATATTCTAAAAGTAGCTGAGAAGAGGTTATTCTCCAGCTGGAAACTTATACCTCTGTTGTTCAGGAATTTTTGTCTTCTTTGCTCTTTCTTTTCTTCTAGATTTACCACTGTAACCCTTGGCATTCAAAGGATCACACTGAACAGGTAACATAAAGGGTATGCTTCCATTTATTTTAAAAGCTTCCTTACTGCCCACATGAAATACCTAGATATTATATTATTAAAAATACTTACAAGGTGTGTGCTTAATTTCCCTATGCAAAACGAAGCAGATAAAAACATTAGTTTGTTTTACTTATTTTCTTTTAGGATATATGGGCAGGTATTGAGCTGCATGAGGCATTTCAGATATGTTTTAAGCATTGGACCAGTCTGATCATCTTAAAACAAAACAAAACCACTAACAACAACAACCACCGAACAAACACAAAACAAAACCACAAAAAAACCCAAACCCCAGTGCTTCACTTGATATACCCATACAAATGGAATAATAATGAAGGGAACATGAATCTTAATTTGAATATTCGTAAAGGCCTGTGAACTTCCAATATGAATACCTCTATGAAATTAAAATTTAAAATGCAGGAATTCCAAATTACAAACCACCCCATTCTCTGATGGAAAGTGAGAGAAAATGTGACTGCCTGAGTTGCGATTCTTATTGGCTCCTGTATCATTGATTCCTTTTGGCACTTTCTATCTAGAATACAATTAAGTTGTTCAATCTTCATCATCATGCTACCTGCCAAGCTTTGCACTGCCTGAATTGCGCTGCTTTGTTTGGAAAGAATTAAAAATTATGTACTACAAAGGGTGAGAGTGTTTGGTGCTCCAGTTTCAGAATGAGGGGCTGTTCTCATAGTCATCTATCAGAGCATCAAGAACACATTATTGTTGCGTGTGCTGAATATAAGAATTCATTAAAACTACATGACAGCCAAAATAACAAGTGTAGATCATTAATTTTTGCTTTTAAAGTCTGTGCTCGTGTTGAGATAAACTTTTCATTACCATGGCATCATCCATCTGATTCTTCTCAAATCCTCAGGTTGTTATCAAGACCCAAATTAGCATATGCAAAGTGCAGTCCTAGCTCCTTTACTTCATAAAATCTTGCACATATCAAAGTCAACAGGAGGTTGTAGCCATGACTCTTCTAAAATTACTTAAAATTAGGTTACTTGCATTTCCAGCAGATGAAGTCATTGCTCACCAATGGAGGTACATGCACAATCACAGCCACTCCTCTATGAAGGAGCAGATCAGCCGGTAATATAAAACACTGGCTAGGAGTTACAGCATTTTCTGCTGCCCCAATCCTATTGCATGAGTTGTGAGATGAGGAGTACTCTGCAATCCAATTTTAAGAAAAGAGCAGTATGGCTGAAAAATAACCAAGGAGAATTGTGGACAGCCATAAACAGGAAATCTCTGAGCAACATGTACTGTGAGCATGTCTCTGGCTAGAGGGGCCACCATCAGGACTTTATTCCCACACAGAATTACACAGAGGTGCAATTTGAAGCAATAAAAATGTGCTTTTAATTGTTCATAATTAGAGGGGGAACCCAAGCAGCAGCATAAATAACAACAGGCAAAGAGAGTGTGAGCATTGCATTGAAGAGGCAGTATCGCTGCAACACAGATAGAGAACAGAGAGTCAAATTTGCCATTGTTTTCCAACTAAAACTGCTTATCTAATAATAGACACTATCCTTCTAAAAAGTTTGCCTATTTAAATTCTTAGAACATCAGCACTACAATAACAACACTTTTCAGGATATTATATCTCCATTATAAAGACTTGTATTGATAAGCAGCTTGCTTAGGATATTTCTTAACTTTTTTAGCATAATAACTCCCTGCGTTGTGTTATCAGGGAGGGGCATGACAGAAAGGAGAATTTCTCTAGCTCATTTATGATGAATAATGATCTGTCCTTACAAATTAAGATTTATGACCATCTAGGGAAAATGTTTAAGTTGGAGCTACAGCAGCTAACTCTCATTCAGGACAGATGTAACTATCCAGCTCCTTCATTTATTCACAGTTAAAGCTACAAGAACAGCACCTAGAATGCAGGTACTTGGTGTTCAAAACCAGCCGATGGAATGAAGGCAGCTTAAGAAGTCCTTTGTAGACTGCACTTAGATGCCACTTCTCAATTTCTGAATACCTCCATAACCTCCAAAAGCCACAGCCAAAAGCCAAAATACCCCATTTGGAAGATCATTTTCTATGATCGCCAAAACACAGATGATAAAATTTAATGTGAGGACTGAGGTGTGTTTGTATGGCATTGAGGAAAAAGCATACCTACTCACAGGGAACTAGCTTTTGAAGGCAAAGACATCTTTCTTCTTTCCTTTTCTCTCCCTCACCCTTTTTATTTTATAGTGAGAGGATAACAGAAATTGCTTGCACTCACTTTGCACAGGTTCAGCCTGTATTGAAGTAACCAAGAACAAAAGCACTAAATCCCAACACCAGTGTTTGGCAAGAACTGTACTGAGAACAAGGACCGGAACAGCAGCTAACAACTTCCCAAATGCATCCCAGCTTCCCACTCTGTGTCGGTTCTACCTTCCCCACCCAGCAAGGCCCATGACTTTTGGAAGGACAAAGAACATGCTCAGCTCTGCAGCAGGCAGTCGAGTGCTTCTGTCAGCCAGGATTTAGGAACAGGCCTGGGCAAGGGAGTCGGTGCTGCTGCTGACTCAGCATTTGTCCGTGCAGTAGGTCACTCCAGCGCAGAAGCCAGCAGTGACCATGGGCTGCAGAATTAGGATCAAGCAGAGGAAGAATGAGGGTCATTAGAACACTTGCAGCTAACAAAAATAAAGAAAAAGAATCAGCCTGGCAAGCTTGGAAACCACTCTAGTCAGCAGAAATTTGTAAAATAAATCTTATTGTAAAATATATCTTCCTGAGGTTCTCTTTTTATAGCAAGCTTTATTTTTTGAAAATTGATATTCAGTCCTATGAGATATTTACAGCTCTTATGAGCACAGCAATTCCTGCTTTCCTTACTGTTTTGATGTTCGAATATGATGAACACCTTCAGATGCGTCGATCTTTATTGTCAACCGAAGCTACATTAAAATCTCAAAGGAAAATGATGTTGGCTCACCTGTTTGTAAGAGCCATTCATTACAATGTGCAGAGAATTGGGCTGCACACAAACTCTAATCACAATAAGTAGGAGGCTGGAAATATTTGCCATTGACAAAATGAACAACAAGAAAATCCCCAAATTGGGTACTCTCATTTTTATTATTTATTATTGTAAAACAGCTGAGGTGATTCTACTCTGCAGACACCGAACTCTGTGCCCATGAAGCCAATTAGCATAGTCACTGTTTGTTCATTACTCAAACCTATGTCCTCCAATTTACACTACCCATATGCTGGGCTAATTTTGTATGGCATAAGATGCCAGAGAAAGGTGCCAGATCACTAATACATAAAAAATACAAACATGGCTCAGCTGACAGGCAGGACTGATTCCAGGATGGAGCTCTGGACCAGTCTGTCACAAAATTCACCCTGCCCATATGAATCCTTTAAATCATTTTTTTCCAAGCTAAAATTGGATTTTAGCAATGTGAGGGGGCAGAAGGGGAAGGATTTTCCATGATAACTGGGTTTGGTGGTGACTGTGCAGAATTGTATGGGAGGTATTGAAGAGATTAAAAGAGATCACTCTCTAACGTTCTGAAGGGGTGTGTGTGTCTAAACATGCATTCATCACGGAAATAACTCTTAAGACAGAAAATAGTTTTCCACACCAATCCTCTACACTGTGCCACAAACCCAGAGAGACATATGAGTAAGTTTATAGAAAAAGGCATTGCAGAGGTGCTGCTGAGGTGAGGTCTGACAAGTCCAGGTTTCCTCTGTAGCTGAGGGGAGGGAAGCATCTCCCTGTTTTAAGACTCTTCTAACTGACTGTGATGCATGGGGGAACATCACCAGTGTCAGTAAGGACATGTTGATTCTTGTGCCTGATTCAGAAGGCAGCAGTGAGACTTTTTAGCGTCTGGAGGAAGGAATGTGTCTCCCCTGTTTAACCCCATGGTGACACCATGAGGTGCCTGCTGGCCGTTCATAGGGTGGCCAAGTCTAGATGAATTCCCAGCCTCAATGCAGCCAGCACACATGCTGCTGCAAGGCAAAACAGGGCTTTAGTGGCCTCTTCTCTCTCCCATCCCAGGTGGATCTGAGACTGTGGCTGCTCTCTGCTCCACTGCCTTTCCAGATGAGCTCTCCTCGCCTCTCCTCCCACCCCACCAGGCACTTTCTGCACACCTCCAGGTACAGACATCCCAGTACAGTCTACGGAAAAGCTCACTTCTGTCTACTACAGCAGAGAAATCCGGCAACATTTTAAACTTTCAAGCTAAGTAGAATATAGAGAGAAATTTCTGAAAATAAAATTTGAGTGGTTGTGGTGGTTTTTTTTTTCCCTTTACTCCTACTAAGGAAGACATAGTAGTGGTGCAGGGGCAATGTGAACTTCTCACCATGCATTACTGTTCATTACAGAGCCCTATCCAGCAGGGAACACCAATCAAACAGGCCACATGAAAGGTAGAAGCACCATTAGAGCCCAAACAACAACTAACAAGGGTGAGGCACAGTCCTCTTCGAGGGCAGGAATTCAGTTGCACAGCCTCCTTTATCTTCATTATCCCATAACACAACCGCATAGAGTTGTAAAAGGAAGATCCTCCTGCCAAGACCGACCGCAGATGCAAACATAACTGTCTACAGAAATTAGCAAGGCAAATAGATCAGCAGAATCTTATCGAGGCTTGTGACCATTATTATATTTGGCTGCCACAACTTCCCTGGTCAATATCAAACACTAAGTGAAGGGAAGAAAAAAATCTATTGCACCTTCCCTGTCAGCAAGCCATGTGCAATCTAGCCTGTAAATAGCTGAACTAATTCACAGCTGTCACATTTATAAATGCCACCAAAGCACCAAAGAGAATGCAGAAATCTGGAGCCATGCATTGTCCCTGATCGGCAAGAACAATGCTACCAACCCCTGCTCCTCTTCTGCCAAAGGGCACTGGGCTAATATGGCTGATAAGTGTAATTCAGAAGGCCAACTGTCAGAGCAGATGAAATGCATGTTTTCTTCCCAGTCTTGTAATGCAAATCAGTATGTCCTGTCGAAAAATGACAATTTAAGGTTTCTTTCTTGTACCCGAATGAAAAAGGTGCCTGTTCTCAAGACTTGCAGAGTCATATTTTCTTTATGCACAGGCCAGTGAGAGCAGCTAGCTACACTATGAGCCTTGCCATAGCTACACTATGAGCCTTGCCAACATCCCCTGCCAGACTTAGAGCATGCAGGCAGAGGTTGCATCAGGTACAACTCTGATGTACAGTCATGTCCACTAGGAACTAAACCAAAAGCACAAGTTCCCTATGCATACCCGGGTGAATTCTGGAGAAAAATGTAAACCACCTGCTTCTTGCTAACTGGCAAA
Source organism: Strigops habroptila (assembly GCF_004027225.2). NCBI lineage: Eukaryota > Metazoa > Chordata > Aves > Psittaciformes > Psittacidae > Strigops > Strigops habroptila. The sequence goes on from NC_044284.2 coordinate 13,263,944, forward strand.
GCAATAAGACTATACTCAGAAGAGAAAAATAAATTTAGTTTTTCATCTTGTAACCTTGTCAAGAAGCCAAAATCATCTGCTTTAGTGCACACACAAAAATGTTGCTCATGTCTTGCCCCTGCTATAAGAATCTCATTGCTTCAGAAAATACATTTAACATTACAGGAGTTTAAGCCTCTGCTGAAACCTTTTAAAAATGTCACATACAGCTCCTCAAAGCTCCAATCCCAGAGCCTTCCTGAGGATAATGCAGAAGTTAAATCAACTTTACTCTAGGATTACCTTGCCCTTCCAAGTATCCCCTTGGCCAGAAGTAATTTATTAGAAGATTACCTCCATTAAAAACAATTCTCTATCCTCCTTGAAAGTATTTCCTTCCAAAGAGTAAAGAGCTTATGCTAGACTTGAGAAAGCTGGTTAATCAGAAGGACATCTGAGCTAATTTCTCTAATGTTCTTTGCAATGTGCTGGCATCACAGACAGTCTGCTCAGGTGTGTGGCCAACCATCCTGTCCATCTTTCCTACATTTATTACAGACACAAAGTCAGCCTCCACCAAAGCTGTGCACGTCATACTGCTTTTAATAACATCTCTGATGTGTAAGTGGTAGATGAGCTACCTCATTAATAGCAACTGCTCTCAGTTTGTGTGTTAGTGATTTACAGTTCACCGGCTGGAGCTCTTTGCATAGATGTATGGGAGAATAAAAAATACAACATGGGAAAGTGTTAATGAATTTGTAAAATATGCTAGCAGACAGGGTCAATGATGTATTTATTATCTTAAAAAATAGATCAATCTGGCCTTGTCAGAACAGGATAAAAGGTGGTTCTGTCAGTAGAAACATGTGAAATCCCTATCTGTTAGCAGAGTAAGCAAAAAAAACCCCTTAAATACCAAGTCTTCTGTGCCAAGCAAACTGTTTCAGAGAATGCATAATTCAGTCCTTTAAAAGGGTAGAGATACCTTTTTTATCTGTCTAAATTATATTTGTTTCTTGCTCAAGAACAATAAAGTGTGAAAACAGCAGAGGCCTTAGCTTGAGGGGAAGCAAGCCAAGGAAGTGTGTGTTGGCTTCCTTGCAGATTAAGCACATTCGTAGCGGTTCTTTTTTTCTAGTACCCTGTCTACTCCACCACTGATCTGTGCAGCCTTCTCTCCAGGCTGCACTGCCTCGGGTAGCTGGAGCGCAACCGCCGCACATGGGTAGAAATGGGGTACCCCTTACTCAGGGGGAGCAGGATCAGGCTCCCTGCCCAAACCCACAGCTCCCCAACAAACCCCAACTTCAACAAGAGCACTGAGACAATGAGAAAATTGCATCAGTCAAGAACATAAAATATTAATTCAAATACTTTGATTGTAAGCAGACTGGATTTTAGCTGCATTGCTTCAAAAAAAAAACAAACCCAAAAAACAGATATAAAAGGATCATTAAAGTGCAACTTCAGATTTCACACACAGTAGACCTGAGTTTCACCAATGATGCACTGACACAAGGAGAGCTAGAACAGAGGTTTCCTCTTTTCTGACATCCCTTTTACTACTTGGTAGTTTGAGCTGTATCAGCTCAGCATCTTTCTGGCATTTCAGATGCATGTTCTACCTGCCCTCCTCTCTCCCCACCATGCCAATACCTTGCCATTTACATAAGGAAGGATTTTGATTAATGAGTTCTTCCTGCCAAAAAGATAGCCTCACAAGCAGCAGAATGAAAATAAGTTAGATTGTATGGAGTAACATAAATACAGTCCTTCTGCACAAAAATCCCCAATTAGTAGCCAGGCATTCTTGCTTGTGAGTCATTAATGAATACTTCTATATGCTGAACATTTATATCTTTCTGTTTGTGACACCGCCTCCAAGCTTGACCCCCTGTCATCACATCACAAGGATCAAGGTTTTAAATGAGGTATTAGCAATTTCATAAATAGCTTTTTTTAAACAGCATGGAAAAACTATTGAACCATGACTGGTTGGTCATACACAACTATCGAAATTCCAACACATCATCTCCCCAGTCCTTCAGCAACTGAACGCCCGAACACCATGTGTTTCACCATATATAGCATTCCTGTGCAAGAGTGCAGGAATTTTTGGTTATTTAGACCCTGGCCACACAGTCTCTGTGGGCAGTTCCCCTGCACTCACATGGAGATTTGTGCGTACAGAGAGCAGAAAAGCCGGTGTCTGTAAGACAACATGAGGAGGAACTTGCCCGTAATTCACTTTGACTTCTAAAAGGCAGCTTGATTCCTCCAGGAATAAAGATCAGACAGAAAATTAATTAGTGTGTCTTTTATTCTTCTACTCTTTACCAGCCCTAAAACTGCCTTTTTAATTATGCACAACTTAGTCTGTATTTTAAAGTAAGGTAATTCCCAAATTTGGGCAAATCACAGTTTTGGTTTTTTTTTAACTTACAATGGCTGATAACATTTCATTCTTAGACCACATTGGTACCAACAATACCAGTGAGTATCACAAGAGTAGCAAACAAGGGGTCTGCGTGACATTTTCAAGGGGGGAAGCAATTTCTTTCTGCCCTCAGCCCTCCCCTGCACAGCCAGGATAAACCTTCCTTTTCCCCCACCAAAGGCTGCAGTACCAGCAGTACTCATCTGACTTGCCTTTCTCTCCAGAGTGCTCCACACCCACAATATATTTGCTACTGCAGATATAAGATACGTTTAAAATCACCAAATCTATATGGTATTAGCATGCTCCTAGGGCTGGCCTAGCATGGCTGGCCATGGCATGATCCCTAGCTGGGCACAATTCCTATCCCCTCCATAAAGCTTCTAGGTTTATGTTCAACATGTCAGCAGTTGTGACACTGCTAAGTGGCCTCTCCTGGGGATATGTGCCACTGTTCACCTTCCCCTTCAATGAATCAGAAGATCTTACTGTAATCTGGTTCATGCAAAAGTGGAGCAGTAAGATTCAGATACATTCAGCTGGTCTCACTGCCTAATAAATGAATACTGTCAAAGGAAATCCAGTTCTTGTTATTTTGAGACTTGCATAGGGTCATTGTATGATGATTGTTCCTTGGGAGGAGGGAAGCAATTTCTGTGGTAGATTGCTCCTTTTAGATATGAGCAGCCGTGTAAGGCAGAGGATGCTAAAAAAAAATAAATTGAAGAATGTACAGAAGAGGCTCACATACATTATTTTATTTTATGCTAGAGGAACTATCTTACAGTGAGAGACCCAAACAGCTCAATCTGTTTATCTTATCAGGAAGAAGATTGAGTGGTGAGTTGATCACAACAGATAAGCACCTTGTGGGGAGAAAATACCAGGCACTGAAGTGATCTTTAATCTAGCAGGGAAAAGCGTAACAAGCAGCAAGGACTGAAAGCTGAAGGCAGATTAATTCAAAGTAAAATTTAAGAACATATTTTTAATTATAAATTCAGTGAGTTATTGAGCCTGCTAGCAGTGAACAGGGAGAAACTGAATGATCTAGCAGAACGAGAAGGTCTGACTGGCCAATCCCAACCTCCTTCTGGCCCTGCACTCCAAATTTCAGAGTGGGGTGGGGAACTGGGATGTGTTCTGGTTTAAGAAAGTGCAATTCATACTTCTCATCAAAACAAAAGAACTTCAGTCACCCGTGCTTGATTCCTTTCTTCCACTCATCAGTGAAAGGGATATTGTTAATTTTGTTAATTAAGAACATTTCAACAGCTACATCATTTATGTATTTTAATGCGTATTTGTACTGTAACTTCTAATGAAGTCACATCCAGATAACATGTTGATAAGTACTAGGAAGTACCATTCTTTTCATAATCTTTGTTGAGGCATATTTTATATTAAATATATGTTTCATAGTACCAGAAAAATAAAGCTGGAGGGCTAGAACTGGAACCAGACGAAGGATGGTTATAAAGATTCATTAGACGGGACAACTCAATGGGGAAAGTAAAGAGGCAGTGTTCAGCTCCAAAAGAGGCTGAGATGCACCCCTTGGCCTCTTCCACATCCCACAGGGATCCAGCCCACCTCACACTGTGGACACACCAGCTTGGCTGGGACAGGCAGGGGGGGTCTCACACTGCAGCATCACACGAACATGTCAAAGGGTGCTCATCTCAGCCAGGCTAATAGAAACGTAGCTTGGGGATCTCTTAAATATCTCAGTGGCCATTTCTTGATCAGGTGCTTGGACAAGAGTGCTGGAGAAAGCATTTTGCTTATGTGAAAGCAACTATTTTTGTGCATTTTCAATTCCAGATAGCTACAGCCACTGGAAAAACAGCGCTGAAAAATAAAGCCTGTATAGAAATTGACTGCTTTCCTGTAGCATTCCCTGTTGTGCTATGGGAAGCTATAAAGCTACTGATATTTACCTTGGGTTTTATTCTTCTATTTACTGTAGAAGCAATAGCTCTGGAAACCCTCATGCCAGTTAGTATGATCTCAGTATATATTGTACATTTCTTTCAAATGCACACGTGCTACAAAGAATGCAGAGTATCATAGGAACTTCTATTTTTTAATTAGAAATTGCATTTAACTAAACAAAATTTAATAAATTAGATTCTGCTCAATTTTAACAATACGATCCAATGGACATTAGTACTATTACATTCCTGTAAATGAGTGCAGGATTTCACTCAGTAAAGCATGAACAAGTCTTAATATTTACTGAAGAAACAAGGAAAGGAACTACACTGTGATCATCCGTCACTTCCCCATCAAACAAAATAAGATTTAGATACCAGCTGCAACCTTGCCCAGTCAGACAACCTGGTGGGTGAAGAAGCTCAGTGCCTGGGAACAAAACACAGCAATCTCCCATCTCTATGTTAGGATTCCTAATCATTCTCTAGAAGGAAATTGCATACACATTGGTTGCTATCCAAGGTGACAGCCAGGAAGCTTCAGGAGTCACCAGAAAACATTTGGCCAACACTGGAAATTGCTTATGGTGAGAAGTGAAATTACAAGACTTCTATGACTATCTCATTAAAAAAAAAAGAAAAAAAGCTGTAGATGCTACATAATAGCTTATGCAGTGTGAAGATCTCTTAAGTGTGTGGGATTTTAGTATCTACAGTAAATGCTCTTTACTAATCAGCTTAAATAGCAATTTGAAGTTCCTGTGGATGAGAAGTCCTTTGAGGTCAGACAGGACCCAGGAGCCTGCATTGATGGGCTACCGCAAATGAAAGACACCCACAGGAAAACAGGAGAAGCTTCTACACCCAAATGACACATTAAAAAATTCATCTGCAAAAGAAGATTTAAAGCAAACAGGAAATCAGAGATTAGGCAATTCAGCGGGTATGGAATGAACACGTGTTTGAATAAACAGAAGTCGTGTGTGCTGGTGAAGCTGCGGCAGAGTACTGGACATCCAGATTAGCAGGAGTAGGCTAAATGAGAGCAGCCCATTCCCATGACCATTGTGTAATGGGAGCAAAAAGCATATACCAAAGACAGCTAGTCTGCAATATCATCTTATGTATTTAATACAAAAACCATGAGGTAGTTAAGGAAAGTCTGGTGATGCAGAGTGGTGCTGCAGTTGTGGCATCACAGGCAGAAAAACCAGCAAGTCTCAGTACAGCATTAGGCAGAGAAGTGGAGGATGTTTCTATTCTTGGTCTATGGGCTTGGTCTCAGTTTTAGGATAGGGGAAACGTGAGACAAGAAAAGTTTGCACCAATGATAAATTATCCACAGAAAAATCACTACCAGCTTTCAGATATGCGAAATATAGGTAGAAGTCTGGAATAATGAATTTCAGGATTACTCAGTTTAATTCCATCTGTAGTTCTGCCTGCCATCTGATTTCTATGGGATAGAAAATAACAGAGAAAAGAGAGCTAAAAGCAAGAACAGCAGGAAAAAATGCCTTTGGCTTATGAAGAGCAACTGCAAGACGTGAACGGCTGTAGCCTGGAAGGGGAAAGATCCTAGGGACCTGAACACCATTCAGAAATGCTTTTCAGGGTAATAGCTGGTACAAAAGATGGGCATTAATCATGGTCTCAGAAAGAAGCATGACAAAAGATCATGAAGCTGTGAAAGCAGAGTTTTAGGCTTGTTAGTTTTTGCCAGTGCAAGCAGTCGTGTAGTATGAGTGCTGCCCCGCATCCAGCCACAGGTGAGGTGTGGTGGAGCAGGGCATCCAGGGTGCCAGCAGGAGGGAGGGTGCAGCCTGGGAACCCAGGAAGCCTTTTGCAGCCCTGCCTGCCATGATCCATGTTGGAAAAGACCTTTAAGATCATCAAATCCAACCATTACCCCAGGACTGGCAAGTCCACCACTAAATCATAAGGCCTTATCCACAGAGTTTTTGAACACTTCCAGGGACTGTGATTCCACCACTGCCCTGGGCAGCCTGTTCCAATGCCTGAGCACCTTCTCTGTGAAGAAATTGTTCCTAGTATCCAGCCTAAACCTCCCCTGGCACAGCTTGAGGCCATTACCTCTTGTCCTATTGCTTGCTATTTGGGAGAAGAGACCGACCCCACCTCACTACAACCTCCTTTCAGGTAGTTGTAGAGAGTGATAAGGTCCACCCGAGCCTTCTCTTCTTCAGACCAGACACCCCCAGGTCTCTCGGCCATTCCTCATAAGACTTATTCTCCAGACCTTTCACCAGCTCTGTTGCCCTTCTCTGGACCTGCTCCAGCACCTCAATGTCTTTCTTGTAATGAGGGGCCCAGAACTGAACACAGGAGTCAAGGTATAGCCTCACCAGTGCTGAGTACAGGGGGATGATCGCTTCTTTAGCCCTGCTGGTCACACTATTTCTGATACAGGCCAGGATGCCGTTGGACTTCCCGGAAATTGATTGATTACTTCTGCTGGAGCACAGTGGCTTCCAGGGAGTGAAGGGAAAGCAACACATAGGCAGGCTAGTGCCCAAGTTCATGGAATTATTCTCTTAACTGTCCCTTAGGTGACTTGCTAATCACCATGTAAGCAGCTATTTGTTATCAGACCACTATTCTGAATGGGGTTTTCTCTATCTCCTCTCAACTTCAATTTCATCTGGAAAAAAACCCCATAATGCTGAAGGCTTGATAGTCATTGCAAGAAGAGTTGCTCTTTGCCCATCTATACTTCTAATATGTTACTGATGAGTAAGGTTTAGTCAGATTTACAATTAAGATATTTGGTCATGCAATTAATGATGAAATTATCTGACGCACATGTCAGTAGTGCAGCATGGTTCCCATGGAGGCTGACAGGAATTCTACTTTTGACTTCAGTGGCAGCAGAGCCAGCCTAATGGAGAGCAATGCAGAGTTTTCAACCTCAAAGCTTTTTAATGCCATGAATAGCATGCTGTATCCTTGGCAGCATATCTTTGAGGCTATCTGTTGGCATGGCTTAATTATCAAGTATCAGTTTTCAATTACAAGCATATGAATTCTGACTTCTGTTAGAAGTCTAACAGCTCTTTACCCAAACCGTACATGTGTTCTCTGGTACCCTTAGGCACAATTTTTCTTCTCCATCACAGAAAAATTTGACCTCTTTACTGGCATTAGCAGTGACATTGTAGTTCATAAACTATCCTTAGCTGGGGTTGAAAAGCATTGTAATGAAGTGAAATATTTTCCTGGAAAAAATAGATTCTGCTTGCTGAGGCACTGCCTGACAGCTTCAACAAGCAAAAATCAGAATGCTAAAGATATTTTAAGTCAAAGAAAGTGTATGGTAATAAAGTAGAGCCTAGTATATACAGGGAGAAGTCATTGTCTTAAGTGTGAAAATAGAAGAGGACTCAGGCTACATTTTCTCTTAGTCTTTTCATGAATCTTATCATATCTCTCCTACAGTGACAGAAGACCGGTCTAGAGCAAGTTTTCTCCCTGATGGCAGTCCTGGACTTCACAGCTAGTCCTGATGTTCCCGAAGCTGAAACCCTTCTCTGCTTAACTACGGTGAGAAAAATGGTACTGCTGCCAGCAGGCTATGGAGAAAAATGCTCTTCTGGAGAAAAGCTTCCTAATTCTATTATGATTTTCATTATGTTTCTATTATAAAATGTCCAAATGATAAACTCATAAAAATACATAATGAAAATGGTCAGACCATTAACTACAGTCAAATGAAATACCACTATAATGAAACTTGCAAGTGATCCTATAATCAGCAAAGCAACAGGATTCAGACCAAACAAGGAAGAAGGGATCATCTGAAATCCTTTACTCCTGCTTCCAAATATTTAGAAAATGCGAGTTTAATGCTGCAAATTATGTTTCTTTATGTTGTTATTTTCCTGAACTGGATGCTGTGGCAGCAGTCTGCATTTCACAAGGCATGGCTTTCAACCAGCAATATCTATTCTCAACAGGAAATATGCTCCACTTAGTCCAAATGTTCTGAGTACATCAAACATATTTGTATAAACATGCTGTATCATAATTGAGAGCCTTGCTAGTACTTGGGATTTAGACAGCACTTTACAGCTTCAAGGTGCTGTACAAACGTTTAACTTATTTATTAATTAAATTTTCTAACTAGGGACATAACCTAGATTTAGTTAGAAGCAAGCTGTGGATGAGAGCAGGTTGGGTAAACAGGTTTATCATGTTTATGTAAAAGGCCATACCAAGTCCTCTTAGAAGAGTTTCCTTAGCAAAACAAAAAGGTAAAACTTCTCAAAAGCTTCTAGTCCCTGGGTGGGTAAACTAATGGGCAGCTGTATGATAGGCCAGCTTGGACCACCTGGCTGAGGGTTTCAGACGTATTTGTCACTGGCCTCCCCAGGTTTTCTCAGAGAAGCAAAGATGCTTTCCTTTGGATTCAGTGGAACCTGGATGAATATTTTAAAAACCCTCTTCCTGTCACTCAGCCATGTCCTTCCCTAATCTATAAACTAGAGCGCTGCAAACCAGCAGCCTCAGTACTCTTGCTCTGGCTTCTGTTTTTCATTACCACACTAGGGGATATTTTCAAAGACTCAGTTAGGAGTTATGACCTAGATTTACAAAAATATTTAGATTTGTAATTCCTATTAGCTGCTTAACATTCAGTGACATCTCCAGCAGGGTTTTTGGTAAGAACCATTTACTTCACAGCTGAATTTTGCCCAGACTCAAAATTTGTTCAACTCCAACACAGTACAGCTAAAATCATCTGTCCTCTATGGTTTTACGTTCTGACAACACAGGAGAGTGAAACTCATCTGATATAGGAGTGTCTCTGCAACTTATTACCCTTTCATTGGTAAATTGAGCTCTGGCAATAGCAATACTACTGGGGAATAAAGATAATTAAGAAACATAAAGCATGTCACTCTTCTTGAACCCAGTTGGAATCTTGGTTTTCTGTGTCTCTCTTGTCATAGGATTATGAGCCTTGTTTTAAGTCTGTATTCTCATAATTTTACATAATTGACCATTTGCAATCTTCCATAATCTAAAATGTCTAATAACTATGCACAGAAAGTGAGCCCTTTCCATAATATTTATAAATATTTCATATGAATTGGAGTTAAGACAATTTATTTATAATGCATGGGAGTCTGCAGTGGGTTTGTAAAAATAATGGGTGTTAACATGCAGTCATGATTTAATAATCAGAGACTAATTTCTAAAATACATATGGAGAGTGGCTGGTTCCAGTAATTGGTAATAGGATTGAGAGGTGCAGATATAGAAAGATGGCTGAAGTATAGTTAATATACCATACAGGGTGGAACAAAGATGGCATTAAAACCACTTTCATCCTACTGGTACCTTATTATTTTCAGCATCTGCCAAGACAAAACTAGAACATCTTCTCCAGAAATCCACTGTCCTGCTAGCAACCACTGTGCCAGAGGACGTTGTCACATATATTATGTCATCATGGTGCAATAACACAATCCAAGGATTCCCACCTTCTCAGGAAGCTGCCAAGGAGCCATCAACCTGCATGAACCACTAACCATCCATTAATTAATTAGTTCAAAACTGTTAAAAAGGAAGAAAAGTCCTTTATCTGTTTCACAGTAAATGCCTCTGATATACCAATGTTGCTTAAGCCATGCTTTATAGATGGGAGTGAAAAAACCTATCTGCAGGAGAAAACAAATTGGATTGACTGGAGAACACACATACAGCTGAAATGGACTTCCAGGTTTTCATCCGCTGTGAATAAAAGGATGAAGAAAAAAGCAAGCAGATGCATTCGATGGAGAATAATGACAAGACCACAGCTGCAGTGAGACAAGCACACACAAGTTATCCTAGAGAGCACCAAGGCAAAGGAATAGACTTTCCATATTAATGTCGTCATTTTTGACATGCATCTCAATTGACTTCTCGTATTCTCTTAGCAGCCTGTGTATGGAAGATGACATAACTGCAATTGTTTGTGCTGCTAGATGCTCATTTCTGCACCTGGGGGAGGGAAGAGAACTTAACACCCACAATTAGCTCATGAGACTGCTATTGCAGTCGTGCACGTGCTTTCTCCCTGAAGTTCCAGTTGCACATTGTTTATTATTCATTACAAGACTAACCACACTTTCTATGATGGCCAGATAGCTGGACTGAACAAAACAGGGTCTTAAAAAAACACCCCACAAACAACAAACCTAGATCAGATCCCTATTTTAAATAGAAATTGTTAAAAATAAGAATCTAAATGGAGTAAGCAGCTATTTGAGAGTAGCTGGATGAAGTTTCTCAGAAGTAAATGTGACATGACATGACTAACTATTCCAATTCCCTATCATAAAAGACTGTGGTTTTGGTTTGGTAAGGTACCCTGCATATTTATTTACAAGAGAATGCAATTACAGAGACAAAGAACCCTTAAGAACTAATATGAAATTATTCCCTGAAGTAGAGTTACCTACAAACTTCAGCATCTGCAGTTATAAGCTGTACCGCCTCTACCCTCATAAGAATATTTAGCACATTCTTCCTGCTGGCTCCCCTGCCCCATTTTGCCTGCTGATGGTGCCTGTTATGGGATGTTCCAGCAGGGTAACTTCAGATTCCAAACATGGCAGCATGTTTATATTTCCTGTGAAAATATCATTTAGACCCATGCCACTAAATATCTACAAATGCAAAATAATTTATTTATGACTCTCTGTAATACATTTTTAAATGTTGCAATACATATTAGTCAAGCGCACAATGCTTCTAATTCTGGATATAATCTCTGATTTCAGCCATCAGGTAAAGAATACGAAAAATGAGAACAAGGATTTTAGTTTACATTCTTAAATATGTTGGTTACGCAATTTGTGCTCTACTGCTTCAACATCCAATTTTACATTCTCCATATGATTTTAATTACCATTTTTCTGTTTAGGAATAAGTATAGAGGAGCACTACATACTGGACAGTCAGAAGGATACACACAGCCAATACTTAAAGTTACAGCTTTAGCTGATGTTGATTCTGATCTGCGTGAAATGCTGGACAGGACTGGAAGCCAGCGGCCCGATTCCTCAGTGTGGCAGATGCTAATGTCAAAACACGCTCTCCCAGTTCTTAGTCTCTGTGAACCCAGCCCCAGATTTGCAAACAAAGCTGCTGAAATCAAAGAGTCATCATAGAATCATAGAATCATAGAATCGTAAGGGTTGGAAGGGACCTTAAGGTCATCTAGTTCCAACCCCCCTGCCATGGGCAGAGACACCTTGCCCTAAACCACGTGGTTCAAGGCTCTGTCCAACCTGGCCTTGAACACTGCCAGGGATGGAGCATCCACAACCTCCCTGGGCAACCCATTCCAGTGCTTCACCACCCTCACTGTAAAGAACTTCTTCCTTATATCTAATCTAAACTTCCCCTGTTTAAGTTTGAACCCATTACCCCTTGTCCTACCACTACAGTCCCTAAGGAAGAGTCCCTCCCCAGCATCCTTGTAGACCCCCTTCAGATACTGGAAGGCTGCTATGAGGCCTCCACGCAGCCTTCTCTTCTCCAGGCTGAACAGCCCCAACTCTCTCAGCCTGTCTTCATACAGGAGGTGCTCCAGCCCTCTTATCATCCTCGTGGCCCTCCTCTGGACTCGCTCCAACAGCTCCATGTCCTTTTTATGTTGAGGACACCAGAATTGTATGCAGTACTCCAAGCGAGGTCTCACGAGAGCAGAGTAGAGGGGCAGGATCACCTCCTTCGACCTGCTGGTCACGCTTCTTTTGATGCAGCCCAGGATACGGTTGGCTTTCTGGGCTGCAAGTGCACACTGCCGGCTCATGTTAAGCTTCTCATCAACCAACACCCCCAAGTCCTTTTCTGCAGGGCTGCCCTGAATCTCTTCTCTGCCCAACCTGTAGCAGTGCCTGGGATTGCCCCGACCCAGGTGTAGGACCTTACACTTGGCTTGGTTAAACTTCATAAGGTTGGCATCGGCCCACCTCACAAGCCTGTCAAGGTCCCTCTGGATGGCATCCCTTCCCTCCAGCGTATCAACCGAACCACACAGCTTGGTGTCATCGGCAAACTTGCTGAGGGCGCACTCAATCCCACTGTCCATGTCGCCGACAAAGATGTTGAACAGGACCGGTCCCAACACCGATCCCTGAGGGACACCACTCGTTACAGGTTTCCAACTGGACATCGAGCCATTTACCACAACTCTTTGCGTGCGGCCATCGAGCCAGTTTTTTATCCACCGAGTGGTCCATCTATCAAATTGATGTCTCTCCAATTTAGAGACAAGGATGTCGTGCGGGACAGTGTCGAATGCTTTGCACAAGTCCAGGTAGATGACGTCAACTGCTCTGCCCCTGTCCATCAGTTCCGTGGTTCCATCATAGAAGGCCACCAAATTGGTCACGCAGGATTTCCCCCTAGTGAAGCCATGTTGGCTGTCACCAACCACCTCGTTGTTTTTCATGTGCCTTAGCATGTTTTCCAGGAGAAACTGTTCCAAGATTTTGCCAGGCACAGAGGTGAGACTGACTGGTCTGTAGTTCCCCGGGTCTTCCACCTTCCCCTTCTTGAAAATGGGGGTTATATTACCCTTCTTCCAGTCATCGGGAATTTCACCTGACTGCCAGGATTTTTCGAATATGATGGACAGTGGTTTAGCAACTTCAAAGAAGGTAGGTGGCCTGAAGAACACAAGGAAAGCATCTTCTAAAGAGCCAAATCTGAGCCCTGCACCTGTTGAAAGCAGTTATAGCTTTAGCATCAACTACAGATGGATGCTACATACATCCTCTTCTGTTTTCAGAAACTTCTTTTCCTAGTCCTTTTTCTGTCTTTGCGTGTAAGTGTGGAAAAAACTTCATTTTGTTAAACTGTTTGTCTTTGGAGATCCTTTGTACTTCCTCTTTTACCAGCAGGCTGTGTCCATTGCCCAGTTTTCCCACTCTTAACAAACTCTGGGTTCAGCTTGATTCAGTTTTGTTTTTCTGGAATTACTTGTCTATTGTAAGCAGTCCATTTCAAGCTCTCTTTTGTAAGAGATTCACATCATTTGATCCCTTTACATTACTTTATGGAGCATGGTACAGAGAGTACCCACCCTCTCAGGTCCTGAAATCTGTCCTTGGACTCCTCAAAAGGTCCAAACTCAGAGGAAGAGAGGGAACATATGCACCATTCCCCAGCAGCATCAAGGTCACAGTTGTGTGTGATGTCTAATATAATGCCTTTTCAGAGGATGTGTCAAGAAAATGAGGAACAGAGATTACGAAAAGAAACACTTAACCACAGAAACCTTACTCTTAAAAGCCCTGGAGAAACACAGATCTCTGAAAACGAACAAAAGAAATCTCCAGAGGCACGCTGGCCTGCAGTCCAAGCTCACAGGCCTGACACGGGTCCGTGTTTTAGGTGGATCTGACCTCCTTCTGCCACCACTCTCACAGAATCATACAATTGTAGAATCATAGAAGGTTGGAAGGGGCCTTAAAGATCATGTAGTTTCAACCTCCTGCCACTGGCAGGGATACCTTCCACTAGACCAGGTTTCTCAAAGCCCCAGTACTTCAGTGCATATCTGTGCACTAGTCACCACCATGCCTCACGCAAGGTCTCCTTAACACCTCCACTCTTCTTCAGCTCTCTCCAACCTTAACCATTCTATAATTCTGTTAGTGATAGGACTAGGGGTAATGGGTTCAAACTTAAACAGGGGAAATTTAGGTTAGATGTAAGGAAAAAATTCTTTACTGTGAGGGTGGTGAGGCACTGGAACAGGCTGCCCAAGGAAGCTCTGGATGCCCCATCCCTGGCAGTATTCAAGGCCAGGTTGGACAGAGCCTTGAGCGACCTGGTCTAGTGCGAGGCATCCCTGTCCATGGCAGGCGGGGTGGAACTAGATGATCTTAAAGCCTCTTCCAACCCAAACCATTCTATGATTCTATGATTCACGTGGTCTTTGCTCCTTGGCCTTCTTCACTCTATTGTTCTTGCTCAGAAAGACAACCCGAGAGAGGAGGCACTGCTGGGAGCACTGGACTGCTATTCTTCCCTCTCCAGCCACAGCCCTGAGGGACGTGGCAGCACCATCCATACCCAGCCCCACTAGCTCCCCTTATCCTGCTTTCATACACAACACAAACCACTGCTAGTGAATGCACCTATATGGTATAATTTCACGTGGGGCAAATATTTTTCCTCCAGCTTTTTCAGTTTTTTAGATGGAAGCCTTACCAATGCATGGAAAGCAGAGCTCCTGCAACAGCTCGGGCAATCAGTGTTCAGGCTAAAGTGCCAGGAGCCTACCCAGGTAACCTAGCATACTATTAATACAAGAGAATGCAATAATAATGTATATAAGAATAAATTTGTAAATATTACTGATTAAACTTCAGATCAATAGATGTTTTACATATCAGAGTAAACATATAAACTTCAGTACCAGTTTAAGCTTCTCATCATCTAATTCATTTGTTGATTCATTTGTCTTTTCTATAATCTGATCTATTGGTCTGGTTCTCCAACATAAAAACCATTATTGCAGCAAATGTCACAATTTTAATTTGTAACCAGGGTCCCAGACACATCCTATAAAATATTATTTTAATCCCTTAAAAGGAGAAGGGGAATTTTTCATGCATTAGTTGGACATTAATATAGCAATAAATGTCATTGCACGTTAAATATAGTAATCAGTGTCTTGCAATGCAGGTGTAATTTAAAATATAAATAAATGTTGACTATAGGAATGTGAAAATCCTTATATTTATGTTTAGTTAGTACACAAATCTGCTAGAGAAAGAAAACAACTAGAGTCATCTTGGCCCCGACATACTCGTTCAGCTACCACAAAGCTAAAAGAATGGCACATCTGTGTGAAAGAGGGTGAGGAAATAGACCCAGCACCTCTCTCAAAAGTGGTTCAGCAGAGCCATCCTAGGGCTGCAGAGACAGCGCCCAGGGGATCACTCACCTGGAGCCTACCTGTAAGCCTTAAGGATTGCAGTTGGGTCCTCTCCATAATTAATCCTCCCTAATTCAGATCTCTTACATGAGATGAATCCTTGCCTATCTCATCCCTGCGCACTAAGGAGCCAAGATAACACCCACTTATCTGTACCTGAAGTGCCACGGATGCCATTCCTACTCTTCTCCACCACTTGGACCTTTTTTTGGCAGGAAGGCCAGCTGTATGCCAGACAGACTTGTGTAAAGATGTCTTTAAAAAAAACTAAAGCATTCACATCATGCAAAACATTGCAAGTACACATAAAGTGGCATGATATGAATTCATGCTAGTAATTCAAATATTCAGAGTGGATAAAAGAACAACTGAAGTGATCCCAGATAAAGCAAGGAATTCTATTTACTCTAGTAACTGTTTAAAACTTTTCTCACAAACTTCCCTTTTGCTTACAGTGGAGGAATATGCAATTACTGGTACATATTACACACACCAAAATTTCTGAGGTTAAAGCAGATGCCTTTGGATTAATAGGCAAGGGCTTGCCCGATGGCTGGTCTTTACACTAATCCTTATCATGTGTCTAAAAAGTTAATCAGCAGTGTATCACCCAAAGGGTCAACAGGAGCCACTCCACTAAGAACTGCTCTTGGAGACCCCATTCTCGCTGTGGAGACAATTTCTCCATCCTCCTTAACCCTGGGCCTGCGCAACCCCACTGCAGACTGGCTGGGTGGCCAGAAGCTACGGCAGGTGGCATGGATGTGAAGGAGACAGTAAAGCTGAATGCATGCAGGCTTGCATTTATGCGATGAGTCAAGACATGTTCCCTTTAGCACTAAAATACTCCTAGTATTAGAATAATTATTTTCTCTGGAAAAAAGAACAATGCTGCAAATTAATATTGTTGGTAGCTATCTGAATATGCACAGAGAGGCCTTTCTCTATTATAAAATCACAGTGAAGGTCTTTATTTACAGAGTATTCAGTTAATCATCTAACAGGACTGATTCATCTGTTTTTCACAGCAATGACAAATACTTCAAATTCAGAATGATGTATAGCTTTTTGTTTTTTTCTTTTCAGGTAAACAGATGAACTATTGTTATGAACTTCTAATATAACATACCTTCATATGGAAAGTCAAGATTTTTAGGGGGGGGCGTGAAGGGGGTGAAGTTGTTAAAGTAATTTTTAAATGTGCACATGGGTATAGGACATTTTAAATGAGAACAAATAATAGAGCATCTTTTCCACGTATTCCCTCACAAACACCATAGTAAATAAGATAGTATTTTGAGAGTTTGTACAAGTTTTCAGACATGAAGAAAAAAATAAAATTGCCAGTGAAAGTTCTTTCCAATACCCTGCTATATTGAGTATAAATATGAGTTTACCAGACATATAGATCATTACTTCCTATTAAAAAAAAAAAAAAGGAGAAAAAAAAGCTGAAGGAAACTTCAGAAATAAATTAACTAATCTCCTCTACCAGTTTGTGTGGAAAAGCATACCTCCAGTGCTTTGAACTACAAAAACATCTGTATTATTGTTTATGTATTTCTGATACGAACCATACTTCAATAGGCTAAAATCTGTTTTGATGTGTAGATCTTATGCTATAATCTATTAAAGCAATTGAATGGACCATACTCTTAGCAAGAGACTCAGCTTTTCAATAAATAAAATGCCTTTTCCTAAAATCCATCACAAGCTGTTAATTTGTATCTGCAGAATTCCACTCTGATGATTACAGAATGCTCTTGAAGTTACTCTTTTGCAGTAATACAGCAACACAACCAATTTCATAGCAAATCCAGTCAAACAATTAATGTTTAACATCATTTGAAACTTGAAAGCATAATTAGTGATCTTTCTAGCTACCTAAAACAGTTGGTTAGTGCTGCCCTTCACTGGTTCGTAATGGTATATCACAAATCAAAACTAATGGTTACCTGACAAAAGTGTGGTTCAGCCACATGAAAACTAGCTGAGTTTTCCCTACTTTGCTCTCCAAGAGCAAAGAGATTAATACTCCTATCAAATGAATACCCCAAAATGCCTCTTCATAATCTAGGTTTTCAAGCAGTAAATGCTTTTATATTCTTATTTCTCCTTTTCAACGGGATGGATAAGATAATTTCAAATACTACCTCTGCCCATTGTTCTTGTGGTTTTATCCCATGTCAGAGCATTACTGTAATTCACTCCTGAATGTTAACTTACTTATGCTTTTCCTCCATGAAAGAAATCCACCAACAACAGAACAATGAAAATCATCCCTGGAGGGTTTCTGTTCAACATTAAAATATTGGGCCAATTAAAATTGGTACTAGGTAATGTCATATTTGCGCAGGAACACGTGTGTGATTGGGTAAATAACTGGTAGTTCTCAGTATGTACTTTTTGCCCTGTTGAGGGAACAGAATATAGCTGGTTCTTTAACACAGAAAATGTAATTGTTGTTTTACCCAAACATTAAACTCTATTTGGGAATCAAATTCAGAGTGGCTGGTTGTTTCAGCTAGCTATCATATACATAGTATGAGAGCTACATGTCTTTAAAAAGCTATTTTTGAAAAGGAAATACGTTTAGGGTAGTATTAACAGCTGCGAGATATCTGACAACAGATGAATTACTGTTAATTACTGTACATACATAGCACATCCGACCTTAGATGCATAAGTCAGATTAGAGCAGTGTTAGGCTCTGTACGCAAATGTAAGAAGCAGTCCCTGACTCCGAAGCTTGACAAGTCTATCTGCTAAAAAAATACAAGCACATGAAATATTTTTAAGATACAGAATTAAAAGATAAAACCTCCATTTCAAAAACAGGTTCGATATTTTTTGACAAATAATCTATTCCTTTTTATAATATATTATGCTTACTATTATGTTTGAAAAATGGCTGAAGCTTGCAACGGTGCTGTCCATTTCCACAGAACATTTCAGTCTTAAAAGCCTTTTTGCAAAATGCAGAAAAAACCCTTTGCTGTGCACATTTTTGATCAATTGTATTAATAGCTGTACCCTGTGGTCACCCATGCATGTGAGTAGGCTCCCCTAGGACTCAGATCAGTTACATCAAGATGAGTCTTTGTGAAGCTCTAGGTGTCTGTGGGTTTCCAGCAGAAAGGGTGCCAAAACCAGAAGGTGAACTGAGCAGAGAGAAATTCAGAAAATGGGGAATTTTGAAAACTTTCCTCCAAAACACCTTGGACAATACCATTCAGGGAGTTTGTCACTGTAAAAATGGCTAACTCAGCTGAGCCTGGTTACTCTGAACCCATCCTTCTTAGAGCACCCTATTTTCAATTGATTAATTAGTGCTGGCCCATGAATAGCAATTCAACTTTTATAATCTTTGTCTTCTACTGAATGCATAATGATAGTGTGAAAATGGTTCAAATAAATCTCTTTCATCTCCTCTCTTATTTCATGCTGAAACAATAAGGTTTACATTTTCTGGAAGGTTTAACCAGTTTCTGAGGACCCTCATATCATCCACACTGCTAACCACAGGCAGTAAACAGAAGAGTTAAGCCTTCAACATAGATGAGAGTTCTCTGAAGAGAGTTACCAGTTGTTTGGAACAGTATAAATCAAAGCAGAACAAATACAGAAACTATGAAGTTTTAACAAAACAGACTAAGAAAACATCCCATGTTTTGTTACTCCTCTGGTGTGAGCATATCTCTACCTTTCCCAAAAGCCAGCCCAGCCTCCTCTGGAAAGACAGCTACTTCCAGTGCAGTTCAGCAAACCACAGTGACATGCAGCTTCTCTGGTGATGAGACAAACTATATTCCATCTTGTACCAGAAATCAGTGTTAAAATACAATGCAATTTGTTAAGGAGGGCTCATGAGCACAGCTACAGCTTTCAGCCCAATGGCGGCTGCTGGCTGTGCTAACACAGGAGGAGCAGTCATGCCATAACCGAGAGCAGCAGCACTGCAGGCCACCAGGTGGGACAGCCATTAAGAGCAATACAACCCAAAGGCTTTGCCAGGAGGTTTCTCAGCTACTGCTGTTTTCTAGGAAAAGATGAAACCTAAAGATACGGGGCTTTGAAGGGAGGAATCAATAGGTGAGAGAAAGGTGTACCTAGATGTGCTACCCTGCACCACCCCGGTATCTTGTTCTGCACTGCACAGTCATTCTCTGCCCAACTGTTGGAATGACTTTGACCCTAAGGAGGTCGTTTCCTTCTTTCCACTGCAGACATGAGTATTGATGCTTTCGTATCTCATTTTCCCTCCTCTACATTGCCGGGATTTTCCAGATTGCTGTCTATATTTTCTTTGGGAACAGCTGCAAAGATTTTTATATTAGCCACTTCCCTTTTTTCAATAATTATCAACTATTTTTCTTTTGGGAAAAGAAAAAAAAAGTGTGAAGCATTTCTTATTTTCAAAGGAAAACATTTAGTTTAATGACATATCTGTTCACAAAACAAATCACCAGTGATTGAAAATAGAATGTATGCTACCACTTTGTGAAAGTCATTTACAGCACAGAAAGATCACTTTGGCAGACACATTTATGTCTATACGAGATTAGATTTTGCATTTATTACAGGCATGTGGCATATTATTAATTATTAACACCAAAAATAAATGTTTATGTTTGCAGAAAAACAAGCTGCTAAATTCTGAAAAAATATTGTCAAGGATTTACACATTGTGTCATGTGTGTTATGTAAATGGAAACAGCAGAGATTCAGTATTTATTATTAGAACAAAGCACTTTACATCCTGTGAGAGGAAATCCAGGCTGTAATTTTTGTGCATTTCTGAATCAACAAGTCCGATACTTAAGAATAACCCTTTGTACATTAAAAAACTGACTTTGCCTTCTCACAGAGGGCACACCTTATGGAACCCCTTTGCCCACATTCCATGGGGAACTGCATGGGAATTACAAACATGCTTCTCCCAGCAGACCTGAAATGGTTCATTTTCCATCTGAGACCCGAGGAATGAGTAATGGGGTTCCATGTCGTGCCAGCAGGAAACAATCGCAGTCAAATGAAAAACCTGCTGATGAGGTAGTCTCTCTCCCAGATTTCCTACAGACCCAATTTCAAGATTTCAGACCAAGATGTCCTGCTCAGAGAAGCTCTCAGACCTGAAACATGATTGGAAAAAAATCTCCTTACCCTCTAAGGAGAAAAAGTCATTATCAAGCTGTATGGAAATAGAGGCAGGAGTAGGATGTCAAACTCGCGTATCTCTTTATGCAGTGTGCATCCATGCAACATCATACTCCCAGCTGGCTGCCCAGATTCCCTTACTCAGGCTAGAGGGCCTCTGAGAGCACTGCCTTTTCCATTAGAACTTCCCAGCGCTGCTAGCTGGGTCTGCTCTGGGCAGACCGCTATGATGGAAGCCCTGGTCTAGACAAGGCACTTGTAGCTGCCAGCATGCTTCTGTTCTGCCATCCATCCTGCTCTGAGAAAACCTCTTACTAACTGTATTGTGATGGAGGTTTCAGAGCAATAGGCAATATTTTTTTCAGTAGCCTCCCTGTCCCCTGCCCTTGAGCTGTGCTGAAGCTCAAGCAGTGGCAAAACGCTGCTTGGGGATGTCTGTGGTTTTGCTTCTTCGCTGAACAGAGCCAGGATTTGCCCCCCTGCCTGCACAAATGCGGAAACCTTTTGATTTTGTCATTTATCTAAATATAGCTTTCCAATCATTCTGGAAATTACGCTGCTGAAGGCACTAAAGGTGCAAGTCCAGACCAACATTCAAATCCTCGCCAACCAATTGACTTTATGGGACTGTAAACTATTGTGGGCAAAGCAGCAATAAAGTGGACAGACAGGCTCTGCCTCTGGGAAAGTTTGCAGCTTCTTGTCTATTTCTACCCCTGCCTCAGCTCAGCAGAGGAAGGCAGGGGCAAATTAGCACTCCTCCTGCTCTTGCCTCCCACACCTTTTGCCTCCTGCTTCACAAAACCTACTTCATCTGACAGGAAAAGAGGTCAGAAACATGTACACAGTGCGCTGGAGGAGCAGAGCAGCACATGGACCAGGCAGCAGCTCCGCAGCACAGAAATGCACAGTGGCACCGGACCACTCTCTGCACAGCAGGACCCTGCCACTGCTCAAATGTTGCCTGCTCCCCTCTTCCCCACCTGACACCGCCCCTGCCATGATCAGCCTCTGTTTTGAGGTCAGCCCTCAGCCACTGCATCATGTCACATCTGCACATTTCTCTTCAAGCCTCAGATACTGCTACGCTGAAATGCTGGGATTCAGGCAGGGAAGCTCCCCATGCCTTTGGACACATTCCTAGGGGCACCTGCTACTTCAGGCAAAGGCAGGGACTCTGCTACTGCCCAGCGCAGTGTCCTCTACTGCAGGCAAATGCATTGATAACACAATTGTGCTGTACCATCAGAGGTCAACTCGGACTGGAGCAGGTAATAAAAGATTCATAGTGGCACATGAGGGGATGCACTAAATATTCAACCACAACTTGAAATCATGCAAAGTTTGATTAGGTTTAGGACTTGGTTAAAAACTCACAGTTCAGCTGGTGTTCCACAGAAAAGTTTGCAATCAGCGATACCTCTTCTGCAATTCATGCTACAAGTTATGCCTTGTAGCAAGGAGTATCTTAATAGGCATAGATGCTCCCACGCTCAGGCCAGTAATCAAAAATTAATCCCTTTCCCTGATTCTGTTAGGAACCAATACCAGCTATTACTGAGAAGACATAAGAAATACTGCTGGAGGCACTTTCAAGATAACACATTCCCAGGGTTGTGACTTTCCATCCTTTGGTATTTTATGACTGTCTAAATATTCATTTTAGCCCATTTCTAACCCAGTAAGGCAGGTAGTGGGACCTGCAGTAGTCTGTATGTATTTAAATATTCCATTCAAACTGTCATTAATCTTATTTTCTGTCTAAATATCAAATCTGTTTTAGTAATCCTACTAAGGTCCAGTCTCAAGGTGCTGTGGCAGCGAGTTCCTCAGTCCATTTACATGTGAACAACCATTACTCACTACTGAAGGAGCTGTCAGAAATTCAATACAGGCATCCACACAGTATTTTCAGTTTGATTATAAAGGCATCATCCTTTCCCCATTTTACTCCAGCTTATGACTCTAACAAGAACAAAACCAACACAGGCAAGTCTCCTCTAGCTGCTGAATTCCATCTGCTTTTCCATCCTTGAAACAGCCTTTGACAAAGAATTTAAATCAAATCCCTTTTTTCTGATGAGCTTAAAATTTGACTGTGAAGTTTGGCCACATTCTCAGACTGGATTTGATTTCTAGTCATCATTTTTTCCAGGACAGCACATCTAATCTCAGACTGGGTGCCACTGTACTCGAACCAGCTGCTCCAGCTTTGATACAGAAGAGGCTAATATCATTAGCAGAAAAACTTAATGATGTTTGACATCTTGCCTTTAATCTCTGTGGCCAGCCAGTCCCACCAGCCAAGCAATGGTCTCAGCAGACAGAAGGACAGAAAACTTCCAACCCAGCCCCATAGCTGAGATTTAGGGCACGCCGCCTGAGCCGCACAAGGTGATTATTGTGACGTGAAGAGCTGTGCTCTCTGCACATGGGAAGAAGGCTTCCTCTCCCAGTTCAAGTCTAAAGCAAGAGAGCCCTCCTCAAGCACTCCAGAACCACTCACCTTGCAGCATCTGCAAACAGCTGACCCGGACCTGCCCACAGCTGGCCAAAGCCACCATGCCTGGAGCGCCTCCGAGGCAAAGGTCCTCAATACCTGCCAGGGGCAGCATGGCTGGTCCACCCCCACGTGCTGCTGCAGGGACTTGGCTCAGTGCATATGGTGTCTTGCACTTTGCTTTACAGCCATCCATCTGTCTTGTATTTATGGAACCAACCCATTTCTTCTACCCGCAGTGAAACTGCCCCTCTCCTTTACAAAAGGCTCTATGGAGCCTTGATACCTGAAACATTCCCAGTTCAAGTGGAAAGAGAAAACTACTCATTTTCGTCTTCTATCCTTTTGTACCAGCTCAGAGGCAATTTCCCTGCACCAGGAGGCTGCAAACAGAGCAAGAACTGCTTTGGGGGCTGAAAAACCCTGAAGCTTAATTTTTCCACCCCTTTGATCATTCCTGGCTTCCCACACAAGCGGCTTTTCCACGTATGAGGTACCTGCACTGACGCAACCACAGAGATGCCAGAGAAAAAGTGGAAAGAGCAAAGCAACACCACTGCCCACACAGGGAAACAAAAGCTGTGAGGAACTAGAAGGCATCTTTTTACTCAGCTGGTTTAGCTAGCCATAAGGGAAAGAAGCAAAATGCCCTTCTTAATGGCTCCTGCCAGTTATGTACACAACCTATCAAATTCCATGGCCCAAATGGAGAACAAGTCTCTCACTCTATCAGAAATCCTCTGCCTCATTTCATACGGTAAGGTCCTGGCATTGCAAATTGCCAAATCTTGTCAACCAAACACAATAGCACTGTTGCCTACATAAACACGTTTAATACCTCTTAACATGCAAAACACGCAAACAAATGATAAACACGGCTCCTGAGTGTTCACAATACGGTCAGTGTTTGACTGCCAGAGATGGCACCTGGAGTCGAGGAAATTCAGTAACCAGGTAGTTGCCAGGAGTAAGCATGATTCCTTCACGGGACTCACTAAGCATTATTAGTTTTAGATACTGTTTTATAGCCCGGAAAAGTCTGAAGGGGAAAACTGTACGTCTCATTTAAATAACAGAAGTGGAGCGGGTGGGTGCAGGGGGGAACCGAGCAGGCAGAGCAGAATGCGGGGCCGGAGTATTTGCATCTCTCTGGAGCCCAGAGGGACTGGAACGAGGAGGGCGATCACACCACCACCGCAACAGTACAAATAATGCTTTCTCCCTGTTTCGGTAGCACTCCGGTGCTACGGGCTGACGAAGGATCCGCGCCCAGCCCTGCGCCGGGACCCTCCTGCAAGCCGGGCGGGACGCTGCCCTGGCCCCACGCCCACGCGCCGCCGGGCGCGGACAGCGGAAGCCCTTACGGCGGTCTCCGCGTGTGCGTTAGCGGACTGAAGCCGAAATAAAGAAGGAAATAAAAGGCCGCTCCAGCAGGAAGGGACCAGCCAAGGACCTCCAGGGCTGGGCAGCTGTGGCTCCCGTCCCCGCCGGGGCTGCGGCCGGGAGGGCGGCAGTTCCCCCCCCCCGCTCCGGGGCAGGCGGCGCCGGCGGTCCGCACGGCGGGGGCGGCGGGGCGGGGAGCGCGGCGGCGGGGGGGCGGGCGCGGCGGCGGCGCTAGGGCCGCGCGTGGCGCGGGCCCGGAGGTGGGGTAGCTGCCACCGCCCCGCTCGCCGGCAGTCGCGGGGAGGTTGCTCCGAAGTGACGAGGAGGAGGCGCCGCCGCCCGAAGTTTGGCCGCGCCACCGGAGACCTCCGCGCCGCAGCCTCGGACAGGGGCGCGCTCCGCTCGCCCAGCGCCTCATGCTGCGGCCGCCGGCGCCCCGAGCGGGGACACCCTCGCCCTGAGCGGTGGTGGTTGCGGGCGGGGAGCCCCAGCGGGCAGCACCTGCACCGCGCCCGCTTCCGCGGCAATGATCTGCGCGCCCGCGCACCGCCCGCCGCCCCGCCGAGCGCCGGAGGAGAGCGGCAGCCCGCCCGCCCAGCAGCCCGTCCGCACCGCCGCTCACTGCCAGCCGCCCGCGCACCGCCAAACTTCGACGCCGACAAGTGCCTAGGGCCAGCGGCAGCCCCCGCCGAGACCTCGTGCCCCGCCGGCAACTTTCCCGGGGGGAAACACCCCCCGCCCGCCCCGCGGCGCCTCATGCCGCCGCCGCCAAGGGCGCCTCGGCGGCTCCGCGCCGCCCCGCGGTGAGGCGAGCCCGTGCCCGCGCGGTGAGTACCGCCCGCAACCCCGCGCACCCCGGGGCGGGATGGGACGAAGGGCCCGTGCGGCGCGAAGCGGAGCTACGCGTGTGTGGAGGGTGTGAGAGTACCGTTCTCCCCCGCAGAGGCGCGGACCGAAGGCGGATTGGCGCGGGCCGCGCGCCCCCTGCCGCCCGCGCGGAGCGGAGCGCGGCGCGGCCGGGCGGGGCGGTACCTGCGCGGCTGTCTCCTTCGCGGGAGCTGGAGCTCGGGCCGGGCCGCGGCGCGCAGGCGATGGGAGAGCCCTGGGGGGGGGGGGGCGTTCCTCAGGGCGGCACCCGCCCCGCAGCGCGGATTTTTCCGCGGGGGAGGAGCGAGGAAGATCAAAAGTCCCATATGACAGCGGGCGGGGCGGTGGCGGAGGGAATAGTCCCGCTGGCCGAGGAGCAGCAGACAGGTCGCTGATACTCAACCTGGAAACAGTTCCCTCCCTTGCATCGGAAATTGCGGGCGGCTTTTCTAAACGCTGACATGCACACCCCGCACACCCCGAGCCCCTAAGGAAACCCCACGTAGCGGTGAGCAGCGCAGATCGGCCAAACCCGATAAAACTGATGCTTCTGCACTCTCAAAGTTGGTGCATGTGCGTTTTGGGCTTCTGTTGAATGTACTTTTATTGTTCTGCAATCAACTTTTCGATATTCTGGATCGGATGTGCTAGGAGCCAGCCTCACTTCTGCAGAGATGTTAGCAGAGACAGTGAGTGAAACAAACGGTGGAGATGCTTTTAAAGAGGGAATAAATCACTGTCTTGCCTAAGGACAATGCGGTTGAGGATGAGAAGCTGTGGCCTGGGCAGCCTATCAAGGGGAGAAAACCACAGTAGAACTTACCCTGGCTTGGTTGTTTTGTTGTTTTATTTTTTTTTTTTGGTGTGCGGGGGTTTTGTTTTGTTGTGGTTTTTTAATTGGACAAAAATAAAGGTTGATTTCTGGCATATTTCTGGAGCTTTAAAGGATGTTTACCAGAGAGTTTCCAGCACTTAGTGGGAATATCCTCATAGAGTCCTGGACTTTGCCATCAACCCTCAGCCCTGTGACACTGATGAGAAGTGGCACCAACTTTCTAGCTACGTATGTAAAATCTGGCAATAGTACAGAACAAATTCAGGTCTGGTAGGCATTCGTCTTCATTCAGTTCTGAGGCTGAGAACTTGCAGTTAGAAAGTCGTCAGCTTACACCACAACTTGAAAGCTTGGTGGTCCTTTACACTGGATACGCTGCCTGAGGAGCAGGTATTACCATACTGAGTGAGAAAAAATAATTACCAAAAAACCTGGCATCTGCCCAAATGCTAACTTGGATTCTGAGAGGAAGAACTTGCAGAACAGATCGGTGTTAGGTACAGAGATATTTAAGGCAATAAGCCACAACTATAAAGATTCTAGAGGAAAAACAGAAAGCAGCTCTGTACAAAATTTGAATAGCTGAAGTGCTTTTACTCTGTATGCTGACAGCTGATGATAGCTGGCAAGTAATGGCAGCAATAGTGTGAGGTTCATTCAGAAAAGAATGATGTGGGAAAACCAGAAGTATTTTAACTATAGTGTCGAATCCCAGTATTTTGGTAGCAGAATGCTGTATTTTATTTCTCTTAGCCGATAGTATTGGACATTTTAAATTCCTCCTGAGGCAAAGAAATCTCTTTCTTGCTAATAGTTAAGTAAGCTAGATAAAAACAGAACCTAAACTTTGTTTAGAGTCCAAAGGCATCACAGCAATTGTTTATAATATTACTGTATTTCATACAAATATTGAAAGAAAGCGCTATACTGAATCATTAAATACAGGTTCCCTTCTTATTTGCATAGGTGAATAATTTTGCACTTATAAAAGGGGCTGAGTAATTGTTTTTTTTAAAATATCAGAGCTTTATCTGTACCAGGTTCTATAGTTGTCTGTGTGTAGCAAGGTATAAAACACTGGGGGGTTATTAGATGTCAGTTGCAGGTATGAGGATTAGTTCTGTTTTGCACTACACATTATTTCATATGTTCTAAACTGGCTTAAATAATTAATAGCTGGGAGTGGACACAAAGGATCTTTTTACTTGGGCTTGATTACATACACCTCAGCTGCTGAAGCCTTTAGGGGTACAAACTTGAAACATGTTTCCTTTGGGAGAAGCTGTTCTGCAGGCGCGGGTGTTGGGAGGTGACAGCCAGTATGCCATGCCTTGCTTCGTGATTTTAGCCGGTTCTCCTCAGGCTGCCATGCATTATAACTGGTTTTGGCACTCGCTCTTACTTGTGTGTGCTGGCAGCTACACTTTACCCAATGCATGGTCTGTGATCGCTTGTTATATTATTACCTCCTTCGCTTACCTGCTGTTTTGGCAGAGAGGAGAGCGGGAGCCCACCGTATGGTTCGCGCAGCGGCTCCAGCAGGGAGCTCGGGCAGGTATCCAGCCAACGCGGTTTGTGCGAAAGGAGTTATCTCGGGAAGAGGGTGGATTTTCTCTGTGATGGAAGGAGCAGAGGAGGAGTGTTTGCTAACAACCCCTGATGAGATCTTGAAGTTCTTCACTGGCACTAATTCTGCCAAAATGCATTTTAGCTGGTCTGTGAAGGGGTATCTGCGTCAGGCTGCAGAATTAAAATGCTGTGTGAGGTGTGGTTTAACCCACCTGGAAAGGGATGCATGTGCTCAGTGCTGCCATCACAGCTGGTTTTAGTTTGGGGTTAGCTGCGTGCCATTCTGTCAAGCAGCTATAACATGCACGATTGTGGCCTGTATGCCCAGCACTTTGCAGATGGAGAGTTGTTCTGGGGGAAGGCAAAGGAAAAGCAAGAAGTGCTTTCAGCACTGTTGCCTCACCGGTACCTCCCACTCTTTTCCATATTGCAGCAGGCTATGGCACAAGGAAATATCCAAGGCCCAAAAACATCTATAGTTCATACTGCTGTTGCCCCACAAAGGGATGTCTCCAGGAGTGTGCTTTTGGAGGCTTTGCATACCATAAGCTAATGTCCTGCCAGCACTTCACCCTCAGTCAGTAAAGAACACTGTTCCCTGTTTGCCACCCCCATGGGCCCACCAAACCCCAGGGTGTGTGACGTAGCAGGGACCATGGGGTGCAGGGGTCGGGGCACCAGGCATTAGTTGTTCCCAATTTGTTGGACTGCTTTTTTGTAAGGTCAAACATACAGGCATTACTGGGGATAAAAAACATCTCTTTGTGTTGTCCACAGCTAGAAGCTTAGCGCTGTGCAACTTGTACAGCTGTAAACTTCAGAAGTGTTATTCTAAGCATTTTTTTTACAGAATGATTCAAATAGATATGTCCTTAGCAATAGAGCGCAGGAATGTAGAATGCGTATCGTGAGTGACTCTGCAGGAATAAATATAAGCAAGAGAAATCATATAGCTCTATCAGAAAAAACCCTGCGCAGGATCCTTGATGTGCTTTGGTCAATATCTTTCCCTGTATCAATGTAAGCTCATTAAAAGAAGATACTGCAGACTAACTGAGCCATGCTGTATTAGTTCTTGCCAAAGCTTGACATTTTTAATACATTAATAATATGTCTGTAATGTAATGGAAAACTATTAATCAGAACTGGTTATATGCCAGAAATTTAAGCTATAATTGGCTGCTTCTTGTCAGGAATGTCTGTTGTACACTGCTATATCTGCCTAATGCTCAGATGTCTTGCACTGCTCTGCACTTTTTCCTTGTCAGTGCACTAAATTCGATCGATGTTATAGTCTATAATTCTGTGTAACGACCATCATTATGACTGGCTTACTTTAATGAGAATTCGTTATATGGGAAGTATTTCAGTGCAGTGTGTTAAGGTAGTG
The DNA here is from genome assembly GCF_004027225.2 of Strigops habroptila. Lineage (NCBI taxonomy): Eukaryota > Metazoa > Chordata > Aves > Psittaciformes > Psittacidae > Strigops > Strigops habroptila. The sequence continues at coordinate 13,292,961 of NC_044284.2, forward strand.
GCTTTCTTCACATTATTTTAGTCCTGTCCAGTCCTGTTTATTAGTGGGTCTGAGTCTCAGCAGTTATAAAATGTTACAGGTAACTGAAGAGCTAGCAAGGAAAATATTGAAAGAAAACATATCTGTTTTTTCCTGAATATACAGGCTTGTAGTCTAAAGATAATTAAACTCAGTAACTTCTTATTTGTACGCAGAAACATGATATTCACCTACTGTTTATTCCAGCTATAACCAAGCATTCTCCATTATAGAGTGTGTTTTGATTTGTCACAAATTTAAAAGAATTTGGCTCTTTTTTTAGCAGAGTCGTTGTTTCCCTTGTGTATATTAATTGTTCTAAGCTATGGGGTTTTGTTTGGTTGATTGGCTTCCCCCCCCCCCCCCCTTCGAAATAGTAAAATACATTGGAAAGGACTAGAAGGAAAGAGTATGAGGTGTCTTTAGAATGACATGGAAAGTGTTCTCTGAATTACTGAATTCCAAGATAATAAGTAAACATTCCCACTGAAAACAAAAAGGAATGTAAGGTCACTACAAAACCAGAGGTACTACACAGTGTGCTTCTTAAAAAGATTTAATTTAGATATTTCTGCTTTTGTGCAGAAAATTCAGATTTGAACTTAATAAAATTCAGATTTGAACTTAAATATGTGTGAACTAATTGAGAATTGTTATTGCATGGAAATTCAGATATTCTCTGCATATTCTGATAAAATATATGAGAGTTGTATGGTAACACTTGATAAAATGAATATAATGGAAAATTGCATTTACGTCCATACGGCAATTATTGTAAATTACTTTGCTATGGAAACACAATTCAACCATCTGTTGGCATTTCATAGTGTCTGTATTTTAGCTCAGTTTAAGATGAAGCATTATTTAAATACATGGGGAAGCTGTTTGCGAATAGCTAAGGAGCTCACCAAGTCACATACCACTTCCCATGGTTTCAAGGTATAGAAGGGTTCATAACACTGAGCATAATTAAAAACTGGGGACAAGCAAAGTGGGCTGCAGAGAGTGGTGACTTACAGTTGTTTCTTAACATCTGTCTGATGGATTTGCTTAGATTTTATCATCCAGACAAAAAGAGTGCAGAGGTACTGCAGATGCTGGCTGGAATCCTCATCCCACAGAGAGCCCAGAACCCAGGCTCCCCATCCTCAGCTGGCATGGGCTGACACACAGCTCATGCCAGGCACATGCTGAGAGAAATGAGATGGAGTTCCTAGCCCTGATTTCCCTTTTCTGTGTATAGGGTACTTACCCTGTCTGCAGTTTCCCTTATTCATAGTTTGTATTTTTACCTGTGTTTTTCAGCAAGTGTATATTTTAAGTAGTAATACCATCCTAGGATTTTATACCTGTGATAATATGATTGAGGTGATACAAACGAAGGGAATTTCTGGTTGCTTTTCTGAAGAGAGGAAAGGGGATATATCTGCTGTGAAATAAATACTGAGTACACAGGTACCCCCACCCTGAAACCTAGGAAAATAAAACGCAGAGTGGTAAGCATCCTTATAATAAACTACAAATAAACTATTATCTTTATCAGTAGTTTATCCTCAATGTGATCAGTAAATCACAGTTCGAAGGGGAAAAAAAAAAATGTAAAGCTCTTCCAATGCTAATGAGAAATTTCAAGGAAACAGAAGTGTGCTTACAATATCTTTGTTACTCTTCCAAAAGCTCTTTTGGAGCTCGCTGAGGTCCTCTTGCCAAGATACCATCTGTACGTGGTAGCCCTGATACCCATCTCTGTGTCACTTCAATAAAGGAGCCTTCCTGCTGCTGCCCCACGGCGCTGGGCTGCTTGCTCCCCTGACTGCCTGCCTGCATGATCTGGGCAATAGTTTGAGTTCAGTGTTTTGCTCTCTGGTTTTGCTGGGGTGAAAATACAGTTTTGGAAGCAGAAACTAGTAACTCACCTGGAACATTATAAATCTGTCTTTGTTAGAGAATAGTTAAATCCTTCATGTCAAAGGACTTTTCGCTGTGAATGATTCTGGTAGTTTGTTCATTCTAGCACAGCACCTATGGTAAAGGTTATCCATATTATAGCAGTTTGCTTTATATTGCATCAAACCTCCAAAATGTCAACATATCATATATTTTGTAATGCATTGATTCTTGGACAATAACTCTAATTCTTATTGTTTCTAAAAGGGTGCTGGTGCCAGAAAAAAAGAATGATTGATGGGAAACAGACACCAGCCTGCAGACACTCATCCTTTTGCTTCACATACTGATTTATCAGTGCGTCTGGGCATCCCCTGCAAGCCCTGAATACGGAGGATCACTCAGGGTTATCGACAGTGTAGCTGAAGACCTGCAACTTCACAAATTATTATCTGCTATTGGACATCTTTTACAAGAAGCCGTGACAGATAAATTATAAGACAAAGGACAATCACTGTGTTGCTGCGAAAGGTTGTCATCACGGTCTGGGTGGCTTCTACCAAAGTCTACAACTTAGCGAAGCAAACATCCAATCCTAATGCTTCATGTCTGAGTTGGAACCTATTTTATAAAATATATACATGTATATGTAAATATATGTATCATCTGTAGACTGCACCTACGCCAGTACTAAACGTCCTTACGAAGGTGACATAAAAGGATTTAGAAATGTATTTGTCAAGATTCCTGTCACTTCACGCCCTCTGGGTTACCGTATCCTCCATGATGCAGCACTACCCTTCCGTGTGGGGACACTATGATGTGTGTAAGACTCAGATTTACACAGAAGAAGGAAAAGTATGGGATTACATGGCCTGCCAGCCGGAAGCCAGAGACATGATCAAGTACGTAAAAGTGACTCTGGATCCCCCAGACATAACATGTGGAGATCCTCCTGAGACTTTCTGTGCAATGGTAAGGCATGCTTTTAATTTTCCTTAATTAGTGGGTACATATTTGTGATAGATGGCTTCAAAACGGAAGCCCTAGAGTGCACATGTAATTATCCAGGAAAATCTGCATCGTGTTCCGAATGTGAAAGGTTCTGCTGAACAAAATGCTGAGCAGTACATTAAGCTGGGCAATGAGATGTCCTACTTATGAGGACCTAACTTGACTTCATCTGAATTCAGTATCTCTCTGGGCTAACTTTTAATGACTTAAAAGAAAGCAGCGTAAAACTCCTCGTGCGCTAACCTGTAACTGGGGTGTGTTTGCCTGGACCACAAAAGACTTTAGTGAACTGGTTCCAATACAATCACCTGAAAGCATCATAGTGTGGTGCAATATTCAGCATCATTTCCAAACATGACACCACTGTTAGAAACTCAAAGTGCAGAAGCTTAAAAAGCGGTGGTGGGAGCCTGGCTGGTGGAGCTTTTCCAGCAAGCCCAGGCAGCCACGGGCAGCACTGCTGGAGCATTGCTACTGCACATAGCAGGTATGTACCAGGAGATCCATATCTGCATGTGTGGACACTGCATCAAGAAACACCTTCAGGCAGGGGCCAGCTCTGCCAGCTACTCACAGCTTTCTTCTTTAACTGAAACTGTAAGCATTCAAGCCAACTATAAGAGATCAAAGCAAAGCTACTTAATTTACATACTCCTAAAATTACAGACTAGTTTTGGAAATATTTGGCTTGGTAAATAATTGTACAAGTATGAGAAACCAGGCAGATATTGTATATATCGACATTTTAAAGCTGTGCTGATCCCAAGTGTTTGATAGATCGTGCTGTAAGAGGTCATTCAAGTTAAAGAACATCTTCAGCATCTACATAACTTCTTTCTTCTCACAAACACAGAGAAATTATTTTCTTTGCCGTGGAATGTTTCTGCTAAATACTGAGTGGAAAATACAGTATTCCTTGACTAGAAAATTTGTGTTTGAGATGCAAAACATATGTACTTAGATCTATTAATAAAGTACTGGAAGCTTACATCACGTTACCTACATAATTTAGATTTGAAAACCCAGTGAGTTCTGGTAAGTGAGGTTATCATAATTGAGAAAAGTCTACAAGACATTAATTTGCCTGTGTACGAATCATCACTGGTGTGTGACAGCATCCCCACAGGAAAGAAATTGTCTTTTAAATGCCTTATGGCATAATTTTTAACCACTACTCATCTGTAAGGAGTTCAGGTTCAACCACACATACATTTAGGGCATTACGTGTATGCACGCAGCTGCTTCCCACATACAGTAATAGCCACGTGATAAATTGCGGAGCTACGTGAATAAATTACATTCACTGTGAACCTTTGACTGCACCACTTGCTCTCTGCCCAGTAATCCGTCTCTGCTGACATGGCTTGACACTCTAAACCTCAGAGCAGCTTCAAGCAGCCACTGTTTAAAAACAAATATAAGCAACGTACCCCACATAATATGGTCTTTTTTCTTTATCTTGAAAGGTATTTTCTCCCTCAGAATAGTAATTGCTGTGATTTAGCCCTCAACCAGTGATGTTTAGTAACTCACCATGCACTGAATAAGAAAAGTTGTTCTCTTAGCGCAAAAGAAACTGGCCAGCAAAATTTGTTTCTTCCTTTTAGTGCAGATAAACACTGCAGCAGTTCTTAAGTAATTTTTTAAGTTTCTGAAAGCCTTGGTTATCAGTCTAGTCTCTAGTTAGAACAATGATTTTTAACAAAAGACATTTAAAAAACCAAATAAAATTGTATCAGAACTCCCCTGAAAATGTTTGACCTAGCAAGGTCCCTGATGCTGTGATGGGGAATGGAAATTTGCATGGGAATGACCTGAGGTTACAGCCGTACCTTGCTTGCTGCTTAAGCCCTTGAGATGCAGAAGGCCACCAGAATCCTAACACAAGAATTAGAGAAAGAGGAAGAACTGGGGAGAAGGACAGTGCACATGAGGATCTGTATTTAGTGATGTGAACGTAGAGCGATTAACTCCTACATGATAAGCTGTTGTATTTGCTTTCAGTATAGAAGTATATTGTGCATAAACACTATATTCAGATATGCATTGGTAATGGCTTGACTTACTTGAAACATTAGGAAAGTGACAGAAATGCTTGATGTTCCTGAAGTACTGCACAGCAGCAGAGCACTCTGATTCCTAAAAATGCTTTATGTCTATCTCTACTACAGCTACATGTAGAAATTACATTTTTCCTTTCAAATGAGGTTTTACATATTTTAGGGCAGAGCCTTTGGCATTTCCCAGTGAGATCTTTTATTTTTGTATGCATTTTTAGCTTTAGAAATATAGTTAAGAAGATAGCAACGACATACTTGGAGAAGGTGGGCAGTGGGAAAGAGTGCATTCCTGTTAGGCATGTTCTTGCACTAAAAAAATCCCAGAATTAAATGACAGAAATCCAAAGGTTTCTTTTCAGCATGGTAAAGTACTGAACTGACTTATACAAATGCTTGGGTTTATTGTTGTGAGTATTGGATTTTTTCACGCTAAACCTGTGTACCAGTGTTTTTGTTATTGAAATCAGGTCAGCAAGATCGGGGCCCTTTCAGATATCCTAACAATAAGGTATCAAAGAGCTGAGCCTGCTTCTGCAGTAATAGGAGGAGGAGGAAGTTGAAGCAGCCTCCTGTTTTGTTTCCATATCAGTTCTCTGATCAGGCATAGTAATTTTCTGTCCACCACATACTATATGGACTAAGATACTAGCTGTTGAGTTTGTGTCAGCTATTAGTGTAGTGTAGATTATATCCTTGAAACACAACAAGACTGAGAGTCCCAAGACCTGCTGGGAGATTATGGTAAAATCTAAGGTGGTCTGTGAAAGGGAGATGATAATAGTTTGGAATAACACACAGTGCAATTATGCGTTGCAATGCGTGCAAGCATACAATAGAGAGGAGATGGTTAGTAAAATTTGTCTCCTCCTTATTTCTGCATGTTCCCCATGGAATTAAATGTTCTTATGAGTCCATTATGAATATTTTACTCTGTGAGCTTGTTTAGTTGACAGACCAGATAATGAGGTTTTGCACATTCAGATTTGTTGCAAAAAGCAGCACTCCTCTAGTTGGTAGCTAAACCTAATATGTGGCAGCTCACCACGTTTAAGTACCTCTGGGTCATCCCTCCAGGGCAGCATCCATAGGTATTACAGGGAACATGTAGGTGGAAAACTATCCCACTATAGCTTTTATGCAATCTATTCCGAATATAACATTATAGTTTCTGGTGACATTCAGTATTGACAACTCATGAGATTATTCTGAAACCTCAAACCCCTGGAAACCTACTATTATGTAGAGTTTGAGCTTTCATTTAAACATCATCTTTATTTTCTTAGTCTTTCTGGTTGCAGAGAAAAGTTTGAAAATGAAATCAAGAAGCTCAAAAAGCAAAAGCCAAATAAATAGCCCTACAAATTATTATTTGTTTAAAATGTCATCATCATTTTAGAAGTCACTCAGGTTTTTCAGGGCTTGGTAAAGGATTTAGCTTGAGAGGAGAGACAGAGGGAAGAACCATATAAACAAATGAATGGCTTAGAGCAGTCAACATAGTGGTTTCTGGCTATGGAGTTGCTGATGTCTGTAAGGAGGATGTGGCAGCATCCTTCCCCAACAGGTAGTACTTCCTCTGCCTGTGGGATAACCAGCCCCCAGCAGAGGGGGTTGACTGGTCACCTCTGGCTTCCCTGTGTGTTTTAAAGCAGTCTCTAACTGCATAGTGAGGCATGCACACTGGCAGACAATGCATGTCTGCTTTCTGTGGCATTCCTTCGAGGAAATTTGGCTGTCCTCTGTCAGTCACAGAGTTGACTGGATAATCACGACGTTTGAGCCAGCATGACCATTCCTGTGGGTTTGTAATTCATGAACTTTAAACATTTGGCGTTGGTAAGAGCGTGTCTGGCACCGTATGTTTACACTTAGTTGGCCTGGGAGGAGAGGGAAGGGGAAGGAGAAGAGAGAAGAGAGAAGAGAAAGCAGCTACTTCACATTTTCAGAACTGCAGGATTCACTTTGCAGAGATAGTGTAAGCAAATTTTTAAGTACCCTGGGGATGCTGGTTCTTGTGGCCTGCAGCATTTCAGTTTACAAAACAAATCTGCTTTAAATCCCAGGGAGTAACTAACAGTTGGTGATATCTTCTACTTTCCTCTTTGTAAGCACTTGTTACAATTTCACAAAACTCTGTCCAGTTATGAAATGAAACAAATCTGACTTTTCAAGGCTGTCGCCATCTTTTGCCCTTGAAGAACAGTGCGTAGGTGACTTCTAAAGCATTTATTGGCTGTGCCTCCAGTACGAGCATCAGGCGCCCACATGATACCACTCACAGCTCAGGGGTCCCGTCACCCCGAAGTCACCCTTGCATGGGCTGGCCCCTGTGCTGAAATCCAGGCTCAGCATAGGATTTGCATCCAAACTTTAGCCAGGATTAGTGTGAAAATTCACCACCAAGTTAATCAGGAGACTCCTAGTGGCTATTGCTGTAATTGGCAAACTGGAGACGAATTCACCTTACCAACCTGTGTTTGTGGCTGAAATGGCAACATAAAAATACAATTTTCTGCGTATGTTTATACTATGTTTATGTTTATAAACTATTCTGTTTATGTTTAGCTATCATAACACCATCTCACATCCCAGTGGCTAAAAAATGATGAAATTATTGTTAATTATCCATTGTCTGCAGCTAGTTTTTTCATAAGTTAAACAGAAGCTGGAAAAGCAGCCTACAGATGGGAGTCCTGTGCATTTGTACAATTTATAGAGCAGAAACGCCGATGACAGTAGAAATTTGAGCCCTTGAGTGCTAGTCTGTATTTCATAGCCAAATCAAAACTAAATTAAGAAACAAAGATTATTAAAAAGTCTTCTGTGCATGTAATTCTGGCATAATATTATGAGGTGGACATTAAAATCTTCCCTCCGAGACTTTCAGAATCATTAATATATGCTTAATTACAAGTAGGCTCATATTCCTTAAAAAAGGGAAAATGCTCCATAGTGTAGTTAGTGATATCATTATTATGTTTACTGAAATAATTAAATGAACAGATATTCTTCTGAGTAACATATAAATTAAAAATGTGAAATAAAAATGTATTTTTGGAAGCATTTTGGCATGCATGCATCCATTCTTGGGCAAGACATTTTAAATCATAGTTGTATATTTTAAAAGTATGTGCAGCTCAAAGTTATTGCAGATTTTATTTACAATACCTGCATTCATCAATTTTGGACTTTTTTGAGCACATTTTATTAATAGAAGTGTTGCTTTGTCATTATTGGAAATAACCTTATTCTTCAGGGAGCAGAGTTCTTACTTTGGTATTTACTCATAAGTTACTGGATATTTCATTTCATTTCTAGTACCGTGAAACCTACAGCCCCCCTGCCCCTTCTCCTCTCCCCTTCATAGGGCAGGACACCTCCATCACCCCACTGATATGACTGTTCCCATCAAAGCACCGCTTTGGTCCTTATGTTCCAGCCTCAGACTGGAGCAGCTAGCAGGACAAAAGGAAAGCGAGAAGCACACACCGTGCCCTTTTCCTCTGCTGCCCCCCCAGCTCCCTCCTGCTGGTCAACGTGGAGGCAATAGCCTACCTGTGCCTTCAGTAGCAGCTTGCCTGCAGACACTTCAAAGGCGTCTCGTTCATTGGACCTCCTGGGAAAGGAGTTCTTGGTTTCATAAAAAAAGAAAAAATGGATATACTTAATGACATGAGGAATTAAAAAAAAAACCCCAAACAAAAAAAACCCCTATAAAATTGTTTGGTGAATTTTTTTCCAACTGGGAACAATCTAAAAATTAATAATTTCTCATAAATCAAAACCAAGGATTGCCATTAAGAGAGATTTGCATTTTATTCATTATCACACATCAAGATTCCCCAGTAAATCATTAACAAAATTCTATCCAGTTGCTTTTTTCTCCTCAGTTACACTTTGGTTGCTGGAATGTTTTCAAACCTTAAACAAAGCAAAAGCTCGCCCACAAAGTGCTTAAGTTGTTAAAAATATTTTGGGGTAAAACAGGGTTCCTAAACAAAGTCAAGGGCTTCTACTTATTTTCAGTTGCAGAGTTTTAAGGCACATATAACTACTATGTATAAAAACACATCGTTTTAACAAGATGTATATTTTATAAACACACTTCATAGAAACTGCTTGGCAGCTGTGTTTAACACCATCTTTGTTCCATTTGGTATTTGCTGTCCTATGTTTTTTTTTCCCTGAAGTTAGCTGGAAATATTGGACATTTATAGCTAACAAAATGATCAATTTATTGTAATAATAATTGATCTTACAAAGCAAGGGATCACTGGGGGAGATGGAGGCTCTGTAGATGTGGTTCTCTCAATTACCTGAGCTACTGTCCCTCCCTGCTGCTCTCAGCACCCTGGACCCCACAAAGCACCTTCCTGCACTGGCAGAGGAGGGTATCTGTGGGGAGCTGCCTAAGTACTCTGCGGGAACTTGGGCTTTTGGTCTTGTTCGGGTGTGGAAACAGCAATTTTATAAAGAAATAAACAGCTTCCGCTGTAAAATGGATACTCTGACAATTCAGGGGAATCTGAATGGATTGCTGCTGGTGCAGCTGGGCCACAAATGTCTCCTCAAAAGCACCTTTAGTGCTGTCTTTCTCAGTAAAATAATGCTACTTTATAAATAAAATCTTCAGTAGCAATGTATTGTAATTTGAACCTCTTCTGGTGAGGCAGAGGAGATCTTGAGCCTGTGGCTCACTGCAGGGAGACTCTTCTAACAAGATTTGCTGGGGTGCAAAGAAACAATGCAGTAAAGCAGCATCCCGAGCAGCACTCCTTATCTGGGTAGGACAGTGCATCGCTCTCCACCTTCCCAGGGTGAGAGGAGGCAGCAGCAGGTGACCTTATGCCTTCACTGCTAGAAACCCTGAACTGAGATGTTTTTCCAGGGGAGGTAAGTCCTCCTTTTCAGCAGAGCAACCTTTGCTTTCTAACACAGTGGTGTCATATGGCAGTGAGCCTGGAGGAGAGGTGGTGCAGGAGCAACTCCTCACAGGGATCAGCTGGTTTGCTTTTCCGCCACATTTTGGTCACAGGCATGATGCCCTGCGGTCCCGAGTGAGCTGTGCAGCATTAGGCTTTCCAGGCTGCTCTCTCATTTTTAGGACAGTGTATGAGGAGTGTGATATTATATTTCCTCCCGCTGTGATGGACAAGTCTCAGTGCAAACTTCAGATTTACTTGGTAGAACTGAGCAGAGCTAGTTTTATGCTGCTCAGGTTTGTCCAAATTATCTGGACAAACATATTTTTTCTCTTTTATTTACTAACTGTATGTCTCAAAACACCAAAGCTTCATGTTTCTTTCTTGCAGGGCTTGTACTTTTTAACAGCTAAGAATCACTGAAAACCAAATGCAGTTCCTGAGATACTTCCATATATTAAATTTACATTTGTAAGCATTTTAGTTGAAACAAAGCCAAGTGAACTCGGCTGAGAGTTCTGGAAACCCTATGTACGTCAGGACAACTGTTCTGGTTAGCAGGCTCCCCTGGAGTCCTTCGAGAACGCAGACGTCAATAAGACGACTTCCCAATAACGATTTTAACATTTAGATCTTTATGTCCTGTATACAGCCCAAGTCACCGCATGCAAACATTTAAGTCCTCAGTATTCTGCTGAAGCATTCAAGAAAAAAAAAACAAAAAACCACCAAACAAAAAACGTACAGACCGAGGTGATAATCAGGCCTCATCCCTTTTTGCTCTACGCTGTGGAGCAGAGGGGGAGAAATCCAGGCAAGCATCAGCAGTCCCTGTTGACAAAGTTACCCGTCTCCTTACGGGGAGGTGAAAGCCTGTCATTTGTTTTATCCGTAGAGTTTAGAAAGGGCTGAATTTGTGGGAGCTCTGGAACTTTAGTATGAGTACCACTGCTGGGTTTTGGGGCTTTGGTTTTTTGTTGTTTTGGTTTATTTTAAACTGATACTGTTTTGCCAAAGCTGCAAATTCCGATACATAAAAACCCCACATACTTACTGGTAAAACCGGGTAGGAGATCTGTTAAACGAAATATTTTATTTTTTTACCAAGTACTATCTGAATCTGAAAAGCCAAAAATAATCTCACTACCGCAAAAATAGGAAGTAGTTCTGTAGCTGATTTACTTGTAGAAACAATGGCTGTCGATACACATTTTGAGTATGGAAGTTGATGTTTTCACAGGCCACTTGCAGTGGCACCATCTTGATTTACAAATACAAATATAGCTAGGGACATGAAAATCCATGGATTTGAGCTGGCTTGGCAATGCTCATAAGTAATTTCATGTAGCTTTGATGTTTGCTGCATTATATTGTCTGTAAAATGGTTTTATTTCTTGTCTTCTAGTTCTTTAGGCAGATTGTTTATATGAAATTTAGGAATAGAAAAGGAGAGCAAAGAAAAGGGCACAAATGAATTTTAATTATATTTATTGCAAGCAAGAAATTCTAGCAACCAAAGATACTTTATATCAGGCTTCAGCCAAAAGAGAATTTTGATAGCTAAGTAGTTGTAAAACCTGTAAAAGAGGACACCATTATGATGGGAGGAGCATTTTCTTACATGTACATACTGTGTCTTTCCAGCTTCCTGGTGCATTTTAGATTTTTATCTGTAAACTGTCAGGAGCCATCATTTTAAGTCATCAATTTGATTTTTACCAGCTACACCTGCTCATAAGGCACCTTCCTCCAGTGAAAACTAGAAAGAGCTACTTGTGGATGACATTTGCAAATGACTGGAGAGGGGGGGAAATAGCAAGCAACTACGCAAAGAGCCCTCATCTTCTAAAAACAACAATGTGCACAGCTATAGGAAAAAGTGCAGAATGTAATTTTCTGACTGCTAAAACAACTTTTCAACTTTTTGCATGTGATATTTTCCCCATCTATTTTTATCGCAGACTTGCAGACTCTGACATGCCTCTTGGCTTCCTTGACCATATGGATCTGCCAAACAGTTTGAATACTGTAGGGATAGCCTGCAGAAATATCCTAGCAAGGTGTCTTGCTTTGCATGAGTTTGCTCAATTTCCAGAAACATTAAATAATGGGTTTCAGGGGCTTTAAGCACTGCAGCTTTTCTCACTAAAATTCTGGGGTAGGTTTTTGTCAGCAATTTGCACCTGGAGTCCCCTTTTTTTCTGAAATAGACGTGAGATAAGCTTTAGAAAATAAAAGGTTAAGAACATACAAGCTTTTTGTTATCTGAAGCACTGGCTTTGATTTTTAACAAAATATATCCTTCTATAACTAAAAAGCAAGTAGAGGTCAATCATTGATGTGTATTTTTATGTGTGTCAGTGTTTGGACTTTCCATAAACAAGACTTAAAATATGATCTTCCACCGAAATGAATGTTCCCTGTTTAAGTCAACACAACTTCTATTGACAGCGATGGGTTGTGCCCAAATACTGCTTTCCTTAGTAGTGCAATGTTATCCTCTGTATTGTACTCAGTTTGAAACTCTCAACTGGAAGCTTTAAAACCATCTTAGGTAAAAGCAAAATTAACAGTATGCCTTTATCTTTTCATCTTTTTCTTACTAGAAGCAATTTCACTAAAGTTCATTTATTTCCAACTTTTTCCTATTATAAAATTTTCTTTACTCATACTGGTGCTGGGCTTTGGATTACTTCATCCTTGTGAGCTGCAGTGCAAGGCTGATTGTCTCTAGGGATGGGATAGGATTTGGTTAATGGGATACCTTTTTATCGTGGGTTCAGTTTTGGCAATTTGGGGGCATGCAAGAATACACCAAAAGCATATTTCAGACCTTCCAGCTGGAAAGTGCCAGCTAGAATGTCTATTGGGGTTTGCATATTAAAATGTAGTATTTTAGTTTTATGTGTCTCATGGCTTATTTGTAAATAATTAAAAAGGACAGAAGATTGTTATTGAAGAATCCTCCCATAGTTCTCCATAATTGCACCGCCATCAGTTGCAGCACTCAACCTTAGCTAAGCATTATCATTTATGAACTTCAGGTTTTATAGGTTTAAAAGCAAGTCTCAAAAAAAAAAACAAAAAAAAAAAAACAAAAAACCAAAAAAACCCCCAAAAAAAACCCACAAAAAAAAAACTTCATTTTTTTTTTTTGTTAATCAGAAAATATGGGGTTCTCAGAATAACATTTTGTAAAATTTTAAGCCATAATAGAGAGTGTGCCTTTTTTAAACATTAAACAATGGACAAATGGTTGATGTCTGGCATTTGCAGGGAGGTGGTTTGTTTTTGAAGCCACACGCACATTTGTTTTGCCTCCTTCTACAAGTTGTTTCTGCAAGCCTTCAGCTGGTGTAAAGTGGTGTACGTGCATAAAATGGGATGGTGAAACAACCACGGAGAAGGTGGCTCCCATACATCTGCTGTTTGTGCTGTCTTTGCACCCCTCCTGGGGGCCTGCCCCTCTTTCCAGCCTCGCTGAAATGGAAGTTCTTGAAAAGGTTGTTAAAAAATAAGGCTACAAGAGAAATGGGTATTTGCTTCAACGAACACAAGAGCTTGCCTTCTTCCTGGCTGCGTCTCTGTTTTATCACTCTTTAGGTGCTCTGGGGCTTGAGAACCCATCAAAGCTGACAAGTCTGTTCTAACTTTCACTTCTGCTACCCCTTTTTGGGCAACAGCCTCTTTTAAAACGGTACAGACCTAAATAGACCTCAGTTGTGACCCATAGGCAGATGAAATGATTTTGAAATCCTTGTGAAGTCTTAAGGTTAAGAAGTTCAGCAGTAGAATGAGAGGGGCACACACTAAAATGTGGACTCGTTTCTGAGGACCCTCTCAATGCACTGCTTTTCCTAGGTGCAGTTTCCACGATACTAAATACATTGCAGGAGTGCAGAGAAGGCAGGCACAGTAGTTTTACAGGCAGCATTCAACTCTCCCAATCGATAATAATCTGACTAGGAATTTGGAGTAAATGTCGTTCTGGTGATTATATCTTGTCAGGGGCCTTCTATTGGCAAGTGATGGATTTGGAATGATGAAATTGTGCCTAAGATCAGAAACAAAAGTTAGACAGAGCCTCACTGAATTTAACCTTAGCCTCGGGGTTTTTTTTTCAATTCCCATCCTCAAGGTCACCTATGCCGGTGCAACTGTCAGCATCTTCCTCCTGCCAGGCCAGTTCCTTCTGATACCCCAAAAGAAGATTTACAGGAGCTGGCCAAGAAAAAAAAGAATAGTGCTTTTCACAAACTAATTACAGAGATTAATAGCAACTGCGATGACCTGTTGTAACACTTTTGAGTTTTTTTTAATGACACCACCTTACATGAGCTTCTCTAAACTTGTATCATGTAAGCCAGTGATAGTTGGGGGTTTTTTGGCAGTCATCCTAGCCAGTGTCCAAAGCCTCAGAAAGCAGACGTAAGGGCGATGATGAGCAAGCCTTTGCTGTCACTGCATTTACTCTGGATTAGTAATTGGTTTATAATTATGAGCTGTATAAAGCCTTGCAGGAAGAGCCGAACATGCTTACTTTTACAATGATGAAAAAACCATAAAGTGAAAGCACCTTTGGAATTAAAAAGTATCCCTCTTAACCAGGGATCGGATACAGTTTTGCTAGGAAATACATGTGAACATCAGTAGTGCAGCTATAGCAGAGGGCTGCATAGCTGAAAAACAGGGCAATCAACATCCTCGCTTGAGCTAGTAACGGCGGTCTACAAGGTAATGCTTGTCTTGGTGGTAGACCCTGCCCTGTGATCCTACGCGTGCCAGAGTGTCCCAGGAGGTATTGCAGCCTCTAAGCAACATGGAGAGAAGCGTGTAGCAATGTTACATCTCAGAAGATGCCAGAGATCCCTCATATTTCTTTGCGGATATTTGGGGATTCTGGGATGATTTGCTTGCAGGAGAGATCAGCTTTTCTCCATGTAAGAAATACTTGTGAGATTCCAACAGTATTGTCACACAGACTTTGTTAGAAGACATTATCTGGCCCATAAACACATGAAGAGAAACTTGTAATCGAGCCTACAATACTGCTGTATCTGACAATACGTATGTCTACGTCAGCCTTGCACTTCATAGGTCTTCACATGCCAGGTAGTTGGGTTCAGTTGTTATTGGATTTAATAATTTAGTTTTCTGACCTAGGTTTCTTAATGCTTTATGCAGAAAAAGCAATACAGAAAGTATTGCCCCCCAAAATGTGGGCACATTCTACAGGTAATTTACAGAGCTTTAAGCTAGTGAGAAATGAAAGCCCATTTCTACCATATCTGTGGCTCAACATCTTATTCTGCAGTGAACCTCAGAGGTGTTAAGCAGATCCACAGCCACAGAAAAGAGCTATTTTCTGATTTGGAGTTATTTTCTGATTTGGGTTTTTAGTGTAATGCTTGTAATTTTTCTCAGTTTAAGTCAAGTTCCAAATTTTTTTTTTTTTTTTATAATTTTCTTTTTGTTAATTGTATGTGTAAAGGTCACAGAACTAAAGTTGTAAAAAAAATAAAAAATCTAATTTTAACTTGCAGTTGATTTATGAAATGATACTCAATTCCTTGAGTTTGTGAAAATAACATACACCACTAATAATCTCTTGGAACTGATTTAACACCATATTCTATTGCAGTGCTAGGAAGAAGCCAAGGACTTGTAACAATCCGTCATTTGCAGTGACATTTTTATTACTCTTTCAGAAATGCTGTGCTTTAATTGTCTCCCTGCTTCAAATCAACTGCTTAGTTTGCTTTAACAGTAGTTTTTTTCTCTAGTTATCGTTGCCCTTGCTATAAGAAACCTAAGCTCTCTCTGTATATTTCTGGCATGGTAACTGCTAACAGGAACAGGAGTAGAGAACCTATCCATGTCCCTCTAATTTAAGAGAGTGAAAATGCTATATTGATTGCAAGTCACATTTTTATGGAGTTCACACCAAATTCCTTATAGACTTGCATCCCAGACAATTCCCCCTTGATTCACTAGGATTGAGCTGAGAGAAAATCCATCCAAAATAATATGCTTTTTTTTCCCTACTGTTATGAAGTTTGCAACAAGCTGCCAAATAGAGAAATGGCTTTGCTTTCAACTATTAAAAAGAAACTGTAAGCTCTTAATTTAGTAGCAATGTTGCTAGTGCTTTAGCAACTTCTGCAGTGTGCCTCCAACTGATGAACTGAAGCACAACTATAAATAACAATGATGTCTTTGTCAGCTTGTAAGAAAAAGGGGTTGTTTTGTTGGGGGTTCCCCCCCCCACATTTCCTGAAAGGACATATAGTATGACATCTCTAATCTCTTCTTTTGCTTAGTACATGAATTTATCTGTTTGATGGGTTACAGAATCAAGACACTGATTTCTTTCCTGCTGGCTCACAACCTAGCTCGATGAACAACAGGAACACGTCCTTGAGGTTGTGTTGATGTGATTGGCACCCCGAAGTTCAGTGATTGGGTTAAATTCTTGGCTTTACAGTTCAGGACTTAAAAGTGTCCTTCCCTTTTCAAGGGAGAGGTGATTTCCCTCCATCCCAAAATATGCTTGCCTGAACCACTACCTGGCCAAATTACATGTTCAGACCTGTAGTCCCTGTGTATCCCCTGTGCATAATAAGGGATCCCCTCTGGGCATCCCAAACCCTTGGGAGATCCCCTTTCACAGTTAGGCTGCTCCTTCACCACTCTGTATCTAGGATTTGTTAGATTGCATCTACCTGCTCTGTATTTTAAGAGAGTATCTGTCAGAAAAGCCTTAAGTTTTGCAAATCCCCAGGTTGGGGACCTGATGCAATGACAAAGAGGAGGGATTTGATGATGGCTGTTGCAGCACGGCTGCTCCACGTGCTAAGAGGTTCCACATGCTAAGAAGTCTGTCCTGGACTCTGAATCACAAATGCATTCAGGCAAAATAATGGTTAGGGGAAAAAGAAGAGTTAATTTTCAGGGCTTGCATGCATTTGGGTTTGTTTGCTTGAGAATATTTTTGGAGGGTAATGTTAAATGCTAAGGGAAAGTTACAGCAAGTCTTGTGACTAATGGATAGATGCAATATCTTCTGTGATGCTATGAGAAAAATGCTGATGCAGTTAACTGGTATCCGAGAGATAAAATAGCACCAGCATTAAAAAAAAAAACTGAAAGATTTTACAGTTTTTGAGATCCCACCTTGGTATCATTTTAGAAGATGGTTCTAACTAGTAGCCACACAAATAATTGCAGATTACAATGTCGTACAACTCTATTAACTAGGTGAAGGAAAAATAGCAACATTTTCATTTTAATGAGATGTCTGCTGTCTCCTCCTATGTACCGTGCATCTTAATATACCTTGCTGTCTGCACTTATGGAGCTCCAAGGCTTTGTCATTTCTTGGCAATTCCATTCTCTAATTTCTTCTGACACATGGTGCTTAAAGCCACAAGAAATGCGAGGTGAAGCAGAGAGGATTCCCGCAGACTGCCATGCCATAAGAGGAGCACTCATTTGCATTATTCATTAGATAAAGGCACTGATTTGCATCTCATTTTGGTTGTCTCCGTTTCCAGGCAGAGGATGTATAAAATTCGCAGAATTGCTGAATTTTTATGGTATTAATAGTGTTCATTTGGGATTAAGTCACCTTTGTCTGCTGCTCCATCTTTGGTCCCACACTTATCTTAAATACCTACAGAAATTACATCCTTTGGTTCTTTTTATAATGAACTGTAGCTATTTACTGCATAGTAAAAGAGCACTAATTTGTTTATCATTGCAATTTTAAAAGTATTTTTTTTATCAATGCCATAATTCTAACTTGGTCATTATTTGTAATTAGATTATTATAATCTTTTTCACTGTTGTTCTGAGGTTATGGTTCAAAAGCAATCATTGCAGCTGCTTTACAAGCTTTTATGTGTGATCTGACAGTATCCACAAATTTTTTTTTTGCTGTTCAGTATTCTTAAGCAGTAAGCTGTTAGGAACTGTATGCCTTCTGTTAAGTAACATGTTAACACAGTAAAGTTGAGAAATAGAATAACCCTAGATAACTCTCAACACTGTTTTGTTCTTTTCTAAGCTTTATGAACCAATTTACATTGTGTTTAGCGTTAATATTTGATTCAGAAATCTATACTATAAAAATGTGGGGATATCACTGTTCTGTCTGCAGTACATGTGAGCACTGCTTAATTGGGTGACGGGGGGAGTGGCACTAGGAATTCTAGAAGACAAGTATCATCATTTCATATATGCTTTTTGAGAAAACATACGCGATAAACACCTTAGAAAACACTGCTGAAACCCAGACCCATTCCCTGACACATCATTTACCTCCTAGGAAAGCAAATGGCTAAAACAAATGGTGGCTTATTCTGACTCTCAAAGCCCTCAGTTAAGCTCAGTGCTTCACTGGGCTGGATATTCTACAAATATAAGGGAAGTCATTGTCCCTGTTTCAAATAGCTTACAGTATAATTGAATCACAAATGTAAAAAGTAATGAAAAGTGGGGATCTGAAAGCTAACGTTAGTAAGATGAGGTGCTAAGGCTGATGATTGTGCATTATTTCTATTTTTCATTGTACTTACAGCATGGCTTTACAGCTGAAGCTGTAGCTGTCTGATTTCTGGGAGCGCTATGCTAGACAAATTTACTTTGGGCTCAGATTAGAAGGTGGGAAAGGCAATGGCCCTGAGCAGCAGTTGTTCAGGACACTTCATCTATAAGCAGCACTATGGCAGGAAAAATGGCATATGAAAGTGAAACCAGCTTATACTAGGACCCTGACTAATACACAATTATAATTGAGTTTGCCACAAGTTAGTGACACAGCTGGATCTAAACAAATCACCTAGTAATGCACTGATTGCACTAACAGCAGTTGTTGTCAGGGGCGGAAGGTGCCATATGGCTGCTCTTCTCTACCTAGGTCAATATATTGTTAAGAAAAAGCTTAAATACATCAACACAAATGAGGAGTTAGCCAATCTGGCTTTCCTCCAACCTGTGGTGTGTGTACATGTCCTGGGATCTGGCCATTCCCAGGCATGATGCGGGGGCTACCCGGATTTTTCCAGAACATACTGAGAGGAGGAGTATCATGGTACTTGAGGACAAACAAAGGCAGCTGGTGCTAGGTCACGTTGCTTAGGCATGGCTTAGTTCTCTGAGACATGCCAGGACTATGTTTGGGCAGTTTGCGAAAGGAAAAGAAAGTATAAGTGATACTGAATGCAAACCAGGAGCCAGTCCTACACAAAGTCAAGTCAAGTAAAGCCCCAGGGAGGGCTTTTCATATGAATGGGAACACGAGTCACATTCCCACTAATTGAAGTGAATTTTATACAAGTCCTCTATGGTTTGTAAATCCTTCTTATTTTCTTCTTTTGGGAACAGGCAAAATTATAGTATAAAGTTTGCAGTGCTGTAGCCAAGATGTTGCCCCTCACACTGCCTTACAATTTCAGAATCTCATCCATTTACAATAAATACCAAACACTAAAACCTGTTACTAATAACACCGCAGAAGCTACTGCTCCTATAACGACAGCAGAGCCTGGTAGCACCACTGCTTTTAAGAGATCTTTTTGCATTTCTCTTTTGAGTTGTGCGATGCTTTTCTAGGTTGTATCAGGCTAAAGCACAGCAGCAGTGGAGTTCATGCTACGTTAAATTGTTATTAACTACCAAATGTCATCCAAAGTATAGTGGTCTGCCAGTTTGAGTTATATAGTTTTGTTATGCTTTTTGCTTTGAAAAAATATATATTTGAAATTCTTAAGTGTGCCAAGTATGCTGGATGCTGCCCTTCAGAAATAAAAATTGCCTTAACCGATTTAGTGATGATTCAAGTTGTGGAAAAGCCACAAAATTTCTGCCAGACTTAAAATATCTTTCCTTGAGCACTGGTCCCGCTGTGCTGATCTTGCTGTCAGCAAGGGTTTGCAGATCCTCGATTATGAAACACCTTGTCACCACTCACCCAGCAGCTTGCTCCCACTCCAATGTAAAGTTTGTTAAAGTACTTTGTTCAGATTTTGAAATATAGAGTGGCTTTCCTAATGATTCTCTTAGGAAAAGGGTTGTGGACAGTCCTTTGATACAACTCAGGGTAGCTATTCGGAAGCATGTTATGGAAGCAGTAGATAATCCAAAGGCTTCTACACAATGGATTATTCTAAACAATATTTACCCTTCAAAATGTCCTTGTCTAGTGCAAAGCGAGGAGAGCAGCTGTTCAACGTTTATTTTTATCTTCACTCTTCAGTGGATATTAGACCTCTGCCTCTTTTGGGGCTTACCACAGTATCCCTGATGAATTTACTGCATAGCTCTGCCTCATTCGTTACAAACCACCTACTTTGTCTGCCATAGGCTTCTCTGCACCCTCAGCCACATGCAGCAGAGTTTGGAGCAAGTCCACTGAAGTCACTGTGGAAGCACCTAGACCCTGGTTTGTATGTTCCATGCTGCCTTGGCTATGCAAATTAGCCAAAAAGTAGGCTTGAGGATGAAGCAGAGGATTTTACTGGCACAGAAAATTCCTCCAGTGGCAGAGGATTGGCAAAGCCAGCTTAGTGCCATCTGCTCTTTGATCCTCCCCCTGTCAGAAGCACATTCAGGAGATGGACCCCGCCAGTGCTCAAGGATGTAGAGCGGACCTGAGAAAAACCATTCGAGACAGTCGGTGCAGCCAGTATGCTGGGACTTGTGAAACCAACATGAGCTGGAACAGCTTTTAGGATGCTCTGAATTATGCCCAGAGTTGTTCCAAGTCTTAATCAGCATGAAATGCTTTTTAGGACTACTTTGCTCCCTCTTCGTTTGTGATGAGCATAAACTGGAAACTAAAATATGTGAATTTGCTCCACACTGGGGATAACAATTTCTACAATATATTCCTTAATTAAAAATGTGAAGCTGTTTTATATAAAGCTTCGAAATTACAGTTGAAATAAAGCTAGACAGTGGGTCATGCCAAGAGCAGATCTTAGGTGCTCCATGACACTGTGAAAACAGAGTCGTTTGCTGCACAGATGACCTTACAGGATCCAGTCCTTCTAACACAGCTCACTAATTACAGAAAACCGATCCTCATGTGCTCATCCCTCACATTTGAAATTCTGAAAGCTGAATCAAATGAAGTTCCAAGTATATTTTCGGTTTATGTTGAAAGATGCTACTATTTCAGTGAATCCGAGAGAAAAGGAATATTGCTTTCCTTCAAACAGTACGAACAACACTGTGAGGAGATTACATCTGCTACAAGAGGAAAATGCTATCTTTATGCCTTTTTGTAAGGCAGCCAATGGCTAATGGACAGGAAGTCTTTCAGAAAGTTTTGCAAATCGTATACTGTTCCCAAGTACCGGAGCGTGCATTTGAATCACAGATTTAACTAAGAGAAGAAAAGCAGGGGGATTCATGTAGCCAGATATATTGGCTATGTATCCGAGAAGGATCAAAACCACAAGCCTTGCCAGCTAAGAATAACATTATCTTAAGTTTAAAATACTCCTTTCTGATGTTCCTTTTCAGTTCATAGCACGTAAAACAGTGCCGCTTCTTGCCCTTCATAGCAGACCTAAGTATTTGTAGGTGTTCTGCTGTGATAAATGTGCAGAACTGCGAGTGCATGGAATTGGTCCCTTCTCCAGAGCAGTGACTCACATGTAAGTAGGGTGGCCAGCAGAAATCCTATGAATGCATGAACCAATCTGAATTACAAGCGCCAGAAACGAAGATGTGCAGTGATAGCTGATCATGCTACAGTTTCTTACCGTGAGCTGAAACATAGAGCAAAGTTGGAAGACCATTTGTGAGAAATGCAGATGTGCAGTCTCTGGTGACTTTCACTACACTTAATATTTGTGTAGTGGATTAACCCATAAGAGGGGTACTCTCTAAAACTTGAAGACTTCTTACTCAGAGAATGTGACTTATACCATAATCTTTCAGTTCATCTGAAGTGCCTCTGACAATCCCTGTAGTTTCAGGAATGTGAAATGAACGGGAGCAAATGCCTGCACCTCATCTCACACCATTTCCACACATGAGCAGGCAACTTCCCATGGTACCGCATTGCTTCTAAACGCATTCTAAACGTGCTACTAAACGCTCCTAATGAACACTCTGTTTCAAGATTCTCCCAGAGGAAAATTAATATAAGAAAATTATGGTAAACCATAATTACTATTCCTTTACTGTCTCACTGTTCACTTTAGGTAGCTTCAAAAGAATTAAGCATTTTTTTTATAGCTTTAGAGTCTATACTCAATGTCTCAGAGCATGAAAGTTCCTGCTGTTGTACAGAATTCTCAAAAGTCAGTCACTGCAGTAGCTTTCAAGGAATAGCTCTTATGTTTGCCATGCCAGATAAATTTAAAAGATTATTGTCACAACTCAGGCATTCCAATAAGTTAAAAAAGTTGATGATGCTGTTATAATAACCAATTTAATATACTCCCTGTGTGTCTTTGTGTTTCTTATGATTTCTCACACCTCTCCTTGTTCATGTAAGCAGTCCAACCTTTTCAGATTCTCTTTGCCTAAAAAAATCTTTCCATGCCTCTCATTCTTTTTTTTGTCACAAGGAAATTGGAGTTCTCTGAACATCAAAATAGTGCAAGGATAACCGGCAGCAACAATGTCTAAAAAGTTGTAGGAGTCTGCAGGGGAAGTGAGGCAGAGGGTAATATTACACTCTGCATTGGCAAGTAATGATACATCATTTCCATAAACTTAGTGAATAAGGGGGTTTAACTGGTTGATTCCTGAGTGAGCAGTTTCTTTAGTGCTGCTATAAAAATTACTTATACAACAGCATTATTTAGGCATTTATGAGCCCTTCTTGTGCTAGCTGGGTGCTGTCCAAACATATGGATGATCCCTTGCCCCAAACTCAAGCTCTCATTTTAAGAAGACAATAGGAATGGACATGTTCTGGAGCACAAAGTAGGAAGGGGTTAAGACTAGTCAGCATGACAGTTGTAATACAGTGCACAATATTTAGTATCACATTTCCACTAGTCATCACTGCAAGAGAGGCTTTTAAGGAGATCAACTTAAGGAGATTTATGATCTCATTTCACTGTGTTTATTATGGAGAAATCTTCCCAGGTGTGAAAAGCAGTGTGGGAGAAAGTGCAGGGTGCCTGTGTAATAAGTAAGTAAATAAAAATCAAACAGGTAAGGAGTGAAGGCTCTTGCTACAAGGGATACAAGGGAAGAGTTGGCTTCCTGATATCAAACTGGAGATGATGAGTGGGGTGGGAATAGGCTGTTAAGGGTTTTGAAAGCAAAGGCAAGCAGCTGATGGTTGATGCAATGGAGAAGGGGGAGCTGGCGCTGGAGTGCAATGGGAGCATGTGGTGGCCGAAGCAATGAGCTAGAAAAATGACCTTTGCAGCAGCATTCTGGATGGTTATCAACAGGGCAAGATTGCATTTGTCAAGGCCAGAGAAAAGGTTGTTGCTGTAATCAAGACACTGTATGGCAAGAGGCTGAATGAGAGTTTAAGTGGGAAGATGGATAGGAAAGACCGTATCATACAGATATGATAGTGATATAGCGTGGAAGCCATAAATCATCTGGCAGAGCCAGTGCACTCTCAGCAAGGTCAATTAGCCTATGATGAGCACTGTGCTGCCAAAGCTAGGCTGCTGCTACCCAAGCTATCAGGTTTGTAACTATCACAGGAACAGCTAAACAACAGATTTATAGCTAGCTCAGATCTCTGCTCTGTGCAACTAAATACAGGGTAAACATATTTAGCCTAAGTGTGACTTTCCAAATTAATCCACCTGACAGGCAGAAGGTACAGCAAATCTTGCTTGCTCTAAGTCACTCTTTGCAGAATGTTTCATGCAGTTCTGGTTTTCTTTCTTTGCTTGCAGTCCTGCTTTTGACTTAGTTTTCAATTTCTGTCATATACAGCCTCTCTCCTATTGCCGGTAAGTGGCCTACAGTAACCCTTTTTCCTCCCCCAGTACCTCATGTTTAAAACTGAGGGTCAAGTTCTACTTGGTCTCATTGAGGAACAGTGTTATGTCATGATAAAAAATGGCTGGTCAGCAATGATACGCAGTGGGAGGAGAGACATACTCAAAGAAATAGATGTATCTTTTGGATACATTGTTTTGCATTATTTCTGACAAGAAACATACTGTGATTTTTCTTGCCTCCACATGACAGGTTTTCCATGGCTTTCATGGGCAAATGAACGTACGAGGGTTTCAGAAACCTACTTTCCAAAGCATATACTAGTCATTCTGAAACATGGCTGTCTTGGAGTCATTTGGCAGTCCTGGGCTGCACTGGAACTCACTTTCCTCACTTTATATCATATGCCCAAACCATTCAATGTATTTATGAGAAAGAATTTTATACCCATGAGAATGTTTGAGAGCTTTCCAGTTACGCTAATTGAAAAACATAGGGAAACTGAATAGGGAAGAACATGGAATCTAAAATGCTCCTAAAAATGGTGACAAAACCCTTGCAAATTCTTGCTGCAGTACTTTGCATCTGACTGCCATCGTTATATTGACTTTATTCTGAATGGCTAGGTTATTATGTTATCTTTTAAAGTATTTTATATACTTGGGATGACATTTTCAGCAAGTTGTTAATTTTGCAACTTCCAGATGTTAAGTCTTTGAAGCAAAAAATTAAAACAAGTGTCATGTGCTTGATTGTATAAAATAAGACCAATCTAAATGCCTGTATAAACTTGCTAAACATTAACAGTCAATGAGTTTAGAAGTAGAGCTACATTTAATAGGCAGTATCTGTCCACAGAGTAGGAGATTTAATGAGAGAATAGTAAAATTTAGTAGCTAGCTTCAAACCATTCCTCACCAGCTCAGAAGGTTCATGGGTTTACAGCTGGGGCCCCTGGAAAATGTTTTGGTCAGCATTAGCCAAGCCAGAGGTCTGCACTGTTTTCACCAGCAGTGCTGTGGAACACTGAAAATACTGGCTGGTGCGGGGGCGCTGGTCCTACACCAATTCAAATTCCCGAGTAATGGAGCATGAGTTTTGATAGAAATAATAGCATGAGGTTTTGATAGAAATAATAGCATGAGGTTTGCTGCAACTGCAGTACAAATACGCGTTTTGGATTCTGTTTCCCTCAGTATTTATCCCACTTCCTTTGTTTCTTAGAATTTCATCCACGTGGATTTCAACCCCTAAAGCACTTGCTTTTTTTGTAAGATGCACAATGACTTCGCAGAGTAATATAAGAAAGGTGTGAAAGAGCTTTCAGCTGCAGAAGGGTTACTTGTAGCAATTGACTATTGAGAGTGTTAGAGAACATTAGATTTCTATCTCAAATTTTTATTTAGGGTTTTATCTCCATTTTATCTGCTTTAGACCAGCGTGAGTGTGACTCTTATCTAGAGCGATATGGAAGAGGGAACATGCAAGAGAACATTCTTAAGCTTTGGCACAAACTCAGGCTCCATTTGACAAGACAGCAATTCCTACCTAGTGTCCCTAAAGAATACAAGCAAACCTGATTCCCTTCCCCCTCCCGAAAAAACAAGGTGAGAAAGACCTGACCTCCTTTCATTTTTCTGCAGAGCTGGCGCTTTAGGATGCTGGACAATTAGTGGCATGTTTATAAACGTCATTATAAAAAGTGTTGTTTTCAGCAGAATAAATTCAAGGGTTTCACTCATCAATTTTAAATTAGAGTTGCAGAACTGCAAGGTCAAAGGTATGAGCTGATGCTGTTGCTGCTTCGAAAATGCCAAGAAAGGGATTTTCACCATAACTCCATTTTTCCCCAGGGAAAAGCCCACTCCATTATCTTTTTAAATTAAAATGGACACTGAAAAACAATGTTATATGAATAAAGAGAAAGGAGTTTACGCTGTGGCTTGATTTGGAATAATTACAATTGTAGGGAAGTATTTTTCCAAGTACACTCTCTCTCCCTAATTAAACCCATGGAAATGCCTCATTTTCTGGTTATTGCCAAAGTGTGTTTCAAACTCCAGTAGAAATGCTTGATTGTAATTTTATTAGAATTCCATTTCTCCAGGCTATACAGGTGCAATGAAAGAAGAGGTAAAATTAATTAAAACCGTGGACATGTTTATACCCACCAGGTGTCATAAAAGGTAGTGACTGAGACATTTTTCAAGTAATTAAGCAGACAGTTCTGCTTTTTCTGATGAGTTATTGCCCTTCCCTCTTTAATCTGTGTAAGAGATTTCATCACAGAACTATTGTCAGGTGATGGGATTGCTCTTTACAATCAGCATCCCCCCGTACTGCTGTGTGCTAATCAAAATCCCATCGTTGCTGCACAGAGGTAGTGACATGCATCCGGCACATTTCCAAAGTCAGTCTTTGTATGCCAAGGTCTGCCCATAATTTAGGCTAAAAAGGGGATAATGCAATTTTCAGTTACACCATATGTGGGTTAAATAGCTTGAGTGTTTATTCAAGGCATAGCACAGCTTCTGCATGTAAAACTCAGTTCTCCTCAATGAGGGCAGCATTTAATCAGATTCATGTGTTGGTGCTGTTTCTGTTATGGTTGGGGTTTTTTTTTTTTTTTTCCATTCTGCTTCTATTTTTCCAGGAGTTTGTCTCCTGGCAGTGTTGAGATAATCACTAGTGTTCCTGAGGATGTGTAAATTGCCATGGTCACACCCTCAGGCACAGGCAATATTGTACATGAAGCTGTAACGACAGCATTTTCCAAGTGTTCATTGCAAGATAGGAGCCAGAATTTGGCACATTTTGCTTCTCTGCGTTTGATACAAGTATGTCTCTTCACTCTTCTTTTTGGGTTTCTAGTACCGTAAGCTCAACCTCTTTACCTCTGCTGTGTGTCATGCATATACAGCCCTGTGGCAAGGGGAGGAATGGGTGGTCATAGCATCCATGGTACTCTCTGGGGTTAGCATGGCAGCATATATCTTTGGTGCCAAGGGCAGGGCCACCCTGGTTACATCAACTTGTACAGAAGAGACAGCAAGCCTCTTGTTCTCCTGAGACAAAACAGTGATGCCATGGCACCTCACACAAGGCTTGTGGAAGAGCCAAGCTAACTGCTTCCCCACAGCTCTGCTCAGCTTTATTAATAACCACAGGTGCTCTGCACCTCCAATAGCATCACTGTCACATGAAAGTTGTTTTCCATCCCAAATCCAAGAGAATGAACTGGAACATGCATTTTATAGCAGGTTGTGCCTTTTCTGCGTATTAGTATATTACATGTCTCTTTTGTAGCATGGATGTAAATGGATAATCAAGTCCACCATGCTTTCTTAGTTAGGAAAAGTAGTAATTTCTGATTTTATTTCCTATTTCACTTGGTTTGTATTTTGTGATCACTAGTGATTACTATTTCCTAATGGACATTTTTTAAATTATCTTTTTTTTTAACATTGCAATAAAAGGAGACAGTATAAAATAGATTGTGCTGCATTTGACAAAGTGGAACATGCTAACTGTATTCAGCTGCAAACGTCCATAGCAATTGACATACTTAGAGCAAAAAATAATTCAGCATGACAATATTCACTGCATACTTCCATTTAGAGATAGTGCCCTCCCTGAGCATATGTTTTTCTGGGTTTTACCTAATGCTCCGTCTTTATTAAATTTATATAATTTTAATTAGATTTCCTTTCATAATATTGTAATATTCTCCTGCTTTAAAAGTTATCCTGTACAAGGTCATCTCTGATACATGACTAATGCATTTGACTAAAATGCACAAATAAAATATGATAGTCACATTAAAGCATGTGGGACTTTGCTGAGAATAACTCCTCAGTCCGAGCCTTAAAAAAAAAAAATAAAAATCAGTAAAACCTTGGAGATGAAAGATAAAGTCATACACTTCTAGAGCCAATTTCAGCTTGTGTGTACTTTGTACCTGCTGTTCTGGGGCTGCATTTGACCTTCTGAGAGTTGAAAACGGGTTTTGAAACAGAGCTGTTACTTTTCTCTGTTTTTCTTTTCAAGCTTTAAATAGCCGTTTTATACTCTTTCCGTACTAAATTCTGCCTTCTGCAACAACCAACATAAATCCAGAATCTGCCTTGACCCAAATGATGCTCCCTTCCATTTCTACTTTGCGCCTTTGTCATATTTTTTGAAATGCACAAGCTTTCCATTAGACATCACAGGAGTAAGTTCCATCAGTAATAAGTTTTAAATATATTACCCTTCTGTTTCAGTGATTTGTCTCATTTCATTATGCAACAGAGCAAATAGAGCACTTCGCTTACCACTTCTGTGCAAGTCACACTATGCTGTTGTATTTCTCCCTAAACACCACCAAGCTCTCATTTTTCCTCCTCAGCCCAGACATCTAATCATTTTCATCACCTGATTTTGAGTCTTTTCTATTTCTGCTACATCCTATGGCAGGTGAGGGTACAAGCAAAAGAGAGGGTACAACAATGATTTATGGAATGACATCTCAACATTTCCAGTGTTTCTATCCTATCCTTTTTGCATCCTAATACTGTATTTTTTCCCCTATGAAAGTTTCTGCTGCCTATGCATTGTGCTGTCTCTGTGGTTCTTTTATTAACTTGAAAGGGCTTTGGTTTACCACAGAAAATATTTCAAAAATGGTTTAGTAAGCACTGAAATCCTCAAAGCTTAAGCAGAGGTGGTTTTAGAGCATTTCATATTAAGTTCAGTCTCTTATATTCCTTTATAGAGTAGGGTAACTTTTGATTGATTTGGAGTCCTTTATTAAACTTATTTTTAAGTATCTCATTAGCAAATTATTAAAACACATATTGTTAGTTTTTCCTCTTCCATAGTACACATCAGATTTTAGATTAGGAAAAGAGAAATTCTGATTGTGAATACTGTAGCACTTTGGGCATGCTGCTGCTGCAGCTACCCTGCGCACCAGGCTTGCTCTTTGGCTTAGCATCTCACAATGCACTGCAGCCTCATCCGGTAAGCTAAGGGGGCATAGCACACAACCTCATGTACCTTCAGCTTTGAGAGCTTGAGAACCAGCAGTTACTCAATAACTGAGTCAAAGCACTTCCACAGAGGGCATCCAGAACAGACCCTTGACATTAGTACCAGCTCCAGCAACAAAATACCACTAAACAAGCAATTTCTCCCTCACTAACTTTCTCCTCTGGCCTCCCACATCACCACTTGCTGAGAGCACTTCCAGCAAGAACATACACACAGCAGAGGTTAGCATACAACAATATCTACAGGTAGCCACAAGGTTAGAAATAAACATGCCGGCTACCCGTCAACTGCTATCTATAAATTAACACCCACAAACTGCTATGAGAGTAAAAACACAGCCAAGTCCTAATCAAGTAATTTGAAACTTACCTTGCTCAGAAGTGACCAGAAGCCATCCTAGCCTCCCAAACCTTTAGCAACTTCCACAGACTAGTCATGACATGCTCACGTAAGCTGTTAGTTAACAATCACCGTCACTGACCTTAATTGTGTAAATTTGTGGAGAGTCTCAAACAGAAGAATCATTCACACCTAATTATCACCTCATTCCTGAAAGCTGGGTCCATAGGGTAGAGAAGCTTGTATGATGGCTCTCAAAAGAAGTGAACCTAAGAAACTGAGTTGAAAAAAATTACATATTATGATACTCACATTTTAGTTATTCAGAAATTGAACATTCCATCATTATTATGATTTTATATGTTGAAAATATATTTATGCATTGCATTTTTAGACATATGTTTCAAAGTAACAGTCTAGTGTTGAGATTACTTAGGACTTGAAGAATGCCTCTTCTTAGAGGGATGATACTCCCTTTAAAATGTGAAACTAGAAGCAGAATGGTAGCACCTAATAAAGATGTAGGTGGATAAAACTGGAAGAAATAAATCAAGCAGAGCAAATCCACTGTCATCTTTGGATATCTGGAGTGGGATTTTTGATGCTATCTCAGTAGATAATACTTTAATTTTATAAAAAAGTACATATTTTATATGGTAAGAATCCAAACCCATAAATAAATAGGTATCTTAGAATAACACATTGAAGCTTAATGTTGAGACAAGCTAACTAAATCATGCTATTTGTACCTGTCCTCAGCCCACTCTTTCCCTAGCCCACATATATGTGTTTTTCTAGGTATGGGCTCACTGAATTTTTATATAGCATGTGGGCAGTTATGTATGTAATTACCAGCGTGGCAGAAACAAGTTAGTTCTGATTAACAAAACTTTTCCACTGTAATTCACTAAGTGAGAATAAAACAGAAAATAATTATAACCTGTCAACGACTACATGCGACAAAGCTGAGCTATGCCATCAGGGACTGGAAAACAGAAGTAGACTGCATCTCATGTCCGATCTTCTCTTCTCTTGGGACCACAGTCCTCCTTCATTGCTGATAAAGGTGAGATAGACTCCATCACTTCCATGGATGAATGCTGAAGCTAGACATGCATTCCAATAAAGCAAAACCTGATCTGGTGAAACATCTAGACGAGAGGTGGTAATCTTAGAGTATTTCTTGCTATTGTCCTCTCTACTGGCCATCACCTCTGGAGGTTTTCTAGTTCCCCTGAACCTGATGATTCAAGCATCTTTAAAATCTTGATTTGTTCATCCATGGTTCAAGATACCATGTCCTTTGCTGCTGTCTCCTCCTCTCCATCCTTGCTGTGGTTATTGCCCATTTCCCCTCAGCAAAGACCACAGAGAGGACTCACCCAGTACTTTAGCCTGAGGTCTCCTGGTTTAGCTTAAACTGCAGCTGCCAGTGTGGTCAGCTAAGCTGATGAATTTTGCACTGAAGCCTGATATGCCAACTCCACTGTGAGTCTCCAGCCTCCAGGGAGGGGCCATGACTTAAACCCCTTTAGTCAGAGTTGCTGGGGAGTAGATGTCAAAGTCCTTCATGAGCTGGAAGTGTCATTGTGTCTGGCTCCAGCAGCACTTCTTTTCTTTTGGTTTTGGATGGGTACATTTATCTAAACAAAGTTCCTTCTTTGTTTGGTTTGTTTGTTTTTTTTCTTTTTGTTTGCTTGTTGTGTTGACATTTACAGAGAGAGAGATCAAATTCCTTCAGCATCAGTTCTCCCCTTTATCCAATACTATTTATAAACAGACTAACCATGCAATAGTAAACTTGTATTTTCTCATACCAAGTTCTCACCCTCACTTGTTTTGTCTCAGCCTTGTGGAAACATCCCAGCTGCCCCTCTCAGATATACCCACTTGGAATCATGAGATCTTTTTGTTTCCTTTCCCTGGTTCCTTCAGCAGCTGTGTTGATTGAAATCCATATGCAGCTTAAATTGCTGCCAGCTGTAGCCCTACCTGTCCCACCCATAGCAGAATATAGTGTCTCACTAGCTGCAGAAACAATTCCCCATCTTTCTTCTGGACGTCTTGCTAACTCCTGCCAAAACTGTTTTGTGGCCCAGAGTCCTGCCAAGTCTCTTTCACATTCAGGCAATGACTTATGCTGTATATTCTTTGAGAGGACAAAAGGCCATCCATGAGTCCTTATTTTCTGCGACACTATAAGCTTCCTGATGCAGCTTGGGATGTCTGTTTTGTGCACTTGCAACTTACTCCTTCTTCTGGACCATTCATCTCGGCAGTAACTCTTATGCATCCAGACCACCAAACTCACAGCAACCAGTCTCCAAAAATGCTATGGCCATGTACCACAAGCACCTCCACCACAGGTCATGTCAAGTGGGGTCTGAGACATATGATGTCTGTCAGAGACATTCAGACCTTTGTTATGGCCCAGGAGCCCCAACGCCTGTGTAACTTCTGTCTGTACACCCAGCACTCAAGCCAGATAGTTTTTGTGCTTTAAATAAAGCACAAACTTGCATTTTTAAGGAGTAGAGTAAGCTTTTCACCTTAGGCTGAAATCATTATGTTTCTTCTCTCCCTGTTTGGTCTTCTCTTGTTTGTTCTCATAAAATGGAAGTTTTTAATGGGGGTAGTAGCTCTTTGCGCTCCAAGAGAGACCTGGTCTCATTCCCTCAGGGAGGCTGAGCTGTGATTGTGCATGACCTCTCTGTGCTGACCTCGCTGTGCCATTCTTTACTTGAGACAGGTAACACAAGGAAATGTTTCCTTCCTCATTTTCACTACTTTTACCTAAACCTACTACTTTTACCAAAATTCTTTGCTGTAAAGAATTCCTGGCTGTTTTGGTATACAGCGTACCAGTACAGCTATTTTAGAATTCCATTCTTAGATATTTCAAAAATTACACCTTAATCTGGGAGTTTCTGATGAAGTTCATTAGTTAACAGGCTAGAAATCTGACCTGAGGGGTTTGTATATTCAATTTTATTAAAGCCATCAGTATTTGGGCAACTCAGGATTACTATGATTATAAGTTCAAAAATACAATGGTCTTTTGTGTCTAGCGCATATTATCCTGGAGAATGTTTAAATCAATAATAATGCTATCAGAGCTGGAAATCAAATGCAAAATAATTCCCTGGGCTTCCGTGTATAATGACATTTGCTCTTTTGATGAATTGCTAATGTATTCTTGGACAGAAGAGCTGGAAGCCCAGCCAGCTGCACTATATAAATGGCAGAGTGGGGAGAGCAGGATTGTATTTACCACTAACCATGCACCTTTCAACACATTATCTGTCTACTATGAATTATTCCAGTTCTGAAAAAGCAACATCTAAATAAACTCTAAGGCTAGTCTTTTAAGAAATTACTGTATTTTTCAAGGAAACGTTAGCTTGCTTTGTTTGTTTTGAAGTGACTATATCAAATTGAAACATTATCTTTTTAAAAAGGCAAAAATGGTTTCAGCTATGGTGCCTGCCTAATCCTCTCAGCAATTTCCATGACTTTAAAATGCTTTTTTCTCTGTGTTCATTTTCTCATGTTCGTTTCTGATGCCCCGTGCCAGAGAAGCAGCCTGACTAACCAGCAGGCAGACCTGCACTGGCAGCAGTGAAATGAGCTATGTCCAAAGTACTGGCCTGTGTATAGATGATGAAGGGGGGAAAAAACAGAGAAAAAAGTCCTCTAATCCTTTCATAGTTATTTGAGGGTTTTCTCTTTAGCAATAATTGGCAAAAGCTCACTGGGATAACCAAGCACAGATAAATCTGAGAGGTGTTTTGCTTATTTGTTTAATAATGTCACCATAAGGATGAAAAAAAAAAAGGGGCACTGATTTCTTTTCCTAGTGGATTCATAAAGATTTTAAAAGCATGAAGTATTTCTGATTCCCAGAGGACTCCAGCTTTGCTGGAAGTTGACAGCTATGAGATTGTACAGAAGATTTTATACTAGTGTGGGCTCTAGCAATTTTTAGCAGATGCATCTTTTAATTTTGAGATTGGAAAAATAATATTAATTATTTAATTTACTATACTCACCATCTTAGTTAAAATAGTCAGGTGCACTACACTGTATTTGATATATGTGGACATATAGCTCTATTTAATAGGCTATATAGGTATGGGAAGATTTTAAACCTTACTAGCCCTTTCACAGAATCAAATACTTTTCCCATATTTACCTATTGGATCTTCTCAAGCTTTCCATTTAGACTTACTTATCTACCAGATAATATCACCCTGTAATTCATCACTATCATTACAGTAATATCACACAGCTGCTTAGAGAAATCAAGATAAGGGTTAAATATGTGTATTTCAAAAACAGAAACATACTTTCTATCTTTGTGCATTTTCTAATGAATATTAATTTTCTAATTAATATTTTATTCTGTATGAGTGAGTGAATGGCTGTGGCAAAAATAAACAAACAAACAAAAAAAACCCCAAGCAAACAAACCTAACAAAACAAACAGAAACCTCACCAGGTAGAATTGCAGAGAAGTTAGCAATTCATAAGATGAGAGGTTCATGTAATAACTTGCTTTTCATTAATTTAAGATTTCTTGAAACTTCTGATTTCAACCTCACAACTGAATTGCAACATTGGTGCTGAACTGGGTGTCTGGAAATTTCTTTTTTTTCTGTTTCTTGCTAGATTGCAGGCTGCTTTCAGCAAACTGCATAGCATTTCCCCATGTCCCTGTTAAAAGTGCCTCTGGTGGGTTTCTCATGGTTGCTTTATGGCTCTGTCTCTGCAGTGCTAAATGGATACAGACAATGTCTGAAATAATAAAGCTTCACTCTCAACTGGGACTTCCCAGCACAAAACCAGAAAACGTGAATAAGAGTAACCATGATTAGCAGTATGGAAATTGCATCCATTCAAGAGAAACGGTGATCTGGACTTCACTGAAGTAAAAGGCAAAGTTCCCATGGGACTGGGGAATCTCTTTTCATGTAAGGTGGAACGTTAAGAATACTCTCAGCTGCGTTCATCTCTAGATTAAGAGGATAAGTCACAGCTGGTGTAGGACAAAGGGTTTTAACCGAATCCTTTGATAATGATGCACCTACATCTTAATAGAACTTTCCCAAGTAATCTCAGCACCAAAAGTGTAATAGGAACCAGCCCCCTTATGACCCAAGGATAACAGGGATGTCAAACCTGGTGGTGGGGTTGCAGATGCATTGCTGGGTGAAAACAGGCTCTGGTAGTGTTTTGTCCTGAGCTTGAGTTGCTCAGGATTAAAAAGTCAGAGCAATGGTTTTGGAGTAGGTGCTCCACCAAGACATGTGTTTGCTACATCCCTGTTGTTGAGGGTCAGACTGTTCCACCATTCAAATGATGCTTTTACTTTTGCTGCTGATGCTCTGTACATGTAATATAAAGGTATTTTACAAGCTTAACTCTTAAGGTTTTAGTGCAATTGTATGACTAATATCTGCAATCCAAGATACTCTACATTAATCCAGCTCTGGTTACCTTTGGTGTTTCTGTTAACTGACATCAAATTCCACAAATCATGCTTAAAACCTCTCAACTGTGTGATAAACAATTTCCAAAACATCTTTTGAAAGGTGTGTTAGACTGTCAGAGAGGAACAAGTGCAGGTTTCTGTCTTCATGACTATCAGAGTCTTTAACTTGAGCAATAAACCAAAAAGACAGGTGGCAGTGCCCCTGCAAGCCCACAGTGCCAGCTGCCTGGCTGGTGGCATGTGCAGCCAGTTTACCTTCCACTAATTTCTTCTCCACACAGGAGCCATGAGGACACATGGAAGTTAGGTGATTCCTTCTTTTGCTTCCCTGCTTCTGCCAATTCTACAGAGTCTCACATGCACAGGATTAGGCTCTTTGCTTACATAAATTGCTGAGCTCAAAATATCCCAAGTTGTGTGTCCCCATTGAATACTGCAGTACACATTACTGCCACTCTCCTATCACAGAATGATAAGCAATTTATTCTCTTACAGAGCAAGCACAAATTTTATCAGGGTGATGGATTATGTGAGAGAAGTTTTCACTGACAAATGCTGCTTCCATTCCCCCCATTGATCCATTGTTTCAAAGGACCCATTATCTCTCCCATTTTCTATACCATTCCCCAAAAGGTCATATGACTGTTTCTGGAAGTTTTTGGGAAAAAATAAAACTGTGGTTCTTTTTTTTTTCAGATCTGAAAAAAAAGAATAATTTCACAGCTGTTGGTGACAAGGTTAAGAGTGTGCCAGCAGCTCCGATGATTAGCACAGGCTGCTTCTGCGTGCTTGTTTGTGGAGAGCTTGTATGACATCCTGCATGTTTCTCCAGTTCTCATTGCAGAGCCTGGCAGAATCCAGGAAAACTTTATCTACGAGAAAGGCAGCTTGATGTCAAAGCAGTTTTGCTGATAAGATTGTCTGGTTTGCCGCTGGTGCTGATAGCGCTATAGGTGGCTTGTAAATAATGATATATTTGTACTGCATGTGTTAGCTGCTGTTACACATATAAGGAACACAATCTTTCTGGCTTTTGGCTTTTTGTAATGAAGTGTTTCTCAAAAACAACTCTAATAGAAAAGCTTTATTGGTCTCCATTGCAGGTGTCTAAACATTATGTGAGATATTTACTTAAAAGGATATCTATTTATCTAAGGATTTAGATTATCAACAGGTCTATGATACACACTTGCATTCACATGTTCAGAGCATTAAGCCCCCTTAGATAGTAACATTATCTCTGAACAGAGGTGCTTGGTAGGAAAGTTGTGGGAAGATGGGAGAGTAGCCATGCTCACAATGCCCTGCCACCTCGTGCTTCTGTCCCGGGGCAGGAGACACGCTCCTTTGGCCCTGCCAGCGCCTATGACCCCCAGGCCCAACCGAATCCATGGGTGGCCATACCACAGGAAGTTTAACCTGTTTCTGAGCAGGCACTTAAGCTGCACAGGCAACATTTCTTTCTCACTGCATCTGACATGGGTGCCTTTGCTGAACGTCTCTTCCCCAACCATCAGTGTCATTCTCAATGGCAGGTTCTGTGTGAGATTCAAACATGAAACTAAACCCTGCTGTAAAGCGGGCACTCTCCTGAGAGGGAGATGAAGAAGCTGCCAACTGTTCAGTGCCAACTGCTGTGGGCATCAAGCAGCTCACTGTGTCTTCCCCAGAAACGCAGGCATGCGCTTAAAATACTCAGCCATTCTCACTGGAGACCCTATCAGTCATGCATTAGATATTCATCTTTCATTTCTGCCTGTTACTAATTGATAGCTGAGGCCTTTAGCATACATCATATTTCATTGCACATCATAGCTGTAACTAAGTAGGAAATACAAAGATTCCTTAGAGCTAAGGATTTGAATGAAGAGACTTTATAGATCTTAGGTTTACACGACACTGCCTTTCGTACAATAATTACTATTCTCCAGCTGCTCAGGTCTGCACTCTGCCCTGATTTGCACAAGTTAAATCCAGACTAACATCAGTGGCTTTAGCAGAATTAGTACAGGTTTGCTCCCATTTTCTTTATCAACATTAGTATGTTTCAAGAACTGCTAAGGGTCCCAGTGATCCAGGCCCTGCCATGGTAAGGGTTATCAAAGCATTTAGACAACTTCCCTTCAGGAAGGGCAGAGAGATGGGAGATCAGGGGATAAAGTGGGGTGAGCTTAGTGCCTCCTCTCCTTCCTTCTGCACCTTGCACCTAGTCCAGCATTGGTACTGGAGTTCTCTTGATGTCAAATTTAGGGAAAGTGAGCTACTCTTCAGAGAACAAGACTATTAGTTAGTGGGGTTTCTCACTAATTTCACTTATTTAATATACCATTTCTAATTGAGAAAGTTGCAGAAAGAAAAAATGTAAATTATTTGCATATCTCTTCCAACCAAGCTGAGCTGCACAGCAGTCTACATGGCCAAAGGAAGCTTGAAAGCTTTCTTCCAGTTTTGTTGCCTTCTTTTTTACCTTTCTCTCTAAAAACCTTGGAGAAAATTCACTTGAAATGTTG
This sequence comes from Strigops habroptila, assembly GCF_004027225.2. Classification (NCBI taxonomy): domain Eukaryota; kingdom Metazoa; phylum Chordata; class Aves; order Psittaciformes; family Psittacidae; genus Strigops; species Strigops habroptila. The sequence continues at coordinate 13,330,162 of NC_044284.2, forward strand.
ATCCATCTGAACTTTAAGGTGACATCTGCATGAACTTGTTACCTGAAGTTTTGGGTCAGCTTCACAGCCGCTGAATATACTTCAACATTTTTAATCTTTTGTTTTTCTAGCCCTCTTGCTCTTGCCAGATTTCAGAAGTTTTGCAATAGCAAAAAAAAAAACCAAAAAAAACCAAAAAAAAAACCAAAAAACCACAACAAAACCATGCATTTTTTGTTATCAATGAAGAGAAAGCAGAGAATAAAAGGAAATTATAAGAAAAAAATAAAAATAAAGAAACTTGAGCAAAAGAACAAGTACAATTATTTTTAGAACAGGCAGCTGCTTCTGACTGTTCACCTAAGGTAGTTTTCTGTTTCTCCATAGGACTTGAATTCATTCCTCTCAAGACTTTTATATTGATCCTCTTTCTTTTCAGAGTTCCTGACCTTCCTCCTTTCCTGTCGTAGCCCAGCTGGTACGCTTTCATACAGCTTGGCTAGCTTCTCAGCTCTTGCATTTTACATTTCAGCAGGGATGCCCTTAACATACTTAATCTACTTATTTATACCACAGCAACTGAACTAGTTAGAAATAGTCTGTAGACCTGGGAGGTGGGGTGATGGGGAGGGTGGTTCTTATTTATTTAGTTTATTTTTTTTTTAATGATAGATGTTACCTATTGAAATAAAAATTCAGGTTGATTTTGTCACAACTGTGAAAATCTCACAAATAAAAGTTGCGGTCTACCCAGTGCTACCACATTCCTCACTTCTGTGTATCCCTTTTTTTTTATTTTTTTTAAAAACACACCTCACCCCCTCCAAAAAAAAAATGCGTTGTGTAAACATGTAACAATTTAAATGCTAGGTACAGAAATTATTATTAGTGGAAATTTTCTTTCAAGTAAAATTTTAAACTTTTCAGTTTGATGTCCAACTCGGAGCCCAGGCTTTGAAATCTTAAACTCCTTCATGAACTACAATTTCTGTCTTCTTCAAAGCACGACTGGAAACTGCCTGACCCCCCTTTCACAGTCTGTTCCTGTTCACTTTCTACAAGGGATGCTTCTGCACATCCTGTGCCTCGCTGTCCCTGTCACCATCTGAGAGCCCATCTGCCTGCCTTATGCCTCTGAGCACAGAGGAGAAGAGCCTGGAGGCTGTCTGAGGACAGTGTGGCTGCTGGGCTCCTTAGGGCAGCGGGACCTGGATGTGAACTGTCCCTGCAGGAGTTAGGAGGCAGAAGAGGCTCTTGCTGGTACTAGCAAATAAGAGCAGCCACAAAGCAATCCAAAGGAAATGGCCAGGCATTGTGAGATGGGGAAACAGAGGGAAAGAGGGAGGAAGTTTGCTTGCTAAAAATTGAATCTTCTGTGGAATGGGGGACCAAAAAAAAAAAAAAAAAAGAATTTTGGAGTTGCTGATTCCTTCTTTGGCAAAGGGAAAGCAAGTGTAGGCCACTGTGGAAATGGCAACAGGTGCTCTTTCAGCGGCTGAGAAATTAGGAAAATATTTTTTACTTACACTCTATATGGAGCATTAAAACATCAATGTGTTGAACCGTGGTAGAGGAAGTGAAAACGAACTGTCTGGAGACACTGCAGAGAATAGCTGAAAATAATTATAGAAGAAGAAAAATCTTCAATAAAAGTTTAGTTTTATTAGTTGTGCTAGGGTGTATCTTGAACCACCGTTAGCACATTCCTGTTCTTGTATTCCACTCTAGCCCTATTCATTTTTTGAATTATTTCCCCTTCTTTTTCCTTTGCTTCTCATCCTCTTTCTTCGTGAGTAGCAAGGTTATTATTAAAAATCGACTTCTTTCTTGACATTCAACGGTAACCTGACAGACTTGTCCACCCTTTGGCCAGCCCTACCTTTTCACATACCTGGTATAATGTGCATAATGCAGAGTTATATTTAAGTGATGGATCTAATGATTCACAAGACAATTTCAGTGTCATTTGAGAGAAATGTCATGATGAGCATTTCTTGACAGTCCCTAGGGAGCATCTGCCCAATCTCAACTACTTTGAGCTGCCACTGGGGAAAAGACAGGAATTTCTTTTTTCCCCCCATCATTTTGAAATGACAGCCAAGGTAAATAAATAAACAGTATGAAGTAAATCTCATCCTTTAGCATATCCAATACTAGAAGTCAGTAAGAGTCACCTATATTTGTCCAAGGAGAAGCTTATTTTTAGCCAAATTTCTTTAGACACTTCTGGCATTAATTTTAATAGTTAGGATTTGTAAAAAGAAGGGATATGTAAATGAAAAGATTGTTAGAAGTGTTTCCGGAAGATAGGTGCATAATTTTAATCCTCAGGGAAAACACTTTTGCTCCTATTTAAATACAACTCTGCAGTGCCACCACATAAAAGTTACTGTGCACAGCTGCCCCCAGCCTGCCCGCTGGGGAACGAAACCATCCTGCCCACTTTTATTGCCCCATGAATGCGAAGTGAATGAGACTTTCAAAATTCACTCAGTAAAATTTTAAAGTGTTACTTACTAATTCAGAGAAGAAAATGGATTGTCCCAAAACAATTGTGTTACCTATATTCAACTGGACTAAGTGAGCAAAATGGCACTAGGCTGATTTACACTGGCTGAGGATCAGCCTGTGGTTTTCAAAATGACATGTCCTCCTAATTAATAAAGGAGAGCTAAGTTTACACTGCCTAAATCGAACCTGTGCCCAAACACATCTCTTTCTCCTCCACTTAATGTTCACAGACCGCAATCACTTGTCTGAGGTTTTGTGGTTAGAGGACTGCATTGGTTGGGTGTTTAGTGTTAGATTTGGTGGCTTGGGTTTTTTGTTTGTTTGTTTCTGAGTGCATATATCCTTTTTGTTCTGCTTTGACATTGCTGTTGTGTTTTGCTTTAGTCTGAACACGTAGGAACAAACAACCTGATCTGCATAAAACGTTTGTGTCACCTTTCTCTCCTGAAATTAGTATTCTTCAAAACAAACCAATATGATTATATTGCATATAACATCCAAAATGTGACAGTAAAAAAAAATGAGTACAGTAGGCACACCATTTGAAGCTGATTATATTAATTGCTATTCAGGTCATAGCTTAGATTAATTATTGTGTTTGTGTAGGATGTTCGTTAAGAGGTTTCCTGATTGCTGTTCAGAAGATTGATTACTTGTTACATTTACCTTGTGGTTTCTGTGGGGAAAACATCCTTTAGGTTTCAACATTTGCAAACATACTGAGGCCAGGCAGGGCCACTGAGAAGTGAGGATACCTACACCTGCCACATCGAGAAGCCATGACATACGTCTGCATTAATACCAAGCTAGAAAGTAGAAAACGCATAAATCAGACATTTTTTTTAAAGTGCCTGAGTCTAGAGAAAGTAATGTAGCCTTAGACACTGATGCACCTCTTGTAATTACGGTAATGGAAAAGAAATTAAAAAGCACACAGAAAAATGCCAGTTGGCAGATTTGTGTAGATGAGGCAAATGATTTACAAAAGAGCCCACCCGAACCCTTGCTGTACCTGTCATGCAAATTGCAGAAATCCAGGCTTCCGTGCCTTGAATCTTGTCAGTCTTGGGCAACAGAGCGACCTAGGCTTTGCAGGCAAATGCAGTGAATTACTTGGTGTTTCTCCTAGAAACTGGCTGGTTTGAGGCAGAAGTGGGAATATGAGGCTTCCTCTGGAAAAAACCCCACAATGTTTCAGTTAGTATCTGGAAGTTTTTATAATGTTTTTAGGCACATTATCTTTAAAGGAATACAAGAATAAATTCAAGTATACGTTAAATTAGGGGACATCCTTGGACCTGGTGAAGAATAAAGGCAAATGTGAACCACTAGATTTTCTTTTATCTCCTGTAGCCCTGAAATATGTTAATTAACCAGATGAGCTCTCAGTCCATGTTTCCTGACCTGTTCTTCATCAACACAAGATCGTAAACAGCTGTTTACTACAACAAAAGTATGAAGTACTGAAAAGATGACCAAAAAAAAGTAAAACTAATAAAACATAGCAATATCATTAATTGCTCTGCATATTTAAGATTGCCTTGCAATATAGTGCTTAAATAATAATAGGAGTAAGGTATAAGACTATGTATAACTTTGCAGCACACATGAAGCTTGTCTTTGTTCATTTTGTATAATACACTTTTAATTCTTTACTTCTATTAGGAGGCTAATAAAGCAGAAAAAAAATGTTTACTTTCAATTCAAAACAGTCACTAGATCCTGATAAAAGATCTTAGCAAGTATTCAGAATGGAGTATCACCAACAGGAACTTTGTTCTCTAAAGGTCTTCCTAGTGGAGCCAGTAGCAGCCTACAAGTCAGAAAGGGTTTAGAAGTCCTGAGCATATGAGGACCCTTTTCCTTTTAGCAGTTAGGCTGAAATAAAGTGTCAAGTAGAGGCTACTAAATGTGGTGGTGATGGATATGACACAATAAGCTCCAAAAGAGATGATAGTTAACATAAACCAGTTTTGACCTACCACTAAATCTTTGCATCCACACAGAATTCTGTGCAGTGATATCTGTCTCAATGCAGTGATTAGTCCATGCCCACACACTGGTCCATCCAGTAAGTTGATATTAAACTGTGAGATCTTTCCCTCATTTGAAAAATATATTTTAGAGGCACCAGGTAGACCTGTTTGTCAAACTCTGTAGGACACTTACCTGCTAGAGTTGCCTAGTGCTGGAGAAATACAGTAGCAGTGAAGCAAAGCACCAACTTATTTTTCAGTGGAAACTTATAAATCTTCCATAATGCATTTGCCATATCTCATATAGTTTTCCTCCTTCATATTCTCATGCATTTAGTTTTAAAAATGGCATGTTAAGTAAAATTACTTAACATTGTGAATCATAAGTATAAATTATGGTCAAGATCCATTGTGAGCTCACTTCTGCTTCATAAACATATACTCTTTATGACAGTATCTTTAGACTTTTGGGGAAAAGAGGGGAGGAAAAAAGAGGACTTACCAAGTAACACTTCTGGCTGTTCTGCATGAGAAATTCAAGTCTTGATCTTTACCACTTGTTTTGTCACTTAGCTTAGTATCCACTAAAGTGGAAGAATGAGAGGAAATTAAACAATAGGCAAAAAGACTTAATTCACGTTTTTTGTAATCCAGCACTTTTCCATCCCATTTTCTTTACCCATCTTAAGACAGAGGCCTTTTTTTTGTTATGCTTTTCTTCTTGTTTGCAAAATTCCTCGCTGTAGATAGGCTGCTGCCCTCAGACCTGTCACTCCGTTCTTTGCCTCGCATCCAACAAAATGAAGGTGTGATTTATGTACTTGATTATATTTATGCTATTTGGACTGTGCTAGCACATATTTAAAAAAGGTAGGAATGAGGAGCCAAGACCTTTGGAAACTTCCAAGTCATGTGTGATCCTATTACCCTACACTTTGAGTGCTCATGTTACCCACACGGGATAGAGTCTCACTGGCATAGATGGGCATTTTTGTGTTGTAGTTATTTCCTGATTTTCCCATGTGAGCACATCCACTGTACTAGGATTAAGGATGGGTGAAATGCTGTGCATTTTGCTGCTTATTATAATGGTTGCCCTGAAACACAGAAATAGGGACCAGGACTAAAATAGTGACTATGGACATGATTGGTCAGAAACAGAGTTAGGGGTAGAGATAGGCACAAGTACTTTTTGCTATAATATGTTCTAGGAAAAGGAAAGGAGCCATAGCCAAATACCTGAGAAAACTAGGAAGAGGAATGAAAGGGAGAAGGGGAGAAAAAGTACTTTTTAGCCAGAACCTTGCCTGGAAAGATACTTGGTCCAGCGATTAAACTGCCTCTGGGAGGTTTGCTCACAATACCTGGTGAGACCTTCTGCATACTCATAGCAAATAAGTAGGACAGCATTAAGAGCACACCTTCTGCATTGTCATTTTCAAGAGTCAGCAGGACTCCCAGTATCACCTTACCATTTATGAAAGAAAGACCTAGCTGTGGCTTCCTGGCTTTTATATTCAAAGGAATGATGTGAAATAATAGAGGATTAAGGATGAGGAAAAGCAAAAAGAAGTTGTCTTTTTTTATAGTTCAATTGTTTTTTTGCCTTTTATTTCTGATGACCTCAGCTCTTCACATTCCTTTTCTGTTTCACACCATTATCACCTCTCTATTTCAGTTTTATCTGGTGTTGCCGACAGTTGTCACTAACTTGTTTCAAAATTGAGTTGCATTCTTTTCTACATCCTCCCCCCCTCCCCCGTGACTTTCTTTTCAGACTACTTTCTTGACCAAGAACACACCCCAAAGCCTACCTGTAGAAATGCAGGAGTATGGACTGCCATGCCTTAGAGCTGGATTCCTGTAAGCAGGCACTCCACAACGCTCCCATCACTGATCCCATTTATACGGCATCACATGTGGTTCACACAATCAACTCTCAGTTATAGTTGCAGTGACTTCAGGGAGGCTAGTTTGGGAAGTAAAGGCTCTCAGCTGTGAATAAAGAATTCACATTTTATTCTCTGTCCAGAAGGTTTGCAACAGCATGTGTCAGTAAATGCTTCCTGTGAAAAGCGTTGCCTGAGTGGTGCTCCTCTGTGCCTGAAACTTTCCACTTCTGAAGCAGTAAACCATTCTGTGTCACTTCGACAAGTAAAATCCCAGTAATGGTGCCAGCATTGGTTGAGATTGGTCAGGGAACCAAAATGTAATTTAGTTTACACATATCAGAGTATCAAAATCTTCAACTTCTTAATGCATTTTTCAGAGAAAATTGATTTTAATTAAGGACACGGCAGGAAAACCTAATACATGTTTGAGAATTTCATTTCCTAATTTTTTTTGGTCTACTGCAGCTTTAATGAAGTCACAAAAGTTATTCCCACTTTATCCTGACTTACACAGATTTCCCATAACATTTCATTAAAGATGAGAATGTAAGCAATATAGTCCAGATTTTAACTAGATTTTCACAGCAGTAAAGAGCAAATATATCTTTCTCCTGAGCTTTTATTCAGCAACTATCGATACCATCCAGGAGGCTAAAAATAATCTCCCCTCAAGCTCTGGAGTAGTTTAGGGGTATAGCACAGAATCTACTTCCTGTCTAACTTCTGCATTGTGTCACTCACGAGTGGAAAAAACACGAGTTTCTTCTAACACTGATAAGGCAACTATATCAAAAGAAGGGAGTTGAATTGTCCTTACAAGTACTTTGTCTTAGATGATTGCAAAAATTAAGTAAGCCTTCCCCAGCCCTACTTACTCATCTGCCCTACTAAAGATTCAAAACCCAAAATAAATCCTTCATGCAGCCTCTTCTCATCATTGACCTGACTTATACTGCAGCTGCCCTTTGAAGTATTTCAAAAATACAAAGAGTGAAACCACTAAGGAGACTGCAGTCTGGGGTGCTGCTGTTATGGATGAATGGCATATTGTCCTACAAGATCACTCTTACGTTTCATTATTGTTGTTGGTATAGCTCCAGTTCAAAAAAGTTTTGTTTCCAAAGCCTAGTGTACACATATATCATTACTGCCTGTTCCACTAATGCTGTGCTTGTAGCATGCTGCAGCCTGCTCTCAAAGTAGCAGTTCTATTTGCAGAACATTCCCTCTATTTGTAATTTAATTAAACTCGGTGAATTATTTTAAATGTCATACTTCATAATTGGTGGGGTTTTTTTAATGCAGATATAATAAGGAATAATTAATTTTACATGAAGTGAAGTCCAATAATAAAATAATTCCAAACAATAAAACACAGTGGGAGAGAAGTCCTCATCTGAAATGACTGGAGGGGTACCTCGCTTATCGCAATAATGTCATTCTTTTAGCCTTTACAATTATTCATCATTAAGAGATTGATTTATTCACAGTATCCCCCATTGAACACAATGTGTCCCTTCATTATTTTTCTTCTTATTTCTTATGGGAGAATTTAATCTTACAGATTCTTGCTACTGTTTGTGTAATTCAGTGTCTCAGAGTAAATCTGCTTCAATTTAAATCCATGCAAAGATTTGCAGTCTTGAAAGGAAGTTAAGAGGGACACGTGAAAACCTGTCCATCCCAAATGCCAGAGTACCACCACCAACAGCATTTAAGGCCTAACCTTCTTGTTATTCTTTGCACTGCTTCCTGAAGTTTTCCTACTCAGGATTTAGGAGTATAGGATGTAGCTGTTCTGCATCCCCTTCTCCGAGGCACTGCAAACAAGCAAACACCCAAGGTTTGCTAAGACCAGTGCATGCCAGACAGCATGTCATTGTAATGGTGACAAAAGAGCAGCTGGCCATCAACAAAATAATAAAACTGACAATCAAACGTATCAAAATGCTGTCAAGATGGGGAATGCCTCCAGGCAGAGGCTGTCTTTCTCCCAGTTTGGGCAATGCCCTTCAGCAGGCTGTGGGCTCAGACCACTCAGTGGCATGCCAAGGTGTAAACAAATAACAATAATTAATACATTCAGTAGCCCAGCAGAAAGTTGTTGGGGTTTTTTTCTTTCTCTGTTTAGCTTAGACCATGATATTAATCTTATTAATGTATCTGAACTATGAACATTTTACATAGACCTATGGTGTTGAACACAGTTGTCTCTCAGACCACAAGGTAAGGTGAAAATGGGCTGGCAGTCTCTTCAGCTGCAAAAAGGAATGAATAGCAGGATGAGAAACATTGAGTTTAGGATAATCTTTGACATATAATAAATTTTTAATGGCAAATGTGGGCTATTCAGTACAAAAACTAGAATTTGAGCACCATTATGACATAACTTGTCCTAAACTGTTCTGCAGGATGATAAGCTTCGTTACTGTATGAAAGCTAGTAAGAACCTCAACAAATCTGCCTGTTCAGCCTGTTTATCCCTTGTAGTTACATCAGCCCATGCCTGACTTTGCCCTGCTGACCTAGACTTACCTAATAATGCCATGCATTTTGTAGGTGATATTAAAAAAAAAAACAACAACAAAACTCACAAAATCCCATTCATGATGGTGGCTAACAAACATCAAGAGTCTTAAATGAAGGTGCGCTGAAGGGCTTATAGCCCATGGTGTAATTTAATTAAGATATCAAGGTGATAACAATTAATATCGTCTATGACAGCTACTCTATTATAAAGCATTTCTTTAATTAACAAAAGGTGGTACCTGAGAAGGCAAGCACTGCTATGAGAAACACTTGCCTTATGCCCAGAGAAACACAATTAGCCTTTAGATTTACTCAAATCATTCACTTGTTTTACTGCCTTTTTATCTGCCTTCAGGTGGGTCTGCCCTGATCCCACAGCCCCAGGGCACCACAGTCCTCAGCTGTACCATATCTCTAAGCTGCAGGAGCAGAGTGGTAACTTTTAGTTTTTCTCACTCAAAAACTAGTGCAAGTCACTTTACCCCACTGACACTGGGGGAGAACAGCTGATGGCAAAGCAGGCCAGCTTCAGAGAAGCATGATGTGTGCAGAGCTAAAAGCTGCTTGGAAATGACAGGAGGATCTGGGACCTCATAAGTACTGGGATACCTCCTAGAGCTTTTATTCAATTGCTATTCAGGTTTTACTCAGTAATAACATCTGTTGGTTTCAGTGAATTCTTGACTAGGAATTAAATTAATTGAATCTCAGGGTAAGATTTGCCTCATTGAAAGGAACTTCAGAGAATATAAATAAAACCATAAAGTCCTAATAAAATATTTTATGTGGCATAAGGTTATTTTTATGATATAATAAATATTTAAATATCTCTTCATATATTCAGCATACTCACAGTTTAGAATGGTTTTCTTCTTAATCGCTTGCAGATTAAAAAAAAAATTAAAAAAACCCAGAAGTTTCTATTTCCGAGCATCATATCCAAAATTTCGGCATCAGCCAAGTTTCCAGTCATCCACGTGAATGCAGGTGGTTTCTCCAGGTTTGGGTAGTACAGGACCCTACAGGAAAATGCTAAGTCAGAGTTAAAGCTGTTTGCAAACTTTTACATATATATATATTGTTGCAATTAAAGCTGTTTGCAAACTTTTATGCAAATATATATTGTTGCAATTATAAGTTTCCAACTCTTACATCTGCAAAATAATGTTTACAAAATTAAGTCTAGAAAAGCAGTTAAGAAATATTGGAGCTTTAGAAAGGAACTTTACTGGGCATAATGTCAGATGACAGAATTTATTTTACAATATAAAGCTAGTCAGTACTGTGTTACAAGATGTATACGCATAAGTAGAGAGATACAGATAGCAAGAGCCAAGAATGTTTGCAAGGAGGCAAGAGATAAACAGCAGATATTGTTTTTGTAAATAGCTTCAATGGCAAAGACAAGTACCTTTGAGCTTGCTTGTCAAATAAATTGCACTAATACTTCATTTAAAATAACCTTAATATGTCACTGAGTTATTAAATCAAAAATAACTTTAACAGGCTTGCTTTATTCTTATGTAACTTTTAATTGCTAGACAACTTTTTGAGTTTGCAAGTGACCACATGAGGTATTATTTAACTAATGTATTCAAATGCTATACAACAAAATGCACAAAAATAATCTTATACCCATTTCAAATTATTTAGAGCCCTATATTGACTTATCAGCTAAAATTTAGAGTTATTTTCCATTGGTTTCACTGCAGCACTTTCAGTAAATGCCCAGTCAAAAATTAGGAGAAATTAATATTAAGACATCTAAGGGCATATATCTTTTGAAGTTGCTTTTTCTTTCTTTCTTTTTTTTTTTTTTTTTTGCATTAACATATCACAGATGGCCATGTTGAACAGGGTGATTTTCTATCACCCTAAAGACATTGTTGTCAGCAGAGCTATGCCACTTTGCATCCTTAAAGCACTTTATTAGGGCCTGAAAATATTCTGATGGTATGTGCAAAGTGTTTCTATATAAAAGATGTAAATGCTACATACCTTCAATGAGGCATATGGCTTTGGTTTGTAGCATAGCACAGCCCTAAATTCTGTTTTGGAGGAAAGAATACCTCACCTTCTCCAAGGTCTTTTATTTTTATGCCCTTACAAATAGTAACTTATTTTATAAACAGATATTTTTCATTCTATTAAGTGCACTTCATATACCTCATAGTACAAACTGGGACCTAAAACTCCCTTTAAAGAGAAATGCTTAACAGCACTGGTTTGTTTAAATTACCTAGTAACTGTAGGAAAGCACAGAGGCATACCTATCATTATGGAAAGACAACTTCATCACTTTCTGGCTTTGGGTGCTGCCTTAGCCAGCCACAGGAGCGTCTTACATCAGAAGCACATCCAAGTGCTCGGGTGGTGATGTTGCCATTGTGCCCCTCAGTGAGGCAGCTGGAGATGAAACTGGGCTGCCCTGGTACGCTCCAGCCCCTGAGCATCCCTGACCTCTGGGCTACACAGCCAGGATATTGGCAGCTGGTGCAAGGTTTTGACCTTCCTATAACACTGCAAGAAGCAGAGCCTGTTCTAAACTAATCCTACAGTCAACCGGCATATCATTAAACAGCAATTTTGCTCAAAAATGGTTGAACAGCTAGACAGGCTGGGATAAGAAAATGTAATTTTTCAGATTTCAAATGGCAGCAGTTAATTGCATTACTTTACCAAGGTGTTTCTCTATCACATCTTCTGTAAGACAAGTCTGTGATGGGTAGACCTGATAGGGAACATAATATGCTGTAATTTATTACTTGCCAGGGTGGCACGGTAGAAAATGAGCATACTTAGAGCTTCTTTTATCAACTTACTCTGTAATAGACTGAAATGTATTAGAATAAAAGGAATCCCTGTCCTTAAACTTTACCTTCAGGCATCCCAGCAGGCAATTGTAGGAAGTCTATTTTTTCCACTATAGAAAAATTACATTCAGTCTTTCCTTGTGACAAACTTCCCCACCTAATGCTTACCAAAAGTTAAATATTTTAGAGTATATTCATTCTATAGAGCTGTTGGAGCAAGTCCAGAGGAGGGCCACGAGGATGATAAGAGGGCTGGAGCACCTCCCGTATGAAGACAGGCTGAGAGAGTTGGGGCTATTCAGCCTGGAGAAGAGAAGGCTGCGTGGTGACCTCGTAGCAGCCTTCCAGTATCTGAAGGGGGTCTACAAGGATGCTGGGGAGGGATTCTTCCTTAGGGACTGTAGTGGTAGGACAAGGGGTAATGGGTTCAAACTTAAACAGGCGAAGTTTAGATTAGATATAAGGAAGAAGTTCTTTACAGTGAGGGTGGTGAAGCACTGGAATGGGTTGCCCAGGGAGGTTGTGGATGCTCCATCCCTGGCGGTGTTCAAGGCCAGGTTGGACAGAGCCTTGAACCATGTGGTTTAGGGCAAGGTGTCCCTGCCCATGGCAGGGGGGTTGGAACTAGATGATCTTAAGGTCCTTTCCAACCCTTACAATTCTATGATTCTATGATTCTGTAACCATTGTCTTGTTCTGGCATATGCACCCAAGCTTAATCTCAGTAGAGAGTTAACAGCACAGATAAAGAATTGGCAGCACAACATCCATGCAGGCAAACAGCATTGAAATGCTGAGCACCACTACACAGCCCAGGCTGCCCTGTTCTTATTAACAGGGTTGCCTGAGCTAGCCCAATTAGTGTGCCAATGACTACTCCTTGTTACAGTGGAAGCATGCAGAGATTCAAAGTGGAACCTCATATTGCAGCAGTCTTACCACAGCTCTGTGGTGAATGAAGCTTCTTCATCTCCAGATTTGATTTACTTTACAATCAACTCACTAATTTGGGCTCAGTTCAAGGTGCTTGCTTGCATGCCACACATCTGATGTGTTAACTGAAAGTATTACATATGTTATCATGAGCCTTTCTTGCACTTAGAGATGCTCTTGTTTTATTTCAGGTCGAAAATTCTCATTCAGATTTGGGAGGTACTCTGTGTCATTTTGGACAGTAACTGAGGCCATAAAATATTTCTGGGGACTGGTTTTATCCCAGATTCGCGTAGCTCTGAGTCTTCCACCTGAGGCAGTAGAGCCTGAAAGGCATCAGCAGGGACCATGCAGGCTTTACAGCCCTGCCCTCTGCATGGGACAGAAGAGCAGCTGCTTTCCTTCCTCTTGCCCTGCTATCCAGCCAGTTGGGATTCTCCATATTTCAATATGCTATGATGAAAAAAGTTTTGGAAATGACAGGTTGTTAGGAGACAGAGCAAGCACATGCCATACCTGAACTGTAAATTTACAGATAAGACTTACTACAAATTATTTTAGGAAATGCATGTATATTCTTCAGAGCTGTACAGTTATTTTTCATTATGGATATATGTAATAAAGGAAATTACATGACGATCTCCAGCACAGAACTGAACAAATTGCCAGTTTATCACGAAGTTTGCAACCCTTCCTCAAAAGACACTCTATGGGTTTTTTTGATTGAATTACTTCTATTGGTGCAGTATCCTAATGTGGATTTGATGAGTGTCTTCGTTCTCTTTCAGAGCACTATGAACTATAATCTGAATGTGCAGAGACATCACACAATTCATTGTGAATACTAATAAGACATCCCTTCACTGTATAATAAAATTCAACATTCAAATTTGTTTCTATAACATTTCCATATCATGTACATATACACTGTGTTTCATTAAAAATATTTGTCTTCTCATCCTGAAAAACACAAATGAGGGGAAAACAATGTAGCCCACCTTTTAAGACAAATGAGGTGAAATTGGATTTCATTTACAATTGTCATTTTTTTTATGTTCCTTTTCAGTCTTTGTTTAAGTGGTTAACATACACGCAAGGATCCTCTGAGCCTGGGAATTCTGTAACAAAAAATGATCAAATGCAACAGAAATGAGTGTAGATTCTGTGGCAATAATGAGGCAGATTTTTTTATATATATTAAAGCAGTGTTTCTGCATAACATCAGCAATTCTAATTGTGTGTTTGACATTCAGTGTTAATCCAACGGCTCTAAAGCTTATTAAAAATGGCAGTAGACACATTGGTAATACAGAAGCAGGTCAGGCATTGTCAAAAACAATACTGACATTAAGAATTAGAAATAAAACTATGGGTATTATAGGAATACAATTTTGCATGAAATTCACAGGCACAGAATCAATAACACTCAAGTGGGAAGAACAGTGCCTACAGATGCAGACTGTCCCAGAAGAGCAGCTGAAACATCCCCAACAAGAAAAGAATTCCTTCTGTCTCTTCAGTCCCTTTTATTTGTTGTCTGGCTCTGCAGTTTCTTTTCTCTATGGCATTAGCCACAGAATTAATACAAAGGCCAAAAAAATTCTCTTTGAAAAAAAGCCCTGTGGGGCAAAGGAGAAGGGTCTATTCCTGGCTCAGCCACTACTTGTCTGAGCACTAATTACTTCACCTCTCCGTCTGATCTCCCTCAGCTGTAGCTTTGTGGCCAGCTGTATTTGTAAGTCATTTGGAGATTTGCAGCTAAAAAGAAATATGTAAAACATCACATAAACATGCAAAATTACATAAACATAAATTGATAAAGTTTTCTTATATATTTAAGTGACACAGTTTTGCTATCCTCAATTCATAGCAATATGCTACATTACTGCATACTATTATATAGGTAGCCTATCGAAACTGGTGTGATACCATGCAAAATAAGGAACTATCATAGTTGGGAAGACAACCTGCCTTGGTTTATCGAAGCTGTCGACTTTCAATGATAACAAAGTAAAAGATGTTCAAATTTAGAGAATTAACTTTTTATTGAATTGCACTCAGTGTTTGTCTCATCTTGATGATTAGTAAAACATCAATTTATTATTTTGGTCATGCTCTCATGAATACACACATTGCTCAGTGTAGCATGTATAATTATTTAATTAGACCATCTCTTCTAAGATGATGCCTTTATTTTGAAAGAAACAATGCGAAATTGAAGACGCTTTTTTCTATGTTTTGCATCACATTTGACAAAAGTTATTTAAGTATTGCTACTACTTAGGAATCCTCTCCAGCAGTTTTAAAAGTCTCCCATATAGGAAGCAAGAACCACCCTAGAAAAACTATTAAAGCCGACATAGGCAACCATTAATGAATACCGTGGAGGATTTGGTATCCTTCTGCTCATTGCCTTGCCATAACTCATACTCAGTATCCTACAGATTATACAGAATGGCTGTCTGCTATAGCTGCCCATTTAGGCAAGCACATCATAGCATCTCTTAAGTTGATGGAAATCATAAGCAAGAAATATAGGACAGATCTGTTTCCTGAGGGTGAATACTTAAATGAGGCCTCTGTCTTTACAAAGCCAATTAGATTTGGGGTTTGGTTTTCTTATTTTGCCTTTTAACTTCCTAGTACAGAAGTTGTATGTTTCGGTGCATGAAAATAATTTTGTATAAACTTTGTGTCAGTTAGAATAGCTTGATACAGTGTATTTTGGTATCTCAATCTTCATCATGACAGTTAGCACGTATCCAGAGTAAAATCTAAAACCTATAATCACAATGAGATAACATACCTTCCATCAAATTCAGCTGTTTGCAGGTGTAGTGTATTCTACAGTTCCACTTCATCAAAAAATAAAATTTTCAGATGAAGCGAAGAAAATCTGAAGCATGCTCACACATATGCATAGATATAGAGGGGAAAAAAACCTCCAACATACTGCCTGGAGAAAAAACAGAATTTTTTGTGCCTGAATTTAGATTGTAGAGGTGGCAATGGCAATACCATTATTGCCGACCCCAGTAGCATTTACAGGTGTTATGTGTACATCTGTAGAAAAGGGAATAATCTGTTGTCCTAAATCCTGCTGCCATTTGTAAGAATAAAATCATAATGAGGTGACATATGTAGTCAAAGCCCATTTGTTGGAACATAACTGGTTGTGCACAAGTCCAGTACACATTTACACCCCCAGAATAGTGTTTTGCAGCATAAATAACACTTGCGCATATAAGTAGCTATTTGAACATGAACTTTTAACAGATAAGCATAAGCATGATTTAGCTCCTTGTTCACAATTCAGGGTGCATTTTCATGTTGCCCTTAAGCCAGTCAATCTATCTGCACTGTTTCACTTCCATCCACAGCTGTTGCATCCCTTCTGGCAGAATCAGCATTCATCTGGCCAAGCAGTACATCGGATCAGAGACTTGATTCAGTGGAAAACTAAGACTGGGGAAAAACATACTTTCTTTCCAGACACATCAGCCTTCTTGTCCAGCTCTCCACGCAGCAGCATCATAGCTAGGCAGAAAGGCACGACCTCCCAAGTTTGCAGGAAATTTGTCCTTTAAGAGAACCTGCCAGCTCAGAGCCCACCAGCTCCCCAGCAGGAGCGCCAGAGGAGGCAAGCAGGGAGAGAGAGGTCTAAGCAACCAGCACACCACTAGAATGCTTGCTTGAGGCAGGGCTGAGCCCACAGCAAGGGTGCAGGTCTAAAGGAGAGGTTTTCCAGTGGATCCACTGGAAGTTGCTAGTCTGGAAGAGTGGCACAATGGGATTGCTTACTTTTTTTTTTCTCCAGTTTTTTCAAGGCCCCCTCCAAACCCAGATGAGTTAATTTTGTGCTATTTTAGAGTCACCTCGTTCTAATTTAGTGTAAAATTAGCTTTAGTGACTAGAAGCCGTTAGCCTGTTTTGCTGTGCGATGAGGAAAAGATAGCAAGTGAATGAGCAGCTGCGAGGCCATGACAGGACAGGAGCCCTCTGTGTGCATCTGCATACATACAGCCTGAAGCCCGCCCCTACAAACGTGGCCTTCAACCTGCACATTTGAAACTATCTGATACTGCTCTTTAACTGTAATTTGAGCTTCACCAAATCTGAAAATTCCTAAGTTATTTAGCACTAATTGTGAAGCATATTACTTATCTTGTTGTTCAGTCAGCCAAGGCTAACATGTAACTTGAGCTATTGTATGAACACATATGTAAGCACTGAAGTTGTTTTTGCATACTCGTGGTGGGACATTAGCATTTCAGACTTCCACTACCTAGTTTGAACCAGCACAGAAGCAAATAATGCAGAGGTAAAGTGGATGTAACTTTCAAAATGTTTTTTCTTTGGATTATTTGCTTCATAGTAACTATCCGTACTAGTGTGGACTTTTCTTATTACTCTGCACTTAAATTCAGTAGGAATAGACAAAAAAGGTTTGTTTGTTTAGGAATAGTTTGTTATTTTGCACTGTACATTTTTGTATGTGCTTACGTAAAACACTTTTGACATTTAAATCAAATACAGCAGTCTTCAGTTCCACTCCAAATGTTTGGAGACTGCAGAACAACTGTGTGCTATTAAAAAGCTATGACAGCCTGCTTTGGTGGACAGTCAGATAATTCTTGAAACTATGTTAATGAGCTACATAATGTTTTAAAAACCTTCCTATTGAAAATTACCATGGCTAAGAGAAAAAACAGTAATAAGTAAATACATGCAACATTATCATTAAGCTATTTAAGTGGTAATTTGATGACAAAGTTTTAGTCCAAATGCATTAAGGACAGAAGATTTTTTTAACTGCAGCGTAAGCCCATCCTGTTACATCCAAAATCTTGCCATAGTAAGATATAACTAACCAGTAACATATTGGTGAAAAACAGTTTTCACTCTATCTCTCTTTACAATATAAACACAGAAATCATGGTAATTCTGTCCTTTAATGGAGAGATCCAGACTCATCTAGTTTTCATTTGAGTCATCACAAAACCGTACATTTGTTTTTCAGTGACTTTAGAATTTTTAATTGTGTTTCTACACTGCTCATTTCTAACCTCGCACAAGAGTATGTGCATGACTGTGACAGTTTTTTAGGGCTGCAATGAATGGTCTATGTAAAAAGTTGTCCTAAAAAGATGCATTTACTGAAATCAGCACAGGATAGGGTTGCATTGAACACTATGTTAGCTCATGAGTTAAACAGCACATTGATGCTCTCTTCTGCTTACTTCACTTGATTCACACAGGAAGCAGGGTGAAATTTTTCAGCCAGTATCTGAAGATACTCAGTTGCCAGGACTCACCGCATCAATACTTTGCATGATCCCCCACAGATACTGCTTAAAAGCTGTCTACCAAGAGGACAAGGAAACCCTTACCGCAGGAGTGGGGGGACACAAGGCAGAAGATGAAGCTTCCGTGGGAACCAGTTAGAAAGCTAAGAACAACCTTTTGCAGAAGCCACACTCACCACATCCCACCTGCCTCCACCACTGTTGCAAAGCACATTTCTTCAGTTTGTCTGTGGGCAATAAAAACACAGGACTAGCTACATTTACTTACTTACTGAATTGTATTGGTTCTAAAAAAGATCCTCTTGCCACTCTCACACATCTCCCCCATTGAGAGGAAGCACCAGCCAAGCATGACTTCCAGTGATCACCGTGCCCTGCATAGGAGGGTTTGGTGGTCCACCCTCAGCAGCTTGGTGCAGAGGCCTGCCTAGATTGTGATGTTGCAGTTTCCTCACACTCCAAGTCTTCCTGAAATTTTCCCAACACATCCATCAGGATGACTGGGAAAGTGGCTCAGAGAAAAACGTACTAACGTGAGCTGAGCATGATGCTGGAGATTGATACCCTCTGTTACCTTGTCCAAGGAGTGTTCTCATGGATAGGCTGGCTTCCCCAGGAGAAGTGCCAATATGAGAGAAAGGGATGCTGTGTTCCCTGGGATTCCAGTTTCTCAAACCCAGATATGCATCCAATGTATACAGAAATCCAGGTTTTCTTGGAACATTTGCTGTATTGTTCAGCCGGAGCTCAGTATGATGGGGTCCCAGCGTTATGCACCTCATGATGTTGCAAAACCTATAAGCAGGAAAGTCATTATATTGCCAGATACCTGCTGACACAAGAGGAAAATGCCAACATTGAGCTTCTGAAATAACAAAACCACACTTGTGTCAGTGCCAGTAGATCTGCCTTTAGGTACCGTTATGCCAGAAGGATCAAGTGGTCAAAATAACATCAGCAAGGTTGCCAAGTCAAAGGTAGCCTCGGAAACATAAAATTACCAGCCAGGAATATGTAGTCTTTCCCCCAGAAAAGTGGGTAGAGATATTTCAGAGTAAACAAAACTCAAATTGCCTCATAAAGTAAATTGAAAAGCATTTCCAAAAAGTAGCTAACATAACTGAAAACAGAGAATGTTCTGCTAGGAATTAAGTGCCTTTGCCAAATGCACCAATACATTTGGTGCTGCAAATATAAAAATGTTTTCCTGTTATACATTTTCAGTTCATAGTATTGGAAAGAGGCTCTCATCATCTGAGAGCTACTCTAAGAGCCAAGAACCTCTTCACATGATCTACCAAAAGACTTTAGAAGAAACAGTACAATATAATCAGGGATTGCGGGGATCAACATTCAAAAGCATTTCTCTCTAATTCTGCATCTATATGTAAATTTGGAATGGGACCACGTACCTCATGGAGGTGTTGTCATTAAGATTAATTAGCTAGGTCTATGTTCCACAAGGCAAAGTGCCAGATCTTTAAATATTTAAGTATCTTTTTAAAATCTGGATTTTAAGGGCCTGCTTGCACCAAGTTTGTCACAGAATCAGGGCCATAACCTGCACTGTACTTTCAAGCTTAAAGTGCATGAAGTTTTTCAGCATTATTATTTATTTTTGGCTAGTCAGATCCTCCCTGGTTTAATCTTTTTAAGCCTCCCCAGAAGTTATTGATTTAAACATGCTTTTATTTTCTTTTTGCTGGTTTTGGATAATGTATATTGTTCAGCCTGCAGCTCACAAAGTGCTTCTCTGGCCATCCAGATGCCTCTCACTTGGGAGCTCTGTGAAAGAGCATCAAATCTTCTGGTGAGATTTTAGCACTTTTTCTTTCTTTACTTAAATCACTTTAACTTAAATTGCTGTCACTGCAGTGATGAAAGGTAGTTGATGGTAAAATGTTCTTGTCTACAGCCATCCCTGTGTTCATCACAACAATAATTCTGCAGACATTGACCGAGGTGCTCTCAAAGCAGCTAATGGATGTAGTGAGTTTGATAACATCAATTATCATGCATCAGATTCTATGCCTTGCCAATCTTCCACCACCCTGACTGTTTGCCCTTAGTATGACAATGCCTAAATGAGTAGTATCTCCCAGTTAGTGGTTTCATAACTGGCTCTGTCATGGTAAACAAGTAATTCCTGGTTAGAAACCACATGCAAAACGTAAGCATTAGGGCAATCGCTGCTACTAGCTTTTACTGTCTAATTAGTTAGCCACAATGTACAGCACTGTACCAAGTGAACTACTTGTAAGGATCTTTGGAAGGGAAAACAGAAATACTCTGTTATCTCCAGAAGTGTGACTTGAATGCAATTATTTACTGCACCACCTCACTCCAAATGTGAGACAGGCTGTATTTATTTCTTGTCTTGTGCATCTGAGCTAACTACCTTGAGGCGGCAGTATAAAAATCAGTTGTTGTGACTCACTTCTTGAAAATTTATTTTGCTGCTTCTTAAAATCTTGGCCTGCTTGACCTCAACAGCCTTCACCAGTTGAAAATGCAAGTTATAATTCTCTGTAGGGATTCAGGCAGGTGTCTATTGCAGCACGTAATCTGTCACACAGTTTCCAATATTCACGCTGCAGAGGGGTTAAGCCCCTCTGTCTTTGTTCCTGAGTAAAAAGGTCCATGAGGTGTTAGTGTGGACAGGAAGCAAATTGAAAGAAGCAACAGCTTCAATCAAGCCTTAAGCCTGTCTAGATGCCACTGAGGAGCTGTCCTGATGAGAGACAGGTGGCTTCACCTGAGTGGCAGCACTTGGATTTTAACCCTTTAACAGCAGCTGCAGCACTGCTGCCAGCTCCCCTGACATTCATACTACCGCTAGACCTCTGTTTTTAACCAAAATCCTCACTCTAGGGTGACTGTCCCATCCTTTCACCCATTCACCAGCTCGTTCCTGAAGATGCACTTGGTAAGACATGCTCCTGCATGGGAGCAAGGCCAGCCCCAGCGCCCTGTCCCAGGCAGGAATACTTGCAGAGCACCTCAGACACCACAATAGAAGTTCAAGCTGGCTGGCACAAACAGTCATCACTGTGTGCTAAAACAAACTCAATCCAGCTAATTAAGAGGAAACTGTACTGAGACCAGTCAGCCCTAGTCAGCAGCTTCTCAGGTAGCTCTGCTTTTTCCAGCTGGGGCTGAGCATGATCAAACCGAGTGATACAGCCACGTGCCTTCACCATGCATGCAAAATGGGTACCTCTTCGTAAAGCCAAAACTTTTAGACTATGTCAATAGTTTTGGTAATATTTTTAATTCCATGAGCAGCTTAAAACAAAATAAATAGCAACTTAATTTGCCTGCCTGCAAGGAGCTATTTAATATCAGTCTGCAATTACTGTACAGGAAAACAGTGGGTTTCTTTTAGATGGTCATGATGTTGGGAAAGCCTCAGTTACCTTTTACACTAATTGGCAGTAAATGTTTAGAAGTATTTATTAGTGTTTAATTATTTAGAAATCTCCTATAGGCTTAAATATTGTTTTGAAAAGTTACACATATTTTCCACCTTGTCCAGCTGAAGACGTGCTGCTTGGAAGGCTTAAATGAAGATCTATTTAAAGCTGCCGGCTGGTCACAAAATTACTTACAGCTGCTAATGCTCCAGTCATGTAGATGTGCCCAACATGGAATGAGCTTAGTTTTCACAAACTGTGGAAAGTTTTTCTTTGTTGTATACATTTTACCAAGATAGAGGTCTTAAAGAGGATTATCACAGGGATCAAGACATTAAAATACATAACTAATCCCAGTTAAATTAATTGTTTTCATCCTAACATGTACTGAGGGGTATTCAATTAGTGTAAGACACCTTTACACTCTTTTGGTCATATAAGTATGACTTAACATGCAAATTACGTTAAAGATGAAATATAGGCAGTTTAAAGCCAAGTTGCTGGTAGAAAAAAAACCAAAATAGAATCTGACTCCAAGCCTCTGAAGCAATAATCATGTTAAATATTTCAAAATTACATCAGGGACTGTCATGTCAGTAGGCAGAGGGGAACTCATCTAAGCTCATTGTTTCCCTGTGTTAGAATTCAGGACATTTATTTTATTGGCTTATATCGGCTTAGATTTTTTTTTTTTTTTGTCCTAATTTCCTCTTTAGAATACTAAAACCCCCCCAGATTATTTTGGTGTCATCAAATCATTTGCCTCTTAAAAGAGAATTCTGCGCTATAAAATTAAAAGAATAATTCCATTTACTGGGGAGGATATGCCTGAAGCTTTTTCTTATGATTCTCATTTTCGATGCTGTCTTTACTCCAAGGTTTCCATGTTAGGTTGTGCCATCGACATTATTGCTGGTAAGAGTTTCCAGTGCAGGGACAGCACTGCGATTCTGATCCATTTCTCACTATGCTCTGCCATTAATTGGAATAGCTTCATCTTTCCCAGAAAGCTTTGTCCTCACAGAGATGTAGACTACCATTCAGTAGCAAGCTAAGGCTGATTTTTAGCATTCACGGCACCATTCTTTCAGTTACCTTATTGCTGCCAGTTCTCATGATCTGACTGCATTCACACTAGCTCGTGTTTTGTTACAGCCCTGTTTCCCAGCATTTTCCGATTATATTGGCACCTCAGCTTTTGCTAAAAAGGAAAAGGTGAAAGAAAAAGGGAGCAAAAGAAATCAACTCATATACAGAAAGAAACAATATATCCCACACAATCCGGGTTACTCACTGCAAGTCATAAAGCATGCCTCCTCCAGCACCCTGGGACTAGTGGATCAGAGCGGCTTTACTTTTTAACAAGAAGAATATCAACAGACTCAGTGGTTGCTTGTAGAGCAGGAAACCAAGGCCATCCCTCAGCAGTGCTTAATGTGTCTGGCTACCCAGAAACATTTATTTGCTGGGTATGACCCATGACCTCCCAGTGAAGTTGCTTTTACCAGAGCAATAACAGAAGCATATACATTATAGGTATGCAGGCAGCTTCATGGTGACAGGTACAGAATTGACCAGATTTTTCTAGTGAAGGTGTGATTTATGCAATTCTGAACATTTTCTGCAAAACTGATGTTTACAGATAATCAAAGGGTCTGGAACCTTACAGATTTCACAACATGCATATTTTTCCTAAGGAAAAGAAAAGGCTTAAGTAAGTTAGTAAATTCTGGCATTTGTGTCTAATACATTAAATGGAGCTTAAATAATAAAATATCTGGTGTTTTCTTTATCCTTCTTGACTTCATCTTTTTTTATTTTCACTGTTTTATTCAAAAGGAAGACATAGAAATAGTAACCATGAGCTTGAAATCAAAGCTGTAACAGGGACTTACTACAGACACGTTTTGCAGAATATTTCCAGTTACAGCTGTATGCTTTGAAGCTGTCAGTGTAACAAGCAGTGTGCTGCTTTCCAAATAACTCTTTTTGTTGTCTTGTAGTTTTTTTCCTTAACTTTGAGTCCCAGTGAATCGTTGTCAGTTTTAGCATTCAGCTGTATTAATGGGAAAGAGAAAGAAAATAGTATTTCCCTGCCTATGTAAGAGGAAGTTACTAGTGGGAAGGTCAAAGTGAGTGCAGAAGTCCTTTTACTTGTGTTTCATGGGGGTATGTCAAGGAGCAGAGCAGCAGCCAAGGTGGAAACTCATGTTTGAAACCCATTTGCCACACTGGATAGCATTGAATCGCTTCATTGCCCTGAGCCTTTGAGGTGGAGAGTAGCATAACTATAATTATAAGAAAAGAAAAGGTTGATTATCATATCAGGGCTTGTTCTGTTTTCAGGCTAGGTGAGGTGAACTCTGATTAATGACAGCTATACTTATTAATAACAACAGCTACACTTATGCCCCTATCGAGCACTGCTAGGTATAGGTGTGTGCATCTTTTTCCCCAGCAGTGCTGACCATCAATCAAAAGACACATGCCTTCTTCCACAATCTGTGTGTAAGGTGGAGGGAAGGATACAGAGCAGCAGTTGCTCACTGGAACAAACACAAAATGAACAAGAAGCAAAATATTAATGTACTGTTGAAAGCCAGAATTAGAAAGACGTGATTCGGTGCAGCCTATGGGGCCTGATATCTTGGCAACTGCTGCAAGATATCCCCAATCTGCAGGCAAAATAGCCGTTGTGAAGAAGCCCAAGATTGTAGTGTGCAAGTTAATGTATCAAAAGGCCAGGAAGAGAATAATTCACTTTCACCTTGCTGCAGAGGACAAGCAGCAGTAAAAGCTGTGCATTATTGGCAAGCTTTTTTTGTTGCTGTTTTTAACTCAACCCCCAGTTCAGAGCTCCAGCCACCTCGGCAGCATTCCAGCTGGAGCTGCTGACATCTCCCACCTAATCAAGTGCTGGATTATCTTGTCCTGATAAATTGGAGCCGGTGCCTCCTGAAAAGTCTTTCCTGAAGTACTCTGCTACCCTGTAATAAGATGGCAGATGTCTGAATCAAGCCCCAGAGCTGGCAGAGTGCTGTTTTCCTAATGGCTTTTGGTGGCAAGTGTAAATGTGTTAAAGCAAGCCAGTGCTAAACTGGAAGCACAGTTAAGCATGATAAATTTCACACCCAAGTGAAAGGAAACTTGAAGGTGTACTAGGTAATGGTTCATACTGAGTGCATACAGGCTGCATTGCTTACCTCAAAAAGGTAAAAAAAAATTTACACTTGCCCTAAAAGTTACTTCTTCTGTGAGTGGACCTCTTGAGGAACATATTTGTTTTAAAAATAAATTCTCTTTGGCTGCTGCATCTTTCTAGGAAGAGTTGGAGTTATTGAGCTATTAGAGACTTGCTCAGCCTTTTGTAACTCAATCCATGGTCCAAGTTCATTCAGGGTAAATAAACTCCTTTCTTTCTCTAAAACATACTGTTTATGTTACAGAAGCAAAGGTGCTGTATATGTGTGTGTTTGTACATTAACAGGTAAAACAGCCAGGGTTAATCTAGCTAACATAGAGGTATTCCTCGCAAACATTTGTTTTTTCTTTCTTGGTTTCAGTCCTGGAGAAAAAACAGCAGTTCTTATGTGCCAGACACACAACATCTTTATGTGTCACAGCCACCTATAGTGTGCCTCTGATAACACTGCTTTGCTCTTTTCCAGGGGAATCCCTACATGTGCAATAATGAATGTGATGCGAGTACCCAAGAACTGGCTCATCCTCCAGAACTGATGTTCGATCTCGAAGGAAGACATCCCTCCACATTTTGGCAGTCCACAACTTGGAAGGATTATCCAAAGCCTCTTCATGTTAATATTACGCTCTCCTGGAACAAAACCATTGAGCTCACAGATAACATAGTTATCACTTTTGAATCTGGCCGTCCAGACCAAATGATCCTGGAGAAATCGCTTGACTATGGACGAACATGGCAGCCCTACCAATATTATGCCACGGACTGCTTAGATGCTTTCCACATGGATCCAAAATCAGTGAGGGATTTATCACAGCACACAGTCCTAGAAATCATTTGCACAGAGGAATACTCTACTGGGTACATGACAAATAGTAAAATAATCCACTTTGAAATCAAAGATAGATTTGCTTTTTTTGCTGGACCTCGGCTTCATAATATGGCTTCTCTTTATGGCCAGCTTGACACAACCAAGAAGTTAAGAGATTTCTTTACCATCACAGATCTGAGGATAAGACTGCTTAGGCCAGCGACTGGAGAAATATATGTAGATGAGCAACACCTGGCACGCTACTTTTATGCAATATCAGACATAAGGGTATATGGAAGGTAAGAGAATATATACTTGTGGAAACAGGCATGTGTGTTTGGTTTTAGAGGTTATTCAAAACTTTATTTCCCAAACATGACATTTGCTGTCGAGACATGTTCATTGGAAATCTGGCTTAGTTGAAGTCTATTTCTTTTCATACTAGAAGTTTCTGACTCGGTGGCACAAAGTTCCAGGTGTCCACTGTCACTAGCCAGGGATCTTGAGACACAGCTCTCACAAGCAGGATTGCATTAACAGTTTCTTATGTGGGCTCAGGAGTTCACCCTGGCATCAGGACACTTTCTGCTTTCATACAGTTGGAGCCTGATCTGATGGCAGTTAACTGAAAAGAGAGATTCTGTTTTATCATTTGACTTTTTCAGGCCTTTAATGTAAGCCATGATTGATACTGCAGCCCTTCCGCAGACCCTTCCCACTAGGTCTGTCTATGAACTGCCTGTGAACAAGGAAGGCTGCAGAGATTAGAGTTCATTCCTTGTACTTAAGTTAGTTCCGAAATGCAGTGAAGCTGAAGTAAAATGACAAAAAAAAAAAACCAAACCACCCACCACAAAATACAACAGTGTTTTATAGAGACTGGTTTGAATATAACAAAGATGATTACTCATCTGGGTTCGAGACAAACAGTCCCTCTAGGGCAAGCAGTGGCTGGTATCAGGTGCCGTAGTCCCAAAAATAATAACTGTGCATTGACAGTCCTATTGGGAAATTTTCTTCCCAACTCAAACTATCAACTGACTAATGACCTCAAGCAGGAGAGTGATACCCTTTGTGTGTGTCTTGGATGCCAATTTGTTCTAAAAAAATGAATGGGACCTTCTTTATCAGCAATTCACTCACCTCTCTAACGTACTTTTTCCTTCTCCTCTCTTTCTTCTATAGAAAGTTCAAACCCATCTCTTCTTTCTTTTTTTTTTTTTTTTTTTAAATAAGAGAAGCTAAGTACCAAAATGAACAGAAAAGCTAATGTATCTTGGAAGGTCAGGCCATTTTTTGCAGACACAGGACTGAGTGTAAAAAAGCGTAGAGACCGTGATTATATGAAACAGTGGTGACTATATTTTTATTACTCCTGTAGTGAGTTTGCCATTTTCTGCTTAACTTTTATACAAGCCTTTCTTGTTCATAAGCATTTCCATATCGCAAAAATTAATACAGAAAATCAGAATAGAATAAATTACTGTGATGTAATCCATTGAAAAATATTTTTAGAACTTTATATAAAGGAAGGATTGATGCCATATACAGATTTGAATGCGTAAGTGCTTTTGCAGCGGCGATATATTTTTATATGACATCAAAAACATTTCTTAGGACCATAGATTTACATAGCATATAGTTACAATCTTCTGTGGGCACACCAAATACATAGGCATAGATACAGAATCAGTAGCTGAATGTGTGAAAGTGGAAGATGAATGTTGCTGATTTAAGAATTCTTATTGCAACCCTCATTAGTTACATTGTAAATTATTTTGCAGAAGTCTCCTGGGAAGGCTAAGTGGATCATGGACAGCTTAAGATACTGTTTTAAATAGTTTGGTAAGATTAGCCTCAGTATATAACAAAAATAACAAATATGTTCCGTTTAATGCGTATCATTTAATGCGTATCTGCACTGTGCTCCACATAGGTTAGCTCTACAGAGCCATCATATCAAAGCTCAGGATCTGAAGGTCCTTACGCCTTAAGAAAAAGCTGCTCCCCATCCAAAAACCCATTTGGAACTTAGTCTGACTTCAATTAGACTATCAGTACTTTATGAAATAAAGCATCTGAAGGATTAAAAAGGAGTGCATTGCATGCAAATGAGAAACAGAAACCTTCCAAGCACATCTGGGGCATGGCAATCTTGTGAAAAATTACAGAAATGAAGCGTGACTGTACGGAGAAGTTATCTGATGCTGATGCTTGTTGTCTAAATGCTGCAGTAATTGGACACATGGTTTAAAAGAAATATCTGATGTGTAATAGTGCCTCACTAGATTAGGTTCATGTGAATTCTTATCACTCTTCTGCTAATGAGAACAGCTCTTTAGGGATTTGGTGGCCTTTCCTTCCATAGATAGGGAGCCCTCCTTGTTAAACACTTTGCGGGCTTGCTTACTGCTAAGTAGCTGTGGGGTTGCAGTACACAGCCCTTGATTATTTAGTCACACCAAATGTAACTTGCAGTAGGCACACTGTCACCCAGTTTTAGGTATTTTTAGTCTCCTACTGGAAACCTTATAGCACCCCATTAGCATTATAGCTAATTTAGGATGTTAACTGAAAATAATTTTGCTTTTTTTTTTTTTTTCCTTGCTACAGTGTTTCATCTTCTGGGCTCTGAGACCTAGATATTTGTATCCGTATAGTAAAGCTAGACTAGACTATTCCATTAGGACAGGATACAAAGGGACATTGCCAAGGAGCTTGACATATGGTAGATGAGTGATGCTAGCAGACACTTTTTGAAGCTAGTCTTTTTACTGAAAAAAATAACCTGTAGGTTAAATGTAGTTAAAAACACCAAAGCTCATAATAACATATTTCTAAAGGCAGCATAAAATGTAATTTGTTTCATGCTGTATTTTAAAGATCAATGACAATGAAAAGCATCTATCTTAAAGCCGCCATGCTTAATATACAAGATGCTGGGGTGGTCAGTACTTCACAATGAATTATAGATAGGAGATTTGCCCACTTAATATAGGGTTTGTTTTGTCATTGCTTTGCATTTTGGTGTGAAATAAGCCTCATGTATGTTGCATTAGAGGTGAAAACCTGTGTGCTCTCAATGAATGCCTTGCCTCCTCTATTACCACCTGTTTATTCATCTTCAATTTACCACTTCCATTGCGTATTTATTAAGGTGATGAAAAAAAAGAAACGTGGCTGTTAGCAATTTCAGCAAGCCCATTGTGTTCACATTATTCAAGAAACCTAATAATCCACATGAACGAATTCTGACTTTCTGATGGTCTGCTTCACTAAATCAGGGTGATTTTTTCTAGTGAATAATGGACGATGTAGTGTGCCAGTACCTTAATTAAAGAGAGCCTCTCTTAGTCTTGATCTCATTTTAATTTACAGGGTAATACTACAATAATATCACTAATGGAAGGTACATTAAAGGGCATAAAGTAGCATTAACTGTATTAAATTATGGCACTTGTGTTAATTAACTGCTGAAGCAAGATGGTCCTAATGGCTAGAAAGGTCAACTAATGCATAAATAAAGTCTTCTGGGATGGGAAACTAAGAAAGAGCAGACATTTTTCCCCTTGTCTGGCCTTGCTGCGGAGAATCAGAGGATGTCCTATGTGGTAACCTCGAGAAGGTTTCTTTCACTTCGTTGCCTGGACTGTCTGAGGGCTCTGCCTGTCTTTGATTCCACCTAAAGGATAGTCCTGGCAGTAAGCTGTGAGGTACCATCTCCCTTTTTTAACCTTTTTTTTTTTTTTTTTGGTAAGAGAATTTCACTAAAATGCAGATAATGATTCATCTGAAGTCAAGCAAAAGGTTCCTAGCAGATTTTGGATCAGGCTGCTAAAGGTTTACCTATGTTCATTCAGAAGTATTTTTGCTTTAATTGTTATATTGTCAGTGACATGTACACTTATACGCTGTAAATTAACTGTAATTTGGGATGCTAGTAAAAAAACATTGCTCCAGTGAGTGACAGAATGACTAGCTGACTAAAACAAAGGATCTTATTGTTTAGAGGTGATTAGGTTTTGATCTAAGAGCCAGCAGTTTCCTTCTGACTCCAGCCTCTGTACAATGTTATTAAGCCCTTTGAAATTTATTTTTATACCTTTCTTGCCTTAAAGCTTCTCTATTTAAGCCCCAGGGTTTTCTGACCCTGTCTCAGCTACGGTTGCAGTTCCAGCAGCAATAGAAACCTCTAACTCACAGTATGCAAGTAGAAAGTATCCTCAGTTTTAACAGTTTCTTGCTCTCACATTATCTTTTCTAAATTTAAATCCACCTCAGCATCTGAATAAATTAGTCTGAAGGAAAGCATATTTGCTACTTAGGGGGCTGGGGCTTTTTTGTCTCTTTAATCAGCTTGCCTCTCCTGCCAGCTGTGACCCTGACCCTGCTGTCGTGGAGTTGAGGTATGTGAGTGCCCTTCCTCTTAAAAAGGGCTGATGTGCTGCCCTGAGCTGGGAGCTTGCACTACAACCTTCAGTGGACAGTCACAGCATGAACGCTGGATTGTACCATGTTTCATCCTCTGCCATATTCTACAGATCCACTCTATGGATGGATTAATTAGATTAAATCTGTATGTTACTCTGGCATACACTTGACAACACTGTAATAATATCCCTCTGCAGTTCACCCAAAGCAAAACTTTGCCCTAGGGAAGTAGTAATATATAGAAGTGGTTTAGTTTTATTTATAATAGAAAATGTTTTCATTAATGTTCAGCTCCAAAACAGACCATCAATATGAAGATATGTAGGCTTCAAGCTTTTAAAGAGGCAATTGACTAGCATTCTTGTTTCTAGTATTTGTTTACCATACTTGAATACGCTTTGTTTTACAAGAACACTTGCATAAACTGCTTGTTCTCCTTTGAGATTTTCACTAGTCACTGGAGGGAATCTAGCAGTTTCTCCAATTAAATTATGAACTCATTAGAGAACAGGAAAGAAAAAGAAACTTATGTATTTAAGAGCATGTCAATTTATCTTTAACTCCCAAGTGCAATTAGCTTTTTTACTATATTTACTGTAATACATCACTAAGGAAAATGGCCCTTCATTTTCTGTGGACAAATCTAGGATCATCAGGAATTAAAATAATGAAATAGTTACTGTGTTTATTTACACATGAGGAATCTCCAATGGTTTACTTGCTACAGGTGTCCTGTGTGGCTTTTACTCCTGCCCATGTTCAGATAATACTGGTTTACACTCTCCATCCTGGTGACACAAGTCCTGTCCATCAGCTCGGAATGGTGTTGGTGTTAGAGTAGCTGGAAGGGGAGCAGAGCAGTAGCGTCTGGACAGCTTACTAGGTCTTTAATTCTGCTATATGCTTTTGAAATTGGTGAGTTTAAATCACCAGGTTTCACTCACCACCTTTGCTCATTACCATTTGATCATCTTTTCCTGGCCTGTTTTGCAAGATGTTAAGTATTTCAATACTGATCTCCCCCAGCTGTCTTTCAAGGAAGCTCAGTATTGTGTGGGATCAGGGTGTTTGAGGAGAGGCACCAAGCGTTTTTGTAGTATAATTCATTTTGCCATTGAACATTAAAGGAGTAGAGATAAAACTGTGATGAAAGAAATGAGAATTTTTCTGTCTGTATTGCTTTGTATGCTGAAAAGCTACCCGAAAAGCCTTCCTGAATAAATTCAGTGATTCCAATATCTTGCAGAAACTTTCTTTCCTTTAAGCTTTTCATTTCAAAAGAGTTCAATTTAATGCAAACACTGAAATAAGCTTAAAGATCTTCTGGATCCCATAGAATCATAAAATGGTTTGGGTTGGAAGGGGTCTCAAAGCTCATCCAGTTCCAACCCCACTGCCATGGGCAGGGACACCTTCCACTAGACAAGGTTGCTCAAAACCTCATCCAACCTGGCCTTGAACGCTTACACATATAGAAATTATTCCTGGCACAGGGGTGTCCTTCAGGTTAAAGTTAAAGCTAGAGTGGTACAAGATATTATCGTGTTAAATGTTTTAAAATTTCCAACTATTTCACAAGTAATAGGAACTACCAACTTGTAGATGGGGTTTTTTTTCTGTTGTTTTTTAATTTAACACCGATCCCTTCCATGGGTACCATCATGGTAAGATTGCTTGCTGTTAGTTTTGTCAACCTCAGTACCTAATTACATGTGCTTAGGAACTGATTTTTCCTGCATACTCCTCAGCATGTGAAGTGTCCAGAAGGCAGCAGTTGATCCCAGAATATCCATGTGCTTTCTCTTTACACAGGTGATGTTTCATTCTCTCGGTTAATCTTTTTTGTTAGTTGTAATAAACGACCCATCATTCAGCTTAGATTTAGGGAAATACTTGAAACCAACAGAGTTAATTTTGCTACCTTTCCTCTTATTTCCTTCTAGTACAATGCTATAGTAAATGCTATGTGTCACTCCCTATATGTTATGAGAAGTTAAGTATTGAAACAAGAGACCAGACCTGATAATAGTTTCACATGCCATCCTGTAAATCGGGAGTAATTTCAGTGAAGTTATCTGTATTAGATCAATCGGTTTCAAATGCATTCATGTAGGAGGAGTGAGGGAAAACGATGGAGAGAAAGGGAGGACAGAAGGAATGAAAGAAAGGAGGGAGGAAGTAAGTAAGTAAGAAAGTTGTCCTAGCTTCTGTTTAAAAGAAATGAGAAAAAAACCACACCTCTCAGTCTTTTCACCCTCTCTCATCTTTGTGTAATAAGGTTGATGTAAATAAAGCAGGACAGTTCTGCAAAGTCCAATGATAGAATCACATCCAGACACCTATTCAGAAAACTGGAAAGTGAATTAGTCGCGGTCTAATAGTCTCATTACACGGGGTCTGTGAGAACCCTTCCTCTCCTTCACTCTTGAGTCTGTCTCTGGGATTAAATGGGCCTCAGCAGTACTAATGACCCATGCACAAAGGAAATCATGATCCCTACTTGATTGCAGGGGGCTGTAGTGTGGGTCAGCAGCAAAAATCCTTCATAAAACACAGGTGAAACATCTTGTTAACTGGGCTGAACAACAGAGTAAGTTTTCAACACTGCTGTAATTTTGTTTTCATAGAATATAATTTCCACAGAAAGAAATGGCAATCCTGTGAATTTAGCAGGCACCAATATAGTCAGGGAAAAGGAGGCAAGGGGTTATGCTGCAGGTAGCATTCCCAAGAGAAAGTCAGGCTGCTGACACATTCAGGAAAGCATAATGTTAGCTGCAGCCCTTTGCAGGAGAATAGGGTGTGTCCTGGTTAGATTTGTGGGACATGGCAGAAATGAGAGGATGCTGGATGGCAAGAGGCATCCTAATAGCATTAGGAGGGAGCAGGAGCTGGAGAACTTCTTGACATACTACCAGTGCTATATGAGACCACCTTTAATTTCTGCAGCACACCAAGTCCTTGGAGCCTTAGAGTCTGTCCATGAACAGCGTCTGGTTGCTCACACAACAGTACCTCACATCCAGACTTCTAAGGAAATAGCAATTAATGGAATGATTGTTATGACTTTTATGCTGGAAAAGCCTCCATACTCTGGAGTAACATAGATGTACTTCACTGGTGATTATTTTGACATTTCTGGTTTTATAAGCAGAGCACTTATTAAAATAAGCCTAAAACCAAATAAATACATTCCAGGAAGAGCCTGATAATCCATAGCTTCATACCGTAGGTTAAGGCTGATCAGACCTTAGGACATACTATGGATAATGCAATACGTATCGTACATACACATGCCCATATCCCAGTGCTGGAAGGCATTTTTCTGAAATTATGCTCTTTGTTTGACCCTTGAGTCTATCCTCTGATTCTGATGTTTGTGCAGATATCAATAGTTGTTTGCTTCTTCCTTCTAAACTCCCTGGAAGACCTTGTGATTCTTTTAGTTTTTACACTTAAATTCATTTCTGTCTTTATGGGAATAAAGCTATGCAGAGTGTCTTTCCTTTCTGCTATGCAGTATCCCGATTTCCACCCTCTGTACATGTGTGTTGGCCTGTAATATGAGCCAGTATCTGATATATTAAGATTTATAAAGTACATTGAAATACACTTAAGAAAGATTGATAGAGAAGCGCAATGGTTGTTATAATCTATCCTCCCTGCACCATCACTCATACAACAGGCATGCAACAAGAGTAGTGGTACAAATGTTAATGATAGTGATGCTGTCCCAATGACAGAGGGACATGGTGGTTCACGTTTAACTGCCATCAGTATTTCTGTTAAACTGCACATTAGACCTATTAACAACCAAAAAATAAGATTTGATTACAGTAAGGATATATACATTGAGATATGCATCCTCACACTCAACTAATTAGTTGCCATCGAGTGTTTTTGCTTTGCTCGGTGACATGTGGTATATAAATCACTACAATATGTTAAATGCAAATGGTTGGTAATAGGGTAACCATCTGCTCACTGTTAGAAAGTTAGCAGAGGAATATAGTAAGCGGTACTTCTAATAACGATGCTGAACTCACATCCCTGAAATACCAAATATCTAAAAACAGCTGCCTCCACTAATGACATTACTAATACTTCTCTTGCCCTTTTCATTTTCAGAAGTAAACCACATATTGTAAGAGGTAATTTTGTTCTTCAGCATGAACTTGACTTCAAGGCTAGAGTCTGTAACAGCAATGTGAACCACCATGTCTCAGAGCCTGATCTTCTTAGATTGTGTTGACTGCTTTTGAACAGCCAATAAATAATCAGGCTGCCCACTGCTCTCAGGACATCTTTTCATCCACAAATATAATTAAACTCTCTTCCTCCCCTAACCCTTGCTGCCAGGCCCTTTTTCAGTGATGACATTATTTTGCAAGTGATAGATAGTTGGCACATTGCTGTCTGGTAATGTATTATGCTAGAGACCATCAGAGGGTGCCTTCCATCTAATAATCTACCATGCCCTATGAGCATTAAAGATCACCACTGCAAAGACAGATCAATTATTTTGCCACAGACATGTATTATCAGAGGCTGTCACATACCTTTGCAATGAGCACTTCTGGATAACCTAGTGACAAAGTAATGCATTGTAGAATTAGTAGTGGGACAAGAGTGAAGGACTGCCTGCCAAAGTTGAGGCTGTGCCTTCAAGCTAGAGCAGCACCTTCTCTCCTCACCCATTCAGTCATCTGCTGGTTAGGGTCACTATCACAGGGCTGACGTGCTGGCTCCTCTATCAGTAATATATTGCTTTATCGGCCATCAGAGAGATTAACATGTTCCTGTACTGAATTCTCAAGACATGGCTCTCAATGTTAAAGCAGCTGAGGAATTAATTCAGCTCCCACTGTCTGAATGGAAAAGTATGTGATTTCATCAAAGTCAAAAGCCTGTGCTGCTGTGGCTTTCTGAAACCACGTTGAGAGGGAGGGGTTGGTGTTTGTCTGGGGGCTTACATCTGGCATGGTGCTGTCTGATTTAAGATTGTGCTTCCAGGGAAGCACCTGCAGGGGAAAAGGCTGCAGGAGAGCTCATTAGCCTGGCAGTTTCTCAGCCCTGGGATGAATTGCAGAATAGGATGCTTGCTCTACAGGGTCTCAGAAACCTGCAGCTCTGTGTAGGTGTGCTGTCCGGCAAAGCTTTCCAAGTTTAAAAAAACCTTACAGGGAAACATTTTTGTGCTAACACATTTTCCTTTGTTGTTCCTTGCAAGAAAAGAAGCACTGGCTGAAGGCTGCATATGTTTGGTGACTCCATTTTGATTCACAGAGAACACTTGCCTGTTTCAAAATGGGGTGTCTGCATTTTAAAGTTATCTATCTGGAGCATTTATAGACAGAGCTGGTGTGATGAGCAGCACTTTATAATACCTCAAAGGCATGGTGCCAGAGCTGGGAATTTGATAAGCCGGAGTCCTGAATTGGATTCCAGCAATGGTCGCAAGTTTTAGGAAGCTCTCATTTGAAATTGCAAGCAGGGGAAAAACAGGATTCTTTCTCTTTAATTGCATTAGATTTATTGAACTGAAGCATTGCTTCAGTTCCCAGAACACTTTATATATATTTTAATGCAAGTTACCAGAGACAGAACAGTTGCAGGACCATTTATTGTTTCTGACTTTTATATTTGGGAAACTGATTTTACTCATTTTCCCATTTAACTCTCTCATGCATTATGAATCTTTAGACTTTGGGATGTTTTTTACTGAAGTTGTCATAAACATAGTAATTTTAACTTCCTTGATTAGTAATGCTTCTGTAGTGCTTATGTTTAGGGGTGTTCAGAAAAGCCAGGCCAGGCCACATGAACTGGAGTCCAGGAACCTCTGGTAGCCTTTTGTGCAGGAGAAGGAACATGAAATTCATTCGCTCAGTAGCTGATCGTTTAGATTTTATATGACGTATGCTGCTAGTGTTCACTGTGACACAAATGTCCTGGCAATTGGATGCTTCCCATCCATTGTTCTGGGGGGAGAGGAAGGGTCATTTGAGAGGTTTGGGGTTTTTTACCTTACTTACCTTGGCTGCATTTTTATAGCCTCATCACTTTTTAATTGCCTCTACATCTTCCCATTGTATTTACTGAAATGTGGGGTGCTTCTTCCCTCACTTAGATCTAGGGATGTAGATTTTGCTATGTAAGCACAACCAGCAATTGACTTAAAAAATCCCAAACATCTCAGTATTACCATTCCTACCCCACAGTTAGAGCACAGCATGTCCTGTGGCCTTCTGCACCGCCGGGGGAGCAGAGCCACCAGGAACAAGGTTCAGCAATGGCAGCTGGGACAGGGGACAAAGCTGCAATATGAGAAGGCGTCTGTTTTGTCAGTGACCCACTTTGGGAAATCCTCCTTTCCTCCTCCCACAGCCTGCATACCTCCAGCTGCTCATTTCTCACTATCTTCACTTCTCTTTTTGGTGATCATCACTCCTTCAGTTGTATCGCATGGGGAGTCACGGCCTGTGTGGCTCGAGGAAGGAACGATAACCTTCAGCAGGAACATCTCCATTTACAATGAAAAAGTAAACCTATTGTACTTTGTCAATGCAGAAAATCGCTTATCATTTAAAAAGCTTCATTAAAGATACTGTGCTTATGCCTCCCTTCTTTTGAATGCCCCTGAAATAATTCTTCCAGCAGGACAGCGAAACAGCAAGGAGCCATTTACATTTTTAATCACTTATGTCACATAGGAATGCCAGGCTGCCAGCAAGGGCAGCTCCTTCCACTCTGCAAGAAGGGGAATTAAAAGATGGGAAGCTGTGGTTCCAGAATGGTGTGTTACAGTTATTAATGAGCTAAAGATCAAAAAAACTGAGTGTCTGACAATCTGAGTTAACTACTAATATTCTGAAAATTTTTAACCCAATCCAAATGCTAGATCTGGGGAAAAAACCCAAGAAAACAAAAAAACACAGACAAACAAACAAACAAAAAAAAAAGGGTTTAATCCCCCCCCCTTTTTTTTTTTCCCAACTGGTGAATGGGGACTAGAGAAACAGTTGGATGAAAGGAATAGGGAAAAGTAAAATAACATTTAATTTCTCCTCTAGTATACATATCGCAAAAGAAAGTGTCAGCAGTGTAGAATCCTTACACACCGAAACCAGTTTGCATCATCTTCACTTCTCACCAGGTAGATCAGTTAGTCACTGCAGAAATAACCCTTAATGTAGTGACTCTTTCCAAGATTCATCCTTTCAGGTGGATGATGGCAACAGCCTCAGTTCTGACATGTACAAATATCTCAAGTTTTAGACTTGATGTCTTAAAATACACTCGGGTTTTCTACAGATACAGAGTCACTATATTGAGCGATCAGATTCTGAAATCTCTCTTCATTCCAGTGGCTACTTTGGAGACTAATGCAGACTTTGGTTTTTGTGGTCTATATGTTTGTTTGGTTAATGTTTTCTAAAATATACATGCTTTAAATAGGAGAGATGCAGGAGAACAATATCACCAGAATGACAAAGGTTTATGTCTTGATTTCAAAAGCAGGTGAAATATACACTTATAATGTAGTTCATTGGTTTCCTCACTGTACAGTCATAGCTAGGTTTTGACTAAAAAATGCACAATTAGTGTGTGGCTGAGATTCAGCCTGCCTGTGAATTGTGGACAGTACATACATATGCTTTAAAGGCTTCATACAAAGAGCATGATGTTAGATTTTTAGAAGCATTTGGCATTTAAAATGAAACCACTTAGAGGTAATTTAGTGCTGGCTCTTGGAAAAAATTGGGGATTTTGTAAATTTTGACTGTGTTTTGTTATACCAGAGCTTTTGAAAAATCTCTTGCACGTATTAGGACCACCAAAAGAAGCATTTACTCCTGCCCTGGTTTCAGCAGTAGCAGTCATTTTATTCCTTCTTAGTAGCTGGTGCAGTGCTGTGTTTTTGACTTTAGTCTGGGAACAGTGTTGATAACACACTGATGTTTTTAGTTCTCGCTCAAAGTAATGCTTACTCCGATCAAGGACTTTCTCAGTCTCGTGCTCTGCCAGGGAGGAGGGGAAGCCGGGAGGAAGCAGAGACAGGACACCTGACCCAAACTGGCCAAAGGGGTATTCCATACCACAGCACATCGTGCCTGGTATGTAAATTGGGGGGAGGTACCCGGAAAGCCCAGATCGCTGCTCAGGTCAAGCTGGGTATCGCTCGGTGGATGGTGAGCAATCGTATTCTCTCCCCTTGTTATTTCCCTTATCATTATTATTATTGGTGGTAGCAGTAGTGGTTTTGTATTATACCTTAGTTACTGGACTGTTCTTATCTCAACCCATGGGAGTTACATTCTTTCAATTCTCCTCCCCTTCTCCTCGGGAGAGGGGGCACGAAGTGGAGGAGTGAGTGAGTGGCTGTGTGGTTCGGAGTTACCAGCTGGGCTTAAACCACGACAACTCCCAAAGAAAAGGGTCTGCAATTTAAAATGGGCTGAATGTACGCTATAACAGGAGAGAGGCCTTTGGGAGTGGTGTGCAAGTATTGCTGCAATGCAAACACAATTAATGGAATATAAAATCTAGTCACAATGCCCTATATTCAGGAGCTTCCCCCTAATTCCTAACACACAAAATGTGTACTTTTTTATAGTCTTGTAATCTTAGCGCATTTTAAAAGAAACCAGGTTTGAAAATTCAGCTGCTGTAACTACATCAGGCAAACAGGAAAGGGAAAGAATTGCCATGAGGCATAGGGGAGACTTCATCCTGAGAGACTTGTAGGCAGTAGCCCAAGGCACTCATCCTGCCTCGCAGCTGCAGGAGCAGGTGCCAAAAACACTGGGGGGGGGGGGGGGGGCAGCTGTTTTGTCATGGGTGTTACTGGAGTTCACAGTCTGCAATGCATGCATCTCAAGAGAAGCCTGTTAAAAAGATCTTGTTTTCCTTGTTTTATCAAGTTCTTTATCTTCAGATGTAGGTCAGCAGCTGAAAATCCAGAAATTGTCATGAAGGAGTAAAACTGAGACAAAACACAGGAGTGATTTGCATAGGGAAAAAACCCCAAAAGGAATAAAAATGTTATATTCTGAAAGCTACATTCAACTTCTCTTACAAGAAACATGGACAGGTGCAAGAAGCTTGTTCCCCTTGTGATATCGCCACTAAGTCATTCGATTCAGTCAACTTGCTATATATCATGATAAATCTGTATATAGCAGAAAATCCACAAAGTTCTGCCCTTTTCCTCTCCTGAGCTTTTCTGCCCAATATGAAAGCAGAGAACAGCTTTAAGAAGATATGGGGGCACTTCTGAGCCCTGTGTAATGCTCCCCTCCTGGCTTGTGTAGGTCAACAGGCATGAGAATAGATGAGGAAAGATGATGAGCAGTAATGATGGGGACAGGAGGTCATGACTGCTGTGGGCACCATCCTAAATCCCCCTGGAACTGTCTCGTTCTCCTCTGCAACTCTCTCAGTGTCTGAAAGAACAGAGCACTAAAACATATCATACACTAACTCCTTCATCCCCACAAGTATTATGTATGAAAATATTTCAAAAAAAATTATTCTTTTTTTCTTGTTTGGTTGGGGTTTTTTATTTGCATTATTCAGGAGATTTCGAATAATTATGTCCCCAGTTCATTAATGATAAAGTTCTGTGTCATGCAAGAGTTCTTGTTAGGATCCTCTAAGGACACCATCACCATATCTCTTCCTACTTGTCAGGTCTTCAGGGCAAATCCCATCCATAGAAAAGAGGAAGAGTTTCTTTTCAATGGATGGTACCTCTTTGTCAACGTGCAAACAAAAACCAATTAATTTTGAACACTGGTCACCTTAACTCCGTGCCCTGAAGAATGCTTTAATGCAAGGAAGCATTCTGACTGACTGTGCCCCAAACAGGATCCTGTACAATCTTGATAGATCTATTCCTTGTAATAAAGTGCTGCTTGAGAAATAGATAATTCTAGACATCCCTGTAATAATGACTTTTTTTTTCAGATCTAGCTTCTTTCTTTACCTACATCTATTAGTTCTCTAGTATTGTTCATAGAGCTATCTATTATATTTTATACATAGATGCACATACATTTCACTTCCAGATTAGCTCAAACATTTTTTGTGAAGAGAAACACCCTGTACATTTTCCGTTGGAGTTCGGGGCTGAGGAAGCCTGCTTGACATTTCAGGGAAAGCTGAAAAGTTTGTATAGGATTTAAATGCTATGTTATGCAAGATGGAATTGCAAAGGTTTGTTCTTCAGTATAAACATATACTGATTGTTTTTGTCAGCAGTATTTCACAATTTGCTTTCCCCTATGACAGCCTTACATTATTCATAACTTCCAATCTATTCCTTAAATTTTCAGTTATAAGAGTTTCCTGGTAGAGGTCACAGAATATGAAAGAAAGTATTGATTTAAAACTTTTGAAATATAAATGAAGTCGTTTCGTTCTTCTAGTACATGAAATATTATAGCCACTGGATCAAATTTGACCTCCCACAGTGTCTGTTTTCATAGACAACAAAAACACATTCATGACCTCTCAGTGGACAGTACAGCTCAGCTCTAGCCTCTGAACATTCTTTGATTTACCCAGTATTTGTTGAGAAACAAACATGAATAATAAATATTTCAGTGCACTTGAAGGCCAAAACCGATCACTGCTTTATTCTAGTCTGACATCAGGTCAGAATCTGAAGACTTTGCTTTGAAACTACCAGTCCTATATCACTGAAGCTTATGCAATAGTATCAAAGCAATACCATCAACCCCATTTCACAAAGACATACACAAAGTCTCTTGTCCTACGTCACATGAGTTTGGGGCCAGAGCAAGTATTAAACATAGTGGCAAACCTGTTTTGGCATTTAGGGAAAACTTTCAGCATTGGTACTGCGATGAGCAGGCATACATACGTGTCCATATGCATCTCCTGCTCATTGCTCCAAGGCCAATGCCAGAAACCAGGTCTCCTCTCCCTTTCCTTAGCTGAGGTCCAAGGGCTCCTTTCCAGCTGCATCTGATAAGTGAATAAGACTGCCTAACTCTGGCACACCTGGTCTTTACACCCACCAGTGTGAAGACCAGGTCATCCATTAGGAGTCATACCCACAGATCATCTATTAATTTGCTGCATTCAGATTTTTCTTTGGTAAAAAGCCAGTAAATTTGACCCATGATATCATCTATCTCAAGCTTTCTAATACTAAAGAGCATTTGTAATTTTCAAATCTTTGTATAATTGCACTGACTTTAATAAAACACAATAAAATGTTTGCAGAATCTAGCCAGTTTAATGGCTTTAAGATAACGGTAAGTAATGTTTATGATTAAAGAGTAGTTATACAGTATTTTTGAAAAGAAAACAAGCTTTCTCTACATGAGGTCAGCAACTGAAATAGAGTAGGTGAAAGAATAATTGTTTTCCCAAATTAGAAAGAAAAGATACATCTAGAACTTTATTTCCTGAACCATTTAAAATTAGTCCCAGCAAAGAATTTCATTCTGCTGTGTTGTTATACCAACAGGACTAGAGATGAGATGACCCAATAACTCTTTTTCAGAATCTAAGTTAGCTATAGGATGCTAAGTTGCTTTTGGCATACTTCAGACACTGTGCACAGACACAAACCGCTCACTTTTCATTAGTATTTTTGACGTATAAATTATTCACAGGAGTTTCTCACAGGAGAAACTTCTGTCAAGGATGGCTAAAAGTATCTTTTGAATTCAACCCACATTAATAAATACTTTTGACAATTTATTTTTTTTTTTTAACTCAAAAAAGGCAGGATTTTTTCGTTTGGAAATATTTTTGTTCAAAAAGAAAAAATGTCAAAAATAATTTCTAAAAAGGGATTTAAACCTGAAAATAAACCTACACATTTCATTTGACACAAATTCCCCCCCCCCCCAGTTGTTTTTTTTTTTTGCATTCAGTCACTGAACTGAAAAATCAGTTATTTGCATGGCTCTACTAGCAGATAATTCTTATCATAATAATTCCAGAGGGAATTACTCTGTGACAAGGAGCTTATATTGTATTGAATTTAAAAGTTAAAAAAATTGAGGCTAGCATGGATAAACAACAAGAAATGTTCTGTTCAGTTTTTCTCTTTCAAATTATGATCTCCAGACAGGATGAAAAGCTGAGAGAAAAGTACAAAAAAAAGAAACAAACAACTATATATTTTAAAGCGGACTTAGAGGGTATTTTTGGCAATAAGAAGCAGCCAATTCCCAATTATTTTAGGTGTAGCCATAATGCCTAAGTATTTTGAAAATCAACTTTAATGAAATGCAAGAAAACTCCAGAAGAGAACCACTTTTGAATTACTTTGTCAGCTTTGTTTGCTCTGAACAGTTCATTATGCAACCTTGATTTGGATAGTTTAATCCTGAATACCTCGGAACAGGGTCCAGAGATGAATATAGCTGCTTTGTGCCTTATAATTGTGATAAAAGTTCAAGTTCAGCAGCATGATTTTTCAAAAAGGGATCAGCTAACCTGCCCTCGTAGCAAGTGTATACTTCTCCTTAGCCTGCACGAGAAGCATCAAATGGAGGCACTGTCAGGACCCAGCAGAGAACCGCGGCTGGGACACAGGCGCCTGCGCATGTAGCAGCCTGCCCAAGGCTTCTCTCTGGTAATGAGCCCTGCAGAGGGAGAGAGGTGATTGAGAGTCCTGAAACTCAGTTGACACCTAGAAGTAATATCAGTAATAACTAGCAGAACAGCAAAACTCTGTGAAGAGCAGGACACAGTTCACTTGTGTAAAAAGGTGCTCTTTAGAGTGGTTGCAGCAATGGTTCTTCAGCAGTGAAGAATCCTGAATATAATCATATAATATATAATTATTATTATATATAATATATGCTAATAATATATAATAATAATATAATCCTGAAAAGAGGAATATTAAGCTAGTTCTCAGAATCAAGTGTTAGTTTGGGACTACGCTGTGTATTCGTAATTCAAAAATATTTTACATCATTTTAAAATATCTACCAAGAGGACAAGCCATTAAAACATACACCAAAAGTTTTCATGTCTGGATTCTCAAAACAGCCTGAATTACATTGCTGCTTCACCCTTGCTTATCTTGGTGGTTTTCCTAAATGTCCAGTCACCACCTAGACATCTCTTGTTGATATTGAAAATTTAAGTGTGCTTTTATCAACAGTTCTTTACCTTTCCCACCCATATCTCCTATAAAACAAGAGAAAAGAAAGGAAATCTGATTTGGATGTACATATCTCTTTAAAGCACTTAAGTCTTGGGCTTTTCAGGGACTGTTAGGTAATGCGTAACTATATTTGTTAACAGAACTTAGCTGGAACAAGAGCTCAGCCTTTGATCTTTAATGTATGCTTTATTGTTGGTTGCACATACTGATGGTACACCTGGAGGAAAAGGAGGCTAAAATATGTAGAAACAAACCCCAAGGATAAGTTCAGTAGTCTTTTTGGAGAAAAGTCTGCCTTCTTTCTGGCAGTTTCCAAAGAGAGGTAAGTGATGTATCCTGATACACTGCCTGAAGCTTTCCTGCTGTCTCCTACCCCTTGCCCCCAACTCTGCTTCCCCGGCACATCCTGCATGGCTCCTGTCGCTGCAGGAGCCTGCCCATCTGGGCGTTTCATAGGAGCCACCATGTGTTGGGTTGAACCAGCCACTCTGACAAGGTTAGAAAACCTCCATAGACACTTCTGCTTTGCATTTGCTTTTCTCTGAATTACAACTCATGTTCTTCTTCAACACAAATCTTTTCCTGGCTTCTGCGTATGTTTGGAAGGGAGATAGAAGTCATCTCAGAGCTTGCTTTGATCTGTAAAATCCTCTCACCTGCAGACGTAAACTTAACAAGAGGGCTTAAAAGCAGAGCTGGTCACAGCAGGTGGGTATCAAAGAACAAGCAGGGGAGAAGGTTCCTTACTAAATCCCGATACCAGGACCCACAGAAAAGCCTCCCATGTTACTGACTGCAGCAGGAATAGGACAAATAAGACTGAGCTGTTCATTGCATTAAAGTTTTCAGAATAGCTTTTCAAGTGAAACCTGGTGTCCAAGCACAGACGCATGTGGGGTGGGCTACTCTGCACCTCTTCTGTGCCTATGGGCAGGGATACCACCCTAACAGCTGCTGCAGCTGCAAGGAAGACTAGTCCTCGCTGGGTGCAAAGGGACACCCGGCAAGGACAGCTGCGGCAGTATGCCTCTGCAATGAATTAGGGCTTACGTTGACTGCTCCTCCCAGAAGTATTGCTCAGAGTAGCACAAAGCATATTTCCTCTCTCTTGAAGGCAACCCGTTACAGCACACATGCCGGCCTTCTGTATATACTGTCCCTGCAGCAGTAACTCCTAGGGACATATTCAAGCCTTTAAATGAGTCCATAGGAGGTCTCTTAAACACAAATGCTTCAAAATCTTTTGAAAAGAGCAGCAGATGTACTGCTTCACAGAGCTGGTTTCCCTGGTGCCGAATTCTGTGCGCAACATGGATATTTTTATGCTGCTTTTCTCTATTATACCCCTCAAAAAGTTATCGAAATGGGTATGAAATTAACCTTGCTTGTTTCTC
The DNA here is from genome assembly GCF_004027225.2 of Strigops habroptila. Classification (NCBI taxonomy): domain Eukaryota; kingdom Metazoa; phylum Chordata; class Aves; order Psittaciformes; family Psittacidae; genus Strigops; species Strigops habroptila. Next base: position 13,374,508 of record NC_044284.2, read on the forward strand.
ATGTGGCAGAAACACCACTCCCCTGACAATGGCTCATGAAAAGACTTCATTCCCTACTGTGACACAATAGGTGCTACACCCTGAGTCTTTCTCTAAGCTTAAAGTAAAGATATTTCTGCTTTGGCCAGGTCTGTCCAGCATTAATCGCAAACATGAATTTGTAACAGCTCACTTTTAGGGTATCACTGCATGCGAGAATAAAATTTCTCCTATTGCAGAGAGTTAAGTAACAGTTTTGAATGGCATTGTAAGCATGTCCACTTGGATGGTAATTTAATGACCACAATTCTAGACCTTCCACACAACAAATTGTTCCTTTTCAGTGTTGTGCTGGGAAAAAGAATTCAGGGTACCAGCTGGCAGCTGATACTGGGAAATACTACTTACAAATAAAGACAGGAAGTTTGGTGTAATCACTAGCGTCTAAGAGCAGCTTTCTTGGGATTGTTACTGAACAGATGTAAGACTGGTATTAATTAAATTAAACCCAGAAAAATTGGTCTCTCAATAAACTTAAAAGTGGTGATGCACATTAATGCAATACCAGGAATTTAAAATCTAATGTTCGCTTTTGTATCAGGATAAAAGAGAATAAACACTCTAAAAGACTTTTAAACTTTAGTTTTTACATCTGTAAGCTATAAAACTTTGCAGAGATATATTGCTGTGCCTTTCATCTGAGGTTTGTATTATCACTTTCTTAACAATCTAGCAGGTTGTGGTGCAGGCTTTTACAGCTGCTGTGACGTAGTGGTTAAATTCTACCTGGTGGTATTATAGTGATTAAAATAGAAGTTGTGTCTAGGGTGTCTCTTGGTGTGTATCAACTTGTTGATAATAACTTGCTGCCCAATGAATGGATGGCAAACTGAGGCTGGCTAAGCAGGACATTGGACAGCAGCAAAAAAATAAAAATAACGAAAGCTTTGTTACCTTAGTATCCTGATGACAATGAGCAGTATTCAAATCTCAGCCAGCATTGCACCATCAGACAGATAATAACTGGGTACTGCCAAGTGGGTTGCATTATTCCAGCTGGTGGAGAGATCACTGCATTTTGTTCCAGTAGCCCTTCTTTCTCTGATGCTCAATATTATAGGTAGCTGAGGATATCCAGGTTTTACCATTTCATAGTTTTTCTTGATGTTTAGAACAAAACAATTAAATCCACGTGACACATTGTGACGACTCAGAACACCTAAGCTGTGTTGAGCAATAGATGTGCTTCCCACCCTGCCAATCCCATCCCATCTGTGTATCAAGACATACTGCTGTGTGCTACTACAACTTAGTAGGTGAGACCAAAGAGATTCCAAGGAAAGAAGGAAATATTCAAGTGGGAAAGAAGAAAAAAGAAAAACTAATTTTAACACTGATGTAGTGAAGTTTACATCCACTGCTTTTTTTCCCTTCAGTGGTAGTTTGGGAACCTACAATAACAATCACTGGTGTTAAATGATCAGTTGGTAGCACTGGAAGAAACTGTCATTATTGATCTTCATCTTAACAAGAAATTTTGCTTCCTTGCTGGGAGAGACATGTCTGCCATGTTCCACATCCTTCACATACCTAAAAAAAGTTTCCTATTTCTGAGGTTAAAAGATTAGAGCAAAACAGATGCATGGAAACAATGCAAAATAGCAGCATCCTACCTTCAAAGCAGTCGTGTCCCTAAAAGTCCCTGGGCTCCATATCCTCCACTAGCTTCAAATTTCCACCCCATGCTTGTTCAAGATCTTCATCCTGCCATTCAAAATGATAAAAATATTATCTGCCATTATGTAAAAATACAGCCACCAAGCCTAGGATAATATGAATGAAAGCCGGAAACAAATTAGGTAACATTTCAGACAGTGTGAACTAACATAAATTCATTGATTCTACTGGAGCCAGACGGATTTACATCAGCTAAGAATCTGGCAAACTGTGTTCATGGGTGAAATTATTTGTGGAACATGCTGCTGGCAAACTCCAGCAGATTTTATAGCCACTCTCTTCATCGACACATTCTCATGAAAACTAATATCTAAAGAAAAAGCAAAAAATGAATATTTGGGAAGGGGGTAGAAGTTAGTTCTCTACAACAGCTAACAGCAGCTATATTTTCAGACATTTATTTCAGCTTTAACACTTACAGAATGTGAAATGAAAATCAGAAAAAGCATTTGGCCATTCCACTTGGCTAGGTGTATCTAAGTATTTAATATTAAGGGTAGGCATTTTTTTATATGGTAAACTGAAATAACTCAAACTCAGAATTAGCTGTTCTGTTCTACTAGGCATAAGCATCACTGCATTATTTTTAGACTTTGGACCTAGGAGACTGAAGTAATTCTGAGCATTTTCATATCTGTTGGTCTGTAACATTTTTATCTAGCCAACAAGTCAGAACAGTTTCAAATGCTTAAATACTGAGGTGTTTGTAAGAGGTTTAATAGGTTATCGCGTCCTCCTTTCTGTGTTTGAGTTCTAAGTGTTGCTGATCTAGCCTATAAACATTTTCAGTTTGTTTGGAAGAATGTCATCTAGTAAACCACTGCATTTCAGAAACATTTACAGTTTATTTGACAAGGTAAGGCAGCCCTCTGTCCGAAAGGGGTAGGGAAAAAGGAGTGGTGAAGCCTGCCCCTCTAACATTTGACTTCAAAAGGAAGACAGTGTGCATCAATCAGACAGTGTACTAATCAAAGACAAGTTGAGATATAAATCGATCAGCAGTGATCATGTAGTTCTTGTTCATATTGACCAGTGCTTAACTTGACAGTAGTCCCCATTTAAAGAATCAGAATATATAGAAAAGTTTACTAGCATGTGAACAAAATAAATCTTATAAACGTGTTAAAATTTAAATTTAGCACTTATTTAGCACTTTAAATTTAGCACTTATGTATTCATATCTGTGGACTGGCTTAGTGCAAACAGTGGGCAATGCCCTGCATGCTTTCTGTGAGTCTTGGGAAGTCCTTGCTCCTATGGGAAGGGGAATTGTGCTGACGTTTTGGACTTTGTTTTCTTTTTAAATTTTAAGCTCTCCAAACTGCTTGGAAGTAGGCCACTGAAAAATCAAAGCAAACATGCTCTCTGTGCCTGGATTTTGCTGTTCCCCACTAGATATATTCAGCAGAGGGAGAATAAGAAGCTATTTCCCCCAATTTTCCATACTGCCTGTGGGAATCTAATTCAATTTCCTCACAAATTCAGCAGCAAAACCTAAACACTGAAGAATAAAGTTGAAGAGGCTTCTGTAAATCTCTGGTTTCTAAGGTACTAAGGTGCAGCAGGATTACTGAGTGCAGGTTAAACTTCTTTTCTAGCCACAAAGCTACTTACAGATATAAGAAGCTTAAAAACCTGATCCAACATTAGTCCTTGCTTTGCAAATGAAAGAATAATGTATCTACCTATACAAAGTTATATTTATTATTATCCTTTATTATTGATGTAGCCTCATTCCACGAAGGAATCTTTTTTTTCGGTGGGAGATTATGATGTACTAGATAAATTCATGGAAAGGGACAGGGAAAAAGACTGGTGACCAAATGCATTTCCAGAAATAAACAGATGAAAGAAAGGGCTCATATTTCATTATTCTCACTACAGTGGCTACATTTTACCAGCAGACCACAGGGGTCTTATTCATAACTTCCAGAAAAAAAATGTAGTGCCTTTTTTGGACTTGAGTCCAGGAGCAACGTGGACCTGAGATATTCATATGGCTCAAAAAATACTGAATAAAAACCAGAATTGACTTTCCTACTTCATGTGAGCTGCAACATTTGTTCAGCAGACCTACTTGCAGCCAGCAATCCATTCCATTTTCTCATTGCCAACTGTCCTTAGTTTTTCTGACTCTTTTAGCTTAGAACTTATTCAGATAGGTAGTCCCTGCAGTGAGCACTGGTAGCCTGGATTGCAGTAATTATCTCATTACCTCTTTTATGTGTGTTTCATTGTCTGTTCCATCCTCAAAGAAATAAACTGGCTGGCAATCATTTTATGTCTTCACAACAGTGACCTTTATATTTGTTTTCATCCTCACAAAATCTCCTTCAATAGTAAAGCTGTGTAGATACCTATGAAGCTTTGCAAATAAACATAAGGACCAGCATACTCTGTGGCTTTGACATAACATGGAAAAATCCTACGATATAATAAATAAGAATATTCAGCAGGCACGTGGTGTTTCTGAGACTGTGAGCTTCTGTGAAAAGATGTTCCATTTGTTAGAGAAATTTAAATGAAAAACAGACTTATCTAACTATTTTCATGATGAAATCCCTGATGTGGCGCAATTCTAGGGCAACTTCCCTGCTCAGCTGTGAATCTGGGCTTGGACCAGAGAAATTTGTGTCTAAATTTGTCCCATACAGGTGGAGAACATAGGAACTAGTGCATCCTCCTCTTTTGCATTAGAAATGCAAAGGGCAGCACAAGGGGCATGTCAGAGACATCAGTCAGTGGGAGAGGGAGAGAAAGAGATAGGGAGATACGGGTCGCCATGAGGGGAGATCATGAGGGGAGAGAGGGTTGGCCATAAGGAAGATTATGAGGGAAGACGAGGGGTGGCCATGAGGGGAGATCATGAGGGTAGACAAGAGGTGGCCATGAGGGGTGAAGGGTGGTCATGAGAGGAGATCGTGAGGAGAGAGGAAGGGCACCCATGAGGGAAGATCATAAGGGGAGAGAAGGGCCAGCCATGAGTGAAGATCATGAGGGGAAGAAGGAAGAGCCATGAGGGAAGATCGTGAGGGGAAGGAAGGGGCAGCCATGAGGGGAGATCATGAGGGGAAAGAAGGTGAGGCCATGAGGGAAGATCGTGAGAGAAAAGAAGGGGTGACCATGAGGGGAAAGAAGGGGTGGCCGTGAGGGGAGATCATAGGGGGAAGGAAGGGGCGGCCATGAGGGGAGATCATAAAGGGAAAGAAGAGGCAGCCATAAAAAGAGATCTTGAGGGAAAAAGAAGGGGCAGCCATGAGGGGAGATCATAAGAGGAGAGGAGGGGAGACCATGAGGGGAGATCATGAAGGGAAAGAAGGGGCAGCCATAAGAAGAGATCTTGAGGGAAAAAGAAGGGGCAGCCATGAGGAGATATCATGAGGGGAGAGGAGGGGCGGCCATGAGGGGAGATTATGAAGGGAAAGAAGGGGCAGCCATAAGAAGAGATCTTGAGGGAAAAAGAAAGGGTGGCCATGAGGGGAGATCATGAGAGAGAAGGGGCAGCCATAAGGGGAGATCTTGAGGGAAAAAGAAGGGGCAGCCATGAGGGGAGATAAGGAGTGGCCATGAGGAGAGATCGTGAGGGAAAAAGAAGGGGCAGCTGCAAGAGGAGATTTTGAGGGGAGAGAAAGGACAGCCATGAGGGTAGACCATGGTGGGAGAGGAGGGGCAGCTATGAGGGGAGATCTTGAGGGAAAAAGAAGGGGTGGCCATGAGGGGAGATTTTGAGGGGAGAGGAGGGGCAGTCATGAGGGGAGATACTGAGAGGGGAAAAAGGGGTGGCCATGAGGGGAGATCATAAGGGGAGAGGAAGGGAGGCCATGAGGGGAGATCATAAAGGGAGAGGAAGGGAAGCCATGAGGGGAGATCATGAAGGGAAAGAAGGGGCAGCCATAAGAAGGCATCTTGAGGGAAGAAGAAGGGGTGACCATAAGGGGAGACTATGAGGGGAGAGGAGGAGCAGCATGAGGGGAGATCAGGAAGGGAGAGGAAGGGCAGCCATGAGGGTAGATCATGGGGGGAGAGGAGGGGCAGCTATGAGGGGAGATCTTGAGGGAAAAAGAAGGGGCTTCAATGAGGGGAGATTCTGAGGGGAGAGGAGGGGCAGCCATGAGGGGAGATCGTGAGGGGAGAGGAGGGCCAGCCATGAGGGGAGATTTTGAGGGGAGAGGAGAGGCAGCCATGAGGGGAGATCATGAGGGAAAAAGAAAGGGTGGCCATGAGGGGAGATCGTGAGGGATGAGGGACCAACATGAGGGGAGATCATGAGGGGAGAGGAGGGGTGGCCATGAGGGGAGATCATGAGGGAAGAGGAGGGGCAGCCATGAGAAGAGATCATGAGGAATAAGAAGGGGCAGTCATGAGTGGAGATCATGAGGGGATTGGAGGTGCGGCCATGAGGGATGAGGGGCCATCATGAGGGGAGATCATGAGGGGACATAAAGGGCAGCCATGAGGGAAGATTGTGAGGAAAAAGAAGGGACGGTCATGAGGGGAGATTATGAGGGGAGAGCAAGGGCAGCCATGGGATGTGAGGTGTGGCCATGAGGGAAGATCATGAGGGAAGATCATGTGGTGAGAGCAGGGGCAGCCATGGGGTGTGAAGAACGGCCATGGGGGGCTCGGCAGCAGCTGTACAGTGTGGACCACTATGAGGGGCAGATAAGGGGTGGCTGCAAGTGAAGATCATGAGGTGCAGCCATGAGGGGAGATCGGTTTGCCCTTAGTGACACGGTTTGGTGGTGTGCTTGGCAGTCCTGGGGTAACGGTTAGACATGATGATCTTAAAGGTCTTTTCCAACTGAGTTGGTTCTATGCTTACTTTGTATACTCATTGGTGCAAGAGTTATGTCACTTACCAGTACAGTTTCTCCAGTTATGATGAATTAGTCTCATAAGGTGTCAAAAAAGAAAAATAAAATAAAATTAAAAAAAACCAAACCTAAAACCTGAAGAAAAATTAATGTTTCAGATGCAAAGCTGGTTTTAGCGCAAAGATTTCATGGTGTCTTTTAAAGGTAGAGGCAATCTTTTAAAGGTAGCTTTCACTTTCTCAACTTTTCTCTCTTCCTCCTTCATGGCTAAGGTATCATTTAAAATGCATTTGCAATATGGAAGTATTATATTTGTCTACATTATGTTACAAAACTAAATCCCACTGGTGAAGCTGCTTCAAGTTCATTAGTAAACTTGAGAAGCATAACGTAGATGACAGTCTTAACACATTTGATGTCATGCTAAACACAGCCAAGTCCTTTAGGACAAGTGTAACAAGGTGCTGGAAGCAGTTGCTAGCACTGGGGAGCTGACTAAGGCTCCCGACATTGCTAACAGAATTTTAAAATGCCTAATTAAAAGTGTATGGGAGTGGTATTTAAAGTTGTGTGGGCAGTAATGCGAAGGGCAAACATGTCAACTCCTCTGCACGTTCAGGCTTTGCTTACCTGGCAAGCAGAGAGCTGACTTGTGGCATGTAAAAATAAAAGAGTCTGTACGGAGGGCTTACAAGTTGTTTTTAAGTTGGTTTTCCAAACTTTGGTGATGACCTAGAACGATCCAAAGACGTATCTAAGTGAGGAACATATGGCTAGTCGTTAAATATGTATCAAAGAGCTTCTCTTGTCTTTCTTTCTCATGAATGATCTCTTCAACATAAATGAACCCCTCATGTGACCCCCAGTCTGTTGGTTGGCACTCACATGTAAGAGCATCAGCATGCTATTAGCAATTACCTTAGTGATATTTACAGCATTTTAATGTCACTTGTCTGTATGTAAATAGAGTCTGTGAGGAATGCAGCGCGCCTGGGGCTCCTGCTCCCACTACAACAGCACTGCTCGTTCAACACACCAGAGTGCTTCCTATGCCTTATGTAACTGCCAAAAATATCATTTCAATTGCTTTATGACAAAATAATGAGTCTGTCAAAGATGAGTGGTCAGAAAAACAAATTTGTTCTCCCACACAATTAGAGTTTATAGTGTTGGACAGCAATATCAATCTCCAGTGGTTCAAAATTGAATTTGCACGTTAGAGGGAAATGTGTTCTTGCATGTGCTGTAACCAGGCTGCTTAGCAGAAAGAGTCCTCACAAGTTGAACTGGAAAGATGGATATCAGCTGAGCTGTGGAAACATCAGGATGGAAGTTTCCAAATGGAGACAAGTATTGTGGGGACATAGTGTTCGCTTCCACGAGCTTGGCATTGACAGAGCCGCTCCCACAACAATCAACACAGGAAAGTCTGGAGAAACTGTCACCAGATATAACAGGCAGACAACTGTTCCCTTCGGGTAGAATGCTGTTTCAAGGCCTGCATCTCCCTGTAGGTAACCTAATCACTCAGGGAGTTGTTGATATTTATAATTATGGACTTCAGACATTTTTTGTAAAGATGTACAAAGCATTAGACTTCAGCAATGCCATTTATGGTGAGCATATACTGTATCTCAGAACTGCACCTTGCCCTTAACATTTGCTTTATCCTTTTTTTGCCCTTAGGCTGTTTGACAGTGCAGTGCAAAAGCTGCAGCATACATCCCCTTACATTTGCCATACCTTAACCTGTATTCGCTAAACTGCTGTACTTATTACAGCTTCCTCAATTGTCCCTTGATGTGCCAGGCAGCTGTTATGCACCCACTGCTACCCAGTAACTGTATTTCTGGGCATGCGTACATAATTTTACCTTGTAAAATACTTGGACTTTTTTCTTCGGATTTCCAGAAACCATACAGGCATGAAATACCGTCCTCTGGAACTCACTACACAGGCTATGGAAGCAGTTTTTTAGGTTTTCGCAACTTCTCCATTCTTACACATGCAGCCAAAGTGACCATGTTCTTCTAATGGAAGCATCTACAAAAGGCTAAATGACATTTTGTGTTTAATGTGCTTTTTATGTAAATCTAATTAAGGCTTTTGTTACTCTCTCAGATTTAAAGCAGTAACAGCTAGGAACAGCCCTTCCAAGCAAGTGTTTAAAGAAATTACAAACAGTACCTAGGATTTTTAGTAATAATTTATCATTATATATTCACATAAGTTAACAAAATATTACCTCTGGAGCAGAGAAGAAAGGTAATTTTCCTTAGAAAAAGAAATGAGACAGATGAAGGACTCTGAACTTGCGCAGTCTTCCAAAGGAAGCTGATGTCCACATCCTGACAGTGATCTGACAAGAGCCCAAATCAACTACCAGATCAGTGGTGCTCAGCTGATTCCCAGCTACCTGAAATGCCTATGGTCCAGCCTGTGCTGCTTTGATTTCGCACTGCTCACAAGCCAGTACATCTCATCACAAGAGTGGTTCTCTCATGGCCTGTCTGGATGGTACTTTTAGGTAAATAGTCTTTTTTCTGCAACCTTAAATATTTCAGTTTTCCTTACTGCTTGTCCTGCAAAAAGAAGTACCTTGTTATTGCACTCTAGTCATCTCTCAGCCCCAGTATGCACATTTACCTCTTTCATTCATCCAGAGGAGTCTGTCCCTCAAGCACAACAGGCATTCCTCTTCTTTGCAGAAGTCTCTGAGATTGTCCGTACATACACTCTGATGTATGTAAGGTCCCTGGAACAGATTGCCCAATTCCAAGCACAGCCTTCTAGAAAACCAGACATATACAAAATATCATTTCCCTGTTTCAGTAAAAATGCCTCTCCACATACAGCACAGAATTTGGTATCAGCTTGGTTTTCCCCAGACACAGTACCCTCCAACTTATGTTCAACTTGCTATCCACAGATGCTTTTTCTTCTCTTTAAGTTTTAGCACTGTCTGCAATTTACACTCAATTCAGTATTCAGGTATGTCCTTCATTTGCTGTGAAATCATGATTAATCTGTCCAAGATCTGTGAAGTGACCTCAGCAAAAAATTGGTGCGAGAGGAGAATCAGAACCTCAAGTTCACTCCTCTGAATGTCTTTTCCTTCTTATGCTTCTGCTCTTTTCCTCCCTATGCATAGTTACTGACACTAACAAGAACTCCAGTTTAATCTCTTCAGATTTTATTAATCCAGAAATTTTTTCCATACTTGTGTAACACTAATGATCATAAACCAAGCCCAACTTTTATATTGCCTATACACTAAGACAGCAAAGGTAATGGTTTTGCCACACATTGTCTGACCTTTCGTGTTTGTTTGTTGGGATATTTTTAACATTTCTGTTTGTGCCCACTTTAACTAGCTCTCATTAACTCTACATTTGACATTTTTAATATAAATGTATTTTTTTACCTTGATCTTTGATCTTTAGCTAGTCTTGTAGAACACCACAGTGACTACATTTGTTCCTTACTTTCTACTCCTGGGAAATTACACACAGCAAAATTTAATTATTCTGACAGGTTTTAGGATTATTCAGCATTGTCGGTTCTTTTTTTGCTTGGTTGTTAATGTTAGGTTTTGGCTACCCTCTGCTTACAAAGATGTTAGATCGGTCTTTTATGTCTGATCATAAGATCTGATTAGTCTTTTTTTTTTTTTTTTTTTTGCAGTGATCTAATTTGTGTTTTTCTCTCATTCAATTTAAATCATACTCCTAGAAAGCTATACCTCTCTCCCCATTGCTGGGAGGTTTTGTTGGTGGTTTTTGGGGGGGAGGTTGGTTGTTTGCGGTTTTGTTGTTTAATTGGAGGGAGTAGAAAGTTTGCTCTTGTTTCTCTTAAACATAGTATTATTTGCAATTTTCTTTTATGGCAGTATGCAGCATTTTAGGGATTTGCAAAATGGCATTGATTGAATGAACCTGTGATTATTCTACTGGTTTAGTGCAGAAAGAGCCATTTAGCAGCTCCTTCATTTAGGAAGCTAAGTGGCCAAGATGTCCCTACATTCTGTTTTGTGTATGTTTGTTCTGAATGCCTGTATGAGGGCTGATTGTTTCAAATCTATAAATAGCATTTTAAAATTCCACAGAAGGTACCCAATTACTTCCACAAGAAAATGCGTTTTGCTGCTTTTGTGAAAACGTGCCCATATTTGGTACAAACACAGAACTCCAAAATATGTGGTTTTCCTTTGTCTGTTGGAGCTTGGTGGCTAAAATCACAGAAGCTGTCTTCTGCAGAAACCCTGTCTGTTGTGGTACCGCATGGGCCCAGCCAGGTGGACCACAGAGCAGCTACCATGGCATGATGCCACAGCTCTGGGCTAAGAAGCCCTTCCTCTGCAACAATCTTGGCCTGAGAAATTAAAAATATGGGCACCAGAACCATCAGTAGATCTATTCCATGCTGTCCATGCTCTCTTGCCTGAGAAATAAGGAAAAGAAGGAGGCAGCCTATGAAGAGATGGATCACAGTGGAATTAGGGAATGAGGGAAATAAAAAGAAATCAGTATGCATGAGTATTTATGGGATTTGTTTGTACGTGCACATACGCATCCATATATAGAAATATATGCATATGTTTTGTATATTTATGAAGAGGCATGGGACAGGACTGAGTAGAAGCAGAGGGAGACAGAGAAGGCCAGAGTCCGCCTAAGACTTTTAACCATGCAAGCAAAATTGAGGAAGGGTCAGTCTATCTCTTCAGGAACATATGGCAAGTACATCATCTAAGAAGTGCAAACAGACTTTGCACAAGGTTTTCTGACACAATCTTTTTCTGACAGAGTTTTCTATTTTCAGGTGCTTATTAAGAGAGCTGTGCACATTTACACCAATTAGCAGATGTACCTACATTTATTTTTCTCACCTCAGTTCCCCTTCTAGTCTGCAGCACCCTTTCAGAGCCCTAGGAACTACAGCTTTTCCTCAGAACAGTTTGCTGCCTCTGACCCTGATGAGTCCCTCTAATAAAGCAGAACTCTCCCCCTGAAAGAAATCCTTTCAGTTCCTCTCTCATTTATTGTAGCTACTCCACGCTGTCCACAGTCTCTCCAGCTTTTTTCTCTTCTGACTTTCTATCTACTTTTTTGGTCTTGTCATTATTATTTATCTCTATTTAAACCACCCATCACTCTTTTTTTAACAGCAGCACCATTCACCAAAATCTTCAATCTGTACGTGAATAAGCATATCTCATCCACCAACACCCAAACAGGCATCTTTCATTCTGCAGTAGCTAGTCATTGAAAATTTACTTTACAATTAATGTAGTGTTTAAGCATCAATATTTTGGAAATTATACAAAAAATGAATCACACTATTTTGTCTAGAATATTGACTACATTTTGGTAATTTCAATTTAAAAGGTGTTGAACCTGTTTTTCTTTAGAATGAGCATTGTTCAAACAACAGCAGTTTTATCTGCCTCATTTCTAGCATTGAGGAGAATGCTCCACCATCTTCTGTATTACAGATTCTTGTGGATTTTCTCCAGCAGCCACTTACGACAACTGCAAGCTTGTTTTACCCTGGGGATATATATGTATGTGGCCAGTTGCTCCAGGTCGTTTTCCTTCCAAATGGAAGTCAGTTTGACGGCTGTTAATTTGCACTTGGCTATTCCATGTGTTATGTTGCTCTAATTATTGGTCACTATATAGAGCAGGTGACAAATGCCTACATGAGAACCCTTTACATCACTAGATGTACAATCATTAGGAAAACAAACAGACAGGGTTGTTGAATACTAGTTTTCTCTCCAGCCCCAAACAGAAACAAATTTTAGCCAGGTTTGACATCTGTTGGAAAGGGATGGAAAGAGGCGACAACAACTTACTGTTCATGAAACTAGCATCCCATGCTGTAAGTGTCCTAGTTTCAGGGAAAGAGTGGAATTTAAGGAACACAAAATTGCTCTAAGACCAGATGCAGATTCTGGTTTAGCTAATGATTTTGTTGCAAGGTTCAATTAGGTGTTCTTTACTAAGTAAAACTAAATGTGCCTACTAAAATATTTCCTCTGACCTTCAGCTCCTACAATTATATCAATTAAAGTAGGCAAAAAAAATTCCTTTCTGAGCAAGAAAGTACTTGCTGAACAAGAATGGTAAAATACCATGATAGTGAGCTTCCCTTCCATTGAAGTTTGTCATTGCAGAGAATATTTAATTGAAGTCTCAGACTCCTGGAGCCTAACTTGGATCTTAATTTGGGCCAGATTCTCTAAGGACATGAGCAGAAGTCTTGTTTTGTTCTTGGGAGTAGTAACTTTTGAATTTTTGCAAGATTATAGGCCTGTCTGTAGTGAAAATTATGAATAATTCAGTCCATCTCACTGGAGCTGTGTTAGTGAAAACAAGAAAAGATTCAGTATCTTGGAGTCTTAGTGAAATTACTGCTTTTAGATCTGTGAGAGCTGAAGATATTACAACATGCTATTTGAGTTATGTCTTGTAAACCATGTTAAAGCAATAATACAGGCAAAACACACAAAAATAGTGTAGTTCCCATGGTTTACTAAGACTTAATCTGAACGTAAACTCATCTCTAAATAATATCCAACTTTTTTTTTTCCTGTTATTTTTGCCTTTTAAAATAGGTGTAAGTGCAACCTTCATGCTACTGGCTGTAAAGAAGAAAACAAAAGACTACTTTGTGAATGTGAGCATAATACAACTGGCCCAGACTGTGGAAAATGCAAGAAGAATTACCAGGGCCGACCGTGGAGTCCTGGTTCTTATCTGCCTATACCTAAGGGCACTGCTAATATCTGTAAGTAGTTCTATATAATAAGGTTATTTCATCGTTAGAATTCTGCCCTGTATCATGACTCTGAAGGAAGATTAATACTGGCTAAAGTTTGTCATTTCTTTATGACCCAGTGCGTGTAACTGGACAAGGTGTCAAATTGTGTTAATTGTCTGTATACATATCTATGCTCTCACATGGTTTTAAATAACTTGCATGAGAACTGCATATTTGTATCTGTAGACAAATCCTGTGACACTGCACGGAAAGGGCTAAGGAATGAAAGAATTAGGCCCTTCACATAAAAATCACATACAGAGGAGAGAAACCCATGAGAATACCTGCAGCACTGCTCTGGCCACAGCGCCTTCCTGCATTCGTACATCCTTCCTGACTCAAGTGTCGAAACAACCTCAGCTCATCATGTGAGAGGAGGCCCTTGCTCTTTTTTTTTTCTTTTTTGTCCATTTAAGGAAGTTAAGTAATCTCAGACCAAATTTTTTCAACTAATAGGTAAAGATCTAGCAGTTGATAAAGGAAATTTTTACTTGATGCTGACCTGCCGTCCAGATTTACATACATTCTTTTAAATCACTCTGTTGAAGGGGGAAGGCGAGGGCAAAACCTGAGGTTTTGTATCTGCTTGTTTCCAGCTAATAACCATTCAACAACACACATACACACTACTCCAGCACACGTATTATCCAAATGAAGTTACTGACAGCTGCATTTCCTGACAGGATTGGGTCAAAAAGAACACGCTGCTGAAAGAGAGGGCACAAAGACAAGTACAAGCATCAGTTCTTCCTTTCATGCATCTATGAAATACACAATAATTTAGAATGCTCTGAATAGCAGACTTAAATTCCTTTGAAGAAAGGATTGAAGAAGATGAGGATAAATCACCAAACCTTTTGACAGAAGTTACTAGCTTAAGAATAGTCCACAGTTTTGTCCTGATTAAAAGCAAAACATTCATTTTAAAATATTAGAATATAACAATTTACTGAAAAGTTATTTGGGAGAAACAGAGATATGTACTGCAATTGGATGAAAAGTTTAAAACCAGGAGCAATGTGCAATGCTCAGAATGTTATCTAAGACTTCAAAGCAGCAGCTGTGAAGAATCAAAACTCAAAAATTAATATCATAGGAAGCAGAACCTTATCAAGTTAAATGTGAGAGTAATAGACCAAGTAACAAACCGTGAAGTGTGGGAGCATGAAATTATGATAAAAATTTTACTGAGCAGAAAAAAAATGAACTTCCAAAAAGCGGGGGAAAAACATTTTGTAAGAGTAGTCACTTTTTCACATGTTATAAAAAGTGAGTGTAGATCACAGACTTAATACTTTAAAGCTATGTTCAGAAAAAATGGTGAGATTTACCAGGTTGGTTTTATTCATATATTTTATATATACATATACACACACACACACACAGGTATGCACACATATACATTTCTTTCTTATATATATACGTGTGTGTGTGTATATATATATAAAAAATATAAAATGCAGTTGCTACCCCAGCAATCATCTAAACCAGTGACAAGATACATCTGAACACTGGGAATCTTTCTAAATGCAGCTTGCTATGTCAGTTGCATCATTTCCAATCAGTTGAACACACACCAGACGGAACAGTGGAATTAGCACCCACTAAAAGGATGCCTGAAGCTTGTTAAAACAACTTTCAACATTATTGAATTCCATCAGATATACAATTCCATCGATAATCAAAACTTTTTGCAAATAATAGGCAGTCTTTTCTGGGTTTTACTATTATGATGATATCATCACAAAAATGTAACCTTGTTTGAACTGGTGAATACTCCACTTACCCTCAAATCCTGACTTCAGCAGTGATCAGCATCAGGAATTTATGGGAAACAGGAAGAAGTATAAAGGTTTTCTTCTTTGCCATCCCAGTTGCCAGCAATAAACTGTCTTTCTGAGCTGGATCCTCCGTCTTAGTCACAGTGTTTACTAGCTGCCGAGCAGAGACCTAACTGTCATAAGCTTGAACTCAGTGACATCTTATGGCAATACATTTCACATTTTAAAGACACAATGAATGAAAGGTATTTCCTTTTGTTTGCTTTAAATGTTTTTATATGGTTAAGTCTGTACGTCCTTAGATAAGAAGAAACAGAATAATGTATCCCTATTTAAGTCTGTTACACCATTCCTAATTATACAGAGTTGACATGTCCACTCCTCTAGCCTGTTTTTAAATGATGAATCCTAATCTATTTAATCTTAGCATATACAAAACCATGCCACATCTCTGGTCATCTTTGATGGTTCTGTGATGTCATTTTTTAATTTGGTGAGGCTGAAACTACACATGATATTCTAGACATAAGAACAACATGAATTTTTTACAATAGCATAAAAATATGTCTGCTTTCCATTTTGTTATTACAGCGATCAGCCCTTCGGTCCTTTTTAAGTATGGTGCCACAGTTACATTATTTGTTCTGGCACTGAGGCTGACATAAATGACAGGTTATATGTTACAGTAGTTAGTTCAGAAGTGTCATATTTTAGTTCCTTTAAAACACTTCCTGGGTGAACATCACCTATGGCAATTCTTATAGTTTGATTTTATTTACATCTGCTAAAACACTTTCAGATTATGATAGACATTGAGAAACATCCTCAGATTGTGAGAATCTCTCTAACCTTCTTTGTTGTGAACATCAGTGAAAACAATTAATTTAGTATTCAGTATTTTAATACCTTGATTGCCTCTCTACCTAGTCATCTCTCTGGGATGCCTTCTGCTTCTAGAGTGGCTATTTTAACAAAAAGGTATTATTAGCTTTTATGTCTGTAGCAAGTTGATTCTCAAAATACTGTGGCTTATATTTAACTTGACAGATTTTATGCTTTGGGTTTTTTTTTTTTTTCTCCCTGTCTTTCTTCACTGAGATACTGAGATGACTTAACACTTTCCAAAATCTTCATTCTGGTGAAGAATGAACACCCATTTTGGATTGGGTGTTGGTTTTTTGTGGTTGTTTTTTTTTTATCTTTTGTTTGGGTTTTTTTGGTTGTTGGTTGGTTGGTTTTTTGTTATTGTTGTTTATAAGATAGTTAACTTTTATAATTTAAAAAAAAAAGATGGGTTATATGTGATTATTCTGAGTCTTTCATACATTTTCATCTTCCTCCATGCTGTTGACGTTAAATCTTTTTAGCTATTCTTTTAATATTTCTTCTAAATAAGTCATTTTATCTGCTCACTCTCTGAAAGTTAAATATTACTATGGTAGATTTTTTTTTCATGCTGTTCCTTCTGAACAACTATGTTGCCTTTCACTCCAGAAGTGGTTCATTGATAACTACTTCTTGGATTGGGTCCTATGTACTAGTCAGAACTAAATCAGCTTCTCTTCTTGTGGGTTGTCTGATTACTTGCTACCAGCAGCAATCATTTATGGTACGTAAAAGCTTCATTTCTTTTGTCATTTCCTGATCTAATGCCGCATATGTTGGAGAATATGAATTTTTGCATCTTTGTATAAACTCTGCACATCCAATGTAATTTCTCTTACCCTGTTGTGTTTATGTCACCATCTCCATCGTGTGGTCAGCAATGCAGCATTATAGTCTCCCTAGTCAGGAGTGAATTCTATAAATAGCTGCTGGAACATGTTGATAGAATTGACTTCTCTGGTTTGACCCTAAATTTCCCTTGATATATTACTTTAATTCCCTGGGGACACTTTGTATAATCCAGTAATATAGTGTCCCTTTGATATTATTCCTTCATCCAATTTTCAGAGTCTATCTTTTCCGCCTAAGACCAAAATATTTAAAATTTTAAAGGGTTTTGAGGGGTTTTTTATATGAGTGTGTTTAAAGAAGATACAGCTAAAAATAGTTGTATAAATGAAACACTCAGAAGTTTTTTGGAGGTTTGGTTGGTTTTGTTTTGTTTGGGGATTTTTGTTGGTTGGTTTGGGTTTGGGTTTTTTGGGGTTGGGGGTGTTGGGTTTTGGTTTGATTGGCTTTTTCCCCCCATAAAATAAAAAGATCCTTTTTTTTCAGAAATCCTCTGATTTTGGAAATTTGCTCAGATTCAACAAGAAGCCTAATGTCTATTTCCAAATCTTTCCCAACATGAACTTCTGTTGTTTCCACTGCTCTGCTTCTACTACCTTTTTTTTTTTTTTTGTGGCTGATAAGACTTTATTACACCATTTCAAGCTACAGATCACGAAATACCATCCTAGACTATACTTCAGGCACAGCCTAAGTCATGATGTATCTGGTTTTTGTATCCTTCTCATTTTAAGTCAACATGAGTTTTTCAGGAAAACACAAAACGTTTTTGCTTTGCTTTGCTTATGAAAGACACCAAGTACTCTGTTGTTTACTGGCACTAACAGTATTTCCGCATTTGTCTCCTGCATAGCGTTTATTTTATATTTTCACTCTATCTTATTGACTATTTTGTGATTACATTTATTCCCTTGTGCTGCCACATTCTATGGATAGTTTTTTCTGCAATATGTTTTGACACTCAAAGTGAACTTATTGAATTTCTCTATACTTGGTAGTACAAGACGGCTTTTCTCCTCAGCAGTCGTATGTGTCTGACAGCAGTAGCCCTTTTCTTCCTCCTGTTGTTTAGATCATCTTTGGCACTTATGTTCTTTGCTCCATCAGACAGAGTTGTCGAAGACTGTACTGGGCTGCCATCCATCAAAGCCTGCTAGCTTTTTGTCAGTCCCTCCACAACCAATAACCTGTATGAGAACTGCTTGACACTCAGCGAAAACCACCTCCTAGCTGTTACATGGCTTTTCTAATTCATAGTTCAGTGTGACACAAAGGATTGAGCAGGACACAGGGAACATAAGTGGTTCTTTTCAGCCAACAGTTAGGCAGATAGTCCCAATCACTTTACTGAATTTCTCTGCAGGGGGTCATGTCCCCCTTCACATTTCCCCCCCATGCCTGATAGTACAGCCTTTGTCTCAGCCACACAGCCTTAATCCTCCCTGAATGGGAACAGACTTACAAGGCATTATTGCAGCATACCTGCCACATAAACATTTGTGACAAAAAAAATATGGCACTTCAAGTATTGCACTGATTGCCTTCATCCATGTTTGTAGGTTTCCCTATGAATATTTGCTGACAAAAAGCCATCTTGAAGGACCGGGGTAAATTAAGCTGCCAGAGAGGTTGTGGGATGGACAGGCTTTCTATTCAGGAATCCAAGTAACATGGATCCCTGTTACTGAAAAGACCACAGTACTGTCAAAGCAGACTCATAAAGTATATAGTGTCCCATTTTCAAGTGCCCCAATCTCCCTAACAACTGGAAGGAGCTTTCCAGTACCTACTTCATGACTGAGGTAGAAGAGGTGACCCCACATTATCTCAATTGGAAAGAATGGGACACTCATGCTTAAAATGTAAAACATTGCTCCTTGATGATTTTTGAGCTTTCATAGAGAAAGAGAAAGATATTGGAATTAGATGATCTTAAGGTCCTTTCCAACCCTAACTATTCTATGATTCTATGATCCTATGAACGTAATGTTACAAAACAGCAAAGCTTGTTATTGTTCCTATTTTATATTGCACATTATTCTGGGGCTCATGAAGCTTACGGAAGATGTAAAGCCACAGGAAGATGTTACACAAAAGCTATGTCAGGCTGGGATATTTGGTGATGAGGGAAAAATTATAGTGTACCAAGAGCATTCAGGAAGACAGAAGTGTCAGAGAAACCTGCAAATGATAAACTAACTTCCCTCCAACTTGGTATCCTCTGCACTGGCCAGCAAAACATTGCAAGTACATACCTAAAAACCAAAGTGATACAAATAATGTGCTTTTTTTTTTTTTTTTTTTGCTTTTTTTAAATGCAGCTTGAAAAATTTTTCTTCAGTATTCTACCTTCTTGTGCGACCCTGCTGAGCTGGCTGTTTGAGCTGGCTATGGTGGCATCTGTTGCAGGGAAATTGATTGCTGCCATCCATCACTGGTTTCAAACAACTCTATTTTTGCTGTATACAGTGAAGAGAAGAAATGAAAGAGGGTTCTAGGCCTTAAGCAGCAGTATTGGAAGGCAAAATGTCTGTTCTAGGATACTCAAAGTTCTAAAAAAATGGTCTGGTTTGGAATTTTTGAAGTTTTTAATATCTAATATTCTACCAATAAATTAGGATTACTTGAAAAAAATACTTTGATCTCACTGGGAGTTTCCTTGACAGAGAGTATTCAATACTGGTTTGGAGTCACTAAAACAACAGAAGAAGTCGTCCAAATTTTTAAAGGTGTTACCCAACAAACCAGTAACTAAATATTTTCTTTGTCCCATTAATTTGTGGCAATATTGCTTGGGAAAGCAGAGGTGGAAGACAACAAACTTCATCTAAGCAGGTCTTTCTCTAAAAATTGAAAGCTTTTCAATCTTTACAGAGCAAGCAAATGCTAAATTAACAGGAGCAGGAGTTCTAGGGCTGTTGTAATGAAACACAAGTGAAATTTCCTAAGAATTGTGTCTTCCACTGTGCCTGGTCCTTCAGCTGAATACAGGTTTGGCAATACATGAAAGTTTACTCCTATGATCATAATGATCACTCTCTTTGAGGGATTACAAGATGCTAGGTTCCTCCAGCTTCTCAGGGCTTTAAATGACTGGAGAATTCAAAACTTCTGGAATTGCTGCTGAGGATCTGATACTGCAATCATGCCTCAGTGGAGGAGTTGCAAAGGGAAAAAAGACTTACTGCAGGAAGTGCTGTCATGCTGCAGCACAGATATTCTAGTGAAAGATCAGAGGTGACATTAACAGCCCTGCTCTGACTCTTTGCCATGGACAGCTCTACATTTTGTTCCTGATTAAGAGTTAAAATGTGTGGTGTAGAGTGTAATTATAAGGATGTCTCTTTTGTCAGAAAAGATCTCACGCAGCTCTGATCAGCAATTAATATGAATCCAGACTTGCACTGCATAATTTATCATCATATCCTGCCATGTCTTCATAGGAGGAGATACTTAATTCTTAGTCTCTGGGCTGTATTCACCTCACCTGGATAATTCACTGAGCTCTCGGTGACACTCTTTCCCTGAATGCAAGTGAACTGTGAGCTGGGTGTAGTCTTCTGATAGCAGCAGGAGCCTGTCCCCAGCTCCCTGTCATACAACGGGTGCACATTCAGCTTGTGATGGAGAAGAGGTAGAAAAGCCCAAAGGAAAAATGGTAGCTAAGACCAAGATGACAGAATAATTCTTTCATCCCACGTGTACTCCCTCCCCAGGAGGAGATGCAGCCTCGCTGCATTAAGTGCACTTCTGGCGAGAAGCACACACAACCATTGAGGATGGTGGTAAGAGGGACTGCAGCATATGAGCTGCCCTGGAAGTAAGACTGGAAGTGGCAGTGTGGTCCTTCTCACAAAGAGCTAAATGCTTTTTCTTTGTGTTATAGATTTTACACTGACACAAACTATAGAAGAAATCAAAAACTTGCTTTCTTTGCTGGCATCTGATTTGCTTTTTTCTCCATTCTCAATAGTCAGCTACATGGTATCTAATAGCTAAAAGCTAAAACAACCCCTTTCTGGAAAAAGAGGAAACAAGAAAATTACAAGGCAGGTGCAGAAGATCATATGAAAGGAAAAGACCAGATTTTTATCTCTCAAGTAATGCATGTATATTTAGATGCACTTACAGCGAACATGTAATATACCAAACCAGCACCTTCAGGTCAAGTCAAAAATAATAAATAGTATTAGAGACTTTCTTCTGCAATGTTTTCCATTTCGGGGGCAGTAGCTACCCCTGAACTTTCTTTGCACGCTTCACTTGCTGTTTTCTCACTGTAAAACTATTACCATTAATAACCATCCCAGTGATTTCAACTGGAAGATAATTTAGACTGAACATTGTTTTGGTTTAACAACTGAATCGACATAAATGCAATCACTTGGTTTTACTTACTCTTTATGTCTAGCTTAATAAAGTTGTGCATCAAGGGAAGTAATGGGCCTGATTCTTCATCTCTCTCTATAACCTGCTCACATCATTTCACTGCTGCAAAATACCCACAGATTTCAATACCAGGTTTACTGGAAACAATCAACATCACGTAACGTACCAGTTTCCATCCAAAAGGCTGGCAGTGGAATGACTCCCTGCAGCCTGTTGGTATCCCCAGTGGCAGTGCCGCAGAAGGCCATGTGGTTGGACCCTGCGTGCCTCCACACTGACAGAATCACACCTCCTGTGCCTCCTTATCTAAGGACTTGCACCAAATACAGCTCAGCTGAATTCAAGAGCTAGCCTCAATATGTAACTCCAGATCTCACAAAAACACTCGTACTAAGAATAATTTTCCCATCATCTGTGCGGTTTTCACAGAGTATTAATGATCCTGCTTCATGGCCCTGCATAACCAGCTCTTTTCCAGACAAACTCCAAAGTGCCATTCTCACTCACTTTAGCAGAAAGGAAATAAAGTAGTGCACCATCAAGGCCAGCCATCACACACAGGGATACCTGGTATTACAGAAATCAAACTGGTTACAGAAGATCAGACCAACCCAGAAACTCTGTGCAGAAATAGCAAGAGCTTTTTGTACAGAACCTGAAGACAACTTCGCAAGGTTAATACGGAGCCCTTCAGGCTAGCAGGCATCTTGTTTTCATTATTCTCTGCCCAGGAAACATTTATCACTATGAATTCATTGAAAATTTTGAAATACAGTAAAATGAGGAGAGCAGACTTGCAGGAAAACCTCTCCCTTTGCTACAATCTGTTCAGGAGAGAAAGGAAAGGATATTTGTATGTGTGTGTAGGAGAGAAAGAGGTTGTGGCGGGGGAGTATACCCAGGGGAAATACAAATAGCATTTCACAGTGGAAGCGTGAGTGCGAGAACACAGTATCTGTATTCTATCTAATATTTGTGCTGCTTCCATCAGTGTATAAAGGAAAATGAATCCTGCTAATTTAAAACAGCTACAATGACTTGCAAAAATGTAAACAAGCTGCTATTGAAACTCCATGGAAAAATATTTGAAAATTGATTGCCTTTTTGACATTTAAGGGAAAGGGATAGAATTCTCTAACATCATCCCAACTGAAAATAAAAAACACTTTTATAACAGCATTGTTCTATTATGAGGATATCCTTAAGTAGCAAAAGCTACTCATGATTGTAAAATTTTGGAAAATACATGTTAATCTCAGCAGAAGTAGAAATAATTAAATTTGAAAGCAACATCTGAGTGCGGGGCTCGGTTAGCCGCAAGTGCTGTCTCCAGTGCAGTGCCCAGTGTCCTGCCTAACCACAGGTTCCAGAGAATATGAAACCAGAGAGCTGCAGTTCAGCCCCAGCACTGATATGGTGAAACACAAAAGATCCCCTTATGGTTGCCATTGTGCCAGTGCAATTACTTCGGCATTGTCTTGGCCATACCACAAGTCACAAATGTTCCCAACTTGACTCTACGGCCTTGCTTACAGTGAATATCATTTATCCCCAAGACATTCTTTCACTCCAGTTTGCTTAATTGCAGAATGAGGTCCATGCCATCTCTAAGTAAGACAGAACTTCAAGATAGATGTTGAAAGAAGTACAGCAGATGTTTAATGGAAAAACAGACAGATTTCTGCAGTAAAATGCATGCCATCAAAAGTCAATAAAACTTAGAAAAGACAAACTGTATTTAACTGAGAGGATGCAAATACCCACGATTTAAATACTGATATGCAATTTGTAACTGTAACCCAAGAGACTAGTAATAGTATCATTAGCAATGCCATTTAATCTACAGAAAAGTGCTTTTGAAGAAAGATTTCACGTCCATATTTTTGTGCTACATACCTTCCAAGGCAGACCTGATAACAAGCTACATGTTGGGACTGCATCAAGCAACATGCGATCCCACATTGCTAATCCAGCAGAGGAGTTTTACTCCTCAGCAGCCCCACCTTTCCTGGTAAATCTCACCTGTCTCTGGAATAATTTCCTTTCAATAATTCAGTTTAGGAATTGAAATGAAGAGAAGGGGAGAAAATAAATAAATACAAATATTTTAAAAATCAATGAGAGGCTTAGTCAGTATGACCGACCTAATGCATTAGATTGTTTTGGTCAATTACATTAGTTTTCCATAGCTTAATTTAGATAACTGTCAGGTAAAAGAGGAAGAAATAGCTATATACAGTTAATGCAACAGAAGGTATGAACTGATTTAAGCAGGTGGCCAAAGCAGTTAGCAGTGCATCTATCCCTTGGTTAAACTCTTCTCCTAGATCTGCATAATACATGCATGACTGATATTTTTATCTAGAGCATTAAACCTAATGGCTGGTTAGTTGAAATATAAAACTGTTTTGAACAAATTCATGAAGTTCAGGGAGCTGGTGGAGGTCCCAGAAATACCCATCTGTCAATACATTTAAGTGGTCTCTGCAGCCTCATACTGAAAAAGCTAAAGACTGCATTTTTAAAGAGCTGGGTACATATTAGCAGTTGCTTGGGTTTAACTATGTATTGATACAATATTCTGAAAATGAGGAGAAAATTGGTTTTAGAATCTTAGATGCAATAGCTCAGCCAACTGCAGCAAATAGCTAACTATACTTTTTTTGTGTTTTCTTTCTCTACAGGTATACCCAGTATTTCCAGTATTGGTAGTAAGTAATAAAACCAGTCTTGTTTTGCATTGTCATTGAGCTTCTAGGATCTAATTTCCCAACATCTCTTTCTGTTGTAGATAATGTTTCTCTGAAAATGCGCTCTATAGTGCAGGAGCTATGTATTGGCTTTCCTCTATTGCGTTGACATGTAACTGTATTACATGGTCAGAGAGACTGTCACTCCTGACAACACATCTGCCTTCAACCGCAAATTTTCTGGTCAGTTCTGATCAGCAAGTGAAAACTGAGTGCTATAAAACTGAGAGTTACGCAGAAAATTAAAACAGCATTCCACAGAAAATATTTGTTGAGCATCTTTTTAGAAAAAAAAAAAAAAGAAGAAAAAAAAGTGTTGTTTTCTACTAACAGAGACGTATAGGACTGTTGATTTTCATGCATGTGTGTGTGTAAATTCAAAGAGAAAATGGAAGACTTTATAAATGGAAGAGTTTTCATTTTTATGATGTAGCTTAGCAAGTACAGTGTATCTGCTGGAATCTTTGCATTAAGGTGAGCAGCCTTTAAACTGGGCTTTACTCTACAAAATAAACAGCATTGAGTTCCTTCACCAAAATCTGCTCTCCTATATGCAATTAAAGCACCGAAATATGATATTTAAACTACAAGGAAACCATAACACCATTACCTAAAGAACTATATCAATGAAAGAGATGATTAATTAAATAAAACACTTGAAAGGACTACGTGCACAGTAACTCAGCTGTGAGTTCCATAACTGAGAAGTGCACAGTCATACCACTTTAGTTAATTACAAATAAAGCAGGGAGATAGAAATGGGATCCTGCTGCGGCTAACTGAAAGAATATTCCCTGCTGCCTCAGCTTTGCAGAGGCTTTAGACACAACTGGTGTGATGCGGAAATATCACAATGATAAAAATATCACAGTAGTAAAATGCAATTTGCCACACCCGATACCAAACTGAAAAGCTTCTTATAATTTGGGTAAAACTGTCTTGCTTCTTATGATGCAGGGTCAGGTCTGTGAATTTATAAATCAGCTCAGTTTACTTAAGCTCATGAGTGGTGCTGATCTGTTAAGTTCTAGACAGCAAGTTCAGTGCCATCAAAACTAGCCTCCTTACAAATGAGAGCAGTGTTAACGGCTGAATGCCAGGGCATCTGTTTTGCAGCTTTAAATAGCGAAACAGCATCAATGACAATAATGTGCAAATGAAAGCCTTCCATCTTAATAATGTAATTTTCCTGCTGTTGTGTTGTCTTTGGTATTTGCATGACTATAAATGCATTGTGATATGCTATTTTCAAAACCTTGTGTTTATATATTTTTTATTATTATTATTAACGATAATAATAGAAGAACTAAATGAAAGAGAAGACGTTTATGTCACTGTTCTCAGGAATATTCCTACCATTAATAACAGAAATTGGATGAATGGGAAAATAGCTCTTTGGAGTTTTGTTGTGCTATAGTTTCTTAGTACTGTGTTGCATGAACTATATGGTTGTGTTTTCACTTCACACTCCATACAGCCTTTGTCACCACATCTACCATTTCTGAGCATCAGCAGATGTTGGCCTTTGAAAACTTAATAGGGAAACTCAAATATATTTTAAACAATGGTGACCTGAAAGGATGCATTGTTGACCTCTTTGTATTTTACACTGGGGTGATTAGTACAGTTTGTCTATTACAAATGAAGAAAAAGTCTATTTAACATTCCATAGGAAATATATGCTTTATCTTTAATCTACTGTAAATGTCTTGGAATTATATGTGGTAGAATTCAACAGATTTCTTTGCCTACCTGGAAATGATGAAGCATGAGCATCTCTTCATGATGAGCACAAGTAAATACTGATACTCTGCTTGGTATTCTCATGTGTTTTTTCTAAAATAGCTTGTGGGAAAATAGCTCTACTTGCACAACGTTCTGAACATCTTTCCTATAAGATAGAAATAGCAAAATTATCATTAAGCAAGGATAGAACCCATAAATTTATACTGGTCTCTAAGAGAATTTAACAGAAGTACAATTAACACATAAAAACAAACAAGATTAATTACCAGTGGCTGCTTTAATGGATCTGCATGATTTCTTCTTTTCTCTATGCTAATACAATGTTTGTGTTCATATCAGTAGAATTTTTTCCCCGTAGGAGCATAGGAACTTACTCTCAGGAGATACAGTTTGGGTTTTATTTTGCCTGGCAGCAAACACTAACAGGAGGAGGGGATATTGGCTTTTGTGTGCTCCAAGCTCTTCGTAGTATATAATGAGGATGGGGTCGGGGCGTGAGGAGTATGAAGGCAACAGTGCCAGCATACAAAGATGCCTCTGCAAGCAACATTTATTCAACACTTTTAAAACTGCAACGAGTGCAAGAAAGAAAAAAAAAATAGATTTACCTGTGTGCACATATATGTATCATTCTCCATTCCTTTTTGAGATTCCTGTCTCAAAGGATCTTGTATTAAAGCAGCTCTTCATGAAAGTTTGAACACAAAGAAAGAGTGGTCGTTAAGTAAACATCCTTTCTGATCATCTAGTAGAAAAAGGAAAAAAAAAGAATAAAATCAGAGCTTTCCCATTAAGGTCATTTGTACCTGCTGTTGTTTACCAGTTGCAAAATAGTTTCTCTGATCATTTCCAGCATTCTTGATTCCAGTGCTGGCCCTTTCAGCATTTTTCAGCCATGTCTGGAAAAATACTGGTGAAAGTGTTAGCAATCAATGAGTCCCAAAACCATATCATAAATTTAAACAATGCTTACATACAGTATGTAAATATCCGGAAAACTGCATTATTTTACTTGCTAAAATAATGATTGTATGATTTTACATAGACCAAATGCATCAAAATGTTCATTATTGTGACCAAATACCAAAGTTACTAATCTGTACATGTATGCCTTCAAAAAGTTGCCTCTTCTAAACTATAGCTTCTGTCTTTTTCCCTGTAAAGCATAACTCCACTAATTATGCTAAACAGTTTGTTATAAAGGGTATAATTAGATACAGGATAGGATAGACATGATGTGCAAATAGCTCTGTGTGGGTGATTATCACCTTAAAGCCTGCTGGTGGCAGATGAGTCAGAGTTTAGAGACAGACCGTGCACCCAAGTGCAAGATGCAATCATGATCATCAAATGGTATATTCTGCTTTGTTCTCTATGGTTTTGTTCTTTTTTATAGCCAATTTCAAATTAAGAGAACCTTTTTTTTTTTCTCTTTTTTTTTTCTCCTTTTTTTTTTTTTTTTTATGATGATAGTAAATGCAAGACACAAAAGTAAAAAAAAAAAAACAACAAACAACTGAATGGGCACTCTTATTGTTTTCTTAACCTTGAAAGGTCTAGTAGGTAATTTTCTGGAGCTAAAATAGTCTCAGGATGAGTGTAGCTTTGTTTTATGTACTTATTATGAAATTTTAATGTGGTAAATACATATCTTAAAAGATTGTGAGAACAAATGCTAGTGGATTTTAATATTTTTTTTTCCTCTTTTTTGGACCTGATTTTGCCCCCTTGCAGTAACTGAGAAGTTCTCTCATTAAATTTACAGTCATGGGATCAAAGCCATTACAGTGCCAAGCTCTGGACTAGAGTTTATATGCAACACTCACATATGTCAGCAGGATATAAACATGCATAACTAGGCTGTACGTTATTTTTCTCTTATTATTTGAGGTCAGGTTTTACAGAGAGAGCTGTACTGTTGAGAGACCATTAAGAAGTTTACCTCCTTAAAACATTTAAATATTATCTTCAGACTATATATATTATTTTGGACATATGAGCAAAATGTTCTCATTTTAATTCAATTTTATCCAAATCTGACTTTTTAATAAATAATACTGTTAATCAGGTTCCTGGTCTAAGGTGATCACCTTATCTAAGTCACTGATTATAATATCAACCAATAACAGTGTTGGTTTCCCCTCTTTTACTTTGAAGCACTTGGAATTTTTCACTTTAGCAATTAGATTTTCCATTATACTAATACATTACTGAGCTAAAAGAAAATACTGGTAGCTTATGTGGTATAATGCACACATTTGAACACTAGATCTAAAATAAATTCAACACTCCAAATAAAACACATTATGAGTAGTATATTTACCAAGTAGGAGTCACAACAAAGCCAGTTTTCTTCTGTATAACTAGGATTTCACCCTTGAAGTTCAGCAAGCAGAGTGCCTGTGCTGCCCCTAGCCTTGAGCAAAAACTGTCTCTTTGCAGAGTGATTTCTAGTGCAGGGTCAGAAACTACCAGCACTGCTCCAGGGAGCACTGGCAGGTTCTTGGGGTGGCATTTTGGGGAGCCTTTGTTTCAGTTTTTGTTTTGCCAGATCCACCAATTTTAACAGATAAGAAGAGCCATTCTCACCAGTCTAGTAGACACGGTCACTGTCAGTTTAGTATTGTTTCTTATTCTGCATCCCAGTTTACCTTCACCATCTGGGGTTAGTCAAAAACAGTGTATAGATCAAACAGTCTTTTCAACACTTTTTTGATTTGCTGTAATATATGGAAAATTAGTTAGTTCACAGTTATCTTTGTTTTAATCATTAATAAACCATCAAGTGATAGCACACTACAGAAAATGATATATCAACATTTCTGGATATACCATGGTAGCCATGCAGAACACATTGCACTTTCAATATGCAAGTTTAGCTGCAGTTACACAAGGAAGTTTATAGAGCGCAGATATGATCCACAAAGATACTTAAAAATCTAATTATCAAACTTGGAGAGAAATTGCTGGGAGAAAAAGCACTACTATATTTTTCCCTCTCCTCTTTTTCTTTCTGTCACTTAGACATGTAATCAGTTTATTTCATAGAGTATAAGGGAAGAATGAGGTTTCCAAATCAGCATCCTGATTCTTTAAAAAAGCTCTTGATTTACTGTTCTTCATCAGCTGTGAATTACTGTACAGTAATCCTAGTCAAGAAGCCAATTTCAGGATCTTTGTAGGAAAAAGCAGAGCTAATCAAAGTAGAAAGGAATAACTCTTGCAAACTATCAACAGAATAATTTACGTTTTTTAGCCATGAGAAAGTACCTAAATATTTCCTTCCAAAAATACTAAAATTTATTGTGCACTTATGCAAATATTTTAGTGGAAATACTTAAAATTGGAGAATACTCTCTCAGACCCCATTAGTTTGAGAATTAGCCAACACATTTGTTAAAATCAGTGGATTTTTTTTCTGATATCTACAAGTTTCCAGGGCTGGATCATTTGATTTATTTTTTTTTTAAGCCTCTAAAAAGATCACTTTTTTTTCCTCTAAGACAAGTGGACACATAAAGGACTAATTGCATTTAAATTCTTCCAACAGTTATAAAAGCTGTTATGGCTGAGGAGCTGCCATAAAACAACCACATCTTCACATTTATGCAGAATTCTCCTTTCTTCAAAGGAACAGGTATGAAACTTCCTACATTGCTCCAAAAAAGATTGCCTAACATTGGCCAAATATTTTTTTTGTAATTCACTAAAAAAAAGGGGTTATTTAACAAAAAAAACCAAAAAAAAACCAAACAACAAAAAAAAAAAAACCTATTCAGCATTTCTTCTCTCTTGATGAGTTAGATTTTGCAGTGTTATGAAGTGCTGAAAGGCAAATTTTCTGTGAGGTAGGTTATCGTGACTTCCATTCAAACGACCTAAACAGATAGAAATGTTGTAATAATGATAGTATGATGTTTGCAAGAAGCGATGGAGTATGATCCAATACAAACACACCCAATTATTCCAGCAGTTACTAAATCTGCCATTGATTTCAGTGAGCATTATTTTTAATTCTTCCTAATTTCTTTTTTGTCTAATATTAACACCTAAAACCACTGTCATAATTCCATTGTGCTCAGCAGACATCCATATTTTAGAATATTTACTCTCAACTACTCTTGGTTTACAACAGGCAGTGGAAAGTCCAGTTTTCTATGACTAGAATCATGGATTTCTACTATAGTCATTAAGCTTACATTGACAATTTTTGTAATGCTTTTTGTGTTTCAGACAGAAGGTGAAGGAAAGTTAAAAAACATCTTAATCAGAGTCTCTCACATAGGATTCCTTATTGTTATTATAAATTAAATAAGTAATGATAGTTGCCAACACAAGCCTCCCTGTCTGCCCTTCAAATGAGCATTATTTAAGACTTACTGATTTATTATTAGTAATTTTCAGCAAATGCACTGTTTGTGGACTGGGTCAGCAGAAACAGTTCAGGAGATGAAAATACACTAGTCTGCCATAGAGCACAGATGCCCAGGCAGCAATGTATTCTTCATGCACTCCATCACCTGCGTTCTTCATCCCTGAGGAAGGATAGCCCCTCTCGGTGGGAATACATTTTAATTTTACTGCCAGCTCAGTACTTGGTTGGAGTGAGAAACCAACAAAGTGCTGATTAATTTCTGCCAACATCATGACAGGTTTTTTTCACGTGCAGCTGTCTGGTTGGAACCAGGCTGAAACTACCCATTCATTTGCATCATCTCCCCAGTCTGAAACCATGGTTTAGCCCATGGCGCAGGCTGCAGTTCCAATGAATATTTAAGACAGACTTCCTTTGTTCAATATCAGAGGTAATTCTGAGACTGTATATCCAAAAAAAGGATTGGGAGGAGGAAAAAAAAAATAAAAAAAAGAAAGAAAATTGTCATGCACCTAATAAATATAATGCAATCAGTTTCTCCATACTTCATGAAAGTAAGATTTTTTTTTTTTTCCAGTAGTTACTTTCTGCATGTAATTGGCTTTGGAACAATAGTAACTAAAAATACATACATTTCCAATGCAAATGTAAAATGTCATATCTGATTTTCTGCTCAGTCATATAGCTCACACACCTCTACATTTAAAAGGTGTCTACAGTAGCTTCACTTTTAAATAACACTAAAACATAATTTTAGAAACTCTTTTTCACATTTCTGTAGCTTTATTTGCCCGGAGTATATTACAGTGGATCTACATAGCATATCTTAGAGAACACCTACACCAAAATGCATTAATTATTCAGGTAAATAATTACTTTAATTACAGAATACAGTGTCCAGACATGGAACTGTTCTGGAAAAGCTTTAAAATCTTTATCTATCTCTATAAATAAAACTCTTAGTGGTAATCACTGAGGACTAGAAATATTTTCACAAGTTGCTATAAAAGAATAACTGGCTGCTAAATGAATCTTTCCAGTGCCTGTTCAAAGGATGACTCATCTGCTCCAATATACTTGTGGGAATGACAGTCAATATTTTTTGGCTTGGACGTCTCACATACCTTTTTAGATAAACCATTTAAATTCATCTCTGTTAAGAAAAAAAAAAAAACCAAAAAAACAACAAAAAAAACCCCACACAAACAAAGAAAAACCCAAAATTTTCAAAGATAAGAAGGAAGGTCTTTATCAAGAAACCTCCTGTAATCTTGGTGATGATGGTGATAACACATTCTATGAATAAGGATACAAGAAAAAAATAATCTCTTTACCAAAGATTAAAAAAAAAAAAAAAAAAGCCCATAATAGATGCATTAAGTCTCTGGGAGCATTAACCACATTACCAAGCAGCCCAGAGACACTGAAGACAACAGCTGGTCTCAGCTGGATATGACCCTGAACAACCTCATCTAACTTCAAAGTTGACCCTGTTATGCACAAAGGGTGGAGACAAATGACCACAAGTCCCTTCTAAGATGGTTACAATTATCGCTAATAACTAGCAATAATCACTAGTAATAATACTTAATTAGTAACCTTCAGGCACTGTAAAAATGCTTTTTATTGTTTTGGGTGCCCATTAAAAAATTCAGCTCAATGTAATAAAATTTAAAGTGTCAGGGAATTTTTAATTATTTTGCAGTAAGTCACAACCTCCATTTTAAGTAAGTTTGCTAAATTAAGCACAGGTCTATAGCATTTATAGGATTACTGAGAAATACGTAGCTCTGATTTTTCTGTCATACAAGGAATTATTTTATTTGGACGAGAGATCAATTGGGGAAATCATCAAAATAAGATTATATATTAAATATTACTGATTATATGAATCAGATTATGTAAAATATCTGATTTCCTATACAGGACCCACAGTTTATTAAATGACAAGATATTCCAGAGGGTTAGTCCTAAAGCAGTATAAAGCTTTAACACTATTACTTTTACTTCTGGTAATACCTAAATCATTGTGCTTGTGATTTTTTGTAGTAGGTCTGCACATGGTATTTACAACAATAGGTTTTCTGCAACCACCCTGATGTTGCATAATGTCTAAAAGATAAAAAGGCTCAGGGGACAGCAGGACAATGTGATCAATAAATAATGCTTTTCCTTTTATACCTACTGATTTTTATGTGTATTCTCTAAGGTACAGTCCCTTTAAAATCTTTAGGTCAAGCCTAATTGATCCTAAATTGACCAAAATCTTAACAGTGAATTAACTGTGCAAGTAATTGTGTGTGCTTGAAACTTTTTAACATAACCAGTCAGTGTTTCAGGAGGAGGAGGAAGGTGGTATCTCACGTGCATGGAATTAGTCTTTCAGTGGGCTAGGGTTATCATGCCAGCTCACTAAGTACAGCTTTTAGATACATTTTGTCATACACTCAGACTACTATGTTTGCACTTCCTATGTGTGTGAATTGGTGGATCTGACCAGTAGAGGCGTGTTATTTTTAATCAATACATAGACTGTTGGAGAATCTGCCAGACTGACTCGGTTTTTCCATTTTCTTAATTGATAAGGAAAAAGCACAAAAATTCAAGAATATGATGTGATTATATCACAACTTGACAGATTCAATTGCAGAAGACGAACAGTAAATGATACAGTGCAGGTCATCCTCCTTTCCTTGAATTGTTCTCTATGTGGAAGGACCTTTGGGACAGACAGTCCAACCTAAAAATTTCTCTTCACCCTTGACAAATGAGTCAGAAGATACTACAGGATGTCCTCTTTCTACATCAAATGTTTAAAGCCCAATCTTTTTATCATCACTTCCCTGCAGGCCTTCCTCTAAGATGGACTTAACTGTGAAACACACCTTCTTCAGAAAGACCTCTAAGCCTAGACCCTTGATGCTGACCAAGTTGTGACAAATGTAATCTACTCAATACCCAGCTGAATTCACTATGTAGGCTGATGTGACCATTAGGAAAATTCTGTTCAGCTCGAAAAGGACACAACCACTGCAGTACTCACAGAACATGTGGTCCAAATCTGATGTTCAAAGTTAGGCAGATGGAAACAGAGAAAAGATTATGACAGAGAAATACAGAGAGTATAAATACTATTTCACAGATCAGGGCTCAAAGGAAAGTTTTCTTTCCTTCCCCCACAATGCACATACCCTTCATTTATTCTCAGCTTCAACACCCCGCAGCATTCTGCTAAGGGCTATCACTCCCCACTACCTCAGCCCTAAAAAACATTGACCAAAGGAGATGAAGCTGTAAAAAGAAACAGCTAATTCCTTTGCTGAGAGATAAAATGCTTCATGCAAGCAACATATTATGTTGGGCTTTTAAGAAATGTAGACATTTCATGTTCTTACAAAATCAAGCTGTAAAATATGTCAGCAGAGGTGGCAGTTAATAGATATAACACAAAAAAGCATGAGAGCAAAAGAAACGGCCCACTCTACTGGTAAATACGTTCCTCTGATAACAGAAATGTAATTCACTCAAAAGACCCTAAGACAGGATGTTACGGTAAGATATGTCTCTTTGGTAAGAAATCCATATTTGTCTGATACTGTCGTTTTATCTCCGTAGAGCAGATTTAACAGAATATGTTCTTGTTTTGTTCCTAGTGTTAGAACCATATATATTAGTCTAGGGTATCTTCTTATCATGAAAAAATATATTTTTAACCACAGGGGATAAATTGTTATGCAAAGTATTTTATGTCCATTTGGTGTTTTGGGAATCATCAATTGCTTGTTTTCTCGTTCACTGTGGAGTCATGTACTGTTCAAGTGCAACCTAGACTAGTCCAGTAATGGATGTTTGTAGTCTATGTCTTTGTCCATATGCTTGCCTGTTTAGAACAATATCACAGATGTAAATAACAAAACCTGATTTTTCCTGATGCATGCAGATCCTCCCAAGTTTGATAGGATATGGCCGAATATTTCTTCCCTTGAGGTTTCTAAACCAAACCAAGGTAGGATGCTGTAAAATTCCGAGTGGTCTAAAGTTACTGAAATTGCCTTCAAGGAGTCTCACATGGTGGCAAAAGTAGTAACAATCATAATCCAACTTATTTTTCTTCTATTGCTAAGTAATGCTATCCTGTGAGAAAATAACCATAAACCAAACCTTACCTGAAAAGGGTGTCTCCCAACACTCAAATTATGCACATTACTGCCAAAAGTCTGGGAAAGTAGACACACAGATCGCAAAAACTGATATACAGAAAGCCCTAGATAATGTTGGACTTGTTTAGACAGCACAGCCTGTATTTTGAGTAAGTTTTGAGATTTTTGCATGAGAAAGATTGTCATTGTCTACATCAAACCCATTTTTAATGTCTTGTTTTCCCAAGTTGGCTGAGAAGCATTCTCAGCTTATGTGCTATCCACATTACAAGCAAGTTCTCTGCAGGATAGACTCAGTTTTCTACAATGAGTGCCACACAAAAAAATCAGACTATGGCATGATGATTAGCACTGAAAGAGACAGAATGACTTTTTAAGGTGACTAATGAAAGTAGGTTTTTTTGTTATTTGAAGTTGTATTCAGCTATACCTCACATTCCAAAAGGATTGTTCATTATAAATAATAATGTCCATTTGTTCTCCTTGTTCATTGGTCCCCAGAAAATCCCTGCAGAAATCTGACCTATGGCTAGCTTTGACTGTTCCAAAGGTGTCCTTTCTGTACTATAACACATACAGATGAATAAAATTAATGAACATGTGATCTAGAAAATAGCTACTAAACTGAACAAGATGCATTTGGAATCTGTTGAAGAATTATATTGGAAGGGCTGTAGTTAAATCCATTGTTCACAATGACCAAATCAAAACACATACACATATGTATAAAATCTACCATGTTATATGTGGGAGTTTATGTGCCCAACAAAATAGAAAATACTAATTGATCTGTGCTTTCTATAAGTATTAACAAAGTACTTTAGTTTGCTTTATTCACATATATTTTGAATTAAATAACCTTGATGACACTTAGCATTCCAATAACTTCATTTAGCCCATGTTATATTTTGCAAGCTTTTACATGTGCTCCTTAAACAAATAAAAAAAACCCCAGATTGGTCTCTGCTCCTCTGCTCTCTGTAAGGATTAGCCTACATTACTCACAGGAATTTGAAATCAAAACATTCCCAAAGAAATTATACTTAACGTATCTAAAGGATTTCATAGCTTAATTATTCTGCTTCTGATCTAAGACGTAACTCCATTGCAAAATATGTCTTGAACAGAATAATATTATTCAGTGTTTCTTCTGTAAAATTAAGAGCTTTAATAAACTTAGTTTTGGTGGTTTGTTAGGGAGCCCAAAACGCAAACACTTAGAAGCATTTCTATTCGGTTTTTGTGTTTGCAGCATATTGTTACAGTGTTTAACATTTATTGTAGAATAAATCGTTCAGTCAAGGATAGCATATGAAGAGAATAATTGCAGAAATCTGCCTATACCTAATATTATTTTATTGTGTTTTCTTTGTTGATGCTATTAGGCCAGTATAAATATACATATGAATTTATTAAAACCATTTGGTGACCACTCTGGTTATCATATAGTCATTGGCCATGAATTAGGAGAAATCATCGAATAAACTCTAACACAAAGCTGCCAAAGTGTGTAGGAATGAATTACATTCCCTTTCTTTACCTTGGCTATTACAGCTCAAATGATTCAAGAGTTGATGATAGTACATAACTAATGTTCCCTAACTTTCCTTACAAACAGTAACCATTGTTAAAGTTAATTTCTAACTTTTGTTAGAAAATTTAGAAGTTTAAGAAGTTTATTTTAATCTTTTGATTTGTTCCTATATGATACCTTTTCTAATTTACTGTTCATTTTATTACCTATCCAGTTGCTCCCAAATTAGCTATGTCAACTGTTTCTTCTGTTCAAGTTGCAAACCACAAGAGAGGTAGGAATTCTTGGATTCATACAGTGATTCCATAGTGCTCTGTGTTGTGAAAACATTGCACTGTATGAATCTGGAATACTGTGAAGTGTACCCATCAGCTTACTGGTGAGACATCTTCATTGACTACAACAGAAGCCTTAAGTGCATAAACATAAACCATACAAAGAAAATAAATGTGCTACTTAGTCACTGCTGGCATATGAAGTGACATGGCATTTGTTTTTAAAGAAATTGAATGTATCAATATGACCATTCGGATCGTCGCCTAGAAAGCAAATGTTTGCTAGAGTCTTGTTTTCCTCAGTGATATGCATAAGTTGTAAAAGAGGATACATAAGCAGATTAGTTGAGGGCAAACACCACATAAAAAGTCAATTGTCCATATCCTCAAGAAGTATCTGTAAATGCCATGGAGCGTAATTCATAGATATGTCTTTTAATGCATTGTAAGTGTGCCTTACATCTTCATTTTACTGTGACAGTGCGCAAATTCAGAGTGTAGGCATTACATTTGGAAATGATG
This sequence comes from Strigops habroptila, assembly GCF_004027225.2. Lineage (NCBI taxonomy): Eukaryota > Metazoa > Chordata > Aves > Psittaciformes > Psittacidae > Strigops > Strigops habroptila. The sequence goes on from NC_044284.2 coordinate 13,411,129, forward strand.
TTTCAGTGTTTTATCAAAATAATGGAATTATATGGGCATAATGAAGGACGCCAATATTCTCTCTGATTTACAGGCAACCTGTTTCATTTGCATATCTATCATTCACAGTCCGAATCCTGAGATCTTCTCATTGTTTTTCTTCATCAATTTATCTGTGAAGAGTATGTATGAAGATGTTTTGTCTTTCTGTAGCTATTGTGAATATCTCATTATTCATGAAATACATATTAACAAGCAATAGGGGTATTAACAAGTGTTTGAACTTAGTTTGACCCATTTGATGAGATCATGATAATGAGCCATACTGGTTTTTATGAAGCAGGTCATTTTTAAGGTTACAATGAAATCTGCTTTGTTGCCTTTTGTTACTGTATAAAGGAGGAACACAGAGTTACTGGAAAGTGAAAAAGAAAAAATACTTTAATTATTTCTGAATGCACTTTTCTTGAAATATTCTTTGTGCTTTTAATTAGAAAATGATACTGATAGCTGTCTCATGTGTTAGCTGTCTTAATTATGCTTCCCTTCCATGTGTGTTTACCATTGTTTCATGTGATGACGTTTCATGTTTTATTGGTCGCAGCTGAGGCTTCAGCTGAACCTTGTCCCCACAACACAATAGTACATTATCTCAAAGATGTAAATGAGTAGCATTGTAATGGGGAAAAAAGTATTCAATTTATAGAAACAAAACAAATGATAAACCTCTTTATGAGCCTCCTTCAATGGATAATTTTATCATGCTTTCTACAACAGGATCAAGATTGTTGCAATAGAATCATTGTGTTGGAAGTAGTTTTTAAAGGCTCATACAGACAATCCTTCTGTGAGTTGGCAAGGATTAGACAATTCCTGAATCATCCAAAGACAATTATCAGATCTAATGTGGCTATCTCATCTCCCTCTTTCCTTCACATTAAAACTATCTAGCTATCTTTAACTCTTCTCTTTTTTTTTTTTTTTTTTTTTTTACAAACCATGCGCTCCTCATTGCTATTCAGCTTTAAACTGTTTCCAGTTTATCTGTGTCTCTTCTGACATGTGGTACTCAGAACTGAAAGCAGCATTTTCTAGCACTGTAAGCTCATGTCATTTGATTGTTAATAAACCATTTGCAGCCTGATTTTGATACTTTTGCCGCATCTCTCTCAGTGATTGCATGACTTTGCCAGTACATGAAAGTGGTTGTGCTGATAGCCAGCGGCCTTAAGATATGCTTCTAACAATTCTAATTAACAGGCTACTTTGTGGTCTTGATGTGCTGCTTAAGGCAAACCACATGATAAGATAGAAGGGCCATACAGCATTCATAGGTGTTAGCTTTTCAGCTGGCACAATGCTGGATGCAATTCTAAATGCTATGTAGAGTTGGCTGGTGTATGGTGTATGGTGTATGTGCATTGACTGGTGTAAGGTAGCACCTCATGTAGCCGGTGGAGAAAATACTTCCATTCCAATTATATGAGGACCTTTGACCTAATTTTTTATATAAGCACAGAGGGATGTGAAAATGATTCACTGATAAGGCCAACAGCAGTAAGCAAAATAAGTTCATACCATTGCACTAGCAAAATGGGGTACTTGTGGGGAAAACCTTAAAATTATCAAAAAATTTATTTAATCGTTACTTGCTATGCCTTTTTTTTTTTCCTTTGCACCATTGATAATCTTTGATCAGAAGTGAGACTGGTTTTGGTTTTGAGTTAACTGGGTTTTTTCTACACCATGTACTAGTCTGATGATCAAGATTCCTAGAGATTTCCTGTATCTTAGTGTAAGTTAACTGAGAAAAAGGCTTTCTTTCACACAGCACAGTTGTTACAAATGAGCAGTACCCATAGGAATGCAACCAAGTATAAGAATTGGTCCTAGTGTGTACCTTTAATATTGATAAGCCATGTCTGAACTTTGGTAGTACTTCTGCATATGTTTATGAACATGTGTGTACATCAAACCAAGTCCTTCATAATTATTAGAAGTTTCTTCAGCCCAAATCATAGAATCATAGAATGATTTGGGTTGGAAGGGACCTTAAAGCTCTCCTAGTTCCAACCCCCTGCCATAGGCAGGGATGCCTTCAGCTAGACCAGGTTGCTCCAAGCCCCGTCCAACCTGGCCTCAAACACTGACAGGGATGGGGTAGCCACAGCTTCTGTGGGCAACCTGTTCAGTGCCTCACCACCCTCATAGTAAAGAATTTCTTCCTAATACTCAATCTAAATCTCCCTTCTTTCAGTTTAAAGCCATTCCCCCTTGTTCTATCCCTACATGCCCTTGTAAAAAGTCCCTCTCCAGATTTCTTATGAGTCCCCTTAGGCATTGGAAGATTGTTATAAGGACTCACCTGAGCCTTCTCTTCTCCAGACTGAACAACCCCAACTCTCTCAGCCTGTCTTCACAGGAGAGGTGCTCCAGCCCTCTGATCGTCCTCGTGGCCCCCTCTGCACTCACTCAAGCAGGTCCACATCCTTCTTATGCCTGGGGTCCCAGAGCTGGCTGCAGCACTTAAGGTGGGGTCTCACAAGGGTGGAGTAGAGGGGGAAAATCATCTCTCTCAACCTGCTGGCCACACTCCTTTTAATGCAGCCCAGCGTATGGTTGCCTTTCTGGGCTGCAAGCACACATTGCTGGCTCATGTTGAGCTTCTCATAAATCATAACTGGGAGCAAGGCTTGTTAGAGAGTGAATTACTTTGTGTGCAGCTTTGTTTCTTGTGCTTTTGTAATGGCTAATTATGTGCAGTAGTAATATTATTAAAGGTCATACCACAGTTTCAGAGTGGAAGTAGCACAGTCATTCGTTCACAGAAGAGTCTCGATTTCTTTCTGCTACTTTAATCACAAAAGATGATGTAGCATAGTCTGATTTAGTAGCACTTCTTTATAGTCTACATATTTTTGAAACATAAAAATGTCTAATGGTTGCAGAAGACAGGTGCTTTGTCAGACAGAGAGACCGAAAGAACCTTGCTTCTGAATCTGAGATTCAGAAGGATCAGATTGCTTGTCACTAACCAGTCTTTCTTATTTTAAAAATCAAACACATGAAAACTTGTAGCAATTTTCCCTGTGACTCCTGCTTGCCAGTGCTAGTTTCCGCTTTTAGATCTGTTGCCTTTGACCCACACAGGCAGTTCTTACTCAAGCAAGATGGATATATTAGGGGAGAAAGCCACCCACTCAGCTGCTGGCTGAGATGCTGAATCACACTGACCAGCTGCAAAAGATAACAAAACATTAACACTTTTTTCCTCTCCACCCAATTATGTCAAGTGGTACCATACTGAGACCAATACATCGAATGTTTTACTGTACTGCAGTAGTTTATAGGCATCAAAATGATCAGATTAGCATGAACCACAAAACATTGGTGTAGCAGTATAAGATTGAAAAGAACAAGAATGTATGTATGTTAACTAAGTGTAAATTGAATTAATGTTTCCTGGCAGCAGAAAGACAGATCTCAAGATTGAAACCTATGTTGCGCTAAGTATTGTAGCGTATAAGAAAAGATGCAATCTATTTACAGTTCACTATGTCAGACAATGGCCAAAGAAACATATATGCATCAAGTATGCATAACATACTCATAAACATGTACCGGTATTATTACTGCTTCATAAAAATACAACCAAGCACAAATATTGGATCTGAAGGCCTATGCCACAACCAGTGAGCTCACCAGGTACCCCAACATGATCAGCAGCATACCATAGGAAAGGCAGCAGAGGAGACTTGGCCCCTGTCATGTATGGAAACATTTTACACCCTCTGCTAACAGCTTTATCTAATTACAGGCTAGAGTTAACTTTAAGACCTTGAAGCCCTTCCAAGTCACTGCATCCAGTATTCAATTACTGCAGGAAACATACCATAATCTCTTTCACCAGTTAATAAACTACATCTCTAAAGCATCAGTGTTTTTGCTACAAATTGGAAGAGTGTTTGAGAATCTCAGTAATAGCTAGATACCATCTCCTAATTTCCAGTTGAAATTTCTCAATGGCCAGTTAACACCCATTTGTTCTTGTGCCAGTGTTGTCCATTACTGCAGATATTAACTTCGGATGGCAGAAGGCTATCTCCTTGATGTATTTATAGCCCAGTGATATCCCCTGTCTTCAGTTTCCTAGATTAAACAAACCAAATTATCCTAGTCTTCACTTTTTAAATAGACTCTCTACTTCTCTGATCATCCTAATAGCCTTTCCTGCACTCATTGTGGGCTCATAATCTCAGAGTTGAGTGATCAGACTTAGACAAGCTTTCTACACAAAGCATAGCTGTGCCTTTTATAACGATATTGATACATTTCTAATTTCTCCTTCTTTCTGCATAAAACCAAGCATTGCTTGTGAATAAATACTAAAAGGCACCAGCATTCTATGTTTAATAAAGGGTTTTTTAAAAAGCAGCTACCATGCCAACTGCATTTCAGATGGCTGCAGTAAGCATGCTTTCTATTCAGTACACATTTCAAAATTTTCGTGATCTTTTCTGGCCCAACTGTTTTTCATCTCACAATATAAAAATGGGTTAATGCTTACTTCAGAAGTACAGTAGAAGTAGCTCTTAAGTAACATCTCGCTTCCTTCATTGTCTTCTCTGTTAATCATTTTAGGAAGTGCTGGCCAAAATTGTCAAACTAGAGATTTGTTTGGTCTTGGAACAATTTGGTTCTCAAGGTGCCTACTGGTTACAGTACCCCAAGTTCAGTAGTATTTTCGAATACTCATCCTTTATGTCAGAACAAAACTTTTATTTTACTTACAGTTGCAGATTTAAGCATGATGAAGTTTGGCAGGTTTGTCCACTGTATTTGATATTTTTAATATGAGGAAGTTTTTTCCCAGGTCTTGATTTATACTTGTCTCAGGTGTCCAAAAAGACATGCATTTCTGTCATGGGAAACTGAGCCCCCAGTACCCCTGAAAGGTTTACAACTGCAAATGCTTCAGTTCCATCAGGTCTGCCAACAACAGCCAACTTTCGATCTCATACCATGGTTGCCGGGTCACGCTAACCTGCCTGAAACAAACTTCACTTCCATTGCAGATACACATCTGCTGTTGTCCATGTTACATTGATAAACATGTATGTGCCATTCATTCATACTTCTATTCATGGTTCATTTATACTAAGCATGTAATGTGCTATTACTCTGCTGCTGTATACATTTTGTATACATTTCTGTTCTTCCTTGAAAGACTGTGAATGCTTCGGGCACTCCAACCGGTGCAGTTACATCGAGCTGCTCAATACGGTCATTTGCGTGAGCTGTAAGCACAACACTAGAGGTCAGCACTGTGAGTTATGCAGGCTGGGCTACTTCAGAAATGCTTCTGCAGAGCTGGACGATGAAAATGTGTGCATAGGTCAGTCCCGGGATAATTGCGGCTTTTCTTTTGTGCATTTTCAACTACTGGCAACTGCTAGGGACCACTGCTGCTTACTTGCCAGTTGAGCCAGAATGAGCTTTTTCAATGGATAAGAACATCTGTGTAGACTTTTCACATCATTTCTGTTGCTCCTTTAGTGCCCCAAGGAGGTATTTTGAATCCGTATATGATGGTGAACCCTTCGACTAAGGGTCCTGGGAAGACTTTACCCAGAAGCCCCTGAGAAACTGTGCTGTCCTTCAGCAGGAGGGAACCATGGTGGAGTTGCACATGTGAAAACTGAAGGGTTGAGTCAAAAATATCTGTTCCCAGTTTAACTTTTGGAATTATTAGTACAGACTCTTGATTATGTGCTTGGAGACCTACAAAAGTTGCCGGCTGCATCAAGAGGACATGGGAAGTGGTGCTTATGAATCCCTTTTATTCACTTCATTAAAACATGTTGCAGCTAATTCTGCTCGCAGGCACAGGCCTGTAAATGCAGTGTTACCTCCCCTCTCCTCACAGGAGAAATTGAAATTATGTCCATGTGGTTAGGAGCAGAATTTGTCAAATCAGTTTGGCATGATGTCAACTTAGAAAAGGGATTCCTAAGTGAAAATGGTGCTTTAGACCTAACATCTGCTATAAATACCCAAAATGCAGAATTAAAAAAAATGTCAAAATGTAGTAAGAAAAGAATATTAGAAAAAGATCTCTATCACACTAGAAGAATATGCATTGTTCTCATGTCACCACAGACAGTATATAGCAAAAGTTAGGACACTTTAGGTGAAGTCTGAATATAGTCAATAAAGGAAGCCTCATACAGTGGGCTGTAGTTAACAGGCAGCACTGCTGTAATAAAAAAAGACACTGCTGTAATAACAGAGGTAGAAAATTTCATTCTGTAATGTCTCTTAAAGACACAAGAATCGGTAGAACCCTGTTATGGATTTTCATGGTGAATTTTTTTTTTTTTTGCATTTCCAGGAAGCAAAAAGAAAGAGTGTTTATAAGATATTTTCATGCCAAAATAGACTATGACTGAATAAATTATATGTTAATATTGTTTATAATCCATTGCTGAGATTCAAGCCAGAAACTATTTAGGTTGCTATTATTTCTTTCAGTCTGCAGCTTGACAGATATACATTTTGTGATAAACACACAGATCCATCCACACACTGCATTTCACGTGTCCTTCTTTTAACTTTGCTTGGCAACGCATTCAGAAAATGCATGATCTCCTTTAACGTTAATTAGTCTGAGCTAATAAGAACTTTAGTAGGCAAGTCATGATTTTGTATGGCTGTGCTGAGGAGATTAACCCAATCAATTTTCTTGGAATAAACCTGCTGTCCCTCATATTTGTTGGATATAGATGATGGACATCACTAGTATGTCATCAGGGCTGCATAATTTCAGGTGCCTAAATAGGCCAATGAACATGACACTGAATTACTCTATTTGGGATTTTTCATCAGCTCATTCAGTAAGTTGTTTTCCCATGTACACTGAAATGTTAAGACAGTAGCTGTAGCTATGTGAGACAAGGAAGTTAATAATCCAGGAATCAAAAGTAAGTGAACTTTAAATTAATTTTGAAGTGATGTATTCAGAATGTCTTAGTAAAACAACTGTGTACCTCAAAATTGCCCAGACTCTGCAGAAATAAAATGAAAAAACCTTTCATTTAACAAGAGTCTTTTTTTATTAAAAAAAAAAAAAAAAAAAAAGCTAACGTGATGTATTTGCTGACTTTCCTACCTTAATGCAAGTAGAATTTTCTTGGGCTCCCACAAGAACTGTACTATGTGAGATGACTATAGTATCAAACCCTGGTTTGTTGCATATTAGGTAATTTGCCTTAAATAAATAATATTCTTGTTGGATTAAGACAGTTTGCAGGATCATAGTGATCATACTGCATACAAAATATATGTATCCTAGCTGATTCGCCAGCTTGAGAAGACTTTTATACTACTACTAGTTAAAAGTCAATGAATTGAAGCAGATACCTAAGGACTTTTCAGAAAACAGAGGGGTTTGCTTAAAGTGCTTTCCTGGACTGGGGCTCCTAGGATTTATTCAGGCAAAATGTAGAATATTTTTACCTCTGAGAGATTTGATGGATTCACCATCCTTCTAGGTCAAGCACAAAGAGTCTTGCTCTATTGGAAATGCTCATTTCTCTTTTCTCTGAGTTTAAAAGCAGCGTTTTGAGTTTTAAGTATGAGTGAAATGTTGGCATGAATATTTTAATAAGCAGATTTCCAGTGACATATGCAAGTCTTATTCCCATACAAAAGTCATTTTTTCCAGACTAATTCTTTCCTCTTCAGCCATGTATGTAGAAAAGTAAAAAATGTTTGAATAAGCTAATTTAATAGCAGCTAACAGGGCTTTGGCTCTGATTTATCAAAACTACTTACATAGTTTTCATAAATATATGTGGTAAGTACATGGATAACAAATCTGTGAATCATAGCTGATGCTAACTAAATGGGGAAAAAGTAAAATGTTTCATTTTTTAAACTGACAAGTTACAAAGAATTTAAATACTGAGAAGGTTTTTACCAGTGAACCAAATGCAACACATTATACAGTGGGCTTAAATCTAATTTCATTATGCCCTTAATTTCTTTAGAAGCAAAACAAATTGTATTTGCTAAAATGAAATATCAAAAATTTGTGGTTTTGCCAGTTAATTGCAAAATTACCTCATATGGGCAACTCCAGTTTCTAAATAAATCAAGGTATTTTAACATTAAAAATCATTCACTTGACATGCTTATAGTGAAAAAGAATTTAACAACTCAAGCTTTTTATTTCTACAAGGTCTTGATAAAGTCCTCTAATAACACCTATTTCAGTGAATACTCACACTGGCAAGCATGGATAGCATGGAAACCACCAAGTAGACCCAGAGTAATAAAATATTTCTTTTGCCTTACAACATAAATACTGAAATAGTAATTATCATGACAACTACAAGAAAGCCAGCCTTGCAGTCGTTTAGGCTTAAGCTTCAATTAACACCTGTGAGACCTTTAGAAACCCTAAGGATATATGGTTAAGTGAACCCTGAGGGTTTTCCTGTAGCCACTGTCAACCCAGACTGATAAGCAGCAAGCCTGCAAACTTCAGCCCATTTTCCCAGCCTGCTTTTTTGACTTATTTTCATTGTGTTTTGTTGGCAACATCACATTAATATTGTGAATCTCAGTTAACAGATGACTACTACTGTCATCTTCCCATATTTCAAACCTTCAATCATTAAATGGAGGTTAGGAAGAAAATTCCTTCCCAATTCAGGGCTTTTTTCCCCCACCCTGGAAACTGGTGTGTGGTCTGCTTATCTGGGAATGTTAATTTAATGTTACTGAATGCCCTCTTGCTGTAAGGGCATTGGAGATACTCACTGCCTCCCTGTGGCACACTGGAATTTTGGCTTTTGAGCTTTTTAATATCTTAAGTATTGGACAACGAGCTTGGATGTTCAGTGGACCCCTGTAGGTTATATATCTGTGCTATCAATTGTGTATTGGGCAAGGTGGAGGATAGATTCAGTTGCTAAAGGTTACTGGGTCTGTTTGGTGTTCTGATTTGATCTACTACTTTTATAAAAAGGCCTAGCTTAAAGTTTTGTTTCCACTAGCTACTTTCCCTTAAACAGCACAATATGGGCCTGGTACTGTTTATGTATTTAGATGATAGAGTTCAGTAGGGAAGCTTTGACTGGTTCAGGATCAGGTTTTGTTCTCTGAAAAATATACCATTATGTATCTGTAATATTCAGATCATAGGCCATACATTTCTTTCACACTTTTTTAAATCACTGTAACTCCATTACGTCCAACTAAGCTATTTTTAATATACAAAAATTGGGCCCTCTTTTTAATAAAATTCCAAGCTTTTTGTCTTTTGAGGTTTTCTATAAACATTCTTGAAGCAAATTTTACTTCCCGCATTCAATATGTATCTCAGTTCTGTGCCTGTTTACATAAACACTTCATACATCTGATTCACATCAGAAATGCCAGCTTTTCAAATGGCACTCACTGTGCCATAATTCTGCTCAGTCTTGCACAGTATTTTTGGCATGTCAGTTTTCAACTTCATTAATGAATGATGCTAGCTAATTGACTCTATTATTATTGTGGAACTCTGTTTGCCAAAGGTAACTATTCTTCTTCAGCATACGAAATGTTCAAAGTGCCATCTGTAATTTATAGTTAATGAACACTAAGACAACAGATGACAAATGTATTCCTGGTAATTTTTTTCCTGTTGCAGTTTTTCCATTGGATTTTTTTTTTTTTTTTATATATTTTTTACTTCCCAATTAAATTCCATTTTGTTATTTACAATACCGCTCAGGTTTAACCTAATGCTGGGGAACAACTGCCAAAGGCAGTCATCAAAGTAGCACTGATTCACAGACATACAAAGCCAGACTCCCAGCAGGTTGCCCAGATTCAGGAATCGACTTGTATATCTTTTGCTTTCACCAGCAGCAGAGATCAGATACTGCCAAAATGTGTCTGTGGTCTCAGTTGACAGTGGAGTTACTCTGGGTCTACATAGGTCTACATACAAATAAGATTCAGCCCTTCATTAAAAATATATATATATATTAAAAAAAATAAACTGAAGAACAGGAGTGTCAAAAATTAGCTCTGTCTGCTACAATCTTCTTGTCTTTGTTCAGCTAGCCAAAAGCTGAACAGGGATATTGTAATCACATTAAAGAAAAGGGCTGTGAATGAACAACACAGTAAGTGTTGTGGGAGGAAATGGGTTACCCTAGTCATTCTTTAATTAGTTGAACACACATAGAAAATATACAGCAGGCAATGAGTCTCACTGCATTTTCCATCTGCCCACTGGGAAGTGAGAGAAATGAAAATGGCAGTGTAAAGCCAGTTCTGATAAGTTTTGCATTACAGTGGTGCTCACATCAAGCTTTTCATTGTGGAATACGGAAAAGGTTTATTAATGTCACTGATAAATACAGTCTCACCAATTTAATGGCAAATATCCACACAAATTGTACTGCTTAAAACTATAAAGGAAGACTATCTTGGAAATTAAAAAGACTATCTTGGAAATTAGTAAAGTGCGTTTATATAGCCCTGTAAAGACATTCAGCACTTTTGAAAATATTGAATAATACAGATAAGCCTATTTTAATAATGGGAAACATTTCACCCTAATGGCGCATTGATATATCCATACTATACAAAGCTATTCTAATCTTCATTAAATTGTTGAAAATATTCTTACCAAAAGAGAATCTGTTACATTCACTTATCCTCAAAGTCTGTGGTATCTTCTGCCTTTATATCTTTTCTGTTTACTTTTTCTCTTTACATCATAAAAGGTCTCTTCCTGAAATGACATATGGAAGCAAATAAATGGGCGTATAATAGATATATTCACTACTCTAGATATCCTTAATAGACAGTCTTCCTTTACCTTTAGCACTGGAAATGCACCCTTTATTGGTATTGAATGAATTATCACCATATGTAGACCTGAATCCAGTGTGTATGTGTTGTCTTGTTTCTGCAGACTGTTATTGTAATCCTTTTGGTTCAGTCCATGATCGCTGTAATGACAGAGGATTTTGTGAGTGTAAGGAGGGAACATCAGGGCCTAAATGTGATAAATGTCTGCCGGGATATATCTGGCACAGCTTGGGCTGTCAACGTAAGTAACTCTTGAGAGTCGCCCCTCTTCTGCAGCTTTGCTGCCTCTGTGTCTCTATGTTATCACGTGCAGCTACTTAAGAGCAGAAAATGAGCAAAACACTCTACGAGCTGTAAGAATGCCATAGTGTCTGAACCTTTTCGGAGACTCCCCGATGAGGACATTAAATTGACTGCGCTGTCCCATTTATTTCAACATGCCTTCAGTGTCCTCTCTTTCTCTTGCTAACGCCTGGAGGAGCTCTCACTGAAATATATAAATATGCTTGTCTTGCCAACTGTGAAATAAGCTTTGTATACTAAAACATCAGTATATTAACCCCAAATTTAAAATTTTTACTAAAAGAAAAAAGGTGATTTCTCTGCATGTTCACTTTTTCTGTAGTGAAACTTCAACTTCTTGAGTAATTTAACTATGCTTTCATACTTTAAAACTCTGTCCCTGGACAATAAAATTGCAAAACACTGGCTCATTACCTGTTATAATTAGTGAAAACTAGACAAAAGCTAAAGGTAAAAAAAAATTGAGGTATACTTAACATCCTTAAAAATAAGAGCTGAAATTTTGTGTAAATATTGCTACAGCAGATGTTGATTCAAAGCTTAGTTGTATATTTAGCTTCTTTTCTGGTTAACAGGTCTTGTAAACAAGTGAGTGGAAACACCACATTGGTATATATAGGATTAGACATTTATTGTAAATTTCTTTTGTAGTAAATTCTTTAGATTTATGCTTTATAACTGTTTTGATCAACTACCTCCAGAAACTCTGGAGAGTCCTGTCATGTTTTTCTTTCACCTTTTCTCCTTGTCTCTCTGCATTCTTACATACACATTAAAGAGAGAGTTCTACAAGAGCTTGTGTTTGATTTTTAGGACTGAGAAACACAAGAGAGTGATTATTGACACTGATCAGCCAGATATTTTAAAATTGTCCATATAGCCACACAAATGCTCTAAATGTTCAGAAAAAATGCCAACCTTATATCATAAATGTTAAAACAAACAATAAAGCTTGACATTACTGCTGGCTGTCCAAGGCATGATACCTCTGAAGTAGAAAATTTGGGCTTTGATAATTCAGCAAACGTATGTGGAAAGAAAAACAATAAAGAATTTCAGGAAAGATTGTGATAATTAGCCAATTAGCATTAAAGATAGTGTATGAAGAGAAAGGAAGTTTGCATGGGCAATGCAGTTAAATGTTACCAGAGAAAATTGGACTTCCTCAGCTTCTGTCTGAAAGCTCCTGTTTGTATTTAGCAGGTTATTTAAACCATATTTTTCACGTGTGGTTGTTAACTGTATTCTCATTTTCTGGATGACTGCGCTTGAGTTTTGAGTCACAAAATTATTGAGCACTTACAGTTGCAGCAGAAAACAAGCATAGTGTTTCAAATTGTTAATATTTCAAAAAATCAGATCCTAGGTATCTCAGAAACAAGGCACTCAGAAATCATAAGATCTCTCTCTGCCTTGCACCCCTTACACAAAAGGAGGTTGTCACCACCTCTGTACCTTACCCTGGGTGCCGGCAAAATAAGCATTAGAATTTGTGAAGCATTGAGATATTGGTTATAGTGACAGGAACCACAAGAAAAAAAAGTAGAAAAGGAAATCAATGTGATTCTCTGCAGTGGAATTTGATAAAGTACAGTAAACACCACATCTGCACAGTGGGTCTAAAAAAGATATTAAGTAGGTGAAATATTGAACAGGTCTGGAGGTCTGTGGAACAAATTTTACAGTCATATAATTAATATAATAATCTATATACTAGCTTGTCAGTCCAGTTGCTTATTAATTGCAGTATTTGCTATCTTTTCAGGTTTGGACATTAAAACCCAAATAATGTTCCTTTAATGAGGATTTTTTTTTTGAGCCAAACATATCATTAGGCTGATTTTAGCTGAATCAATGTATTTGTGAAAGCTTTAGACGGTTTCTGGAAATGCAAGCTAGTGCCTTTATATTTGCTGACAAAACTAATGAAGTTTCCTTCACCGTTGTAATTGTCTGAACAAATCTCAGTCTGATTGTGTAAATGTTAGATATTCTCCAAGTTCCACTATAAGAGTGGTGAGACACTGGCACAGGTTGCCCAGAGAAGCTGTGGCTGCCCCATCCCTGGCAGTGTTCAAGGCCAGGTTGGATGGGGCTTAGAGCAACCTGGTCTAGTGGAAGATGTCCCTGCAAATGGCAGGAGGGGTGGAACAGGATGATCTCTAAGGTCCCTTCCAACCCAAATCACTCTAGGATTCTATGATCAAATTATCTGATCAAATTGAGAAGAAAAACAACTAGATGCGGTTGTCAGTTTTATGGAACAGATATCAAATTGCCATGTTTTACCATGCACACACTGATTTAAATCTCACTTCAAGTCTTTTCATGGAAGAACAGAATTCCAATTCATTTAATTTTGTAGTGTGGCATTTTAGCTTTGTTTGTTATTTTCCCATTGAAATCTAAACAAATGACTGGGCAAGCAAGCAAACCCCAATATAGAAGAAAAATGAGAACTCATTCTGCTGCCTTAACAAAGCTCAAAAAGATTATTTGTCTGGACATGTAGCATGTGGGTTTGATCTGTTTTGCTGTGCTTGTGCTATGCAGAAATGTATGCACAGACGGATGCAAACACATACTCAACAGACCAGTATGTGTTTGTTTACCTTTTGTTATACATAGCCTATTAGCATTATTAAGAAAATCTAGTCTTATGGTTCTTTGTTGCTAAAAATCATTGACCTAGGGCAACCAGAAGTTTGGCCTATAAATAAAGCTGTACCATAGCTAGTTTACTTAATTGTACGAGTTTATTAGTACAGGGAGTGACTTAGTTTTGTATTTGAGTAATCCTATTTGAGAAAGACCAGTGCTCAAATCCCATTGTGTTTTCTAAGGATTACAATCTATCATTTGAGAAATTACTGCTCGGAATCTACCTTGTTCCACACATGGGCAAAAGACACAGAAGCTATTATCCTCAGAAGCATTCATTTAGGTACCACACTCTTACTGATTTCATCTAAAACCTCTGAGGATCTAGGCAGAGCACTCAACGCTTGGTGTCTCTGTGCATACAGAGGTCAGATGCAATTTTAGACTTTGCCTCCCAGATAAAAAGCACTGTGATAACAGCTGTTATCTTATTGAATTCAGGGTTTATGCTGTGTAGACATAGCAGTCAGCAGGGTCTGGTTGATACAGGAACGTTTGCTGCCCTCAGAAAAAGAGGCACAATAGATGTGATTGTGCCTTGTGCCACTTCTAAGCCCTCCCCCAGAACCATTCATGCCGCAGGCGTGCATGTGAGGAAGCTGCTGGGCTTTAGCTGTCTGCCTACCTCCCGGACACTGACAATGGTTTTCTCACCAGCATGCATACATAGGTCAAAGCACAAGGAATGAACGAAGAACAGAACAGTCTGTTCCTAAAACCTTTTTAGAATTCCAGAAACATGAGAAAATACATAGCTATATGTTCCATTTTTCTATTTTATAAAGAGAAAAAAATATAATTTATAAATTATTTCTGTTAAAAATGAACATAAAAACAGAAGAAAAAACTCCAAGCCTGGCAAGAAATTTAACCAGCAACTATAGCTGGTTTGGGTCAGTCTTAAGCTGAACATAGTGCTTTGCGATAACAGGAACCTGTAAAAAAGGGTAGCAACATTTACACACAGAAGAACTGCCAGAGTTTTTAAAAACAGGATGAAGGCAAGATATTAAGCAGGAACATTAATTTGATTTTCTAAGTGTACTGCTCATAGCCTTGCATCTTTTTCATTTCTTGGCCATGACATTTCAGGTGACTAAATTCTTTCACATACATTCAGGAGCATTTAAAAATAACACCTTTTAATTTCACACACGCAAGAATCAATTCCAAAACCAGCTGCAAATTTATCCAGTCAGGCAAAGAAAAAGTGACTCTTTTGCCAAGCTCTGTTTATGAGCACAGCTCGAAATTTCATTAGACATGATCACCTCACAGAAGGAAGGGTGAGGGAAGGTCCAGTGATTAATATTATTCACTATCTCCCTTATTGTCAATATATTATTCACTATCTCCCATATTGTCAATAAGCAAATAAAGACATTGAAGCTGCAGCCCCACAAAAGCCTATACCGAGTACAAGACTTCCCAATGATAGCTTGAACCCAAATTAAATTCAGTATGTTATTTGTTGTGAATCACTGTTTTAAATAATCTTTGTTCAATGGTGTAAATATTAAACAATTAGCAAATCAGTTTTCAGCCAGATGCCTTAGGTCAAGCTCTGAATAATTTACTTTTTTTTTTTACCCTTTTTCGTTCATTTTAAATAGATTTTATTAAAGCAGGCAAAGAACTACTCTCTTATCTTCAATGTTTAAGCTGCATTCAGTACTGGTATCTGTCTTCCAGACTGAACTTGTATTATTCTGCAACCTGTTAGGTAATTCATATTCTGTCACAGTGTACATTCAACTTCTTATATGATTATTTAAATATAAGCTTTTTTTGTGTGCATTTTATTATCTGTTACAAATGTTATAAGCTGAAGCATTTGATCAAAATCATCATGCAGATTGAATTGCAAAGAAAATCAAACCTGAAATTGTAACTCTGAAACTTATATTAACATTTGCCTTTGGAAGTTTGTGTTTACAGTATAGCAAGAAAAGACATGTTGCCATCCATTTCTAAAATAAATAAATAAATCTTTCGGGGGGGCGGGAGAAAAGTAGATATTAATATTTAAATATTAAATATTGAAATAATTTTTCATATTTATTTAAATATTAAATACAAGCCCCCCACTGAAGGTTAGTGATCTTTAATGCATGTTTGTACACAGATGTATCCTGCAAGTCCTCAATACCTACACACTGAAGTTGTGCCCTGCCTTCCAGTTCACTTTGGCAACCGCCTGTGTGGGGAGCCATAGGCAATCCGTTTATGGCAGTTTATATTATTCAGATCTTTCTACCAGTAACAGTTTTAATGCTGTTAGCTGGTCAGGATACAGTGTGATTTCCCCTCTGCACAGGTGCTGTATGTACTTTCAGTTCTGGTGTGGTTTGGTATCAGGACTGGTGCTGGTAAGTGCACTGCCGTGCTTGGAGCTGAAGGAAGTAAAATGTAGAAAGAATTTACTGAAAAGGATAAAGTTCTGATGAAGCTGAACATTGCTGTCCACAAGGAACAATCTATCTCTGGTCTTCATACATGAAATACTACTTTCATAGTACCTATTTCACATGATTGTTATACAGAATAAAGAAATTGTGTGTGTATAGGGGTTTGAATGGAAGAGGAACAGACTCTGCTTCAAATGGCTCCAAATTTAAATCCAAAATAATTGTCCTTAAATTAATCCAGAATCCCACTGCTGCAACTCAAGGCAAAGCATGGCTTGCAGATGTAAGACAAGCAAGGCAAGATTACAAACAAAATTACAGTGTTATGGGGCATGATTCTCAGACAATGTAAAAGACTGATTGCACTTACCTCAGGAGAAGCATGCTAATGACTTACATGTGTAATGTCATATTGATATCCTGTGAGTTTTAAACCTGACAAAAGACAACATGAATGTGCATATTAACAAATTCCTTACAAAATACGTGACCCACAGAATAACCATACAGATACAGGGATACCTAGAAAATTGTTCAACAAAGTATGCATCTGATGGAATGGTATTATTTTTCATAGTATAAAAATTACGTTATATAGTGGAGATACTGGAGAAAAGAAGAAAAAGAAGGTTGATAACTGTCTGGGGAGAGATTTTAGTCAGAATAAGCATGTCAGAACACAATTTTTGTTAAATACGGTATTTAAATGAAGCATCTTTCCTGTATGAAGAGCACAGAGAAGACGAAAACATAGGATGCTTTCTCTGCATAGTTATTACAGATTTACATAGTTGCTGTAGTATGCTGGGCTGGGGATCACGTCTCAAGCTGTTTTAGTACTAGTGCCTACAAAGTGTGTGGAATATTGGGGAAATGGAAGAACCTGCAGAAGAAATAGACTAGAGAGGTGTTGGTGAGAGCTCAAGGACATGCTCACAGCATCTCTGTGCTGGAAGGCTTCTATGAACAGGACGGAGATGGTGAATCAGGTAATACTTGGGGAGGGGGGAAGCCAAACAAAATAACAGATTATAAAACAACCAGAGAATAAGGCAAAGAAAATGGGGCTAGTTAGCACAGTTAACATCTTATTAAGAAGCACCAGGATCTTAACAGAGAGTTGCAGTTCTTCAAGAGATTTACTCTGATAACCTGATGATCAGATTTGCTTTCTCCAAAGTGAAAAGAAATGGTTCAGTAGCAACATTTATACACCTGACCTTTAATGGAAGAATTTTTCCCCAGCAAGGTGAAGGATTGGACTGGAGCAAAGAGGTTGCTCTGCTCTTGATCTTGCCCGGGTGTCAGCTTCAAAGCTGCTATTCCACGGCTGTCTAAACTGCCCTAATTGTAAGCTGTGCAATCCCTCTTCTCTCAATTCCCAGCTATTTAGTCCCACACCCCTAGCAATATCTCAGGCACTTGTTTGACCTTTCATTGAACCATTTCAGATATAACTCAGCAGGATGCTAACAACAAAAAAAAATTAGTTTTCTGCTGTGTTAGTTCTGTGATATGAATCAGCAATGGGTTGAGCAAACAGGAGCATCTTGGGAGAGCGTAACCCACTCAGCTGGGGAGTAGTGTAACCCTGGCAGCCAGTGGTTAGGCTAGACTAGGCTGCCATACAGCTGTAGCACATCTGTGGGATCAGTATTCTCCTCTTTCCATTGATCATTCACTTTTTAGTCTAGCAAGTTGCTGGTATTGAGTACCAGACAAAGCCACATAATTTCAGATGTATGAGCAAGTGGATAATTAGGGAAACTTCCTAAGAACTTTTTTCCAGGGGGCAGGGGGGGAAAGAGTTCTAAACTCTCCCAAAAATAGTTACAAACACCACTAACCTACAGAAAAACAATCATCTCTCTAAGATCCTCTTGTACTGAAGCAGAATCAAAAATTCTACGGACAGCAAAATGAGAATTCTGCATGCAGAGTCAAAATGAACAGTGGTGATGGATGTGAACAGAGTGCATTTCAAAACACCCCAATTTAAAATGACTGAATGCAATTTCTAGGGTCTTCAGCATTTTTGGTGCTGTATCACAAGAGCGTTCTGATCAACTAAATATAAGGGAATTAATGAAAAGTTAAACAAGTAACATTTTTTTTCTTTAGTCAGATGATTTAAAAATGGTTAATATTTGATAGCACAATGATAAATATTTTAATATAGTATATTGCAGTCAGTTAGGAATAGATCAAAAAGATACAAGTTCCACTAGATAAACTTTTATTAGGTACATGAAATAGAACATAAACCTTGATAGCAATTACCATTTAATCTATAGATGTTTGGAAACGTATTGAAAGAGAAACTCAGTTGTTATAAATTAATAATTTGAACAATGATGAGCAGGATGACTTTTCCTCTGGAAAGTCTGTCGTGCTCTCCTTTTAAGCCTGCTCAGTGGACATAACTTCTATGAAATTTACCTGCTTACTGCCTTTTTATGAGGACAGAAATAAAGAGATCAGTAGCACCACAGACACACCCAGATGGTTTTATGAAGGGATCATTATGAAAGGATCATTGACAAGTAAGTAAAATAATCTCTATCCTACTTAACTGGAGATGAGACTACTGACCTGAGGCAATTAAAGATAGTCAACACTTCCTATCTTGACACTAGTGCAGCTAATGGCATTGCTGACACCAGCACATGCTGATTATTAAAACTTCAGTAGTTATTAACTTCCTTTACACATATGCAAATACAACTCTCCCAAGAGATATGATACCTGAAGTTTAGTTTAGAAGGAGCTGATAGGTTTTAACTTGCAAGGTGCTGACTACCTCCCCTAGCAGAAGCTAAGCTTTGCCAGTGTTATTTAAGGTAAAAAGAATTCCCTTTTAATATTATGTGTTAATAAATGGATGCCATGGAAGTAGGTATGCCAAGATTCAGCATACCTGTAAATTTAGATTACAAAAGACTAGCTTCCACTTTTAGTGGATTTCAGAGTTATTCTAGGTAAAGGCACATCTGAAGTAAAGGTGTGTTTCTGCCCTGAATTTGAACATGCTGAAAGGATGTACTCCCTAAGTAATCATCATTTCTGACTTCAAGTTTGTATTTCTACACAGATGAGTATTGTAATAGCTAACAGCTAATGAACTTAAAGTTTTTAATTACACACTACTACTATTTGAGGTACTTTCCAAAAGATTTTAGATGTCTTTACTCATTGACAGTACTTGTTATGAGTAATAGTAATATGTCAGACTGAAGGTTGTAAAGACATTCAGTTGAAGTAAAGGAATTATTATTTAGCATCACTAAGTTGAGTACTTCAGCAATGAATTTCTGAAAAAAACCAAGACATTTCAAGATCTCAGCTCTTAACTAAAACACTTACCAGAAGCGCCTTTTTACATTTCCCAATTCCCACTTCACCCTATTGTTTTCCGACCGTCTTACCTAGCCTGTTTTAGAGCTGGTCTTCAAAGTGTATCACTCCTCTGAGTCATGTATTTATCTTCATGACTGCATGCTTATAGGCAGTAGAACATCTTACAGTGGAATCTTAGAAAGCCTGTACTGAGTTAGGCTGGGGATCAATTTACCCCAGTGTCCTCTGTTTCACAGTAGTGGGCTTGAGTGGTATTTTATTCAGCATAAGCATTCAAACACTAGAAAGCCACAGCTTACAGATATTCTTAGCTAAAGAGTTCATCAGTATCATCATATTTAGTTGGTCTCAATGAGCTTTTCATGCATTGATTTGCCTAATCACTTCTTGAGACGTTTATACTTTTGTTTTCCAAATGTCCCAAGCTTAAGTTCACAATTATGATGATGATGATAATAATAATAATAATAATAATGATGTCATCTTTGTTTTAATGGGATGACTGACAATTTCATTCGGTACTTCCTAGTTCCTAGTTGAGAGAAAGTGGTTATAAGAATAAATGAATAATCATTTCCAATTTGCCTTTTCCATAAGATTTGTGATTTTATCATGTCTATTTTATTTTCCTTCAGTCTATCTTCTCTTTTATGCTGAAGAAGCCTAATCAGTTTAATCTTTCCTTTTACGAGAACTGCTTATGTCTATGATTTCTCTCTACTCTTCTTGGTAGTACATTTTCAATACACAGGACTTGATGCAGTGTTCAAGAGATGGGCACATCATGAAGTCATTTGGTGGCATTATGGTGTTTTCCCTTTTTTTTTTTCTCCTGTTCTAAAAAAAAAATCTATTTGCTTTTCTGACTGATAAAGAGCATTAAGACAATATTTTCAAAAAATACCTTGAACTACTCTTAAGGTCCCTTTCCTAAATGGTAAAAGCCAAGTACTTAAAGAGGTGCGTTACTCCTGAACACCGAATTTCATCTACCATTTACCGTGCTGTCACCCAGCACCCTAGAAATTCTTCTGAAGGTCTTTACATCCACAATAATTTTGTAACATGAACAAACTTTATTACACTGCTGTTCACTCACTTCTCTAGCATAATTCTGCACGTGTAAGTCCTGACACAGTTCTTACAGGACTGAGTAGTAGTCTTTGATATTTATTCTTACCCTGTTTCCTATCATTGAATCCATGATTATTCCATGGGGGGTGAGGGGTGGAGAACTACCAAAAAACCTCTCTTATTGGTTTCTTTGATAAACCCTGCTGAGGGATCTTGTGAAATACTTTCTGGAGGTTCAGACACAGTAAGTTCTGTGCTTATCATGCTCATTAATCTATCTGCTAATTCTATTCTTCGTTACAATTTCCATGAACTTGCTTGCTGCAGAAGTTTTACTTGCTAGTCTTTAGTTCCTCTCAATCTCCTTGGAGCTCTTGATAAAAATCCCATCTGTCAGAGTCTCTCCTTGTAGTTAATCAAGCCTGTCTTGGCAATTAAATTAGTAAAATCACAGGTAACAAGAATCGGTTTCTGTATTTTATCAAAATTCTTGGATCAATTTATTTGTTTCTGGTGATCTGATGCAACTATGTTCCATCTTTTTAAGACTGCTTTGTATAAACTTTGAGACACACCTACTGAGCATGCCCCCATCAACACAGAGTTGCCTGGTAACCTCCTAAAGCTTTTCCATAGGTAATACTTGGTAAATTTTTCCCTCCCTTCTCTACCTTACACACCATTCATTTGCCCTAAAGACTTCCTAGAAAGTTTCTGCTTCTGATGTGTTTAGATGACAAAAAAAACAGAAAATAACTAGTTTTTATGCCTTCAGTACAGTATCAATCATTTTTGGTCTTCCTGGTACTTTAGCATGTTCTTGTAGCTAAACTCTTGGAACTCTGTACTTTTTTCCTTTTTCCTTCATTTTGTCATAATTTCAACATTAGTTTTCAACATACTTATTATTTTTAAATATATTTCTTTATAAAGTTTTCTTTTGCTCTGCTAACAATTCAATTTTTATAAAAGTCCTTTTAAATAGTGGTCCTTGGTTTTTTTGATACTCACTTTACTCTGCATCTCTCATATGACCAGCTCAACAAATCGTCTGCAAGTGTTCTGCCCCTTTAGCTTCTCCTTGCATTTCTTTCTGGTAAGTGCTTACATGATCATCATCTCTTCTCCTAGATCCGTACCCCTGAGGCATGTACTAACCCTTCCAGTAACTTCAAATTCATCTTAAAGTCAAGCATGCAAGTAAATATTTCTACAAGGAACATGGCTATGACAAAATCAGGAACAAAAGCTTGATCTTATGTCATCCAGCTTTTTCTCAGATCTTTGACTACTACCCTTTGCAGCACAAATTTTAGTCAAGCTATTCATACGAGTAACAGCTATGAAAGTGAATGCAGCTTTACGGGATTCAGCCAGTATATATTTAGAGCAGACTGATAGCCCATACAAAAGCACCAGGATATTCTGTAAAATACTAACGGTTCTGTTATTTCAATTTCTTTCATCCCTGCACAATTTTAAGAAATTATTTTGTTGATTACGAACTACTGTTCTTTCACATTGAACTACAGTCAATGACAAAATCATTAGAAGAGACTTTTAATGGAATCCAAGTCAAGCCCATTATAATTATCTTGGCTTCTAAAGAGAATAATTAAATTGTTAATAAAACTTTTACCTATAATCATCAGGTAAGAAGAGAAAGATGTGACAGTGCTGGAAGTTTAAAGATTTTTAAAGAGAAGGGGAAAGAGAGTGATTGTAATTTAATTGTTGGTGATTAATGTCTATAGAAGATTACTTATAACTGAAATCAACTTGAAATAATTATATTAAAGAGACTGTGTTCATTAACATCACTGATTTCAATGTACAGCTGGGATCTACAATGCTTAAGGCATTATGCCCAAAACTATTTTGTGTTTTCATAACTACAGCTTGGGCAAGTACTTCTTTATATGGTATTTTGTTTCTTTCCAATAACGATATCTTTTTGTCCAATAGAAGTGAAAAACCATGTCATAACTATTACACTTGATGCCACTGGCTGAATCTAGAGACAATGTTCTAATTTATACTTCTGTTTGCAGATCAATTTACCTACTTCATTTTCTTTTTAGAAAATGGAGGTTTTCTAAAACCTTCTAAAACCTTTTTTTTCTAAAAAGAAAAAAGGTTTTTCTTTTTAGAAAATGAAGTAACTTTAGTAATCTTTCACACTTTTCAGACATTTATGAAACCCTGTGTATTCTTTAGATGTATATAGAACAAAGTGTAATAAAATCTGGCTGTGGATAAACCAAAATATTGCTCCAGCTTATGGAGCCAGTGGCCAAGCCATATATTGAGTATCTGAACAACCAAAGACACCTTTACCTTTCTCTGACACCTAAGTGCTACCTTCTCTTCTTACTCTATTTCTTGCTTAATTTTTAAGGCTTTTCTAATGGACCCAAGAATCTGTTCTTGTACTTCAAAACTGCTAATTTATAAGGAACTCAGCCATAATCTCTTTGGAGGAGAAATTCTCCTGGAATAATTATGTAGGCTAGCCTTAAGAAATAGCACCAAGCAGCTATAGGTCAGAGATACACAAGTGCTATAATCAAAAGAACTAGCAGCTTTGTTGCCCACATACACTAACCAGTCCCTATATACACTGACAGGTGCAGAAGGAACAAACACCTCCAGTACCCTCAGTATAGAAAGAGCTGTCCACAGGAGACAATTCAGCAGGGTGTTCTGTTAATGAGATGCTGCATCACTAAGCTCTAAATGTTACACATGCTTTAAATGGGAAATGAACTTCCTTTTTAAGCCAGAAGATACTCGAAATAGGACTCTTACTTTGAAGAGTTTAGAATTTCATTTCCAAGGAGAGTAAAGAGAGTTTCACCACACGTAGCTCTAAAGAAAGAGCTGAAGCTGCATTTTGATAGTCAGGCAATAAGCACTGACTAGCGTCCAAGGAGAACAAGTTACTCTCATGAGGTTCAAAAACCTGGCTTCCTTCCTACTGGTTTCAAGAACAGGACAATCTGACAATGAGATTTAAACTGAGGCTGTTAGTGCAAGGAAATTCATACTGAAAGCGAAACGCAGCATCCTTAAATCAACCCCATTATGTTGACATTATGCAGGAAAGCGCAGCTCTCTGCAAGGAGGCTTCAGTTCTCAAAAAAGCATCCTATTCTGCATATATTTACAGACAGATTACAATAGTGTATTACAAATTGAGCCAGATGTTTTGAATAGCCTCAAATTACATATGCACACATACCATTTGGTACACAACTGGGGAGAAACATGAAAGGCTGCATGTACACAGCATAACTTCTGCAAAGGTTTGAAAATTTGGGTCAAGATTACACCACATATCAAAATAAAGCCATATACTGCTATAATTTTTCTGCAGCAACCTGAGAGTCTTGCTAGTTCATGCAAAACCATTACCCATTTAAAACACAATGAGAAGATGCTTAGAGAAGTGTACTCCAGTTATATCTTCTCTCTTATTCAGTGGCAACATGACAACTTAGTGATGACGCTGCAGCCCACGCTGCTCTACAGCATTAGAAGACCTTGACTGTTTTGCAAATACAAAACAGTGAGCCAGCTAAGATGTGTTGAGCACCTCCTCACCTCCTCCCACTCATCCTGGCTTTGGCCCAAACCCCTCTGTTCCAGTTCCAACCACTTCCCTTTAGCACTCATCGTTCTCTTTTAGCTTAACAGCTACTTATTCTGTAGCTTTCTTATAGTCTTCAGAAAACCATCGTCCCACTCAGATCTGCCATGTTATCACTTTAAAAATGCTGTCTCACACAGGCAACATAAAACCTTTCATTTCACACTCCTCTCATGCTCTCACTTCACTGGGCCCATGTTTCAAACCTGAGCAGGAGCCATGCCCTAGTCACTGCTGCCAAAGATGGCATGTCTGTGTGGAGGTTGGCTTTAAACGCTGCCTAGCCATGCTTGCCGTGTGACTTTATTAAGCAGGAGAAGGCTTGGTGCTTGGCCTCAGTGTTTGACCCCTCTCAAGAGTCCAGGCATAGACCAGTCCTACAAAAAGTCAACCTACCTGGAATTACAGCCTTTTTTCATCCTCCAGTATCATGTGCACCCATCAGCTGGCACTCTACACAGGCACGCGGCAAACACCAGCTCCCACCATAGGAGAAATGTAAAAGAACACAAACAGTTCTGGAGGAGTTGTAATCAGAGGAGTAAGATTTCCATTGCCGTCGTTACCAAGGCCGCTGAAAGGGAAGGACCAGCATGTTATTGGATTTGTGGGGGTTCGGGTTATGTAAGGCAGGGATAAGTATGGGGAGTGGCTGGGGACAGAAGAACGAACTGGACCTGAGGAGATAAACTTGTCAGGAAGAACAGCTTCGTCATCCAAATTCTGTTTAGCAGAAATCCGTTTCCATTTTCTCAGAGAGTTCTACTAAGAAATGGACGTTATGTTTTTAAATATAGACAGATATCATGTTTTAAAAGAATATACAACATTCTAGAAGTACATTTTAATAAAAATTGAGCATTTCTTGTGTGATTCTTCTCTAAACTGAAGGTGAGTATATGAGTTTGTAACACTATTACATACACTGCTTCTCAGGAATATGAGAAAATTACCAAGGTCTTGGCTTTTCAGCCTTATGTGTGAGTGGAAGACTTTTTGAGTAACATAATTACTTCTTTTCATCATGAAGTTTAAGGGTATTGATACAATGTATCTTTAGGAATATATAACACACTGGTTATAAGGTTTTTTGTCTGCATTAATGGTGATATTTTTGTTATTTTTCAACTCTGGCGTGACTTGGCAATCTAAAACTTGGAGAAAATAATTTTAAATAAAATAAAACAAGTACACTGAAGTGAAATCATACTTTGCAGTTACCTATTCCTTGAGGATCTCAGGTTATTTCAGTCTTCATTAATTATTAAATTTTAACACCTTTGTGTATTAGGAGAGATAAACAGAAATGTAAGTGTGTTAATCAGCATGTCAAAAGCAATGCAAGAGCCATATCGAGCACAGAGGGAAACTTACTCATGAGAATCTTTTAACTCTGGACTTTTTAATATCCTGAATTAACATTCTGTCGTAGTAAGCACTATCAACAACCATGTTTAGATTCATTATCTTTAGTTCATATGCATGTAGAAAGAACTTTTCAGACATTAACCCAAATAAACACACTTTGAGTGCTGTCTTTCTAAGTCTGAGCCAGGTCTGTTGTTATTAAGATGTTTTCTACATTGTAGCAAAACTGTAGAGTTGATAAAATCAGATTAGTGCAATCCTGTTACTACTGTGATAACTTTCTAGTAGTAGCCTGAATAATAATATTGTGAAAAATATGTAGGTTGCCTATATGCAGTTTTCATCTGTATAGGTCAATGTGCAATAATGAATTATGGATTATAACTGTGTACTTATCAAAACATTGCTTCTGAAAAGACAAATAAATTAATCAGGGCCTTGGAAATGCTGTTAAGGGGAAATATAATTAGATAAAGACAGTTACTTAGTATTTTGGTGTGAACATATTTTGACATTTTTGCTGAATGATGTGGTATTACAAGTCAGTTTAAAATGTGTTTTCACTGGCAAAGTCTATCACATTACTTAAACCTGTGCAGCACATTGCAGAAAAACTAGTGTGCCTGAAAAGGATTGTGCTGGAAAGTGAGCACCTATTACCTGTGTTTTTCCATCTAGTAGCTGCTCTAACATCAAGATAAATGCACAATGATACTTAAAGCAAGTCTGTGTGTAGCAATAAATATTGTTGATGAAAACTATCATGAAGCAGCTAGTAACTTTAATTATAATTATTTGATACATTAATTTATTAGTTCCCATTTTCGTCTAGTGCTACATGCCAGCTGTTTGAGTCATCTTATTGGCATTCCGATGAAAAGAGGAGGAAAGTAAAGCATTACACCATTTAAAAACCCACTTACAGGAGAGCTTACTATCATCCAGTATATCTCAGAAAGGAATAATGATATAAGAATCTGTCTGTTGAGCATAATTTTTAATTTTACTGTAATAATTAAAAATACACAATAGCAGATATATTTTTAAAGACCAAGATAAAGCAGAGGGAATAAAAAACATTTGAAAATCTTTACCACGTTCCAAATATATGAATATGAAGCTGCTAAAGTTGTGACAGGTGAGAATAGAAGGAGGTAGCACACATGATATCAGTATTTCTAATTGTCAGAATATTTAAGTATCTTATACAACTGCATATCACACATAAGCAAACAAGCATGCATATTCCTTTTCGAAGCTTGATAGTTTATAAGCCTTTTTATACCTGAGAATCTCCAAACTCCCGTGGAAACAATAATTAACCGTGCTGCTGCATTTATCTAATAGACAGTACAATCTAGTAAATAGAACTGGAATTCTCAAGACCTGTGGTAGTTCCCTTCTTTTGTTAGCATAGGCAGAACATTTGACTTTCCTTGGCCTCAACTTCTCCATTGTTCACTGGCAATAACAACTTACTCTGAAGAGCTTTGAGACACCTACAGGGCAGTGTTTTTATCCCCATTCTAGAGCTAGCTCAACAAAAGCACTCTGAAGCATTTCATCCACATTCAAAACAAGAAATCAGTGTAGATTCAGTAAGAAGATCTGATTCCCAGCACTGTTGCTTTAACAAAAAAAAAAAAAAAAAAAAAAATATATCCCTTACATTTCATATGTTTTGTAAGAACTATATAAATGTTTTACCTTTAGCTTTGCATTGTAACTAATGTTTACATAAATTGAATGTGCATCTCCTGAGAGGTGCTATGCCATTTATTTTGCACATTGGTGTTTTGGTCTCCTATAGTGGAATATTATCCTGGTATTTTAAATCTCTCTATTTTGAAAAATGCACACAAGAGGAATACATAATGACATACAAATATAAACCTGGCTTTACCTATGTTCACTGTAACATAGCTATTTATGAGTCACACTTACGTGACTTCCTTTTTTTAGTTACACACCCATTCCATTTTAATATCTTTGACATATATTATAGTGCAATTAAAGATTGCTGATATTTCCGTTACAAACACTGCTTTATGTAGTTTAGAACTTGATCATAACATACATTTCCAGTAGATTTTGTTACTAATTTTTCAAAATGCTCCGTGCAATTGGCTTTAAGCCAAAATAGCGAGAAGAAAGTTTGCAATATTCAAATTATTTTTGATTACAAATAACTTTAGAAGAGCACTGTTCAAAGTTTCACATGACATGAATATAACATTTTCTGTGTAAAAAATAAATACAAGTAAGTCTGCTTTAAAAAAATAGCCATTACAAAGCTGTTATTTTGAATTCAAAGAATTTTTCAACACAATGTTCATTATAAACAGTAAGTATTGTAAAATAAAATTTGAAAAACAATCCTAACTCCTTCCAAGTGTTACTAAACTGATTATTAAAAATCTAGCTTTTTATTAACACTCAGATGAGGTCATATGTTAAGCTAACACAGTAGCTCATTAGTCTCCTCCTTTTTAACAAACACATCATAAACACTTTTGCTCAAATTGCCAGAAAGTACACACGTGCACAGATGAATCACATATTTTGGGAGCAAAAAATTAGGAGGGAATATTTTTTAAAAAATACTGTCATTAAATAAGATTACGATTCAATCTTAAAGTTCTCAACAGCTCTATGAAATAATTTTGTCTATAAAGAACTCTACAATCCAGGGCCATGCAGATGTTCTGAGGATATCTCAATCATCCAGTATTTGTCCTCAGATTAGGACTATTGTGGGATTAATATCATTATTAACATTAAAAAAAGGAAAATAATTATTAGAATTATTCTAATTCCCTAAGTCATTAAGAAGTATTTCTAGTCGTGATTATATTCTCTGATTTTGCTGCCCAACAAAGTAATAAACGTGTGGGACTGTTTCGTAGATTTTGAAAGTCTTCAATGCAGCATTCATTGGGAAGAATGGCAGGAAGAGAAACTTCTGTCTTTGTTAAAAAAAAGAGAAATCATTTGCATCCTTTTCTGTCCAAAACATTATTGCAAGTCAAAAACCCTAGCAGCTAAGGATGCAAGAACATTCAACCTTTTGTATAATTCATAATTGAATTGCTGACCTTTGCATGCGCCTACTTCAGTTTGCTCTGCAGGCTTTCTTCTGCCTTTTTGTGCTCTGTAAAAGCAATACTTGTTGCAGATCTGTTTGATAGTTCTTGGGAACTTTGAGGAAAATACTGTTGTCATGCATGAAGCTCAAAATGCTGCTGTTCAGGCAAAGCCCTCCTGCTAACTTTTTGGATAGAACTGAACTGCTTGACCACAAGTGTCTAGTGCACTGAACAATGGCAGTTGGTTGTTCCAGGAGGAGACAGGACCAGGAACGAAATAGTGGGCGAGGGATGGGGAGCAGCAGGGCAGGGAGCTTCCCAGCCAGGTGAGCAGAGCAGTAACAGGGTCAGTTGCACGCAGCCTGCAGAGTGCTAGACCAACCTCTAGGGGTGAAGCAGCTCTGGGGTCACACCAGGAGATGCAAGGCCAGGGTGGGTTGAGCCCACCAGGTCACTCAGGCAAGGACCAAGGCAAGGACCAGAGTCCAAATGCACTCCTGGGCTGGTGGGCAGAGGGTGTTTGAGTGGAAGCCTCCAGTGAAGCTTTCCACAGCCCTTGCTCACAGCTTAGTGGTTTCCACAAAAGCCATGTCCAGTGTTGCACAGCTCCACTGGATCAGAGCCAATGTCAAACACAGGCAGGGAAGATATGTGCCAGGTGGAGAGCCTGGAGGCAGGAGACTGCCCACAGCAGCTAGAGCCTGCCAGCACACACAGGGCAACAGGAGCTGCCTGAGGCACCCCCCAGCAGGCCTCCTACCACCTCTGCCACAAATCTAAATCTCTCATAGGTCTTCAGACACACCTGCCAGTCCCATGTAAGTGTCTGAAATGCTCTCTGGCACCATTAATGGCAGTAACTGCTTGTATTTAGGAACCAAATGCCACCTTCCAAGTGTTCACAGGGCCTTTTAATGACCACTTCATTTTCTGTATCTGAGGAGTTTTTGTGCTTAGCCAGTTTTTATTGATAGTGGTTACATCCAAACCCTGACCTTGCTGTTGGTATTAAACAAAAACCCCCTGTAGTTTCAATTGCTTCTCTTCCTAGTTAAGGAAAGAGGTGACAGATCATATAAGAATGTTCATTTATCTCTAGGAAGATAGAAATAATGGCACTGCAGCTTACAACTTTGTAAGTGGAATATGAATGATAGGGGTATGTAGTCCCTTGTGAGCAACTAAAGTTATCATGTAGCTTATTGCTCTACTGAGATTATTTTAAAATATGATGAGGGTCATACCAATTCAGTGGTGTTCCTCCATAAGCAAAGCAATAGAGTATGGGGAATTTTTTCCCCCCATTTTGGGAATCAGCCTCTTTTGAAGAAGTATAAAATTGGAACCATCAAAAATCAGAAAACTGAAAGGTTAATCAATCATTTCCTGAAACAAAAGAAGATTGGAAGGTATTCTCTCAACCATAATTCTTAGATAACTAAATCTATATTTGTTTCCAGACATTTTAACAGCAGTCTTCTGCTGTTTCTACCAAAGCTGCCATGGCTTCTCTGTTATGCTAGAGTATCAATTCCAAAATTCAGTTCTCCCCCTTGTCCTTTTGACAGACTTCTTGCTTCTCATTATCATTTATTAGTTAAATCCAAGGATTTTAGATTAAGGATAGAGATGGAAAATGAGAAAGCATAGACACAACCTGTGAAATTGAGTAACTTTCTATCTCTGCTATCCTTACACCGTGGTTAAAGTAAAATTTGTTCTGTAGAAGATTTTGTGCATTCAGTAGTGAAACATAATCAACTAAGCTCACCCATGTGGATGCTAGGATAAATTGGTACCCATTTACAGGAGAGAGGAATCACCATTCTGTGGCTGTGCGCTGGGGAGAACTGCATAGTAGATGCATCTTGTAGAAACTAAAGACTTTTCCTGCAATTTGATTAGAACTGCCTTAGCTTTGAAGTGAGAATTGTGCAGAAAGAACAGGCAAAAAAATCTAAAAATACTACCAGAAATTTTCAGCAAACACAGTATATCCATTACCCACCTTGTAATTTACCCTCTTGATGACTTAATACAACTGGTCTGATTAAAAAAAAAAAAAAATAAAATCAAACATCATTTCAATTGTGCCTCTAACAGGCATTTCTAAGACAAGTTAAGATGGAGATGTCTGCCTTTACAAACTACTCTCACTTGGTCAATGCTTATTCCCTTGTATTCTTGGCAATATGATCAATCACAACATTGTTTCAACTTTGCACCAGAGATCTTTGTATTAACGTTCGTCATTTTATGACTGTAATTTTGACACAGTAGGATATGCTTTAGGCTTGTAACTTGTCTACGCTGATTTATTTTAACTTCAGAATGTGCCTTGATAGATAAGCACAAACCAGTTTTCTTTTCATGCTATCAAAGCATTTACCTTGTCTCAATTTGACAGTATCCTAAGATAGTTTTACTGAACTTACTACAGCAAATGTTGAATTAGGGACACTTTAAAAAAAAAAAATCATTATGAATATCTCATTTAAAAGAGCTGGTTTGCATATAAGGTACGTCTGTGGTTTAAATCCACTGAAGAAGTCTGATCAACACTGGCACGTGTATTCACGGTAGGAAAACATTAAAAAACCATTTAGCAGTAACTGTAACTGGTAACAATAAATGAAATTCTAATAATAATCTAACAGTAGATCTAGTTGGAAGACAGGCATGGGAGAAATCAAAGTAAAAAACCCTCCAATTCAGTTATTAGCTACTGGTTATTTAAATGAATAAGATACTTAAGTTATAAAAATTTGAGGTTTTGTCATGTGCTGTGCAACACTAATTGTAACAGCAATAGTTGTAACCTTTCTGAAGTTTTCCCCATGCCCCTATATCCTTATTCCTAATATTTACTTTATCTCGCTGAAATCTCATGAGCCAGTGGAGCTCCACATAGAAATCTTTAACATATAACAAGTATATTTTGTATTTTTAGGATTGTTTCCAAATAATGGAAATGATTTGTCTCTAAATCTGGCAATTTGAAAATATACTGATTGTGGTCACTCCTATTCTGATACAATTGGAAACAATTCTAAACCTTTGCATTTGAAACAGACTAAATGGTTTGCATTCCCCAATTCCATTAGTGTCTATCTGAAAAACTGTGAGAAAAATGTTACAAATACCTTCACAACTGCAGAGGTTTTCTTGTGCATGTTTGCTATATGTATGTGTAAACGTCCATATTCTTGTTAGGCATCCACACAAGCTTCCTCATTTGTTTCAATATCCTTTATATTCTGTTATTATTCTTATCATTTATTGATTAAATGATCACATATTTAGAGAATAATGCATGTTGGCTACAGAATCTTTATAGTATTCATAGGAACTAATTCTGTATTTGACAAGAAATCGCTTGTGCTCCACCTCAATTTACTGAACTTATTTATGTAGTGACATGAAACTTCCTAATTTTTTCATGGCATTTCAATGTGCTGTTCACAGCTCTCTCTATATAGACAACTACCGCATGTATTGAAGCTACCTAGGAACATCATTACTGAAAACATGGGTTTCACTATACTTGGTTTTTTACCTGCTTATTATGCCGAGGTAGAATATTCTGTTATCATGTGTGTTGAAAACTTCCTCATAGGTGAATTCAAATAACACTCTTAACTAAATAAAAAGTACCAAGGAAATAGATGCATTGGGGGAAAGGGGGGGGGGGGGGGGGGGGAAGAGCCAAGAATACTTTCTTCAGCCACTAAACCTGTGTTCTTTCAATGTTATGAACAATGGCAGAATTCAAGGTCAAAAACTTCTTATGATTTCAGTAGTGTCATTCGCACAAACTACTGATGAACAGTATGGGAAATTCGCTGCAGTAGAAGTAGGGTCAAAGCTTGCACCAGTGCTTTAGAATAGACCAAAATGTTGTATAATATATTCAGAGCTGTCAACTCACCAACCTATCCAGGGACTATAACACTCGTGATCTGGGAGACAAAAAGGAGAAAAGTGAAGAAATAGTTTTTTTAAAAGAGAGAGAGGGAGAGAGAAGGCTGTAACAAATGATAACTGCAAAAAGAGCACAGTGAAGAAACACAGTGATGGGAGAGATCATACAAAACACTGCTTGAAATGAAAGACTTCAGAATTCAAGAAAGGAAGCAAGGACATCTAATAAAAATTTTCTTTCTGTGACTTTATCATTAATGGTCTTTATGCTGTTCCCACAAACAATGAAAATTTCATAATAAAGCCAGGTTTTGATGCAGAAAGAGAACGCCACCTATCCCAGATCAAAAAAGATGTCCTTTTGAATACATTCATTTCTCTTTCTTTAAGTCAATAGCCTGTACTTTCTCATCTTCATGTGGCTGACCCACCTGAAAAAGATGCTGCTTTAGGCAAGCTGTACAAAAATTAAGGCAGCACAAAGGAAGGTATAGAATTTATTTTCGCCCCTCTTGGGTGATCTTTGTGAAAGACAAGAGGGTAAAAGGAATTTTATTTAAGTCCAATAGAGTATTGTTTTTCTGTCTGAACAGCAGGCAGACCAAAAGCCCTGGGCATGTGCTCTGAAGCTGCCCACAGTAACTGGAAAGAACATAAGCCAGCAGCACAATGCTGTGCCTGAGGTGGCCCACCAGATCGAAGAGAATAAGACTTCCATTTGTGTTACTGTGTCTATATTGCTGCTTTAGAATAAAACCAACCACAGCTATCTATCTCTTTTCTTTCAAGAAGCTGCAAAGGTATTAAAGTTGAGTTTTGATCAGCCTCAGAAATTTTCATGTATTACTCAGATTTGAGCATTTAAGAGGAAAGTAGACATTTCTCAGACAACTATGCTACTCTCAATACATTTCGTCTAACATCCAATATAAACTCTATGAAACACTAGCACAACACTTTCCCCTTGAACTGCTCTAGCTGGTTGAAAAACTGGATATTTCCCTCTTGTTTTCCTTTTTTGTTCCATTTTCAAATGTAATAACATTGGAATTTCAAATCAAGAATATTTTATGACTTGTGGCAAGGCATCTTTCATCATCACTCATAGTGGTATTATCCTAAAAAAGAGGCTTCAGTATTTTATTAATGATTACTTTGGAAAACATGTTTACATTTTAATTAAAAATAATCTCTCTTACTAATTGCATAGGTTTGTTGGTTTGAGGGTGAGGAGCAGGGGTTGCCCCAAGGACAGAAAAGCTTCAAATAGCTATCCATTTTGACATGTGGCTTTTTTCTGTCTTCTTTGTATAGTGTTTTAAGGATCCCATAGTCAGACCATAGCTTAAATTGTAAATTGGTGAATTCTGAAAATAACGTTAAAAATTTTCCTATATTTTACTTTAAATATTTCATTTCCCACAGTAGCACAGATCTGGAGACTGTGCTCAGAAATATCCCCCAAAACGACCTGCAAAGCTCTCCAAGGCAAATCAGATATCCTTGTTTTGCTTCTTAATGATCAGTTTTATTTCCTGTCTTCTAATAATAAAGATCTACCCGCAAACGCACAGCTAGTTCAACCACACCAGTCTTAATAGTCATGTGTGGTTACTTCAGAATTAGTTCTTTCACTTGCATCACTTCTCTGTTTCGTTCTTCGATCAGACCTTGATACCTTTCAGATTAATTCAAACTGATTTTTCATTACTGTTACTTTTAATGACGAAGATAAGGCAGAGCTTGTTCAACACCTCTCAGCAGTGGAGGCAATAGTTGACTGCTTGAAGTATAGGGGGTAAAGGCATGTCAGGCAGGAAAAGGTAAGAGGCGTACAGTGGGCAAGAAAGCCCTGTTTTGTGAGGCTCACTGCTCCTGCTGCTTGGGGAAATGAAAAGGTCAAGGGCCATGCACAGGCTGGGGGTCCACCAGCCCCACCAGCACACACCAGCACCAGCAACTCTCTTTGGGCTTCGATACAGAACAAGGGGTCTGCAAGGTCCTTGCCCTTTGTCCCCTCCTCAACAGCTCCCAGGTCACTGCCTTCACCAAGTAAAGCCTAGAGCCAATTATGAAATACGATATAACACATATCCTAAAAAAATACTGTGTTAACATTAGAAACATAATTTTCATAACAAGATTTAATATATTTGCCTTGCTTTGGTCTTGGCACCATGTCGACTACTTTTGTTTAAGGCATAAATTTTGTTTTAAATTCCAGTCAAAGTGCTCCAGTTCAAGTACTTTTCTTTATGCTGCTACACTTATTAGTTATAGCTAATCCAGTTCCTAAACTCAATAAAAATAGTTAGTTAATATTAGTTTTAAAAGTAATCTTAACCATGCTTTCAGGAAGGTGGAAATGGTAAAATAAAAGGAAAACAAAATTGGCAAAAATAAATAATGGGATTTCAGAACATTTTCAGATTGTTTCATTTAACTTCCAAATCACCACAGTTGCTATCTACATGATACATATATGTGTGTACATGTGTGTGTGCAAGGATGAAACTAAGGAAAAGGAGGCTGTGCAAATACAAGATTAACAATTCAAGAATTTCCAGCTATGTAGCAGTATGCTGAGAACATTAAGATCTATATGGTTTTGCTTTAATGCCTTTCTTTGGCAAACTTTTAAAATCATGCAAGAATAATGAATGACAACCTTTTGATCATTCCCTTCTTTAAGTACATTTACAAAACTTTCTAATGAGAAATAAATGGACTGAATTAAAAATCAACATCTATAACACTGTATCCAGAATTTTGTAGACAGAAATGATTGGAGGTATTTGATAGCAACCTACATCAGTGTGTCAGGCAGAAGCGTTAGCGCGTAGCAAAACATCACCTCAGCCATCCATCTCCAGCAATCTGTAACTACAGATCAGAATCTGGGCTGTAGGCCTCTGAAAATAGCAGGCTTTAGTTGTCAAAATAATTTTAAAAATAGGAAGGCTATTGGAAAATAAATTTCGTTTACTGAATACTTGGGAAAATTTGGATAATGTATTCCAGGCCAAACACGAAGTGAAATATACCATCTGCTGTTTAAGAAGTGGTATTTAATTAGCCATTGAATTCCACTCCATTATTCAAGGCAAACAATGGTCACTATTGATGGGACAAATATTTTGCATTTTCATTGCCTGAATTGCAGGAAGCATCCCAGCAATAAGTAGCCTAGGACAAGCAGATACAGTAGCTGTACCATCAGATAAAGTATTTTGACTTTGCACATCGATATGGCTAAATATATATAATACGAATAAAGTCAGCTTCAAAGATACATAACCTCAGTTACAAGAGAGCTAACTCAAATATTGGCTTTTAAAATAGAGTTATTTTTTTCAGTCTGTTAACATTATATTTTTCTGGGTTGTTTATCTCATCACATTTTTTTGGTGGTGATTTACCATTCCTTGTACATAATATAAACACTATTTTTTGTAATTTATAAAACATTAGAATTCAGACATATGGCTGTCATCAGTAATATGTGGTTCATTGTACCTTAATATTCAAATTACAATTCAGAAATGGACAACAACGTTAAATCCAAAGTAAAAACCTTTGCTAAAGGAATTGCTGAAAAAGATCATTTAACTGTTTTCTCCCAACTGCACCTATCAGTTTCACACACACTGCATTATTATTTGGTCCACTTGGATGCAGAACATCAGAAAGCAGTTGTTAGAGAGTCCTTCTAGAGTGAGAAAATTATTTTTCTAAAGCAAGCCAGGACAGGTAAGATTATCAGTAAGGTAGCTGGTGCACAAAATTGTACAGATTTATGTAGGAACACATCACTTCAGAACTTACACTGTTTCAATTTTAGTTCTCAGAATATTCAGGTTGCTTTCAAAAAATAACTAAATTAACATTTATAAAATTGTACTTTTTAGCAATAAATAGCAATGTTTAAAGCAAAATTAACAATATTTTCCCTATTCTGAATTATTTAGGGTATTTCTAGACTAAGGTATGCATAAACAGCATATAATGTTGAGTCTATTTCTAAACCAAATAAACTTTCCCTAATTCCCGCTTGAAAATCTTTACTGTTAAATTCTGCCTAGATAGTAGGTGTGAGTTTTACTAAGATTGCCTCTCCTATGGAAGACAGAATTGTAATCTAGCACACATTCTACTAGTGATATCGCCTGGAATAAAACAGAGATTGACACATTTAAGTAGTATGTTTGTCATATCTCTACATATTTACCCAATGAAATATTTCAACTGATATTAAGTAAAGCAAAGCTGCCAATTTTTCAAATACAATAAAACTTTTGCCTGTATTATTTTCTCTTAACTCTTATCAAATCTGACTTCTGAGGTCGTTATATCAAGCTAAAATATCTAAGATAGCTTAAAGATGATAGTTACCAAAGTAGCAAATCTAATTAAGAAGCAATATTTGATCTGTAATGGAAATAACAACATTATCTTTTATTTCCATATGTATATATCATATAATCCCCATCAAATAGCGTGTAGAATTTCCTGCCTGTGCTTGCCTTCTTTTTTGCATAATTTTTTCAGATCATTAGTACATGCAGTTCTCAATTATAAAACCCACCCTTCTCATACAGATCTTTTCACTTCAGCAAAATTACATTGCAGTTTTAACCACCGCTCATGTTTTCCAAAAGCTCTAGATACGTTGACACTTTCAAATAATAACACACCCGCCTACAGTTCCAGTACAGTAATAACTATAAAAAAGCACACACTGGCACAAGGCAGGTATTAATATTCATATTCTTTCATTATTAATCATAATTCATATTAATTCATTAATATTATCATAGTCAGTGGTCTGAAGTCAATTATATTGTTCTACAAGACTACAGCTTAAATCAAAAAGGGCGGGAGACGGGGATGAGAGAATGTCAAATAAAATAAAATTCATACTTGAAATGTTTAAAAAACCCACATCCCCTGTTTACATG
This sequence comes from Strigops habroptila, assembly GCF_004027225.2. Classification (NCBI taxonomy): domain Eukaryota; kingdom Metazoa; phylum Chordata; class Aves; order Psittaciformes; family Psittacidae; genus Strigops; species Strigops habroptila. Next base: position 13,448,765 of record NC_044284.2, read on the forward strand.
TCTCAGGAAGAGGAGAGAGGTAGTGATTTCATGGTTTTAATGCAGAGTTTCTCCTGTAGATGGACTTAAATTTATTCTCCTTTTCTTTCCCTCCCTTCCCTGCTATCTTTGCAGCAAATGTATGTGACAATGAACTACTGCATTGCCAGAACGGAGGAACATGCATCAATAATGTGCGATGCCAGTGCCCTCCGGCTTACACTGGCATTTTATGCGAGAAGTTGAAGTGTGAAAGGGATCCAGGAGGCTGCAGCCAAAACTCTGGCCAGGGGGCAACACCACACAGGCCTCTATTACTGCTGACTGCTCTACTAGGCGCAACTGGGCTTTGCATATGCTAGACTCCGAATGGTTGATGGCATCACATTCAGACTACTTCAAATGAATGTGCCACATGAAAACAGAACAAAACCCAAACGTTTGCTACTGAAATTTAAAAAGGAAAAAAGAGAGGAAAAAAGAACCACATACAAACTAAGAAGGCCTAACTGAACTAAGCCATATTAATCAGTTACGGGCAGGGCTCTGGGTCAAGACTGTTCACCTCTGACTTGAGGCAAGTCGGTGGCTGCCTAGTCTGTCAAATCAATGCTAGATGCAAAGCTTACACAGGATTGAGACACCTTTGACAGCCCCCAGGATGGGAATCGGAGCTGAAAAACATTTGCTACTCCTATATGATGCACGACTGTACCTCTGCCCAGTGTGTGGACCGACCAAATAAAGGCATTCTTTGCTGTCAGTGCATTGTGGGTATAAGGAAATCTGTAAAAGCTGCCATATTGGCCTGCTTCAGTCCCTGAATCCTTTCCTGTGCTTTAGTGAACGTTGCTCTGTAACCCTTGTTGGTTGAAAGATTTCTTTGTCTGATGTTAGTGATGCACATGTGTAACAGCCCCCTCAATAAAATTCAAGCCAGTCATATCCTTGTATACCTTAGCAGCACTGCATCAGTAAGATGCTGTGTTCACCTACTGTACAAGAGTGGCTATAGGACAAAAAGTGTATTTATCCTTTTGTATTCAAATGAAGTTATTTTTCTTGAAATAATGTACAATGTAGATTTTTTGTATTATTGCCTATTTGTGTTACCAGACAATTTGTTAATGTATTTAATTCTAATCAGATAAGAGAAAAATATTACTTTTTATTTAGTCCTTTTCTTTTTCCTTTCATTTAATTGTGCAGAGATTTCTCTGTATGGGCAACGTGCTGGCATCAAAGAATATCAGTTTACATATATAACAAGTGTAATAAGATTCCACCAAAGGACATTCTAAATGTTTTCTTGTTGCTTTAACACTGGAAGATTTCAAAGAATAAAAATTCCTGCATAAACAGTTCCAGGATGATGTACTGCTATTTCTTAAGGCCTTTTTTAGAAAACAAAAAAATTTTGGTCCTTTTTCCACCTAAAAAATAGATTCAACAGTGGAAATTATAACAATCTAACCTGGTTTCATTTTTACTACTGTCATTATTTTTGCAAATAATTTTAAACGTAAAGGGAGTCATTTGTTTGAGGAAGATTTTGTCAAGTCCCAAGCTTGGAAAAAGTATGAAAATTTGAATAGTTCTCATCTTTGCTCCTCGATTCATCGCAGAAATTATTCCAAGTCTAATTTACAATGTATTACAGAAGCTAGTCTTTAATTCACTCCATTTTTGTGGGTTCTGGCAGTAATGAAGTAGATATAGCCACAGCTTATATTGTTTCTCCAAAAGCTTCATTAAAATGATATGTTTATATATGTGCTAGTCTGCCTAAGAAACTGCAAAACCAGCAGCAATTACAAAAAAAAAAGCCAAGATTTAACTTTTAATAAAGTCAAATTTAATATTTAGAAGAATGTCAAAATATACAGCAGCAAGTAGATAAAAAGTGCTGCTCCAGCAAATAAAGTTTGTTTCAAGTATTGCCCAAGGTGTAATAAATTCTTGTTTCTGCCTTTTATTAGGCCAATTACTGAGTGTGACAGAAAAGGATAGCAAGAATAGAGAGGCAAGCCAAAACCACAGCAGTGTTTCAAAGCCCTGAGAAAAAAAAATAAAATCAAAACGTAGCAAGATTGTGTGAATTCATTTCCCGGCAATTTTCATCATAATGGCTATAAATATTTTACCAACATAATAGCCTGGTATGGGAAACAATTAATGAGCAAAAGAAAAATTCCTGAGAGAAATAAATTCTACCTGGCTGCCTCTTCCAAATGGTGAACAGAATTTAGGGCACTGCTTGCTTGGATAAGCTCTTTTCGCTGAGGAGGCAAGTTTTGCAGGACAGCACCCAGCCTCCAGAAACAGGTATGCAAATCAGGTCTTCATTCCTAAAAGAATCCGATGATTATGATGTTGAAGACAACAGGCTGGGGCTTGTCCAGGCTGTCTTCTTGGCCCTTCACACAGAATGTTTGCTATTCATACTGCCACTGTCTTTCGGTGGACTGAGTAAGATAAGGCAAAGATAAACTAGGAGCTTGGCTGGGTTGCCAGCCATGTCCCACATGGTGTTGTTGGTATATATTAGAAGGACAGTCAAAGACAAAACCAGAAAATTATATTGCAGACTCAATGAGAAATATAAATGTGAATACAGGTGACATTCAGAGCCGGAGATTACCTATAATTAAGTGGATTTCTAATATTAAAATATGGAATTTAAGGTTTTTTAAAGCTTATTACAACAGACCAAATTCAGATTGTGCAATTATTGGGAAAAGATGCACTTTAATTGTCATTATAAACTCAGGGCTTTGTGAAAGTGCTAAGAAAGCATGTTGTGCACGTCTGGTTAGAAGGGATTCTGCCAGCAGAGCTGAAGTATAATGAATATCAGATCTCAATCAATTCAACTGCATTCCAATTTCATATACTTATGATCTTCTAAACCAGGGCAAAGTATATGACTTTCCAAGTATTTAGCTACCATTTCATGCATTTTAATTCTGCCTTACCTATTAATAAAATTACATTTTTATAGCAGAGTACATTCAGTGGAAAGTTTTCTTATCAATCATCCTTTTCTTCAGCTTCATTATTTTTTCCTCTGAACTCCACATAACTTCACTAATTGAAAATTTTGAATATAAGTTACTGCTACTGTATTCAAAGTATATTTGTAAAATTATGTGTGCATCTTAGAGAGAGGAGGAGAGTTACATCACTCAACATTGCTTTACCTGTTTTTTTATATAATTCAGTGGAAAATGAAGGCAGAACCTGTTCTCCATTTCCGAAGCTGTGAAGAACAACAGATTCCTTTTCCTGAAGATATGGTAGGATCTTTCCATGATAACAGATAGTTGCAATATCTACTTTATTTTTCACCTGAAAATATATACCCCTTCCAATGTACTTTAGAGTTCTTGGAGAGGGTATCCTGTCTCTGTGAATGCCTGTAAAATAGATGACAAGTGATACGGAAAAAATTACAAAAGCACCATGACCACTAACCTAGGATTTTGGTTTGTATCAAAACAAGGCAAAAGGAAGCTACTGCAGAATTATTATTTCCTGTATGATATTTCTTTCCTGGAAGGTTTAATATCCAAGATCTGACCAGGCGTCACATTGCTTAGTTGTCCAGATTATATCTTAGAGCACAATGACCTTAAACCTAGAGCTCATAGTTAAATTTATGCAGTCCTATTAGTTCCAGTTGTTTTGCTAATTCAGTCAGCCCTTGTCAGCTTCTAATTCCTGTGTTTCTAACTAGAGGATTGGTTCTGATCCAGGATCCACATATGTTTAATGTCTGAAAATGGAGCAGCTTATGAGAAGGTGCTGCTCCCTGACAAGGGGGCTACAGAAATTTCCACTTCAAACTATCCGTCTTTCTCAAAGGAACATTAATAGAGAGACATCAGTCTTAGTGCTGCATAACTGTTTCAAAAACAAACTATCCAAAGGAAAAAAAAAAAAAATCTAGTCAGGCACAAATTGACCCCAGATATTGCCCTCAAATGATAATTGATCTAATATTTTATCATGACTGAGCCACAGATAACTTATTTCATGTACTGAACAGAACAAAAAAATAATGTGCAAAAGACTCCTCAAATTTAGAAAGAGCTCTTACGCTTGCATATAATTTTAGACATCTCTCTAATAACTCCAAGATACGAGGGGGATTTGTTATAGCCTCATTGGGATTCTAGGTTTATTAAACCATTGAATTAACTAGATTCATCCATGCGTGAGGTTTATTCACCTGTGAGAAATTTGAATAATATTTTTCATAGAATATGCAAGACCAGATTTTCAGCCAACCTCCAGAACAGCCTTCATGTTTGTGCTTGCAAATGCAAAGTTACAAATGTAAATATTAACACATAATCAATTCATTCCTAAGAAAAACTATAAGTTTAATCATTTATGGTTGCAAGCATTTATCCACCAAACACGGGTCTGGTGGATAAATCAGAAATTTTATATTAACTAACTTAATACCCTTCCCACCATCTTACAGTATCAGAAAGAAGAGGATGTAAGAAATGCATGCATAACAACAAGCAGAACAGCAGCATTTTGCACCATATGGTGCATTTCATTTAATGAAATGAAAGTTCATCATTGGTACAGTATGTTCACCAAGGCACCATTTTTGCCACAAAATGCAATAGATAAAATTCCAGTACAAAGCGTATGTTTCCATTCCTTTTTTTTCTGGCCATCATTATCTATACAGATCCAAACACATACATGATGAAATTTTACAGCCTCAAGGAACAGAGAAGTCTAACTTTTGCAATCTAAACAGCTTGTAAAAGCTTCAGGGTTAAACTCCTGCATACATTGCTAGCTAATACGCATTTCTGATAATGGCGCATGTCGTGAAAGTGCACTTAATCAGAGTTTCACAGCAGTCAGTAGAACCAAAGTGAGAGCCTAGTTAGAGAAAGCAGAACAGGACAGCGTTAGTCCTGTCCCTGTCAGCAGGGGTAACCACATCTCACCTGGAGACATACCTAGGCATCAGTCCCCCAACAAAACTATTGTGTGCACATTCTAGTTACAATTGGTAAGGCACCTGCTACTTACACAATGCTGCTTAGTGGAGTTGCTGTACACATGTTCAAGCGTACTGTTGTCACTGGAAATACAACTTTTGTACTAGAAGCGATCCACTGTTGAGAAATGGAAGTAATAACACTGTATTCTGGGAGAAGAGGGTCAGGAATGGGGTTGGGGGCTACTGCTTGTTTGTTTTGTGAAAATGAGACTGGTTTCGAATGAGCATTTTCTTTCTCTCACATAGTGCAATTTTCACTCAAGTGCTTTGTGCAGGTCTTCATGACATTCAAGAAACCAATTACTAATAAGTTAAACTGACATTTATATGTCTGAACAAGACCTTTCAAGAATAATTATACTAGTTCAATCCTATATACTGGCAGTCTTTACAGTTCAAGACAGCAAGATAGGCTCAAGATGGCATACTCTTCCTCAAATAGGAGAAATATTAGAGGCGTTGCTAGGGGGTGAAAGGGACTTTAGAAGTCCTACATATAAGTGTAAAAAGGTTAAATATATATATATATATATTGCACACACCCCAACACTGGAGCCAAAAATCTCCCTAACTTGGATGCTTATCATTCTAAAGGGAAACTGCCAGATTTTCACAAGTACTTCACGTTCACAACTCCCAGAGGTTGTGCCTTACTATTACAACAAATATACAGTGAAGTGGACTCTCCTCTGGTCTAGTGGAAGAGGAAATGAAAGCCTTTCTACATCATACTCATAATTTGCAAAGCAACATATATGATAATCTATGAAATCAGTGCATAGAAGAGTTATGCCAAGTTTATGGTAGAAATCTCAAGTGTAAATCCTACGTTAGGAAAACAGGTTGCTTTCTATTTTTTTGGAAACTAAATATAATTTAAAAACAAGTTTTATTCATTACTAACTTAATCCAAGTGATGGAATTTACAGAGCCCACAGCTGCAACCTGAAGACAGAACTCAGAAAGCAGTTTAAGCTTAAATTTTCTCTCCAGAAGAAATATTGCAGGGTCACAAGTCACATCTAATAAAGCAGAAGTAAATTCCAGCATCGTCACTGCAGCCTACATCTGGAGGTACTAGCATTACTCCTGATCTAACAGATATGCTTAACTATAAATTTGTAAGTATCTCTATAAATCCAACAAGCTTTGAGAATTCAGATTATTGCCCAACAAAGTTTGAGTCTCTGTAATGATTACGGTGAGGCTTTTTAAATTCTGTCAAGCTGTCTTTAGTTCTCTAGTAATGTGTATTCCAAAATACCATTTCTGGGAGCACTGGTCACTGCAGAAACCATTTTAAAAGCTTTAGAATCATGAATTTTACTTAATCTGTAATCAGACACTTATGACAATGCCATAGTAGTTTTTAGATTGTAATATTGATTAGATAATGGAGGGGAAAAGTTAACATTGTCCTCTACACAGAATCATTTAAGTTGAAAAATACCCTTAAGATCATCGAGCCCAATCATTAACCTAACACGATTAAGTGCACCATTAAACCATATCCCAAAGTGTCATGTCTACTTGTCTTACGTATTCTTGTTCTTCTTCCTTAATGCAGAGGTAAAACACAACTCAAGTCTTAACACAGGTGGTATTTTCTGTCTTTCATCACCTCCATTTTCAGTCGTATCCAAACCTAGATCCCTCATTTCTTCTACAGAAGTTTTAGTATTTTCAAGTTCTCCAATGTATTGTGCAAACTAAAATCTTCTTAGCTATGTTGCAGAAGGGAATATTAGCAAACCACACAATTAAAATGTACATATATATATACGTATAAATCTTTCCATTAATATCATCAAAACGAAGTTGACAAAAATTAGTATAAAATCCCTTCAAACAATTTTGCTGGTGTCCTGGTTTTGGCTGGGATAAAATTAATATCACTATACAAAGTATCTTTGCAAATATTTCCTATTTAATAAGTCTAAAAGGGGGTTTTTACCCACTTGTGATAAAACTTCACATACAATCAATAACCAATGAACGCCAAAGAGATTTCTAAGTGATCCCAACAGAAGAACAATATTCTTAAAAGTGGTTCGCAGCTACTGTGCTAAATCCAAAGCTAATTGGTATAGTGCAGTAGGATACATCTGGAGGATAATACTGCCTGTAACATAAAGATCAGGACAGATATTTAAAAAAAAAAAATTTATTTATATATATTTATATATATATAAAACAATTCTTCAACTTCTCAAGTTTCTCATTCAGCTCCATAGCATGACCACATTTTTTTTCAGAAGTTTTTCTGGATAGGATATCCGTCGTTTTGAGATTAATGCATTCTCTACATTCAGAAGTGCAACACCATTTCTCCACAAAACTAGCAAAAAAACATTATGAGATGTACGCTCATTCAGGCCCTTACTCTGCCAGTTCGTGCAAGCCATAATTTAAGCTCCCTGATTTTAAGAGGCCTTGATCTTTCTGATGCTTTCACATATCTCAATGACTGTTTTCAGCATTATCTGAACATGTAAATGGGAACATTTCAATCCTTGTACATCTACTGCATACATGGTTCACTTTACACCTGCAAATAATTGTGGATGCAAAATTAGTGGCTGCTCTTTATAATTGTTGTTTATAATTAACACTACTGATAGATTTCTTTCAAAGGCTTGGGCTCTCTCAGACTAGATTCTCTAAACATGTTGAGTGAAAAGATGTATTTGCTTGCTGTAATTAAATAAAACACAAGGCAAAATCATTCTTTCAAGATTCTGATGATACTCAAATGTCAAAGAACTTCCCTTTATCACAATTGAGTTACTTCAAAAACCCTTTAGGAAGAGACAATAGGCTACATTGTTATTCTCTATGACCTACAAGTGCTCAGATACTTTGAACAATTCCGCAAAACAAGGAATTCTCATCATTTATCTATTAGTAGAGATGAGGAAACTGTGACCCAGAGAGATAAATGTAGTTGCCTGAAACAACCCAAAAAGCAACTGGCAAAGGCAGAGAACAAGTTCAACACACTCAACCTCCACATCACATTGAATGGGAATAAAGGGTTACACTACAAGAGAACTGAAAAATTCTTAGCAGCTTTGGTTGTAATTACCACTACATATATTATCAGTATATATAACATGTAATATTATTATGTAGAATGTATATAAGTATTTACAAAATACTACTTCACACCTCCTTATTTTAGAACGAGAATCAAACCAATATGTGTTCTTACAAGTGTTGTGCAGAACGAATGCATGTATCTAAAATGATGTGAAATTATACCTTGCCTGAACAGGTAATTGTGATACTTCATCAAGGATTATGAACACCAAGGTCATAAAGAAGTTATTTTTTTCTACATTTTTTTTAAATGAGAGTTAATAACATAGTGGATGATAAGTTAAAGATAGTAATAATGTTTTTAACTATCATGCTATCTTACAAATTATTTCCTAAAGATTAACAAAATACATTTTAATGACAGGAGAATTTAATGTATTTACAAAAATGCACTAACAAATTTGGACCACAAGCACTAACTTAATTTATTATTTACTTTTTACTAGTTTTACTGACCTTGTGGATAAGTCTATTAAATTCTTCCTGCAAAATAGGCCTGCTAAATACATGCCCATCTCAAAACTGGCATAAATGCCAAAAACCAGTAAGTTAATATATAAAACCAATTACATTTATAAGTTAAGATTTGATCACCTAATGAAGCTAAAAAGCATTCACAGGATGGGATTCAAATACCAAAACAAAGTCTTCAGCTTCCCAGTGCAGAAACTTGAGGGTTAAATACAAAAATGAAGGCTGGACTCCACATTGTACGAGCAGAAAATGTAGACCAGCAAGAACAAGACAAAGTAGAATTGACAATTCTGTTCTCACTACCAATCAGACTCACATTTTACCTCTGTCCCAAAAAGAAGCATATGTGAAAGGCATTGGAATCCAAATGGATACAAAGCAGAAAGGAAAAAAATCCGCTTTTCTCAAGAGTTATAATATTTGGGGGAAACCCAACAGTGTAAGATTGAAAAGAAAGAGAAGGTAAGGTACTGCCAGGCTAAAAATATACCAGGACCTCAGGGAAAAGCCAACGTAGATACTACATACATAGACACAGAACTTGGCATTGTAATCTCTGATTTGGAAACTGCAGGACTTGAGCCTCACACAGACAGGACACCCTCTGCTTGAGGATCCACCTCACTTAACTGCTGGAAGAGCCCATGCCGTCAGCACCACTTCTGCTTTGTCTTGGGCTCCAGCTGTGAATTTAGCAGCACTAGTCTGGCGATATAGTCCAGATCTAGTGCTTTACAACACCTTTTGAGAAACTACCTCAGGCCAAAGCAGAGCAAGCTTAGTGTGGGAAGAACCCCATTGCCAAGGTCTGTGCAAGGCCAGCAGTTATATCTGCTCTTCTCCACACACCTCATAAATCATTAAATGTAATTCTTATAAGGACATAGCAAATGAAATGTGTTCAGAAGAGAACATTTTCCCTCTGGGCCTTCTATCAGCATCTCTTGTCACCATATTCAACACAGGACCAAATGGCTACACTGACTCATTCAATGCATTTCTTGTTAACATCTCTTACCTCTAATTACTGTTGCTTGGTAGGATGGGAGAACTGGCATGTAGAGCACTCTGGTAATTACATTTATTATACTGCTTTCTTTTGCCATCCTACTGCTTGCTTGCTTCGCTCATGTCAGAGTTTTTTCTATGCCCTCATAAAATATATTTATTAATTTGCTGTAGAGATCTCCCACAGACAAAAAGTAGGTGGATTGGTATCTATGAATTAGTCTTGGCAGTGCTCTTTTGCCTCTCTAGAACTGGTAGAGTGTCACAACTACTTTTACAATTCTCTCATTGAGTAGGGTGTAAGGAACGATGACTAAACTATGTAGATTTAGTGGTGAACAATTTTTTTGACAGGTTTCTCATTTACTGACAATATCTAGCATCTGAGTATCACCCAGACTTTACTGAGGTCAACCTCACGACACTACTGCAAAGCAGAGGCATGCTGTTTCCATTTTATTCATGGGTGCTGAAGCTTGAAGATGTTGAGAGATTTACAAAGTCAGTTACAGAAAGAGAGATTAATTCTGACACCTCAGCCACTGCATTAAGTACTGAGACCTGCAGTTCCCTATTCCATCCAAATTATACAAATCTGAAGTTAAATAGTCTTCCATCTGCATGTATTTGCCACCCACTTACTTCAAATTATCTTATTTGAATCTATTTTATATTACACCTCCCAAAACACTGTCCTTGCTTGGAAGCATCTTAACAGCTTAAGAAATTAAAAGACATGCATACAGAAAAAACAATCAAACACTAAAATACTCTTCCAAAATAATGAGATGGCTATGGCGGCTTTTTTCGCCATCCTTGTCTGTTTTTTTCTTTATTGGATATATTAAAGCTCAAATAATAATAATATTATGACTTTCTAAATTAATATATAATATCTTTTACAGCTTGAAATACCTACAGCTTAAGCACTTCCTTTCTTCCATAAATGTCTAGATACTGACACAGTTAGGTTTTGATACATAGATATTTCTGCTTACTGGAAATCTGGTGACAGAAAGACTCTACATTTTGAATGGGCTCATAAATATATATTGAATTTAATTTTTTAATACACAAAATCCATTTTCCTATTGTTTGGTTGGTTTGGTGGCTGCTTGAGAGAAATATTTTCGATAAATATTTTTGTTTTGTACAACTAATTAGTCCATAAATCAGTACGTTGTAATATGGCAGAGATTACTCTCAAGCCAACAGAGAGCAACTGATTGAATGTACTTACCTTCTTCATAATTCAGCTATCACTAATGTCTCTGCATTTTCTTCTGCTGATTTCAGACACTGTCTTGCCACTTTTTTCTCTCTTCCCATCCTTCAAATATATACACCAGCCTAACCAATAAGCATACTTCCTAGTAAACACCAGTTTTTTCCTGTGTTTTGAACCAAGTGCAGTGGGGCTGGTGAAGTACATAAATAAGCAATAACCAGATAATCATAGATTAATCAGTTTGATTTTGTAGTAAGAATTTTTACATGCTTTCCATTTTCACATTATTTATTAGGGCCATTTACTGATATTAAAAATGTGCCAAATCTCACGCAAAAATGGTCTGTAAAAGAGGGGAAAGGAAAAGTACAAATGTAAAATTCCTGTAACAGATGTCAAAGACTAATTTAGAAGTCAGTTCAGCATGGCAACCATATTAAAAAGAAGTGTAAGCACTTGTTGAACTTGAAGCAAGTATTTTAATAACACGGAAGATCTCTTTCTCTTATTTTTTTCATCCTGATCTATAAAGCCTACTTTATTTTCCTCAAATAGCTTGCAATAGTTAAGAAGAGGTAGGACTGTTCTGAGGCAGTATCACTTGTGAGTTGCATGCTAGTCAGCCAGCCCTCTACAACTTTAAAAAACAAAACAACAAAACCCGAACAAACCGACAAAGACAGTCATGGCTTTGTCATTATTTCTGCTGACTTAAGTTCCCGAGTGGTAATTCTTGTGTGGCAATTAGTTGTCAGTCTTAGTACAGCTGCTAATGGAGACGTGCACACAAAAGCTATCAGTGTTTTTTCCCTAGCTGTCAATCTTGGCAAAGGCAGCCAAGTGGAACTGGAACTAGCCTTGCATCTCTCGAAGCCAAGCCTCAGAGAAGGAGGAAATAGATTGACAAAACAGTATTAGAAAACATAGAACTTCAGTGTACATGATGCATCTATTCTGTGGACAATTAGGATTCGTTCTCCACGGACTGACCAGTTTGCATTCGTTAATGACCTGCTCCAGAATCCACCAAATGCAAAGGAAAGCCTCACCTTGATTTCAACAAAATAGAATCAGGTTTTAAATTTGATTGAAAACTAATTTCAGGAAAGGAAAAAATAATCCCTTAGGCATTATCTCTCTGATCCTACTATAATCTGCAACATTTGTACAGTTCCATGTACTATTTATCATGCATTATTCTATCACAGTACTTAAATTATTCGCATTCGAATGTTTCCTCAGACCCAGCAGTTATGGTGATAAATGTCTTAATTTTAAAAGCTGGTCTGCATGGCAGGCACCATTTCTATCCAACAGAGAAAGGAACTCCCTAGCTGAAGCTGTTTTCACCAACAATTTTTTTGCCAGCAGCATGTTTTCCTGTTTAATCCGTGTTAACGTTTTGTTCAGAGTTACCCTAACTGGCACGTATTCTATCTGATAAGCAACTCCTCTCTTCCCTCACAGAAACATTATTTATTTATGATATTATTGTTACAGACAACTAAACATCCAAGAGGGAAACACATTTGCTTTTCTACAAATACCTGTAGAAAAACATGCTGTTGAACCTGCATCATTTTTCTTACAGAAACATCTAAAACTTGGTAAAAGGCTTCCTACCATGTCTTTGGTATCCACTGAGAACAAGAAACAGGGACAGACACATGCAGCAATACAAAATCAGCAAGGGTTCAGTAGAACAGAAGGAAAATAATGATGTTTCAGGTTGTTAGGCTGATATATGAAGCCTTCTCCTTTCCAGCCCAATTTGTCATGACTCCATGACTTAGTGAACTAAATGGACCCAACATAAAATGACTCAAATCAAGAGCAGCTTTCATTCATGTTCTATCTTTGCCAACATAGAAACTAGCTACTGTATTATCAGGAAACCAGTACCCAAACATACACACACAGAAATAGTATGAATCAAAATTACTAAAGTGGCAGAGAAGCAAATACCCTCAAATTCCCTCTCGCTTCATGAGTTAGTAGCACATGTTGGATCCTTGGTGACTTAAACACATATTCATTTACAAAAGGACTTGAAGACCTCCATCTGTTTCATGAATGATGCTGAAAGGTATAATGGGTCATCAATTTAAGTCACTATTCTGCTCCAGATTGAGACTGGAAAGATCCCATTTTGGAATCTTCACACCTTTAAAGATCCCATTCCATTCAGGGTTTGTACTTTTATCAATATATAAAGATTTTAGTGTGTCTACCTGTAGGTTTTTTACCAGTATTTTGATATGATCTTTGTCTCAAAGTGCAAGCTTCTTTACACATACATGTCTTCAAACTATGTGGCACAGCTCAAGACATAGCACATATCCTCAATTATTATTAACTGACATATTCTTGAATCTTCTGGCACTGGGGTCAGAGTTTTTCAGGTACAGAAAGGATAGTCTCAGCAAAAAGGCTAAAGTCAAAGGAGCAAAAAGACAAAAACTGGAAGAAATGGAATGCATAGACTTTTCACAGCAGGAAAAAGGCAACCTTTAAAGATGGACTCAACCGTAGGTGTATTATTTGAATAATACATACTTACATGCATTAGAATTATGTAGGTGGTATACTTGCATGCTCATGTGCTCATAGTATTTGCTAACCAATGATTTTACAGGGCTTACCAAATATTTCAATTCTGTTACCAAATGTTCAATTCAATATTTCAATTCAATATGCAAATACTTTCCTATGCAATACATAGGAAAGTATTTGCATATTATGTGAACATACACAGGTAATAACTGTGTTTGAGTATCTACCCACCTGCTTATTTGCAAATTACTTTCTAAGTTAAATCAACCTCATCCAATGTACTTTTTCTCAGCTAAAGGATGTTTTCCCCGTTATCTGCTGATCGGTGTAGAAGATTGAGACACCTTATAAAGTCCCTCATCAACAGAATCTGTTTCATCTGTATGGTCCTTTGGAGCAAAAAAGCAATGCAGCCTGGGAATATTAAATACAAGAGTCACCAAATACCCTTATTCATCCAAAATTATAGCTGCAGCATATAATGGTAGGATGGCAGCAAGCGTAAGAAGAAATTCTGTGTAAAACCTGAGTGCATACCCATTGTCTGTGACAGTTTTATGAACTGATGTCTGTCATTCTGAGCCTGTGCCTTGATTATAGTTACCTATGTTAATTAAAACAGAGAAAGAAAGTAGTGCTGATCTGTGCCACCAAAGCTGCACTCCTCAGAAACCGAGCCTGTATAGTACAGAGGAGCCACTGCACCACCTTTCAGCCAGGGATCACCATCAGCAGTGTGGGGCAAGGTGGAGAGGGTGAAAAGGGCCTGCCACGTGGACGGCAGAAATAATGGTTATTGGCCAGCCAAGGGGGGAACAGGTACACTTTTCAAAAACATCACAAGCGTCACTGACTAATCTAGAAAATTTTTAGTTTAGCCCCCAGTTAAATTTTTTTGCAGCACACACTACTCCTGAGAACAGGTCAGGTTGCTGATTGATAAGTCGTGTCAGCTTAATGTTTTTCTGCTAAATTAGAAGGGCCATGGAGCAAGTCTTACAAAATCTCAAAAAAAAAAAAAAAAACCCAAAAGAACTGCCACCCCTCACCTCCCTGTACAATCTAGAAAAACACACCTTGTTTCTAATACAACTTTCTAAGCTTCTTACAGCAGTGCTGAGCAAGTGGGAGATGAAGGAGGGGTGGCATGTGTTTATAAAACCTTCTTAGAACCAAGTGTTTTTGCATTTTCAGACTCATTGTTCGCATACCTCCACTCCCAACTGAAGTCACTGGGGCCACTGACTCAAAGGACAACAAGGCCAAACTCAAACTCGTTGCATTCAGTGCGCAGAACTCAGCACTATGCAGGCTTTCTGCCTATTGTGTCCTAGCACAAAAGAGGAAGGGCTGAGAGTTTTAAATCATTCTGAGGAAAGTGAGTATCCAAGTCTTTGGGCTTTAGAAAGAACTGATTGTCTGGCTTCCTTATATCCCTTTAAAAATCAAATATTTAGTCATTAACTTGATCATCATTTTTACTTCTATATACATACGCACAGATATACATAAATATATATGCATATATAGACCCACACCGTGCTCTAACCCCCAAGCACTGCTCCTTACTCAGAGTAGCCTGACATCTTGTGGCTATAGGGAACAGAACACTCCGTTTAGCCAAACCTCTCAACCAAACCATACCACCCGGATGGCACGGAAGCATAATAGTGCCTGTATAATTTAGGCAAATATAAAACAGCTCTTGAGCAATGCAAGACAATTATTTCACTTAATTAGATATGACGTGGTGTCAGCATCATGTTCTGATAAGGCAAGCTGGCATGGAATTGTAAAGACAAACGACAGCTACAAATAATGCAGAGCTTTGGTCAACTGGCCTACGGCAGGTAATATTTTGCAGGTAATATTTCACATTATTATCTAATCTGAAATAAGAACTGCCAGGCTCTCTGCAGTTGTTGTTCTGATACTGCCATGCTAAATATTACTTTGTGTTTTGTCACAGGAACCAAACCACTCCTGCTGCAAGAGCAGAACATTGGTGCAGCAGGCTACATGGGAAAAATAAACATCATCTTGGACGGGAAGATAAATTACTAAAAGAAGAATGCTTTGCTTACATATGCAGGCATAGCACAGGTATGTATGTGGTGGGGGGGGGGAAGGAAAACACCCATCCTGTGAAAAGTAGCTGTTTTTTCTTTTACTAAAAAAGTTGGTCTACTGCTTAATTTTCAAGAAAAATAACTTGAATCTCAGGGGAATAAAAAGATTTTTCCTGTAAGAAGGATTTGCTGCAGTGTCTGAAGGGGTCTGACGCTCACCTCCTGTTCTCCTTTCTGGCATAGAGAAGAACAATCAAGCAATAACACAGAGAAGATAATTTGTGCAGTTTGATTAGTTTCCACGCCAGATGTTCCCACATATACTCACATCCCCCTCACTTTCTCCAGCCAAGAGTGTGTGTGCAGCTGGCACATCTGTAGTCAACTCTAAAGCTATTTAACAGAGCTATTAGCAGTGGGGTTTACATTACGGATCCCACCACCCTTCTCTGGGGGCCTGCGCCTGTTACCATTGAGGCTAAGGCATCACCGTGCTTATTGACTTCAGAGAGAGCCAGAAAAGGTTGCTGGAAAAATTTTTACTCCTCTGTTACAGACACGCACTTTCACCTCTTCTAGCCTACGATTTTAATTTCATTTTCTCACTGGTACAATGAGGCACTGCAGCCGTTCACTGACCAACTCTGGACTTTCTTTTTTGGGATTTCAAGTAGATTCCAATGACAAATAATTTTATAAAGAATTGCAGCAGCTAAGAACTGTTGCTTATTTGTTATTGAAGTTTTAATGAAGACAGATCTCAGGAAATGGCAACTACAAAGATGCATCTGATTAATGTACCAGTGACTGAATAAACCTCAAAAATGGTGTCAGATGGACGTGAGTGTTCCCAGGTGAAAACAAGTCATGAGTTCAGACAAAATCCCCCAGGGCAAGGACTGGCTGTAAAGTTAGACCCCCATCTTTCAAATGGCTACATTACAAGAAATCCTAAATTCCTAAATCAGCTCATGTTAATTTATTAAAAAAACCCAACCCCTTAATAGTGACAGAAACACTGCCATAGCCTTGGAGTATTGGGGTTTGTTCTAATTACTCTGCTTGCAAGTGAGAGGTTTACTGTAAGATGCAGAAAGGAAAGGTTTACTACCCCCTCATATCTTATTAAGAAGGAAATTAGAAGGTTATGTACATTTGCATTTATAGGAACTCAGTACCTGTGCAAATTTTGCAGCCAGTTTTTCTTCACAACTTCTGTGTCTTGTTGCAGAAGACTCACACATAGGATTCTTTCATGAATGATTTATGCTTTCTTGATGCAAATTAAAGGTGATCTGAGGTGGAAACATGCTGGTGGAAACATTGCACTAACAGTTGGGAAGAAATCATCCTGTATACCTAGAATGCTGTCCATGAGGATGTTTTTCCACTAGGTTCTCAGTGTATGCACCCGAGGATCAGTCTTTTCCATGTGGATGATCACTTGGAAAATAATGTTGACAACAGCTGAAGGGCTCTGTTTATCAGCTGAAAACTGCTACTCTCCAAAAAGGAGATTTTGAATGTTTAGGTGCCAGGTTAGCTAGATTACTTTAGATGACTAAAAGCATAAATAACAAATACAGCTTTTAGAATGCAAGCAACTGCAGGAACTGGTCAATAAGAAATACATGATTTGAGAAGGTGGCGTGGTCTTTACCTACCCCTAAAGAGACAAGATGTGATACTGCACTATATCAGCACAGTAAGACTGGTCAAGTGCTGACAAGAGATTGAGGCCTGCCAGTGTGTTAGGATGCTTGGAACACTGCATACCCTCAGTCTTAAAATACATAAAACATCTTTGCCATGAGAATTTTTCTCTTCATAGGGAAATAAAATACATTTGCATCATACCAGCACAGTAGCTTATTCCCCTCCCTCATACACAGCTGATGCAAACTCCCACTCTTCTTGTTACAACAGAGAAAGCACCTGGGCCTTTTTCAGCTATATTAGCAGAACCTGATTTTTAAAGCTCCAAAGATGCAGATATGACATGGGATTCCCAAGTGCACTTGAATACTCTAAAATCTGGCCCCAGGTCCACTGGCAATGAAACAAGACACAGAATGTTTTATCATGTTGCAAGCCATTCTTGAGAGGTAGCAAGTGGAAACAAACATAATGTGAGCAGGGTAGTAGCATCTGGACAAAGCAAAGGCTATCTTGTGCAAGCTGAAACAGTGGAAGAAAATATTTGCTCCTTTCGTCCAAGTAAGCAGAAAGCTTTGTCATCACAAAGGCTTACAGAGACTATGTGGCAATCAAATGCTCCCCATTTTGCCCCCTTCAGCAAGCTCATTTCAGCTGCAGTTATAAAACACAACATAAAGACTTCAGTGAACCCAGGAGAGAGCAGATGTTAATTATAGCAAAATGGTATCAATGCCAAAGTGAAATTTGCTTTGGTTTGGTTTCACATGCTTAGTTCGGCAGTGCTCCTAAATAGTGTAAACTGCAGGGTATGAAAACCCTGACCACTTGACAAAGATACATGTAGGCTTGCCTATCCTCTGTAACCAAATGTCACCTACGTAGTTATTAGCAATTGCCCTTAAGCTAATGCATCATATGTCTTTTTGACAAGAGTAATGGCTGGGTTCTGACAAAGAATAATTGCCATTTCAATTGAAAATGTTAAAATGTAACTGAAATCAAACATGAAATTATTAGTGAAAAATGTAGGAGACATGGCAGAAGTGTATAACTTTGCTGGAATTATCAGTAGCTTGACTGACCTTAATTTAGTTCTAATAAGCCTTCAATGCAGTACCAGCCACAAAAGCAAATGGAAATGGTAGTTACAGGGCTTTGAGAGTAGGGTGCCCTCAGTGCCCAGTGAGCTTCAATGCTAACCAGAGAACAGAAGTCCTCCTAGTGATTTTCCATTACTACCAAATGTAGGCCTTAAAGGCCTAATTCTTCGGTTTTAAACCAATTTTAAACTGTTAAGCTATTGAAAACACCAAAGCTATACAGTGCACCAAAATGAGGAATAAGGCCATGTCCCCCACGGACAACTGCTGTGCTCCCCCAGCACACCCCTTCTGGGAAGAGGAAGAGGGCTGAACAGTGAGTACTGCAATTCTCTCCTTCCAAACCTCAGACTTTTACAGTATGCCATCATTTCACTTTCAGTAATTGAAATTAAGGTCTCTAAATATTCCAATCAATTAATTTTTGATTTACTGCCTTCCATGGCATTTTCCTCTTTCATTTATTGGTGCACTTGACTTGTATTTCCTATGGGGACATTGTGTGCTAGAATTATATGTCATTCTTTTAAAATGTCTCTTTCCTTCCAGTACAAGTTTAGGCTGTACCCTGTAGGGTGCCCCTGAACTAATCTCTTCTCTCCCCAGTCCTAGGCAGAGATCTCTGCCTCTCTGGATAGCAGTTTTTCCACCACAGTAATGATTAGAATATTGATCAAAAGCTTCACCTGAATCCCGTCTCTGCAGGACTGCACTAGGCATAACAAGTTAACAGTATTAAACATCTTCCAGCACGCATTTAAAACACAGCAGCGTCCAATTTCCTACATTCAAATGCACTGGTTGTAGTCCTTGCCTCCCTCTGAGGAATAATGGATATAAATCATGAGTTAACTTTAACCATGTATCCATAGTACTGGGCAATCCAGACTTTGAGACTGTTCCTTTTATGCTGGCCACTTAATCATTGCCAAACAAGCCAGAAGATCCTCCTGCCACCTGTGGGGCAACTGGGTGATGGAAATATCATTTGAGCAGTTCTTCACAATGCACTGACTACACATCACGTTAACGGATCAACTGTTGTTGGAAACTTCAGTGATTTCCTAAAAGTGAATTTAAAATATCCCTTTCCATTCTAACCAGCCTTCAAAATATTCTGTCATTCAGGCCCCTTGCTTTATCATCGTAACTCCCATAGATCATTTTTCTTGTGCACACACAGCCCTCACAACCCATCCCTCACAATATTAGGGGTCTTTCCAGCAATAGAATTCTCAAATTCTCTAAATCAATCAATTTCCAATATTATTATGAAGTGGAAGACCTTAAAAAAGAAAAAGCCTTTAGGATACTAACCTCTTCACTACAAGTATCTATTTTTCCCATGTATAAACGTTGCAGAATATATCCTTAAGTCTAAGCATGATGTTACTTGTTCTAGAAGTACCAGAAACTAATAAGGAAACCATGTCTGCTACTGTATTGATAATTCACAGGGCCAAAGGAAGAGACAGGATGGGGATTTTCTGAAATTTTAATTAAACTTAAGAGAATCAATAAAACCATTCGTTTAATTCTAGCACCTGTTTTTAGGCAATAATATCTTCATGCTGCTGCTTGTTCAGTTATGTTAGAAATTACACGATCTGCTCAGCTGCAAAAAGACTATTGATTTCTATGTAAAACCAGGCAAAAGTACTGCCTGTTTACAAGGGATTCAGTTACTGTGAATGGTGTCTGTAAACAGACACCTGACTCCCGTGCAACATGTCAGCATGACTCAAAGGAAGCAAGCTAAACAAATCAGCAGTTCCTATAGCACATAGGAACCACTAAGCTACTTTGTCAGTTAAGAACCTGGTGGAAAATGAATTGGCTGGATGGCCACATGCAGAAAGTTGCGGTTAGCAGCTCAGTGTCTCAGTGGAGACCAGTAACAAGTGGTGTCTCTCAGGGGTCAGTGTTGGGACCAATACTGTTCAACGTCTTTGTCAGCGACACGGATGGGTGAATTGAGCGCTCCCTCAACAAGTTTGCCGACGACACCAAGCTGTGTGGTTTGGTTGATACACTGGAGGGAAGGGATGCCATCCAGAGGGACCTTGACACGCTTGTGAGGTGGGCCGATGCCAACCTTATGAAGTTCAACCAAGCCAAGTGCAAGGTCCTACACCTGGGTCGGGACAATCCCAGGCACTGCTACAGGTTGGGCAGAGAAGAGATTCAGAGCAGCCTGAGGAGAAGGATTTGGGGGTGTTGGTTGATGAGAAACTGAACATGAGCCAACTTCAGTATGTGCTCACAGCCGAGAAAGCCAACAGTATCCTGGGCTGCATCAAAAGAAGCGTGACCAGCAGGCCAAAAGAGGTGCACCTATAGTAGGTATACAGGAAGGGCAACATGACAGAAAGCTGTCTGAAAGGTGATTATGTTTATCAAATTACTCTTAGGTACATGCAGAATCCTAAAAATATGAAAGCACTTATCTAACTACTAACCACTGAGTACTCACTGGTCCAAGGCACTCCAGGAAGCAGCACTCACTGGTCAGAAGTTTTTTGCCACTGAAAGAATAATAGTCTGCCCTTAACCTCTTCTGCCAATACTAGAGGAAGGAAACACAGTCAATGCAAGTGGAATCTGTCACAACCATTACCCTGGAGAGTAGAACTGTTCTCTGTGGGATTTAAACAGTGTCTTAGAGTCCTTGCTGACCATTTCTGCAATACCGATAAATTACGAATTCCCAGCAATATATAGTGTCTTTAAAAGTGAACATCTTGTCAGAGACTACAGTAACTGCAGTATCATAAAGAAATCTGAGTTCCATTCAAGTAAGCAAACTGCCCAAACACCTGTAGATTAAAATCATCAAATTTCATACTTCTGTTCACGTGGTGAGCGCATAACATTTCGACAAATAGAGCTACAGCTTTTTACTACTGGTAACTGCATTTCATTTCAGTATGTTCGGATCAAGTTAAAAGCTTAATTTGAACCTCTCGACTTGGCTACATGTAAGATAGTTGTTGACCATCTTTTACTACTGTGAAAGTAGATAGATTGGGGGATGGTTTGGTTGTTTTGGTTTTTTGTTGTTTTGTTTGGTTGGGGTTGTTTTCATTCATAACACTAATATGTTTAGTAAGAATGACATTAGTTTCTCAATGATTCAAGAACAGAGAAACAGAGCAGACTCTTCAGCTAACAGGGCTTTATTGCCCTTTGGGTAAATCATAAATGAATCATAGAATCCAACAAATGTGGAAATACTGGGGTTTGTTCTGCATTTACTCTTGGAATCAGAAACCCCAAGCAAGTAATACTCAGTGGGGGGATGCAGTCACAGTTAGTGCTTCTCAATTTTTTTAGCAGATTCTTCATCCTAGAGAGTTTTGTCAAAAATATCAGGCATCCAAATTCCTAAAAGCTGTTCTCAAAGGATTTCCTTTAATGGATGACAGAGCTGGGTAAAAGCAATAGATGATTTTTCGTCTACTTTATTTCTGACACTAGGATTACTGTAGCTTTTAGGCTCAGGCTTACGAATGCTTAGCTCCTACTGCAGTAATTGAAGTTGAGGTCTCTGTGCAACTTTGGGGTTATGTCTTTAACCTCAGCTTTCATGCATGTGGTAAAAGAATGCTGACATGTTCCTCCCTATGCACTGAAGATGAGTCTGCTTGAGATGCAGCTGGAATATAACCTTCTGGACAGTTATTTCATGTGATTGGCAGAAAACTATCTTAGACTTACTCTAAGACATGGCCTCAGGCACCATCGCTTCTCAGACTCATGCAGCTGAATAATTCTCAAGAACACACATCACAACTGATCCATATGCTTTCAGTTTGTACCAGTCTGTGTCCTCTTGCAAATGAAGGGTCCACAGTTACAACTAAATGTATCTGGTCAAGCTTGAGCTGCTTCTGAGGTTGTTGGTTATATTCTACATCTCTCATGGTCTGTGCTTCAGGCGTGTATTTCGTCTTAGAAGCTTAAAAGAAAATATGATTCTAGTGTTATACTAGGAAGTGTAAAAGTGAATTATGATCTTGAAAAGTAACCAGATATATTTAAAAGAGACTTCAGTTTAGAGTCTTTCCCCTCCTTATAAGAAACTATGCTGTTGCACAATCACAACAGATCACTTAAGTAGAACAACTATACAAAATATTTTGAAGTCCTATAAAATATCTGGAAAGTTCTATTACTTGATAGATTGTTGTTAAAATGAAGTCAAACCCAGAGTGTAGGTGAAACAGCAATTCTATTTTGGATTCTATTCTTATCAAAACAGTCAATATAGAATGTTAAAATAAATAAATACAGTATCTACAAGAAATGTTCACTTTCAAATAAAGAGGAAATGTTGATTATACTTGATTAAGTCTGTGTTTTGTCACTAACTTTGCTACTACCTCTATTTCATGGGGTTTCTAATATTTTATATAAATACACCTGTGTTACTATGATGGAAAGTGTTCCAAGCTACTTGGATGTGTATACTTGAAGTTGAAGTTAATGCTCTACTAAACATTTTTCTGACTGTAAACCACCAAACTTTAAATGTTTCTTTCACTGGTAAGTATAATAAGGGATGACTGAAGTATTCTTTTGCTCCTGTCATTAGAGGAGAAGGAGAGGAAGAAAGGAAACAAAAGAGTGTAAAAAACCAGGGAAGCAATACACAGGCAGTCAAGAGGCCTGCAAATTACATTAAAAGGGTGGGGGTTTTCAACAAGGTATTCACCAGGAACCTCAATCTCTGGAAAGAAAACCGATTCCTGGTCTGAAAAATGGAAAAATTTGTATACTTTTCGTAAGCATACTGGCTGCTCCAGTAAAATACTTAACTTTTTTCCCTAAAAGCAGCAAGATTCTAAATACCAGCTAACTACACAGACTGCGAAGAATGTTCTGTATGCACGTATGAATGCGTACTACATAATGTAATCTTACCAAACAGATACTGCAATCTTATCAAACAGATACAGCTGTAACTTCAGTATCCAGATAATACAGTTTTTAGAATTTAAAAAAAACAATAATAGATTAGTAGAGCAAATCCTGACATTTTACCAACTGTCTGAAGGCAGGGTAGAGCCACACAAGGACGCATTAATGTGAGCTCCAAAATAAGCAGCCAAAATGACAAGAGGTTCAAACACCATGTCAAAGCTCAGGCTGATGTGTCGTGAACCACGTCAGTACAGGTTCCAAACACCAGTCATGTTAACGGGTTCTGGATTTTGAACCCAGTTTAATTTTACGAGTGCAGACAGGCCAAACTCCAATGACACAGGGAAGAACAAACACGTCACATCTCATGCCAGTTGTTCTCCAGGCACATTCTGTTATGTCACAGGTTAATCATTGTCACTTCATGCAGCCACGCATCACATGGTCTATTAATTATTACTTAATGTCACTACACTACTAAATGGTTTGATGAATTCGATTAGTAATTAGAACTGCTAGTGCAGTGACATTCAAATAAAACATTTCTCTTCACAGTGCATTCCTGATGAACAGCCAGAAAGAGAAAATACCTGTTTATTAGTCTTACTGACTTGATGCTTTTTATCTGGACTACAGCTGTTTTCTGTGCTTGTTATTTCACCGATAAGTACAAAATACTCATGACAATCCAAAAATTGAGACTAAAATCAGCTCTGTGTAAGACAAAACATTGCATCTTTCTATACACAATTAGAACAGAGAGAAAGGATGCCATGCCAAAAGCTAACAATGTTATTTGTTATTTATTTAGAAAAAAGTCAAACAAGAAAAAGATGCATTCTGACACCAGGTAAAATTAATCTTAGCACTTGTGTTCAATCATTTGACATTTTAAAAAAATTGCAGTCAAGCTGATAGTTTCTTTGCCACTCTCTTTTATGGAGAAATTTTAATATTATAGTACTTTTGCAAATTCTGCAAGAGAACTAAATCAACTGGGTTTGGTTTGTAAAAATATAGTTTCTGATGACTTTGGGGAAGTATGCTTGAAGCAATCTCTCTCAGATCTTTCATTTGCCATCTGTTTGGAATTGAGTAGAAAGACATGGTACCTGAGCTGCCTTCCTCATTAACCTTCTCTGAAAACAATGCGTATTCAAGTAAAATTTTGATTTTGACAACACTGCATATGCTGCAGCACCTCTATGTTCCATCGAAAATAAACTTAGAAACTGTAATAATGATGTTTAGCTCATGCTTCTCATTGTGAACCACCTCCCAAGACTGGTTTTACACCATTTTTACACTACTGCGAGGTAAGTATGAGCCAACTGCATCCCCTGAAGAAACTGTTTTAATTCATAAACATTCAAACTCATTACATATTTAGCAACCTGCTAGCTCCGTGTTGGATGTTCACCTTATTACTTTTCCTGTATCTTTTCCTCTTCACATGGGTATAATATTTCTATGGGATTTTGGCAAACGCCAGCAGTTGGTTGAAGTGCTGCACAGCTGAAAGGCAATTACAGAAAGGTAGTACAGCAGGAGCTCCAAAAGAACATGTGGTATGTATCTTGGGAACCTCTACCTATATGTAAACTGTCCTTGACATACGTTTTGTTATCCATATCTTAAAAACCTCCAATGTTGGACATTCCACAATTTCCCCAGACAACCTGTGTCTAGGCAGCTTGATATTCAGAAAGCTTCCCTAAAGACTAAATTTCCTTGCTCCAGTTTAAGCTTGTTTTATTCTGGTATTATTTACACTGACTATAGAGACCAGTTCAGTCTCTTTTAAAGTTACATAGAACCTTTCACTTCTTTGGACACTATTACCACTACACCCCCTTAGCCTGAGCTGTATTTCAGTTCAAACAACTCCAGTTTCTTCACGCTTCCTTGTTAGTCTCTTCACGAGTATTTTCAATGAGACTATATATTATACAAAATTTAGTGCCCAAAGCCGGACAAAGGTTTTCAGCTGAAGCCTTACCAGAAATTAACAAGTTACTTCACATTATAGATCATGTTCCCATTACTGTACAACAAGACAGTATTTACCTTCTCCACAGTAAAATCCTGTTAACTTATGTTCTGTCCATGGTTCACTTTTACTTTTCTCCTTCAGTCCTTTAATACAGTACTGCTGCTTAGCCTTAGTCTTAACTGGTGTAGACATTTTTTCCACCTGTAAATGTAATTTCATAGATATTCTTATTTATGTCCTGTTTTCTATATTACCAATTTATCAGTATCTGGGTGAGTTAAAATCCTATCCTCCAGCCAACTTGCAACCCATGCTTGCACGACATCACCTGAAAATATTTTAAATATCTCTTCTAGACAAGAAAAAGTAGTGTTTGTCAAGAGTGTTTCTTGGCAGAAGGTCATATTTGAAACGGACATCGCTGAGCACAGTATAAAACTTAACCCCCTAGAGACAGACTGAGACCCTCAGAGATTTGCAAGTGAAGAA
This sequence comes from Strigops habroptila, assembly GCF_004027225.2. Taxonomy (NCBI): domain Eukaryota; kingdom Metazoa; phylum Chordata; class Aves; order Psittaciformes; family Psittacidae; genus Strigops; species Strigops habroptila. The sequence continues at coordinate 13,474,371 of NC_044284.2, forward strand.
TGTGCAAGTGGGGGGATCATTGATTTTGTAAGCTTATTTATTCTAAAGCCATATAGTTCTTTGGGGTAGCAGGCAAAAGAAATAATGTGATCAGATATATTTTCCGTAGAAATCTTTTCTATATTTGAGTGTTTACTAGCATGCCCCATAAGATAAAAAGGATTTTGTGCATCTGGCCTTATTGTATAAATGGAGAGGAGCTCTGAACAACTGTAATCAACCTCTGGTGTCAGGAAGATGAAGCTTGCATTCCCATTCATGTTCAGGAGAATGTGTAACAAAAGGTATGTTCCCCCAAAGTGTGAATCAAAGTTGCAAAGACCGGAAAGCTGTATCTTGATTTTTTTTTAAGGTTGCTGGGTCTTGATTTTCCACAACTTAGTATCTGGAAAAAGTCACAGTGACATACTGATTCGGAGAGCAAACTGCCTTTTAATATTCTAGTTCATATTTTTTACCCAATCCAACTGGATATGCTTACATTGCTACACAATTGCAGAAGCAGTAGATGTCTTTTTAAAATAAAAACTGAATGGAAGACCTGCTATTGTGTACTCTACTTGGAATTGTTCTTGGGAATACAGCAGTTGATATAATGGATAACGAAAGTCCCGTTCCATCCTTACTTCAACAAAAAAAATTAAGATTACCAAAATAAAAATTAGGCACGATTGCTTTTATAATTTGCCCATCTTTTTCTTCACTCCGTATTAATATTCCTGATAACTTATATACTTACGGGGTTAGGCATGTTGAGTTGTACCACACCTTAGTTGAATTTTATAACAGTCTTTATGATTTTGGGGGGGGAGAGGGAATGAATGAAAACAAGCCTCCCTGTCAGCATGTAGTACATTCAAGTGTTCTTTCAGCCAAAACACTCAGACGACACTGAAAAGTCACACCCAAAACATTATAGAACACAAAGTTCCAGGGAATTTAATCTTTCATCTGTCACAAACACCAGGCAGTCCAAGTTTAATGAATCTATATTCAGAGCTGTATCAGATCGAGAGAGTAAAACTGGCCTACAAATTCCTTTGAAGGTAGGTATTCTTCCCTCCTGCATTAAATCAAAACGTTTTCTCTATCATCCTTACAGGCATTCTGAATCTACTTAAGCAGTATGGAAGCAAATGGAAAAAGCTCCCAGGCCACTGTGTTCACACTGTATTTAGCTAACTGGCCTTTCTGAGATATCAACTAAGTAGCACTTGACAAGAAGGGGAAGGGAAAACAATGTCAGGATTAAAAAAAAAAAATAAATAAATAAAAAATATATATATATTTATCTGGGAGAAGAGATACAAAAGATGTTTGTATATTACCCAGCAACTTAGCAAGGTGGGGGCCTCCTGGTACATTCTGCATTATTAATAGCTTACAACCTACAGGGACACTGACTGTAAAACTACCAGAGAAAAAGGTTCCTTCAATAATACATATTTCTGTTAGGCTTACGCATGAGTAATAATTCTAATCCTAGAAACAATATTGTATCTCCTGAGGAAATCTTTTAATTGTTTTGGGGGAAAAATACAACTAACTGAAGACAGATTTATGGAGTTTTCTGGTAAGACTGGGACCAAGTCCAAGGGTCCTTGGTCCCTCTGTTGCATTAGCAAAGTCTTCTCATAGAGAAGCATTAGAGAAATTCTGTTTCCAATCCAATGCTATCAATAGGCATTTAATATTTTGGGCAATCAGCTAGAAAAGATATCACACACCAGTTTTTTTCTAACATATATGGCATGGTATCAACATTTTACTTCTTCTCTGATCTTCTCTATTTCTGTTCTATCTAAAGCCACATATTATGCTATTAATATGAAAAAAGAAAAAAACCAGTTCTGAAAGAAGCAAACCAGACTCATGCCCCTTGGCAAACAGCCACCTCCAAACCTGCCATTTCTTGTAACTGTGGGTTTATTTAAGGTCATATCGCAACATTTTAAAATTGACTCAGGTATTTTCTGAAAAGCATATTACCAGGTAAAACATTGTAACCCAGAAAAAGCCAGCAATAACTCAAACATTTCAGAAGGCTTACTAAATAAAATCTAAGTTCACAGTCATGTAAGCAGCAGAGATCCTTGTAATGAATGGACAGAATACACCACAGCAGATCAGGAATTATAAAACCAAATTAGAAGCCCAAATCTCATTTGCTATAAAAACAAACGGCTCTTTGTTCTTGAAAAGGAAGCTGCAAGACAATGCAATGAATCACCCTTCTGCAATTTCTGATGCTTAATCCTTTCTGTATTTCTATTAGCTAATTATACATGCATCATACATTTCAGCATTTTGTGAAAAAGCGGGTATGATTAACATCTCATCTCACAGCTTTATAAAGTTAAATTACTCAAAATTACTGTTCCCCCGTATAGCAGACATCTAGTTAAGAGTTAAATTTGCAAGGCACACTTCAAGAAAGGCTAGAGAATGTATTAACTTCTTTCTCTTAAATAAACACATTCCAAGAATCAAACTTGTATGCCAGCGATGACTCTACCTGAATTTGATGAGAACAGATACTGCTGTGGCTTGCTAAAGCACCCTGCATTACATACACACACAGCATCTCTGCCTGTCATTTTACCTTTATGCCTGCCGTACTGGGGCTGGTCAAGATGGTGTTAAACTTCCTTCATACCAGCTCTTACACTGCTGTGTTTTACATCCATGACAAAAACCATGCAGACAACACACTGATGCTTTAGCCTTCTCTGTTTCTTACTCTGTGCTCTGCTCCCCAGAGAATAGAAGTTGGGAGGGCACACAACCAGGTATATGACCCAGACTGACCAACGAGATACTCCACGTCATATAATGTCATGCTCAGCAATAAAATGGGGATGAGGGAGTACTTCATCTGTCACTTATATGGAATAAGCAGTGCCCTCTGAACAGAACAACTTGAATATCAGATAAAACTGATATAAGACTCTCAGCAGTGCAGTTTCTAGCAAAGAGACAAGAGTTAATTTACTGTTGTGTCAATACAGTTGGTGAAACTGTATGACAGTGCTGGTGCATAAATTATATCTGCCACTGCAGCTCTTTTTCTGAATTGTTGCAATACTGATCAGGAAATAGAAACAAACATTTTTACACTGAACATCAAAGTCAACAGAACAAAACCTGGGTCTGAGGCTGAGTATTTTGAATAAACAAGCCCTGCTTTTTTCTAGACAGCACCTCTCTCGCCTTTATGAACTGCTAAAACCTTGAAAATTGACCTTTTTTTCTCCTTTGTAGAGCACCTAGAATTTGCCTGTGAGGCAAAAGAGAAAGGTACCCTTGCTGGCATAATGTTCATTGTTCAACTCAGATTTTTTTTTTTCTTCACACTGAGATTTTCAAATAATCTTCCAACCCTTACAACTGAAAAAATTATTCAGAACACAGTCACAAGTGGTTCTTACGCCCTAATTACAGTGCTTTCTCAATTTCTCACCCATCAGAGGACACACGTCTCTTCTCGCATGTAAGGGGAAGGAGAACATTTGTGACAGAGTATGATATTATTAACAGGAGAATTTAATTGAGAAACATTTTTGCATCCCGCATTAGGTGTGACTCAGTTATGTGATATGTTCACGGGTGACAGGAAAATTATGCCTTACATCTGTAGAGATGTGTAAATGCCTCATTAAGTTTAATAATTGTCTGTTAGAAGGACAGTTCCAGAAGATAATCTCTGCTACTGAAAAAGTAGAATGAACAGAAAATAGAAAAAACAATGAAACAATATTGCAATTGTATCATCTCTGACCTCTCTGAATTAATTCACCTGTCCAGAAATTTTTTTATAAACATATTAAAAATGAAATACTATTAAAAATGCATGACTGGGTTACACCATGAAAAGGTTATCAAGTACTCCAAGAAATTAGACACAGACTATATTTTCAGGTTTGAGCTCAATTCAACCTAAATTTTTAAGTTAATTCACATATGACAGAGGAAGAAAGCAGAATGTGGGAGAGAAAGGACATTGCTATGAAACATGACACATAAAAGGAAATTTAAGAACAACTTTTAAATCAAAAAACTACAGGTATCATCTTTGACAGACAAAAATCAATACAATATGACTGATTCCACAATGTTCTCTATTAATAGAAAACAAAAAACTAACAAAACCAAACAAAAACAACAAAACCAAACAAAAACACAACAAAAACAACAACAAAAAAAGACCAAAAAAAAAAAAAAAGAAAAACAAAACTGAACAAACTAAAGAAACCCACAAAACAAAACAAAAAACCTCAACCGAACAAACAACTAAACAAAACCCAAACAAAAATCCCCACCACCTTCCTGGATGTGGCAGAAGGCAAGTTATCCTGACAACAAAAAGCTCTCAAGCAAAGCTATGCCATTCCATTTATATTGACAGCTCGGTTTTACAGCTAAACAAGGGTTATACAAAGCTGGGAAACCAAAACTGAACATTATCAACATCTCCTCACAATGAGGTGGTTAGACAAATGAAGCACAAACTTCATGCTAGCCAACTACGCATTTTGACACATCATTAAACAAAAAATTAGCCAGTTTATTATATTTAACATATTTACAAAATAGTACAAATTAAAGTACTGTAATTCCATTATCGCATGACAACAAAACTTCCATACAGGCAAAAGCAGCACATGAAAGAGACACTCCAGAATATTTAGGAAGTCTTTGGTACTCAAAATATAGTTTAAGATGCAGCATTAACTCAATCAATACAGGGCATTAAACACAGACAATGATGCATAGATTTATGCCAGAAAATAAGTTTAGCTATGGCTTTCATTCTTCTTAAAGGCTGATTACTGGACTCAGGAATTGCTTAAAAGCTTTACAGCAGCTTTAGAATGGAGACACTATTCAAAATTATTCTAAAACCAAGCTGTTGAAAACGACTGATATATTTCTCAACTCATATTCAATTAAACTGCATCTTCCCAGAACTATACGACAGCAAAGCACTAAACACTTCACAAGCCTAGAGCCTATTCCTCTACTCCTTAAGCAGGCAAAACTGTTAAAGAAGCAACTTTGGCTACTTAAGGAAAGTAGGGTCAAGCTCACAAGAGACAATAAAACTGCATGGCACAACATGATTAAAGACAGTATACTCTAGTCTACACTGCTGTACACATCATTTACAAAATATGTTTTATGCATAATCTACATATTTACAAATGCTCTCAATTATTCCATCAAGTAATGTACTCAACATAATCACAGTTTACAAAATTTTGAGGTAAATCTTTGAAAAGTTAGAGCATCAGCAAAGTTTCATCTGCAAGGCTGAATCTCACAAGTGGAGGATTTGTAATTAGAAGATCCTCTCTTCACCTGGTCACTCAGCAGTGTATGCTAGGTGTAGCAGATGGGTAAAATGGTTGCAGAGACTAAGGGGATTATTGTGCTGTGCTTGGTTCTTCGTGATGGCCAGAAGGAGGTCAGAAAGAAGCAAAAAACATGGAAAACAGCCAAAAAGAATCTGAAATATGTACTAGCGGATTCTGCTTTGCAGACAAACAGTGGATATTACGTTGCTTGTAGAGCAGGAAAAACTGCGGTGTTAAATTGTGCAGTGCCTATGCATGCTAATTGCAAGATGCCTATGTGAAAAGGGGATGGGGAAAGGCAAAAGAGAGGATGTGGGACAAAATGAATTAGCTTTCTTGATTGGTCCACATTACCCTAGAAGAAAATGCATTCAAGACCTTCATTTTCTTAGGAGTTTTTGATTCAATTTAGACATAATCTAAACATTCAAAACTGCACATCTGAAGACATCACCCACATTTATTTTAGCTTATAACTGCAGCACTTCTGACTCTCCATAAATATAATAAAACACTGTCTCCCAAAGGAGTGGACACTACTATACGAGGCTTGATGTTTCAAGCGGGCTAGCCTAGATGTATTTTTCCTTAGTAATGTTCATAAGAAGGCAACAAGACCACTCAGTCATTGAAATGCTGTTAACATCCCAGGGAACAAGAGAGGAAAGGGCAAAAAGAAGTCTGCAAGTTTCCTTTGCATTACCTTTTAAGAGCACAGATGGTGATAGAAACTCCTTTCTAACTAGAAGACAGTTTGCAGTTGAAAGCATCAGAGTTCATCTGAATCAATCAAGAGGTTAAGAGAAACAGTTTTGTTCTTGAGAAGTGGCATCATCTTGCATTAGCATATTCTCTTACAAAATAGGTTTACAATATTTAATGTTAGCAATGAAAAGTTTAAAACTCATCTTGTCATGAGTTTTAAAGTCCTCAGTTGCACTTTATGGTCAGCTGCTTAAATGAAAAAAACACTCACACAAAAGGACTTGGGATAACGAAGAAAGCATCCCACACTTCGACTTCGTGAATGCTTTTTTAAGCAATAATATACCACTACATACTTTTAAGATGTTGTCTTTAAACAATTTGGTAGATTTAGGCAAGACCTCAAAGTAGTCAGTCAACTAATTATATATGCAAATTATTCATGTTTACTACGTATTTCCTTCAGAATGTTTTTATGAGTGTAAAACTGTTTGTAAGGTGATAAGTAAAGTAGTTTGATGTTTCAAGACAAGTCTACTGACTATATTTTATACCCACTAGAATGACTGAACTCCATTTTCTGCATGCAGTGATAAGGAATAATAAGACTTCATCTTATACAATCACAGATGCTAGCTAGAAGAAAAGAGACATTAAATATTCAGCCATAGCTAGTATTTCATGGTGTAGTACAGGGTGAAATGAAAAGGAGGATAAAGAAATTTGTTTTCCAGAGATCTTGCAGGAAGGTAAGGGTTGGACTTTGTACTGATCCCCAGTGGTGGCAAACCAGCAGGTTGTTTCTTGCACAGCTCTGGGCAAGGTAATAATCTGTCAGCACAGACTTCTGTATAAATCCTAACATTAAGACTGTAAGGTTCAGACAGACAAAAAATGTTGCTCTTTAAATACTTAACAAGACCAATAATACTTTGAAGATATTAAATTTTTACAATCCCTGAAACTGCTGGTCAGCAGAGCAAAGTTTTTAATTCATTCGTCCTCTTCTACATAAGTTGATGGAAACCAGCCCACCTAAAAAAGAGAAAAGCAGAACAAAATACTACATGAGATGCACCTAAAAAAAAAAAAAAAAAAATTAAGACAAAAAAAAGGCTGAACTAGGCAAAACAAGGATAAGATTAAGAAGACAAACTTGACTGACCTGCTACAGGTCAGTATCTTAAATAACAGAACAACTTGCAGATATGATGATTTGGAGACTAAACACACACACAACCCCCACACCCCTATCCCCAGCCCAAAATATGCCCAACTTAGTGTTCAGAAAGATGCCTAGAAATGCCAGGTGCAGTAGTTTTACTACAGGCAGGATGCTGCTATTCTTTGAATGAGTTAAATATTTAACAGGCTTCAGTCAGGCCCAGGGAATCCTGTTACAAAGCAAATAGTGAGTAATTTGATTGCATTACTTGAAGTTAAATTCCATTGCCACCAAGAGGAGTTTTAAATATGACAAAACTGAAAGGCAATGTCCAGTGTTTTATACTTCATATGTTATAATACTATCTCCATTCTGAAATTATTTATGTGTCAAATAAGGATTATATGGGACATACAGGGAAGCATTGTCATGTATTTCCTCTTGTCTTATCTATTTGCTTTAGGTTTTTCACTCAGACTTCTTTATACCTAAGTCAATTTAACACTCATGAAAGACCTGAAAACCAAACCTAGAGAACTATTGGAAGGAGCAACTGCATAAATTTTGTTTGAGACACCTTTGCCAAAATATCTCCAGAAGCGAACTTAACGATCTCAAGTCCAGTCTGTGAAAGCTATAGGAAAGAATGCTGGCATACAACAGGGCATCCTTTAGTATGTGAGTAGCTGCATTAGAATGAGATGTTGTTTTCTTCACATGTAAAATGTATATATGGGATGACCACTACTTCTGCTTCCCTACTTCTTCTTGTCCAATTGACTTTTAAGATCATAACCAGGCTCATGTACATAAGAAAGTTCTTCAAATTGCATAAAGCAGTAAATCTGGACATCTACTTCAGCAGGACTTGCAACTTTAATTTCCACCTTCCAGCCAATCTTCTTTCTTCCACCTTGCATTCCTTGACCCTGCATCTCTGTGCTTTAGACATAGAAACAGTAGTCTCAAATACCTCTGACTAATCTGTATTAAGGAGCAACATACTAAGATTGAAACAATATAGCCTTTACAAACTAAAACTGAAACCTCACTTGCATGCAAGTCTTAGAGTGAAGTGCGAAGTGACTTTGTGAAAATACCTGCTAAATATGCCACTTCCTATGAGCCACATTCTTTGAGACCAAAGAAGCAGCCTCTATAAAAAGGTGGCTGATTCCAATACGCTGTAGTCTGATAGAAAGGTGTGGAAATCCTTCTGTCTTCAACTGCTAAATAGACTTCCACAGCACCAGAAACATGAGCTTTTGACCGCAAATACAAAGCAACACAGTTCAAAAAAGTTCAGCTGTAGATGCATTATTAATCCTGGATATTTTCCAACCATATTATCCTGCCCCAATATTCAGCCTGGTAGTTCACATTAAATAATCAGTTAATTTAGATGCTGGGAAAGCTGCCTGGCAAGAATTCTGCCTGGCTTGTATGAAACAAGGATGAGAACATGTTCTATCTTGTGAATTTAAATATACAAAGAAGGTTTGTAATTTAGGAACACACATTTTTTTTACAAAATCACTCAGTGAAGGCAGAAATAAGACAAAGGAAAAAAAACAAACAACCTTACCCTTCCATTTACTTCACCTCTCCACCAGCCATTCGCACTCATCTTGGTATAAATTTTCACAACATCCCCTTTTAGCAAGGATAGTTCTCTCATGTCTCTTGCACAGAAGTCATACCTGGCTATGGCAATGCCTATCACCTTTGGGCTTAGCACTGAAATGAAACAGATGTTGATACTATTAGAGTTTGTTAATTGAAGGCTACCGAAATAATGTAGAGAGCAATATTGTAAAATATAAAACAATGATTTTGCAGCAACGTACATGGCATTATTTTTATGAAAATAAGAAAGCATCTGTGCTAAACAGATCAAGGTTTAAACATAGGTGAATGGAGCAAAATTTGATAGGATTTTATATTGTTTTTATTCAATTGTCCTTTTTATTTTTAGAGAAGAATCAAACTACATGAACAGTAACTAAAATCTCCCACCCCACAATTGCTGAACATGTTCACAATTGTATTTTTGTGCTTCATAGTAAAACTTGCTACCAGTTACATGCAGCAACTTATTTTACAGGTCACTAGCTTCTTTCCAAAAGAATTATTAGTATTTATAGTTGATTTAACTTTAAACCTCTAATGAAGCAAAACAAACAGAATAAGGTGCTGTTCTTTCAAAGCCAACTCCAAGTTAAATATTAATGTACTTATAATTGGAAGCTAACATCAGCATGAGCAAAAAAAAGTAAAGAGTTTCCACGAGAAATTTGTATGGATCATTTGCTACAATCTGCATTAACATTGGCTGACATAAATCTACTCCTTTCAGGAGTTTATTCTGTAAATCACCAATGAATTTGTGCTACAAAACTTTTCATGAAGAAAAAAAATCCATATAAATTTTTTCCTAAGTTGCATTGAAATACTTTAAAATGCTAAGCTTCATCAATATGTAAGCATTTTGCCAACATAAAGCCAAGACATTTCAAAAAGTTGTGAAAAGTTATTAAATGCAAACGTGGGGGGGGGGAAGGATAATTTAAAAAAAACAACCCCCTACTCCCAATGTTATAGAAAATGATGATTTTAACCCTGCTATAGAATGTCCAAAGTTGCAAAAGAAATCCTTGAATCTTCCAATGAGAGGCAAGTGGGCATGGCACCTGAGAAGTAAAGGTCTTTGTCTTCAACAGTCAAGATTTTAGTTTTAGGAATGCCTTCAATGATGTAACACTAAAAGTTCATAGCTAGTTTCCTTTAATTCAAATTAGGAACACAAAACATGGCAAATGAGCTAGAAAACCTTGACAGTTTCATCTCTGTATTTAAGACTTCTTCTGACCCCACATTTCATGGAAACAGAGGCTTTTGCATAATTGTATTGAATATATGAAAATCATTATATACCCCAATATTTTTATCTTATAGAGACAATATAAACAATTTATTTTAAAATGAAAAATACTTTTCAAAATATTATTAGATATATCTAATAATAAAAATAATATTCAAAATAGTATTAGATATATCACAAAAGTGGAATACCTTAAAATCTGGTTTGGAGACATATTACGCCCTCTTTATATCATGCCATTAAAAGTTCATTCCAACATATCAGACTGCTTATGTGATCTATACTTATCAGATACTTGAAAGGATGTACAGGATGCTGTGTAAAAGAACCAGCATCTCCATTTATTGCTTATATTTTTCATTAAAAAAATCTAGGTGATATAACATTAAAGTTAAAACATATTTTTTCTCCTCTAAGCAAGTCAGATGTAAATGCTGCTTGCTTAGATCCTGACATCAATGTTATGCCCTATATCTTATCATCGCTGCAGTAATCAATTTTACAGGGAAAGAGCACGTCATGGGCAGGAATTGTTTTGGAGAAAGAAAACAAAAACAACACAAAAAGAGCAGTTATTGATTTTAAGGTCAGTAACCACTTATAGGTGTGCAGCAGTATCACTGGCAGATTTGGGGAAGCATCACAGGTTGGAAGGAGTGAATCTGGGGAGCGAGGTATTATTTCAGATTCTAGAAAGGAGATAAAGGGGCAAGGAAAATTACATGAGGCAAAGATGACAAATTTGGAAAAACATAGAAGAAAAGTACTAAGGAGGGAAGAAATGCATGGAAGATTCATGACAGGGAAAATATTGAGGAAAATTAGGATAGAAAATAGGGGCAGATCTGGGGGAAAGAAGGACTTTAACTCTTTTTCAAGTTGTGAAGCCCTAGAGGAAAAGGAGAAAGGAGCAGAAGAAATCAAGGAAATCAAGAGAAATCATGATAGGAAATATATAAAAGGAAGTCAGATGAATGGTGGAATACAGGAAAATGACAGTCTCAATTTTAGAAAAATTATCAACCATCTTTCTCTGGTGACATAGTCACAAAACCAACTTGAGTTGAGACTATCACTCCTGAATTCCCAATCAGAGCTCTCCCAAGATAAATGAAACTTGAGGGACAACACTCAGCATGTGGAAAGGACATCTGTACAGATGAGAGAGAGAACAAACACTGAGTGAATGAGAGAAAGAGCATAGCTGCAGAGAGAATGAGGAGACAGAGAATGGGATTAACAGCAGACACTGATGTAAAGAAAGTGCCCAACAGGAGAATGTGAATGAGAAATTAAAGATGAGAAAAAACAGACAATGAGAAAAGAAAGAAAATAAGCTATTGAGAAAGCAGTAATAAATAAACCTTGTGTATTAGGAGGGAGATACTCAGAGGATTAACAGGAAACAGACTGAGAAATCTCAGGGAGGTGAGTAAAAAGTACGGATGTGAATAAGAAAAACACACTTTTGCTTAACCTAGCCCTTTCTTCTGCAAGCAGGAGGAGGAAAAGAAAGGGAACTATTTACACCAGAATATGTTGGAAAAGTTTCTTATTGACAGGCAGATAGACGTGCTGCAAATGAATTTCAATACTAGTCTGGGCCACTGATGAAGGAACTGGGATACAAATAAAAGAGACCCCATGTGATCACAGAAAGCTGGTCTAGCTCAACATTTCTGCCTGTGCTTAAATTCCACAAGGGTCAATGTATCATTTTAAAATCTGTGAGCAGTTTTTTCTCTCTCCCTGTGGTATGGCCTCCTCATAATTCTGCAGCCATATGCCCTAAGGGTTGCTCTTGTGTATTAGTTTCCATGCTCCTTGAAGTAATGTGCATTTACTTGCACTGTTTAACCAAACCTCAGTTCTACTATACATGCATGGGCAGCACCTCCAGCAGTGCTCAGTAGTCAGCTTAACCCTTCTCCTGTGCTACCAGATTCCATATCAGCAGAACTAAGTCAGCTCTGAAGATCCTTCTGAAAAAAGTATTTGATATCATGAAATAAGTATTTGTTCAGTTATGTGAGCATGTTATTTGGCTATTTTTGAAAAGCTGGTTTTACTAAGAACTTTTTAAGTCATGTAGCCTATCTATTAGAATGAAATCCCATTCAAACAGGTAGATAAGCTTAAACTTAGGAAATTCTTAAATGAAGAATTACTAACCAACATTTTCCTTTAATATTTTGTACTTGTATAAAGCAATATTTTACACAGCTTATTGTGAATGCAGGAAATTGACTCTGTTACAGTTACTTCAGAATATTCTGATAAAGAAGTTTTTCACAGAAAAAAGGAATATAAATATAATTTGTTGAATCCATATTGGGAATATATGGCAATGTGTGATAGGCTTAAAGTAATACTGAGTCTCGTTTGCTGTTCTATTATTGTAGGCCACTTCACAATGGAACATATGGAACATGTTTTCATGGAACAGATACCAGTTTCACTAAGAATGGACTTTACAATCAAGTTTTCTGCAGCTGTATGAAAAAGGTCATCTTCTATCCTCACCCAAAAGGATAGAAACGCACAGTATTTACCTACAATCAAGAGCCAGAACTTAAGCCCTTTGTGTTCTTCAATTCAAATAAGGTGAGCGCTTTAGACGTTCCACTGAATGTCATGACCATAAAGTAAACAGCTATAACAGCATTCTATTAATCTTTTCTATAGATGTGTCCCTTTATATGTCAACTGAAAGAATGCCTGAAAGCTTGAATTCTCTGTCAATGTTGTGACTACTGAAAGGAAGGAGAAGTATCTGCCTCAAAAGAATCTGTATGTAAGGTGATAGAAATGGAAGAAAAGACTCCAAAACAGTGAACAACTGAGGGGCAAAAAATTCAAGAGCACTACAGGACATCAAGATTGAAATCCCTGGCATGAATCGAGGGAGGGCTCATTAGAGATAATCTCAGCACAAGTAAGCACACTACCCGTTCTACTACTGAGCTGCTACCTGCATCCTTTTACCTTCTAAAAACCCTAGAAAACCTTTAAAATCCATCTCTGAGCACTAAATAATTTGGATGACTTCCGTGGGGAAGGTGTAAAACTGCCCGCTCAGACCTTATGACTACATCCACATTCATGCGTACTAGAGAACTCCCTTTACCTAGGGCAAAAGCCAGCCTCAGTCCCAATTTGCACAATCTAGTTCTCCACCCCCTGTACACAGAGTTGTGTCAGTGTAACCTGAGTGAACACTGCATTCCCAACAGTAGTAGCTCCTTCAATATGCTCCTGAAAGGCATTCACCTTCCTACTAGCAAAATCCTTCTTCATTTGTCCAGCAGTGCAGTTCTCCTCTTTGAAGCACAGAGCAATTCACAGACATACTGATGCACCAATCAAGATTACCACTGCTACCACTTAAAGCATTTTTATGCAGTCTCTTAGTTTAAAACGTTTGCATCTATTAAAGCCAAAGATGGTTAAATGAGAATAAAGAAAACAGTATTTAGAAAAGTATTTAGATGGGTAAAATTAGTTAACAGTGTTAATGTAGAATTTAAAGAAAACATTTTCTACAAAAAGAAAAGAAAAAAAAGGCTATTGCATTCTAAGATGCTGCTGCAGTATGGTTTGCTGCAGGGAGGGGACGAATATATTATTTGTCTACGAGCAGTGAAATTTTCAGGTTTGTGCATTTGAGCAAATACATTAAAATACATATAGCTTATAGATGTCAACTACATAGCAAATTAACACGGTGTGTTTAAGTGATCATTAATTGAATCTGCTGTGACTATTGAGTTTTGCAACACCTATTCAAACTGCTTATTGTAATAGACACTTTTCAAAAGTTTAAGAGTTTGATTTTCGTTACACTCCAAGAATAACATGTAATAACTCAGGTTTTGGAGGCTGAGAAGAACTGAAGTATTAGATTCGTCCCTTCCCTCACTTGCTGCACACAAAAACAACAGAAACAAATTTAGAAGAAATATAAAAGCAGTAAAGCAGTACCTGACCAGAAAGGAGTGGAAGAAGGGGGAACAAAGCTGTAGTCTGGAGGAGTTACAAAAGAAAACCCACAGAACAAAGAAGGGGCTTAGAGAAAGAAAGAGAAAAAGAGAAAAGCAGAAGAACATTGAAATATTGGCACAAGATTTAAATAATAGTTTTTTAACTATATAATTCATCGATAATAAGGAAACTAAGGTTCCCTACTAAGGATGTCTGGAAGGAAATTGACTATAATAACTAGAAAATTTGGATCTATGATTTAATTTTTAATAATTGCATTTTTCAAAGAGTAAAGTAGAAAGAAGACACCCACATTCAGGGTTTCAGAGAAACAAATTAAACTGCAGACTCCTGCAAATATTTTCAGATTTAACAGATAATATTTTCTTCTTTGATTTTGTGTGTACCACTTCTTAGCAGTACAAAAGCAGGAACTCGTGCATAGGAAAGAATTCCTCTTGAGCCCAGGAAGACTAATCACACACCCTTAATTAGGAATACAGTTTAAGTACCAGTTGAATTGGGGTCTCATAATATGCATGGGAAAAACTATGTATTTTGCCCTGCCAATTACCAACATCAATAGGAATTCCACAGCTAAACTACATCCTCTAAGGCCCAAACAGTATTGCTCATCTTTGCAGTTTTTTCTGACCTGAGAGAAAAACCCTGAGCAAGCAAAAAAAGGATAAGTTTGGCCTAGGCAGAACCAGCACATCATTCTAGGCCGTATAACAGCTCTCTCAGATGAGAAGTCTGAGGTGCGCTCTACTGCTAACAAGCCTAGGGTCAACATATTTTTAAATACAAAATTAGATCAAATGAACTAAAATATCTTCAAATGGAACTACAGTTTGTTGACATGTTCTCATATTTTATTCCTCTTTTGAAGAGGCAATGAAAATATGTAATGTACAAAGTCTAATAAATTTGGAATCTTTGCTCCCAGCTGTGATTTGGAAAGGGAAGTCCATCCTCAAAAGGACAAATGATAAAAGTAGCCTCTAAATTTTGCCTAATAATACCCATAATTACTGATCAAGAGCGTTCCTTAAAAATGCAGCAGGTTATATGCATCACATATGGCTGCTTCCCTAAAATTATTCTTGTGACTACACATGAAACAAAACCACTTTGCTTCAAAATAGCTATTTTCAGGAATAATGACTAGAACTATTTCATGCAAAGAATTAACAAAGAATCCATGGCGGAAGTAATGATACAGTTTTGTGCCTCTTACCTGAATGAGAATAGATACATTTGTGAGAATGAAACTACCAGCCTGAATAAAAAACAAGACCAATGCTGTATTTTAATGTTCATAAGCTACGGGTTATTTGTTCAAAAATAATTTAAAAAAAACCCTACAACACAAACCAACAGCAGTTTAGGTTAGTATCCTGTAATAATACAAAAGAAACATACTCAAGGGCCTCTTGCACACTATAAACTCCCTTCTGATCCTTCATAGTGGTGTTCTTTTCCCCATCTGTAATACCCAATGGACTACCTGAGAATGCATGAAGTAACCTGAGGCGGTACTTTACACTAGGGGTAGTAACCCCAGGTGACAGCTGTGTGTGGAAATATTACACAAACCAAAAGGGCAACTCAACTGAAGTAGTGTGCCCATTCTTAGAGACAAGTAGCTGCCTTTGTTTCCACAGAAGTACAATGATAGAGTGCAAAAGCAGTGCACAGGAATAAAGACAGCTTATGTGCTATACAGGGGGTGGCTGATCCTTTCCTGTGTATACATTATCTTAATTTTTTGAGAATTTTTCTATCTGATATAACTGAAGGTTTGGGTTTATGTGTGAAATTCTGGACAACTAAATCTATGTGGGCAAGGAAATCCTACTAGACTTTTACAGATAACTAGTCTACTTTTAAACATCACTGATCAGGGTTTTGGAGTTGGCTTTTAAGGAGAAAGGCTGGGTTCTTTTGTTTCCCTAAAGATCAGGGTGATTTTTTTTTTTTCATTTTACTTTATTAACAGAGACTTTTGCACAGTTTATGCATTAAGTAGTAGAATGACGTGAAATAATTAGTTACTGTCCCTGGTCCATAGGTGATGAAAAATGGTCACTCAGTATTTGGCTTCATGATTTAAGTTACATTACAATCTAAATTTCATAAAGACTCTGTTTTCTTGATATGACTCTGCTCTGCATCAGCAGAATGGAATAAAGTGCCAAAAACTATTCTGTAGAAGAATGTCAACTTTTCTTCCATTTTTGTCTTTATTTCATTAAATGGTCGATCCCCACTCTAATGTAAGAATTAGTACTTTTCTGTGTAGCAAACTAAAATTTGATCATACTATGTCTAGAAAAACCTAGGACTGGAAAATTAAGAAGAACAAATGTACTCATTTCCCAGAATATCTTCACAAATAAATTGAATTTCTAGATTGAAAAAACTTTATGTCTGACAGCTTTTACAGCCGCATTAAAAATGTACAATAAATATCAGAATAGAGTGGGTGACTTATTCAAGACCAGGAAACTAAAAAGTAAAGTTCTAATTAAAGGCGGAAGTCAAGTTAACTGTCTTCATAAAATTAATTTTTGTTCTAAAAATCTAGTAGTTGTTGAAAGGAGAATCAAATTTGCTGAAAATTTAAGAAGTTTCAAGGTGATATATTATGATTCATATCAGAAACAAGTAAACTGAAATGATACTTGATTTTCTTTCCTTTGATGGGTAAATGAAAAACATGACAATTACAAAAGGTTAATATAATCCTCACATTATTCTAGAAAGTGGAATTTGATATTGCCGTTCAATTTCACAGCAGCACAAAGATTTTGGCAGCAGAGAATGATACAACGCTGTCAAAGTCTACAGTGGTTCAATTTATGTTTTTTAGAAGTACATTTGTTCTGTCAATTGTATAGGCTAAAGACCAGCTGCTTTGAATATGAAGCTAATGTTTTTTCAGAAGATGACCTCATTGAAAAATCCAGATACAGTCATGTGAGCAGTATAGTGCAAAATACTGAGCCGAAACCCTAAACCTCCTTGAAATCAGCTTCAAACTGCCAAAGTCCATTGCATTCACTGGTTTCAGCCCTGTGCTTGTTAAAGTATGGTGAATGTGACACTGAGTAGTTGCCCAACAGAAATAAAAAAAGGAAAGCACCCCTCTCTCTCTTCCACTGGCTTCTCTGGCTTCCTTTAAACAACTGTTTTTCTTGAACTCAGATTAAGTGGGAAGAGGTCAAAACCACAGCTGTGTGACAGTTCTCACCGAGAGCTGTGAAGTCAACTCAATGTCTAACTCTGCCTCATGAGTTTTTTCCTCTACTAAACAAAACTGCAGCCTAACGTTTACCAACTTCTTTCCAAATTCAGCTCAGCAGGATTCACACAGCCTAGGTATATAGTTATTCCAACATCAACTTGGTAAAAAAGTAACAGGATAGCTTTAAAATTGAGCAGTGTAACTCACAGGCACACTTAATCATGGAAATTTTCCTTGGAAAAAAAAGCAAGGGTTATAACATGTCCCCACACCCATGGAGACATGCCAACATGTTAAAAGAAAAATTGTCAAATCCATTAAATGAAAGTGCCATCCAGAGACAATACAGCTAGAAATCTATTAGATTTTATATGAGGCACTTGAAAATTGGGAGGTTTTTTGATCAGTTTGTCCTAAGACAAAACCAGCCAGTTCCCACCAGCATTGTTTGTAACATTAAATGACTGATATTTACTGCAGCAGAGAGGTACTTTCTCATCCCCTTGACTAAAGTAAGAGCATCCCACACTTATTTCTCTTACTCTTCCATATACTACCTATAAGACCTTGTCAAAGGAGATGTGTTCTTTTCTTTTGTATGTGGACTGAAGATAATGAAGATGTACCATAAGTCTTGTATCCTGTAAAGCATGAAACAATTGAGCTAATGCTCTTGCACACTGGTAAGTTGGTGGACAGTACAAATACATTTTAACTGGCCTAAGAAAGGAAAAAACACAAATTGGTTCTGCTTGCAGTCAGTAATAATTCAAACAAATGCAAAGCAAACTAAGTGGGGCATATCTTCTCAACAGTTAAAGGCTCAATGCTATGAAGAGGCAGGGGATGAAGAAAGCATGAGAGATGACAAGAGGAGGAAAGAGTCAAAGTGAGATTGCAAGCTAAAGGGAGAAAAAAGGATGGGACAGACAAATCACCAAGAAGGGAGATGTACTAAGATACAGCATAGCAGAGAGACAACTGGGAAGTCCAGGAAGCAGTGAAAGAAAACAGAAATGGAAGGAATAAAGAGGAGGTGGGAGATAGACTAAGTGAAATGCACCGAGACACACTGGTATCCTACAGTATCATCTGTCCTAAATTATCTTCATTTTAATTAGAAGAGGAAGAATGTCTCTAAAGTTATAGGAATGTTACGGAACAGAGGCAAGCAAGTAAACAAAAGCTCACAAACACAGCAAATGATAAGAACACATCCAACTTTATCATCACAAAGACAAGACTGGACTCTATGGTCTTTCACAGCAGTCTTCATATTGTTAAAATCCCCATTAATTTTTATTTTCCTCTTATTATCTGTTGCAGTACAAAGATACAGCCATTGTCTGCAGAACTACAAATCTAATATTTGCTTTTTGACAGAAACATTATATACTTTCCAGAGACCAGCCATGTGGTAGTTTTTACCATTAACACTGAACTTGTACATGTCCTAAAAATCATGCTAAATTCCACTGAAGTTATAACGCATTAAATAAAGGATAGCATGTGCATTGTAGATCTTCTGTATTTCTAAACTTCAAAACTTATGAACTGTTATTTACATTGTACAGTAGCTCATGAACTTTCAAAGCTTAGAGGCCTGTAATAAACATTTAAGGTTAACAGGCAGGCATAGAAATAATTATGATACAGTAAATCTAATGGTGGTTTTGAGAAGTTTATGTAATATTATTGAGAAGATACTGCATAAGGCTACACTACAAGACTGATTTATTTAAATCTCTTTTTAAGGATTAGAAATTGTCACAGATATTATTAACGCTCATAGCTGTATGTATGCAAATGTATGAAAAAACCTAGGCAGGATGCAAATTAATCTCTCACCAGCATGCTTAATAGATTTTTGACAATCAGGAAGATTTTAAATTTGGCAGAAAGACAAACTTGCTAGACATGTTTATAAACCTCCTGGCAGATCTGAATCTGCTTAGCTTCAGAAATTCCTAGCTAAAAGCATTACCACATTAATTCGTTATATGTCAAAAATGGAAAATGAAGATGTTCAAAGTACCTTGTCCTTTTAATATTTATATGATAGAAAATAATATACAAAAATTCATAATACTCACAGTTGCCGCCTGTTCTGTTACTCCTTTGTCCTGCTGAATTTTCAGGTTCTTTGTAGGGAAACTGAAGAGTAGTATCCAAACTTCGAAAGCCTTCTTTGAGAGAGTGGTGCTTATAGTATTCCACAAGTTCCTTTCAGAAAGGAAAAGTACTAGGTCATTGGAAACTGAAATCACATCCCTTTCAACATTCTGGTGTACAGTCAATGACAGTTTTATCACACAAGTAACCTTATTTTATAATACAACACCCCACAGTACATGTTTATTTTTTTCAAATCAAGTATCCTAAATATTGACTGCTTTTACACTTCCTTAACTGGTTTTTTTTAGTCTGGGGGTTTGTTGCGGCAAGGGGAGTAAATAAGTAAAACCTCATTGTCAGAGTCAACACTTACTGTGCCAGGCTGAGCATGTATTTACTTTTCTGAATTCAGGCAGAAGGCAAGGTCAGCTGCTCGGTAAGTATATAATGTATAATGGTAACTGTCTTTGTTTTCTCAAATTTCTTTTGCGGTGATAAGTGATGTTTATCCACAAATGCATTTGTAAGTATACACAGATCCAAAATAAAGCATAAGGCTTGCATATAAATCAACAGCAACTTAATTAACAGATACATGGACCATATAAAACTTTCAAGGCTCTGCCATTAAAATTCCGGGGAGCGGATGGTTGTGGAGGTGTTGTTGGTTTTTTATTGGTATTCTGGGGTTTTGGGGGTTTTTTTTGAGGGGTAGTTCTTTTAGATACTACGCACTGGCTGAAAAATACAACATTTCACAATCTCCTTGAGCCCAATCCAAAAATTTTTCTGTATGTGTGCACATATATATGAACATACATATGCACACATCGACAAATTTTGTATATATATATGCACAAATTTTAAATATATGCATGCACACATAAACAAAAATATAAAACTGTCTCAGTTTATGTAACCAGGAAGGTAAGTTACTTTAGTTTCTATTTTAAAGACCACCCGTTTTAAAGAAACTGATAGTTTATGCTATTTCCTTTGCAATCTTCAACCCCTGTTATTATCTCATACATTTGAATTAGCCCTAATAACGTCAATATCACGCAGTTTGTACACAGAGTAGAATAAAAGTGACCAGACAATTCAAAGCAAATTGTTTAATTTGATTAATAATATTTCAACTGTGGAATTTCACTGTTCAGAAATGCAAGCACAAAACAATGTATTTACTGTGAATCCTTCACTCCTACCAGTAATTCAGTCATTCCATTCTACTTACTTACATTTAGATTTCCAAAACCAAAGTTGACCAAGCTAAGCTTAGGTCAAAATAAAGAAATAGTACTGTGTTCAATCATTTCCTTTTAGTTAAAAATTAACATAATTATTAGCCTACAAGAGCCTACATCAGTGATATATTAATTCCAGCCAAATAAAATAACTCTCAAATTATTTAGTTTAAGATCTAGTACATAAACTGTAAGTTCTAGATAACAGTCTGAAGATAATCTTCTGAACTCTGGAGCACTTCACTCCCTGCACTGTGAGCTGTTGCATGTCTCTGAGCCTGCTTCTAAGGCAGAGTCCAAAGCTAAGTAAAATCTACACCTGCTGTAACAGTTCATAATCACAGACCTGCCAGGCAATAAAAGTGAGCAGAAAGGCCAAGAGACTAAGAACTGTTTGGGCTTTGTTGTCCAATATCAGCACAGCATGCAAGCTATAATGTCAGCAGCCAAATTTTCTGTCACATATAATCACCAAGTACCCAGACGTTCAAATAACCAAGGCAACAGAGAGGGTGATTTGCAAGTAAGCAGCATTCAAAATAGGATTTCTGGATAAACGGAAAAATTTACTCGTATGAAAATTTTGGGTAAGTCTGCAAAAATTATGCTGTTTGGTAAATTTAGTAACAATTTCAACTGGACGGATTTTATTTGTTGGCAAAATAAGTAAAATGGTTTCAAACTAAGAAAATTTTTACTTTGGGTCACAAAGATTAAGTTGCTTTTAAAAGCTAGTTTTTAATGCCATTCTTCCATGAAAACAGTAGACAAACAACCGGCCTCTAAAACATTCATTACACAAACTACAGTAGCAAGCTTACAGATAAGCAAGGTAAGTAGCCTCTGCCACTGTGGACGGGGTTCCTCAAGAGTCTGTCACGTTACTATGATTCACATCAGCAGCAAAGCTGAGCTTTCACTACACGTTGGCCTGCTTTACATACTCAGCACATTTTAATTACCCATTTGAAAGTTTTTCAAATGTACTGTGGAAACTATATACAACAGCTGTTCTACTTTTGTTACCTCCAAAGTAGAACAGAACACTGTGTCACTGCAGATCACTACTTCAGGCTTCCCTGGCTGCTGGCTTTGCCTCCCTTCTGCTCCTTGTTCTACTAAGACTGGATTTTTTTCCCCCTCTCTTCTTCCAGACAGTTTCTTTTTCTCTTGCATCTACCCAAACAAAGCAATTGTTCCACAGCACATGCAAACAGTACTTACGCTACCACTTGTCTACTTAACTCCCAAGGGCAGATTTCATAATACCCTAAAAACTGAGTTACGAAATGACTTTTTCGCAATTGAATATTAGCAAGGCTATATGAGCAGCGATGAGGCTTTAACACTAGAAATTTCTTTTATCCTTTCAATTCTTTAATGTAATGCATATGGGGTTTTTGTTTCATTATTGTGCAAGTTTGTGTCCTGTACTTCTATCTCTGATCATTGAGCTCTATTTTGAAACCTAAATCATTGCATTAAACTGCATCACTGCCACAAGCACATATCTGGCAGCATGCGACTCCAGCTCACACGCTTTGTCAAGATCCTGAGAGCACTCATATGTCCGACAAATCCATTAAGTAGTGTTTGCAGACTAAATAACCACCTCTTTCTTGCATTTGAGGAATACTGTGATTTCTGTTGCTACACATGATAAGGTCCCCAGCCCTAACACTAAACATTTGCTGGTTTTTAAGTGTCAAATGAAGACATTAGAGTGTGGAAACAGTTTGGTGCATTCTTTATCAGTAAATTTATGTTCTTCCCACTCTAACGAGCACTTATTTCAATAGGGTCAGGAAAAGCATAGATTTCTGCTTGATTTACCATAACTTGTAGGATGTTCTTGCTTTACAGAGTATCAGTGGTTAAATTAAAATAATTTCTAAGGCTTTCTGATTTTAAAGCTTCTTTTCCTACTGTTATTTTGCACTGTCCTTAATTTTTATTTATGGTTTTAAAGTACCCTGATGGGCTACAGTGTAAGTTTTAATCCAATTGATTGCACTAAATATATCGAATGAGCTTTCTTTAACCATGCATCAGAAAATGCTTAAGCAGTAAAATTTTACAAAGGCACTAAGGTAATTTATTCAGACACCTTGTGGTTTTGAGTCTTGTCTGAGCAAAATGAGCTATCAAGAAATTATTTCAAATTAAAGTTACCAAAAAAAGAAAAAAAGCAATTTCTTACCCGTACATCATGACTCTGACATAACATCGAAAACTGGGCAGTTACAACACCAAACTCTGATTTCCAGGAATAAAATATTCCTATAGTTAGAATGAAAGCTAGCAAAAGCCTACGTTTTGTGTGTGAGCAGTTTGCTGCCACAGAGTATTAAGTTTGAAGTAGCCACACAGTTGCTTTAATTTAGACTCATTGATATTGACTCCTGATTGCTATCATTCCGACAAGGATTTCTGAGCTATTAGCAGTTTAGACAGTCCCGTTCTCTAGCTGCACCTCTTTGCCTGGTGCATCAGGACCAGGAAGACTAGTCTCCCCTGAGCTTTTCTGAGCTCTCTGACACAGCTACACCTTATACCCTTCTCTCTCTGAACTTACACATTTATAGGCATCATTATGACCAACAGTACACGTGTACATGTGCTAGGCTAGGAAGGAACCTTCACCTAGCTACTTTTAGGGATCCTTACTTTATAGAGAAAATTGTCAAAGACAACAAATTCTCCTTTCAAGATTCAGTCTAAATCCATAATGGGCTGATGCATAGGATTCAAATTCCTCCTCTCTTTCACAACACTGCCAAGGACACAGTCCTAAGTATGTAGTTTTAAGCACATACTACCATCACTTGGAATCATAACTACCAAAAATTATCTTATTAGCAGGTATGGACACGATTCAAATCTCTCATTCTCACAGCCTTTTGTAATTTCACAAACTAAAGTAGCTCTCACTACCAGCAGCATCTACATAGAAAAATCACACTTTGTTAAAAAACTAATCAATGCTTACCATTAAATTTTTAAATTTTCTGTTTTCTGCAATGTGGAAAAAGCCATCTCTTGTTAAAATCTTGATGTGCTTCACTTCATTATTGTACCTGTGGGCAATGAATAACTTATGAATATAAATGTGTTTTAAATCAGATGCAATCAATAACTACCTGAGGGCATGCCCCACTAACACCACACAAATAAATTCTTGAGACAAAATGTATATCTGTGCCAAAGGAAAGCTGACATCTAATTAACCAAATATATTTATTAAAGTACAGCTGAAAAGGTAATTTGCATTCAGAAAAGAAGTCACAACTAACTGCTCATTCTATTTAGAAATTCCCATATATTTTTTACTTTTATATTCATGTTGAGAAACCACACAAAAGCCAAGAGGAGCCTCACAATAATTTGCATCCACAGAATTTATGAACCCACATTTTACTGTAAAGTCTGAGATGCAAAGGGCTTTCACAAGTTGTCACTGAAGTCAATGAAGTATTCTTATTCACTTCAGAGAAGCAGATCACATTACACTCCAAACACTTGCTTACTCTTACCAAATATACTAGATCATTTTTGTAGACCATTTTCCTACACCAGCATTATAAAACCATTGCTACCTTCCTACTGTAAATCCTGGGCATTTTTGTCAGTAACTTCAGTTTTCTTTTATTAACTCTTAATCCTGTGTATGATTATATAAATTGAAACACGGTTTTATTTTCCTTATTTATTTCAAAGATTATCTAGACATAAATGAGAACAGGAAAACTTGCTGTAGGAGATTTTATTCCACTTACTTAATACTAATTGCGTATTCTCCTGACTCCTTGGTCCTGTGCCGTACCAAGTAAGTGCTATTTACTCTGTTAATAAGTTCACTTTCTGCTTGCAATCTTTCCATTGCTCCTGCGAACCTGTAACAGAGAATAACAAAAACTACCTATAATTTTTTTCAAATCTACAAATAGAGGTCTATCAAATAGGCAATGCGAAGTCCCAGTATACTGCATATGATGGGGACCTAAAAATACGTAAGTTGCAAGTGAATACCATTTCCAGATCTTTGACTGAAGAATAAAATGCAAAAAAAATCTGCATGGCAGGGGGTGGTGGGGTACAACTCTTATTTAGAAAAGTACTTGTGCACGTGTTGAATATAGTGCCTGTTAAGGAAAGTACTTGAGCCTGAGCACAAGCTGAATGACTGCTGGCTTGAATAGCACATAAAGCCAAATGTTCTTCTGAATCACGTGTTGCAAGTAAACAATAAACACTGGCCCAGAACCTTTGAATCTCTCTCACATCTGGTGGGATTTATCTTAACAGAGTGAAGAATCTACCACTGGCAATTTATTAGGTCAGAAAAAAGACCCATGCAAAAATTTGGTATTCATACAAACATACTATTTTATTTGGCTTCATAATTATTCATAACCTCTAAAGGCTAGTGCAATGGGTAGACTGAACATCCACAAGCAACAACAAAAGAATAAAGTCATAATATATCCAAGTTTAAGAAAGCTAATGCTAAGAGTTGAACACTAAGACAAGTAAGGCAATAATTCTGCAACCTGATTGCACAGGCAGATTTGAGCCCTTGCTCTGCTTTGCTGGTTTGGGTAGGACTTCATGAGACATTGTCAGCAGATATTTATTTGCAAAACTAGAGGTTAAACTGTTAATTGAGTTAAGTGACCTGGTTTCCAGGGAAATTATGCTTATTTTACCATTATTTTACTTAGAAAGTAGTCTAAAGGCAGTCAACATCACAGATCATTACTATGTAAAAGTTCACACTAAGACTACCAATTACAAAGGAGCTTTAGATACAAAATAGTTATTTTTTGAAACATGTCAGGTAACATACATTTTGAGGTTTATCATAAAATACATTACTTGTTACAGCGTAGCAAGTTTCATCCTGAAGTCTTTTTTCAGTTAAGTCTTACAAATTCTTAAAAGATAAAGACTGATCCAAATTATATGCCTTCTTTTAAAGAAATTATAAATAAAGCATATTTCATTTAAAATACCAATTTTACATATTAAACATTCTATTTGGCTTGTTATTAAAAAAAAAAAAAAAAGTAACTGTTTAGTTCCAATTCTGAGTTCACTTTTGGCA
The DNA here is from genome assembly GCF_004027225.2 of Strigops habroptila. NCBI lineage: Eukaryota > Metazoa > Chordata > Aves > Psittaciformes > Psittacidae > Strigops > Strigops habroptila. Next base: position 13,500,173 of record NC_044284.2, read on the forward strand.
AACTAAAGGAAATCATAACTCATGTCTAAATGACAAAGCACAAAAACCAGTGAAAACAAGTGATGCTTATTCTGTTCTCCCAGCATCACCAACCACGTCTGTTCAAGAAGTGAGCTGAATTCTGATAGAGAGTTCACACATTATTTAAGCCCCAGACCATCAGCGGCAGTAGTTCTGTTACACTCTTCTCCTTTACCTCCACATTTTTATGCCCCATTCCCTTTAAAAAAAAGGGAATGCAGAATTATTCACAAGACAAGATCTATTTAACATTATTCCTTCTCTTTAGTCACTTAACATGCAAGATCTACTTGCATGCTTCATATTATACTCGTTCTGTTTCAGACCTCTGTCTCTTAGGCTGCACATCTACAGTCTTGTAAACAAAATGTCAAAATCTTTAAGTACTTTATTATATCAGAAATGCTTCTAAGCAATTCATGGTGTTGTTTTCAAAGGCCTAGAAAAGTTAAACCGATATAAATTAAACCATAATAAATACAGTTGTCTTTCTATAACTTCTTCTTTTAAAGAGATTCTTGTAAGACTAGACAGGGACTCACCACAGTTGTGAAGAGTAGTCTACTGGTTTAGGAACCTAGGACATTAAGAGATACAGAGAATGAGGATCAAGATTTTTTTCTAATCAACACAAATCAGATAGCATTGATCGAATTGTCAATATCCAGATGAAACAAGTTAAAAGAAACAGATGATCTAACTAGTCTGCAAGTGTCTTTTCTTCTGAAAGAAGTTATAATAAAGGATAAATATACCGTACATTCCAAAAGCAGCACAGACTATTTTAACTCTTTTCTGCTGTGACAGATTGGATTTTTTACTTCATATAACTGTTAGAAGTTCCTCTGACAGTGTCTACATTAAATTTCCATACATAAAATGGTGCTACATACTGTTGAAAAGTATCATTCAAATGTGCAACAAATTTACCTTCACATGTATAAATGCACCTCATGTTGTCAGGATTGTATGGCCTTAGAAAGACTGTCTACTAGGAAATAGTATATGATCTTCCAAGAGAGTTAAGGATAATCCACAGACTGTATTGTATGACATAATTCATACCTTTTTATGTGACTTGGTTAACCCTTGTACCAAAATAAACGTGGAATTTGATTCTCAAATTCCACTTAAAAAAATTAAGCAAAAACACAGCTTGCAAAATATGTTTTATGTATACATAAACATACACATAGATAATGCTTATATGTGCACAAGATGCACAGTATAGCAATTCCCATGAAAAACAGCATTTCATTTTGACCATATCCCATTGGTATATGACAATTCAGTATTACTCTACTCTTCTAAAACCATGTGTGAAACCTGCAAATTGCCGAAAAATATATTTTAGTGGAAGCTTAGCATACATCTGCAGACTTATGACCTCATGTCATATATTCCTAACTAAGCAATTGCAGGTTTTTTTTCTTCCAGTAAAACCAAAGAACGTTAAAAACAAAAAAAACCAAACAAAAAAATCCAAACAAAAAAAACACCAAACAAAAATAACCCCCACACAAAACAGTGACATCCTTCTCACATTTTTTATTTATGATATATGGAATATCTTCAACAGAGATTTCCAAACACAGACAAATTCAGGAAGATTTTATAATACAGGCCTACAAACTTTAATTAAAATTGAAATCGATTACAACTCCCACTAACTTGACTTCAGGTATCAACCAAGATCTCTATCAAGTCTCAAGACCTGGCCTTGAAATAAACTCCGGTGACGGGACAAATTCCTCAAGAAAAGAAAAAAAAAAAAAAAAAAAAAAAAAAAAAAAAAAGCAGCCTCCCAAAAAACCCTCTACAAAACCAAACAAAAACATCAAAAAGTAACATGATATTATCAACTTGTGTTGATAACTTATTATCTTGCAACTTCCTCAAAAAAACCACATTTTTTTTTAAATTACTAAAGCATTGAAACAAGTAAGAATTTTTACAGTTTCACCATTTGAAGGCTCTCAGCTTCATACTAAGAGGCCTCAACACTAGAGTTACATAATGCATATACTCCAAACGCTTCACTTAGAGCACTGGCTAAGTATATTCTTGGTTATTTTCAGAATACTTTTTAATTGAGACAGCTTTCAAAAAACTTATTTAGGAATTAAATGAGTATCTCTCTAACTTCTCTCTCTCCATAAAAGTAAACAAAACTCTTCAGGCTTTTGTGATAGGATACCGTTTTGGGTAACTTAAAATTTACTTAAGGTGTAACTTCCATCCCTGCACTGTTAAGATACATTTCCATAAACCAAAATTTGCAGAGTTCACAAAGCTCTGGTTCCTTCATTGATGTAATAGTGACTCAAACTAAATACATAATCACTTACTCAAATGCCTCTCAACCCAGCACTTTTATGATAATGTTCTGAATTTTACAGGACAGCCTAAAGCTCACATTTTATTCTAAATAACACAGCAGACACTAGCGGGGAACACTAAAATTCTCTGTGATAAAAACAGGGTCACATGTTCAGCTTGCACATCAGTAAATCTATCCAGGTATTCAAGTCATTACTTTAGTCTAGCTCTTGAGAGAGAAAAAGGAAACATCCATTACTCCCAAATAGTGTAGATCAGGAGCTCTCAAAGAGTAACTTTTGTAGTGTTGGTAGTATGCAAACCCCTCTGAAATGTAGGGGGCCTAATACAGCCAGGTACTGCCTCTGACAGTAACAGTGGCTCTTCAAATCCCTGCAGCTACCATAGGCATTACTTGGGCACCTCCACTTCAAATGGCAAGACTTGGAAAAAGTTAACATATTATGAATATACTAACAAAGAATTCCTGTGAGAAATATTTTAGTGAAGCAACCAAATTAGATGTTTCAAGGCCAGCTAGGTACTTACAGAGTCATTACATGCTGTGAGATATTTCAATAATACATTTCACCTACAGAGGAATTGCACCTTTAATGATTTATACTATCCCCCATAGGACTAATTAAATAACATGCATTCTATCAGCAGCAGCAGAAGAAAGAATTGTTAAAAAGAAAAAAAAAATAAATAAAAAATTAGTTTTTCAAGTGGTCCTACTATGTTGGAAAGAATATAAAAATTCAAAGATATTTTAAGTCAATCTTCCAGAGCAGTTAAACAAGAGATGATAGCCCTTTTGACTAATTTTGAATAGACAGATATATAGAGAGATGTATATCAAGTGTTGTTTCATTTTCTTGGCTCATACTGTGCTATGTATCCAGTGCCTCTATAGAAATGAGAAAACTGAAGGAAAGCTAGAAGAACCAGATATTACTCAGCTGATGCAGAAAATGTCTGCTGACATACACTACTTATTGCTAAGAGGAAAAAATTGTTTATAGGTACATCTGTGAAAAGTCTGGAATATAGATATTCTGGTGCTCAGCAGTTTTTCATTCAATATTCATGCCTAAATTCTTTTGATATATGTATTTTATGCTGTTTCTGGGCATTTTTATATCAGCCGGTTGTAAAGACTGTTAGACTTAATAATAACAGTAAGAGTTATAGTATGTTTAAAACCTGATTGATGTTTCAGTATCTTTAATTGCATCCTTTATCATAATAAGATGTTTATATTTCATCCTTCCACGTTAACAGTGGTGAAGCATCATTTTATCTTTTTGTTCTGATCACAACACTAGTTGGAAACATTTAATGAATAATATTTATTCATTCTGTAAAACTGTATTATTTTCAATAGTCGTCTAAATAGTATATTTTAAATTTAGCAGAAAACTATATCACTCGAAAGCAATCTTCACAACAACCTAGTATTTTTCCTAGCTTTGGATATCCTGCTTCCTCTACTTAAAGGTATAGTGGTAGTTCCTAAAATATTGCTATTGTTGCTGTCAATGATACTATAAAATGACTGACTGAGTGGCTCCAAGAACCTAACACAAACACATAGGATCTACTGCCTGTCTCCAGAACAGTGACAACATGGCACAGAAAATCCACAATAAAAATCCACTTTTTCAATAAGCAAGGAGCGGAGGGAAGAAGGCTAAGTTCACATAACATTTTTCTCTTTATTCTAGACCTGTTCTCATACCCAAACATACAAATACTCTGTGTGTCCATCTTCAGAAAAACTCTGAAATGACTAAAGATGTCTCAAGATACAGTGCTGTATTTATAGTCTTTAGGATCTCAAGTATATTTGTTTTAGAAATAAAGGCACAATGTAAGCCTTAAAGGCATATCAAAATGCAGCCACTAACAGCTGATTCCACCTACCTAAAAACCGTTTAAGTGGCATATCTTGATGTTGTAATGAAAACAATTCTATTAATAAACCCAAACTGTTGTGAGTCAAGTTAAAAGAAGTTGAAGCTGCCTTAAAGCAAAGTACGGAATATGATTCATCACTGGGTTTATGAGTTTACATCAATTAATCTCGATGAAGAGACACATAGTGATCTGATGCACAGTGTTATGGAGAATGAAGGAGCAAGCATACAGTATATTAATGCATCCTCACATCTGTATACGAAATTCCTAAGTATACATGATTAAATAATTTCTTATTGTTATCCTGAACTTTTCTAGATTGAGAACACCCTTGTGTGAAATAAAGGCAAATAAGAACCTAAAGAGGAAAAAATTAATTGACCATCCTGAATTCAAAGTTTTAGATTGGTTTTATGCATTTTTAAACTCACTACTTATAGTGTAATCCCTCTCTTTAACCAAAGTGACTGGGAATAGATTAGAATCACAGTGTTCTTACCTTACTGCTAGGGAAAGAAGAAAGCGCGCTTGCACATAAATGTGTTTTGTTCTATACTCTGGAAACTTTTCAGACAGTTCAATTTATTAATACTCCCAAAAGATAAATCTGTTCTCAAACATGTTTGCTTGATATGTCCTGTTTAAATCTGATAACCAAAAGTTTTGGAATGTTTTATTTTCAGCAATATTGAACATACACGAAAACACTAAAGAACTAGAAACCGTATAATTTTCATAAGGAAAGATTAATAAAGCTATGGGTATGAACTAGGCAGTTTTTCTGTAAGATGACAAACAAAAATTAAACAATTGCACTTACACATGGGCTAGGCTTTACTGCATCACTTGGGAAGAATCCAAGCTCTCCTGTTGTTAGATTTCTGCCCTAGGAAAAAACCACACACACACCAATTTTCATTCTTGAAACATGGTGGGGATTAATAGCAAATAACAATACTCACACAAGGATTTAGGACAATAAAAGTATATCACAGAGTCTATAAAATGCAATGTTGTGTCAAAGTGTTACTCAACAGTTGTTATGGGTTTGTTATTGGGGGTTTTTTGTCGGTTGTTTGGGGTTTTTTTAATAGATATACAATTAAGTAATAATTATAGCTGATAAACCTGAGAGGTCTGAGAGATGAGATTCAAGACGGGAGCTCAGAGCCTGGTTTGTAATTCCCAGTTCTGTCAATGTCTGCCAGTGTCCAATATCTTCATTAAAGTTCATTATCTCCTTTCAAGTTACTTCCTTCTCAGCTGGCATCAATCTAGTGAGAACTGCCACACTACAATATTACAGATCCGCAAAATGACTACACCACATGCAGCAGCAGTTGCAACACCGGAGAAATCATGCTAACTCCAATAGGAATTTATGCTAATAATCCATCAACCAATTCAGACACAAAGTTCTATAGTTAAGGGTTTCCATAAGCAATAAAAATCACTGGAAATCACATGGGCACAAGAATACTAACAGAATTAAAGATTAACTCTGTCTATGAGATATTCACAACATAGAATCATAGAATGCCAGGTTGGAAGGGATGTCAAGAGTCATCTGGTCCAACCTTTCTTAGCAAAGCATGACCGACACTACATGTCCCAGCACCCTGCACAGCCAAATCTTAAACATGCCCAGCCTTGGAGAATCCACCACTTTCCTGGAGAGACTAGTCCACTGGCTGACTGTTCTCATTGTGAAAAATTTTCTTTGTGTTCAGTTGGACTGTCCCCAGGAGTAACTTGTGACCACCACCACTTGTCTTTTCCAAGTGAATATTTGTAAAAAAGGAACCTCCATCTTCTTTGTAACCACCCTTTAAATACTGACATATGGTGGCAATATCTCCCCTGAGCCTTCTCTTCTCTAGACCGAACAAACCACATTCTCTCAGCCTTTCCTCATATGGCAGGCTTCCCAGTGCTTTGACCATCTTTATGGCCCTTCTCTGGACCCTGTCCATCTGTCTACATCTTTCACATAGGAGGGAGCAAAACTGAGTATGTTGTTAGATGAGCCCATAACTGGGAGACCAGCTGCAGAAATGTATCCAGCATGGCCTAAACCAAGCCTTTTATGCAACACAACTGCTGCCCCAAAGTTGCGGGACCTCTAATTTATTCTGTGATTCTAAGGGCCAACGACCTCAGCAGCTCACAATTCACCACCAAGGTCCCCTGCAGAGCACCTCCTCAGACAAACAGAACAGCAAAATAGAAACACCTTTGGCTGACCACATTTTTCAAAGCAGAGCAGAACAGAGCACACAGCTAAAATTTCTGAACACAAATACATAAAATGAGGCATCAAAATGTCTATTCTGGCAATACAAAAAAAAAAGCACAGATTTTTGAAAGCACATAAATGCCTAACCTTCATTCATTTAATTTACTGCCTTAAACATAATATTCTATGAGCATTTAGTGATTAGAGCAAGAATGAGTACTTTACAAGCATTGTAACCTTGAAAATTTTTTTTTTTTTTTTTTATATGGCATACCTGAAACATAAAAAAATTAAAAGAGGAAAAATGCTTCAGGAACAGACATAGAATTTCTTTGGGGTTTTAGTTCATTTTTTTCCTATAACACTAAGCGTGTAATTGTACTCTAGTGTCACCCCACAAAACAGAATTCAGTGATTTCAAACAGCATGGAGCTGTTGAGGATTTATGAAAGAAAGAAAACAATCTTTTTGATACCCTAAACACAATAAATGAGTGCATCATTTTCCTAGGGAGATCATTATGCAATTTATCACACACAGCTAGTAACCTCAGTAAACTGCCATCTTCAGCAAACTCAGAGAGTAGTGCAGAGGAGAGAGAAAAGCAGTTATGCTGTATTTAAGCTATAGTATGCTGAATAGCAATGATATTAAAAAAAAAAAATAGAAAAATATGGTCAAACCAGTGATAGTCTTATATATCTGAACCTGTGTTCAGCAAAACCTCCTTGCCCTCTTTCCCACTATCTGCCTGAATACAGGTTACCCTTTGCATCCATATATTCTCTTTACTCCCAAAACATGAATCCCTCTCAAGTACAGACTTAGCTTATAAGCAGAGCTCTAGCACAGTCTCCCATCAAAGTGATACTTATTTACAATACTCCTTTCATCTGAATAACAAGTGCTTTCACAGTCATTAAGACCAGCCACTAAATGAAATATATTAAAGTCTCTGAAAATACATTGATCACACTTAGGCTATAGCTTAAGCCTTGCTTAGTAATTTGTGGTGTTTATTTGATGTACTGTAAAGAATGAAAAAATTATACTGAAACCACATGTACTTATCTATTACAAGCACTTGAATTTCTAAACTATGTGATGGTCAACTTAAAAATCCATTCTAGTATTAGTCTTGCAGGTGAGCTGTAAATTACTTTAAAACACCTCTCGAATAAAAATTACAGATTTTAATACAAATTGTTTTGCAGGTTTTTTTCTTAATATGCATCTTAAAATGCAGATGTCATTACAAGGCTTATGAAAATCTGTATTAAGCAGTCTGTGACAAGACAGCTTGTGAGAAAAAAAAAAATTTCTGATTGATGTTAATGGGGATGACAATTTCCATTAAGATTCAAATCTATTATGAAGGCTTCTGGGGAAAAAGCCTCATGCACTTTCTGGTTTCTGCTAGTTAAACACAGTGAGATTCTAGCTAAATTCTTTAGCTTGACAGGTACAAATAACATCTAAGACAAATTCCAGTAGATTGAGTTGACAGAGGTATATGAACATGGTAATAGAATCCCACAAGATGCCCATAATTCTGGCTTGTACTAAATGTATTAGTCAGACGATTACCTTCTAGCCAGTCCCAAATCAAGAGTGTGCATAAATGCTTCTCTGGATCAGAACCCAAGACCTTGCAGGGGAAAGGCTGTTATTTTGTTTGATTGTTGGGTTTGGAATGTTTGCGGTTGTTTGGGGGGGGGGGGAGGGGTGGTGTTATTTACATATTTTTTAATAGATAAAGCAAGTCTATTGTTATGTAAAAGATTATATTCATTAAATTATTATAGCCTCAAAGAAAAAAGAAAATCAGGAAGACAAACACAGGAACAACAAATCAAAACTACAACAAATGCTTCCCAGTTGTTGTTCTATTAATATCCTCAAAGTTCTTCTATTTAGCTCTGTTTCCATTTATCCAATTATATCAGTAGTACACAGGTCTCTAGTATGAACAATTAAGAAAACAATCAAGAAAAATGAGATATGCTTTAGTGCATTTATCTTTAAAGTGAATGTAAGACAGCATTTTGAATCTGTTTATAGCTGTCAGTTAAAAAGAAATTTCAGTAACCATGTGGGCGATTGAATTGTATTGCGTTGCTCAGTGAAACGTTTATGTAGTGGTGTATTGCTTGAAAACTTATTTTGCCATTAATAGAATATACTTTTCCCATGTACATAAATACCTGTGCTTAAATGAAATGAGAGGTCGTCAAGATGTTTAGGTGTTTTGTTTTGTAGAGCTGTTTTTCTCCACTATGAGTCTAATATTTGTAACTGGGTTTTGCCAATATAGCTTTTAGTTCTGCTGTGTTAGAGAAGCAGTGACTGAAAATTCACAGGACTTTGCCATTTATGTGCCAGACATTATCCTTAATTTTTATAATTTCACTGGATGGATTGCTACCAATACCATGTTCTTGCAGGCTTACTCACCATGGATTTTACTCTGAGGCTATGAGAGTGAAGCTTTACACAACATAGGAACTACTGGCGTTTTAAAAGTAAAAGCAGCTGTATTACACATTTATTTTGGGTAAAACACAAAGATGTTCTTCTGTTATTCAAAATGGAAAAAAGTTACAAGAGCAATATATCAGTAAGACTTTAATATCTGGGACTAATGGAATATAGCCATTTGCTAAATGATACAATACCTGCCAAAATAAGCTATGTGCATCTCCTCTAATTAGTTCAATAGTGTCACCAATCTGAATATGCAATGGTGGACCATCTTGTGTTGCTGGCTGTGGTATTCCATTGTAGTTTCGAATTACTTGCATTTTTGGTAAACCTGAACAAACAAACAAAACATAAGTCAGCATATATTTTCAATGACAACTTCTAAAATCTGAAGACCACAAAAGCAACCGAACAAAGAGACACTATGTCTTCAATATAACTGAGGCAATGCCTTAGTACTACACCACATATAACTTAATAGAAAAGAGCTACTAAGAGCTACTAAAAATAACATCTTTGTCCTCCCCTTCTTCTTGGGGTAAAGTTGATTTCATATCTGTGAAGGCTCTTTCCTCCACAAGTGCACCCCTGGCTCTACATAAGGTTCACATATTAAGGTTATCTTTGAAGTTCAAGGCAAAAATTACGATGATCTAATATTAAAAAAACCAATGTGGATAACCTCCTAAGCTTTAGACAACTATTACCAGAAAGCCTACTACTGACATAAAGGTGTTTGAGAGAGTAGAGAGCAACAATCTTTCTAGGCTACTGCTAAGACCTTTTTTTATTTTTATTTTCTTTTTTAATTTTCATGTTTTGACAGTATTTTTGGACACACATAGCAAAGCCTGGATCAATTTCAGGCTCTGATCTGTGATTTTTGTTTTGTGGGGGTTTTATGGGTTTTTTTGTTTGGTTTTTTGTGTTTGTGTTTTTTTTTTTTTTTTTTAAACAGCAAGCATTCCACAAAATTTTCCCGAAAGATTGTACAAAGAACTAAATCATTGTTTATAACTACACTTCAAGAATCTCCACAAGCATGTACTAAAAATGGGGCTGGATTTCAGCTGGAACAGAGAATTCTGGGTGCTGTACCTCCACATTCTTATAACTATAATGACATTTTTAAAAATGCACTTAGAGCATTATGGACAGGAGAGTACTGTACTAAACAAAGGTACTGCTGTATTATTAGAATACTTGCAATCAAGCAAAGCATGCACCTACTCCATAACAAACATAATAGACTTAAAATCTTTTAAAAAAGCATTTTTTCCATTCTTTATACTACCAAAGAAAGCATTATTTTAACAGAACAGTTCTATATTTAATTACTCGCCTCTATGTTTAAATAAAACTTCATGTAATCATTTCTGTGGTTTTAACTGCACATGGGGTGTTAAAAATTGCTACAATTAAGTGGGCATATCCATTTATAATCTTAACCAGAAACTTTTTGGTTAAATAAGATTGGTAATAATGTGTATTAATAAATACAAGTAAGAGTGAAAGCATGCAAAGCCAAAATAGTTGTGCTGCCATATTTAACCAGTTTCTTGCTGAAGGGTCATGATTAACAACAAAGGATCAGCAGGCCTACAAAAGACATTTCTGTTGCAAGATCATTATAATTTATGTGGCAAGAAATACAAACATCCATGATCTCCTCTAAATTGCATGAAACATAAAAGAGATCGCTTTTAATAATTACTAGTATCTGCATTTAAGAATACTAATCCAAAGTGCTAATGAAACATTAAGCAAAATAATACAGCTCTTATGTTACTCAACCCAAATGACACCATAACTTTTACTATTTCTTCAAGTTAATTGGCATACTTAAATGAGCACCTAATTATTAGTAAGCCATTATTTCACTTAGGTAAACGCTAGACTTTGCTTTGTTTCTCAACTGAAGGCTGTCATGCTTTCAAATACTGATTCAGCATCAACAAATGTTACATCTGTTGTACAGCAAATAGAAGCAATGCTGCATACAAATATCATCTCAACGCTGCTAACCTTGCCCTCATGCAAGGAAACTCCCTTATCACAACATAAATGATAGCTCTGTATATGTCATAAACAAACTGTAAGCATGCACTCATCTTAGAGACATAGTTTAAGTCAAATGTACAAAAAATTATTTCTGTTATGAAACCTTTAACAGATGATTTAGTTTATCAAATTTTGAGTGTGCAGATACAATATACTTGAAACAGCAGAAGAATATACTTAAAACTTTAGAAGATGATGAAGAAATACTCTCATGCACTTTTCTGTGCAAATCCTGGTTTGTTTTTAAAGATAGCATACAGGTGAAGTTATTAATCATAAAATAACTTCTATTTCACTGGTAATTACAATTATCCACACCAAAAGAACATTGGAAAAATATTGTGCTGCACTATCTAGCAGAATTTTTCAAAAGGTAATGTAGAATTAATCATGTTAAAATATATCATGCCTAGAATACTTGTGTATAAATTAATATGCTTAATTCCGTAAAATCCTACAGCATTTCGATTACAAAATTCCCTCAGTAGATACAATGGTGGAAGATTTGATCTAATGCCTCTTGACATCAATAGAAATAATCCTATTCATTTAAATAGGCTTTTGGATTAGTCTTAAGAAAGTTCATTACCTTGCTTCAGATCCATTTTTAAAACTTCTTTGTCGTAATGCCTACAGAAACTGTGATAACTAACAGTGTCGAAGTGCTACAGCTGCTCTCTACTATGGTAACAAACAAACCTTATTCTTCTACTGTAATTTTACTACCTACTTTTATCCAATTGTCTTAAGTCTACTTAGGAGTTCTTTGTGTTTGGTGTTGTCTTTGCTATGAATACACACTGCCTAGCACAATGTATACGGACTATCACCAGACCCACATAAATCAGCATCTGGAATAACAAGGATACATGGCTAGAATTCCCATACACTGCAATAATTCAGAATAACATTGTGATTTCATTAATTCACCCACTTTAGTAATGATATTGGGCACTAGCTTCAAGTCACGGATCAAAGATACATGTATTAACAAAGGAAAATATTTCTGGTGTTAATTATCTAAGCACACACTAGATTTGACTCAGATTCTGCGAAGTACTCTGCACCTTGAAGTGTAACAACTGAAAGTAAATTCACTCTCCAACAGTAGGAGTATCTGAGTCACAGAGAATATATTCATTTCAACATCAGCAATACAAGACATGCATAGACAGCCTGCATTGATTAAAGATACAAAAGCAGTCAATGTGCAACTTGTGTGTTTAAGTCATTGTATAAAAATATCATCAAAAGAACCTGTCCCTCTTACATGATTTGAAACATTTTTAAAAAATCTGTTCTTTTCAGGAATAAAAGATTAAATGCAATTATTGAATCAAATTAACACATCCTACCCTGCAACAGCTATTTTTCCATGTATAAATATTCTTCTTTCCCTTATATCACCATATAGCACTGAAGATATAAATGGGCTACAGAAAAGTTAATAAATTGAGTTAAAGAGTCAAAAAGCTCCAAAGAGAATACTCAACTTTCTTTTCACAGTGTATTACAGGTTTGATAGTAGTAGCTCTTAAAGAGTTTAGCAGATTAACAGTGAGATGGTGTACATTTAATTGGAGAGTCTTTCAGTACAAAGTATAGGGGTGTGGATGGATCAAGTCCCATCCATCCTTATCACAGTAACCAGGTCATACAATCTTGCAGCTGTTTAGCAAGCTTATCTTAAAACTAATTTGTTTATTTTAGAACCTTATTTTCTGAGATTTCGAATCTTCTATTTTCCAGTGTAAATTAGTTCACGGCTGACTTAAGCCCATCTAGAGGCAGCAGTCTGAATAGTTCTTTTCCTTGTCTGCATTTATTTTCAGAATGTAGTTATAGAGAGCAATCGTGCCCCGTTTAACCTTCATTTTGCTAGGCTAAATGAGCCAAGTTCTTTTAGCCTCCTCTCATAACAGATCAATTTCTCTGAGGCAGTATACCAACTGCTTTACTGAAGTTCAGACAGACAAGATCTAGAGCACTTTATCTATCCTGAAATTTCATTTTTCAGTGGCACATGTATTCACCACAAATGTACACATTAAGAATCCTGAGTATTTGCTGTAATATAATAGTGCAGACCAAAAAAAAAAAAGGTATGTTACGGAAACTTGGAATGTTTTAAGTGTAATTATGGATTATCCGTGATAGAAACAGTATAGAAACATTATGCATTAATGACTAAAATGTGCAATATGATGAGCATTAGAGACACTGCCATTACTATGTACATAGCTGCAGTACTGACAATTGCAGAAAACTGGAAACCTATCTGGCACAAAAATGTTATTCATGAATACACTTAAAAGCAGATAAAATTCCAAGACAAGGGACAAGGTCAAGATTTCAGTCATGCATTTTTATAATTAATGTTAAAAATCCCATTGACTTCCAGGAGGTGAGATTTCCACATGACTGAAAGCTTTGTCAGGAAACTAACTAATTTCAAGATGCAAAACCAGCCTGGCAGTTTCCAACCTTGAAATGAAAAAGCAAACTGATCCAGTTATTCCACCATTGAAGAGCTGAAATATACTTCACTTGAAAACCAGGAAAATCCCCAGATTCCCAGAAAAGTCTTCATAGCCAAGCTCTCGGTCACAGACCTAACACAAATTGATGATCTAAATCGTAGCTCATGAGAAAAACAGAAAGCATACAACAGTCAGGGTATAAAAATGCTCAGTTTGGCTACATTACAGAAAAAAAAAAAAGGCAACAAACAAAACAACCCAAACCAAAAGAAAAAAAAAAGGCAACAACAAAAAAAAAAAAACACCCACACACCAAAAAAAACCAAACTAAAAAACAACCTTTCATAAACCATGTCACGCATGAGTATTTAATCTCATAGCTGAATCAAAGAAGAAGGTTATATTTTAAAATTAACATAGTAAGTTAGAACACCCATTATATATGAAACGATAAGAACATACAAATGACTTGTATCCCTTACAGCAGCTCTGCATTTATGAATAGCACTGAATGACCCTCGCAGTTTCATGCAGAAATTCAAAAATGTTATTTTTTGCTCACAACATGCAGAATGCATGCCCTATGGTGACCTCTATCTGTTAAAATTGACTCCAGCATCTGTTATTTCCAAGCAACAGAGAACATGGTTTATGCATTGGGCAGAGATTATTTTAGCATACAGAATAATGATATAGAGTATGGGAGAGCAGGGTTCAAAGGTGAATTTGTGGATATACTATATACCATTAGCACATAAAAGACAAAACAGCTTCTTCTGCATTAAAATCCATTCCTAGTTAATATGAGCCTTGAAGAAAGACTTTCTTTTTCTCTAGGGAAAATATAGCCTAGTCATCAAATATTTGTAACTTGATCTAAAATACACTAAGGCAATGGAAGAAAGCCTCCTGACTTCATGAGGTTTTCAATCTGCATCAGAACTTTAGACTGTTTGACATGGCCACATTTTAATATTTCCAGAATCAAAACTCAATGACATTTGCCTTTCTTATAGGAAATAACATGGACTCTCACAAATTCTGTCCTTGCTTTCACCATAATGTTTTGGGTGTCTGTTTAGACAGTCTGAACTTGCTTTGAACCTTTTTGGCTTATATTTTTGTTGCTACAAAAAGTAGGGAATGCAACTCTGCTGAGGAACAGACTGACATTGACTGATTGATAAGCCTTCCATAGCAAAGACCAGAAGAAATACCCCATCTCACATCTCAGAGCACATGTAGCCGTCTTCACCCTCCAACAAGGAAATCAGGGCAAAATAACCCACTCAGTATCTCGTTATCTCATTGGATTAAATGCCTGAACAGTGACACACAGTGCCGTGAATTATCTTAGCAGCACAAACTAAAGACACACAAACTAAAGAGACATTTTTAAATCAAAGTGAAGAAATCCAAAATTAGTTTCTACACCATGGTAAGTAAAGTTAGATTGTAAAGGTTTAAGATCAAGGACCATAACTGCAGGTAATAAAGTGACAAGGATGGGGGGGGGGGGGGGCGGGGGAGAAAAAAGGAAAACACGTTAATAAGGCCAGCACTGTGAAGAGCGCTTATACCTACAATCTGAGCACCCATGGCAAAAAAATATCAACTTTGCCACTTTTTTTGCAACATGTTGGTTCACCACCGGTATCATCAAAAGCTAGTTACAGTGAAGCTCTATTCTGAGCATGGGCTATACTAAAAGAAGTCCTTTGGCATCCTCTGTATGTTCTTTAAATCAGCTCTGCTAGCTTTAGTGTTTAAAATTCCTGTTCCTAATAATTTTATTACAGAATTAACAGTAAACTGGATTCTCTTGCATTTATCAAGGGAGCTGCTGCTTAATTCATAATCAGCGTCATTCATCTGTCTCCACAACCAGTGGAAGTCAATAGTTTTGTATAGTTACTGCCAAAGGCAAAACTTGTCTAGAAGGACTTCTTAGCTGGTGAGGAGACAGGAGAGAAGCAATACTATATAATCACTTACAAAAAAACACTTATATTCAGTTTCTGGGGCTGTCTCTTAATAGCATGAAAGAAAATAGGTTGGTTTTTGAGGC
This sequence comes from Strigops habroptila, assembly GCF_004027225.2. Classification (NCBI taxonomy): domain Eukaryota; kingdom Metazoa; phylum Chordata; class Aves; order Psittaciformes; family Psittacidae; genus Strigops; species Strigops habroptila. The sequence goes on from NC_044284.2 coordinate 13,515,759, forward strand.
AGGAGTTTTTTATTTTTTTACATTTAGGCCAAGGACTTACTACACAAATTATAGAACTGACGTATATGGAATATGCCAGCAGTGTTTTAAGTGCACTCTTCAGAGTGGCAATGATTTAAATAATTTACCTACTGGACAAATTAAATACAAAGAACTAAGTACATTCAACATACCTTAAAGAAGATACTTTAATTGAACTTTCAATTCTCCCAGTCTTGAGTCATTATTTTTTAATGTCATCAGAATTAAAAGTTCTATATTTTAGAAATTGCTTATAAGCCTTAGATTCAGCAAAATGCTGAAATGCTTACAGTACCTAAGAATCAGTTCTGAATGTTTCACTTGTTTGTCTTCTCCTTAGCTGTTTCGTCTTTGAGTACCACTCAAAGTCTCAATATTCTTCATATCACTAAAACACCAACCCCCGAGTTTGCTGCTTAACTCAATTTCAAGTCAAAAACCTTCAGAAGGCTGCTTATTAAAACATTTTAAGAGTTGCCGTGACCCTTAAGTAGCTGTTTTTAAGATTCTGCTTCTTTAGGTAATATAAGTAAAGCAGCCCTGGCAGAGCTTTACTCCATAAACAGAGAACTGGCTGTGGGAGAGAGAGGGAAGGGGGAGATGTGGATCTCCACTATCTTCCTTATTTAGTTGACAAGTTTGTAATGCTCTCCAAACCACATCTGATGAACATTCACATTTCTCTTCCACAGAAACAGAAGATTTCCTGTATGACTGTCATCATACAGGACAAATAATACTACTGAAGGTTTTGTTTGGGTTTTTTTGTTACAGACCTAGCCCCTGCTTTTTGTGACTGTCCTCCTTCAAACTGTTCTTAACATTTGTACCTCCTTAAAAACCTTATTGAAGCAACATTTGGGGTTCCCTCCAGTCCTTTACTACCTGTCAAATCTTCTATCAAAGACTCAGTTTTTCTACCATTTCTTTTCAATGCTACATATCTAAGTTGTATTCTTGGCAGAGACCTCTGCAAAAATGGTCAACTATCAACTAAAATGAAGATGAGTGGGAGGAAAAAAATCTGTCTGCTAACTATCTGATCAACAACTTGTTATCAGAAACAAAAACACCACAATCCAGGAAGTCCTTTTTCTTCTCTGGGATTAGTAGACCTGATCATTAGCAAAAAAAACCCCAAACCCTGATAAGTAGCTGTATCTCCATTTCCCAGTTAAGATCCACACAAAACTTGGAATTACATGGCAGATCATAGCAGGAGGTCATTACAAGGAAAATAAACAAGTCTAGCTATGTTATTCAATTTACATGGTTGCATTTTTGAAATTGTGTGACATGTGAAATATTTCTGTACAGATTTTTTCTTTTTTTACCTTACAGTAATTTATTTTGCTTAAAGAACAATGCATAGACAAATGGACATCTTCTCCTGCTCTGAACATCATACTTGACTTAGCTCAAATGTTTTTTTCAGAAAAGATATTTGAAGATAACTCTCTCTTTATGCTTACTGACAATATGAACAGCACCAGTAAAATTAGAATCTTGGGAACTGGACACTCACTTAGGCGGACAGTCCCCTCTCAGCAGCAGTTTTCAGGTCTTCCACGTCAAAACCAAAATTAACGCTCAGCTTAGTGCTCCTATACATACAGCTAGCATTTATTTTGATCAGAAATAAGCAATTTAGTAAGAAAATTCAGAATCCAAACTGAAGTTTCAGAATTGAATTTTTTATTTAGAAAAATAATGGAAGGCATTTTCTTAACTCCTAAACAGGGACATTTGGCACATCGCGACATTAATTTTAAGGAATTTGGAAGCTAGCCCCTTTGCAAAAAAAAAAAAGAAAAAAAAAAAACAGGCACTGCAGAAATGCTTCTGAACAGCCATGTTTTTAAAATTGATAAAGCCATAAGGGCTGCCTTTTGGGAAAGGAATGAACCTATCTTTATTTAGATGACCGACAACCATTTGTCTCTCATGCCGTTAAGGGTGGTTCTGCTCACAACACCCTCAAATTCACTGCTCAGGTTTAAATTTCTTTTTGTTTCTCAACACAACAGAAGGAAAAGAAACTGAAGATTCTGGGAAGTAGGGAGACAAAATGTTACAATAGAACAAAAGCAAGCTGAAAATTAGTTAAGTACACTGCAGAAAGAATCTACTGACATGCAAATGCCAACCCATTCCTGTTTGCACAGCAAATGTTTTCGGAAGCTCTCCTAGGCATCATTCAAACACTGGAGTCTTCTCTTAAAATACACATACTCGGGTTTGTACACCCATATGTAACCGCAGCAATAAAGGAACCGATTTTCAGAAATTGAAATACCAAGTACTAGAAAGATCAAGTACCACTAGCTTCAGCTGCACTGTCAATTTTTTTTCTTTAAAGCTTGACACAGAAACTAGCACATTTATTTAAAACACCTGGACATGCCCTAAATGGAAAACTGTGGATTGCAAACGCAAGAAAGGATGTTTAAAATACTAGAAAATTTATGTGCAATTCCAGCACCATGTCCTATCTTTTATAATCAAAACCAGGTACTTGGCATTTAAAACTTTGATATCTGCAGTTTGCCCTCTCTCAAAAGAGAGGACTCTCTCCAGGACTGCACTGAAAAAAGCAGAAGAGAGCCAGGAAGGTCACGGACTATAGTGGTCAGTCACATACATTTTGTGATAAAGTACAGTGAAAACTATTTTTCCTTTGCAGATAAACCTTGGTTTCCCTTTCATAGCATGTCTTCTTCTAAACAAGCATTAAAGACAAGCTCGTGTTTGTACAATTTTAACTTCAAATGCTTATTCAGGCAACTAGTCCTTACTTGCAGTGACATAGGCAGCTATATTTGTGAGAGAAAGGGATTTTGGAATTGTCTAGATCAAGAAGAATCTCAGCACTTTGAACAAAGGTTAGAAATTGCTGAGTGCTGAACATCTTATTATGTGAATAAAGATAATTAGGTTTCAAAAATACAGTTTTCATTTGTTTTGACAAAGTAATGAAATCTCATCATTTCAATTTTGTCTAGTAGATGAATTGGGGATATAAATTTTAAAAATAATGTTGCCTCAAAACTAAGCATCATCATTATTTTCTTTAAAATTGAGCAAACTAGAATTCTGGTATATGAATTAAATAGTTTAGTACATGAGGTGTTGCCTCTTTATAATAGCACACAGTATCAAAATTAACCAGTGTTAATTATCACATCTTTTAATGTGGTGCCATGGCATTCTAAAATGTCTATTTGTTCAAACAAGTACCTGCCCTGAGGAACTAACAACTTACACTGGGCAGATACTATAGATGAGCTATGAAGGTGTGTCCAGACAGTAGTAGATTACATGCAGCAAAAGGCTCTGAAAAACAGGGAGGAATCTTGGAAGATAAAAATCCATTATTCCACAGAAGTAATTACTTTGAGCTATACTTTTAATAATACCTTCTGTCTGCCCAGGGATTATTCTGCAGCAAGCAGTAAGAGGAAAACGGCTGGAGAACGAGAGCACCACTTTGGAAACTGAATTTGCTACTGTGAAACCTTGTATGAATCTTGTCCAGGACCAGATATTTTTCTGTTGTTGAGCATTCACAGACTAAATAATGTCAAAAATAACTTGGTAAGTTAAGTATAAACAAAGTTAAGTATAAACTTTGTTCTTCATAAAAAAGAAATATACTACAGTAAGAATACAATAGTCAAACCTTACCTGCAGCCTACCCGAAAGCATGGCATGACAGAAGGCAGCCCTACCTTTTAACAAGTCTATTCAGCACAAATGGAATTAGTCATCCTACTGAACACACTGTACACTTCAACGTACAGATACTGTACATAAAAATAATAATGTACAGAAAGATGGTAACTATGAACAATATAACCCATGAAAACACACACTTATGCCACCTAGAATGCTTCACAGGTCTCAAAATTTTAAAAGATACATGGCTGAAAACGTGCTGAGATTTTATTCAAGCATTGTAAAAATTAAAATTAAAGTATCTTTCATGCAATTTGTTTTGTGCTCGGTATTGACTAATAGCATCTGCCTCTAAAATAAATTGTTATTTTCCATTTTTGCTACTTACAAGAAATAAATCCTGTGACCAGAGTGGAATATTAAATTATTACACAATGTGAAGGTGAAGTGGCTGATGCCTAGCAAAGCAGGCAGGTTCCAGCAAATGACAGAATAATCTTGCCTGCACGCACCCTCTTCATAATGCTACATAATCCTTCCGCTTTTCAAATTAAATGCTCTTGTGATCTTCCCCTTCAAGCAATTTTTCTTTCCTGTCACCTTTACCTTGGTTATGGCAGATAACTCTTTTAGTTCCCAACTGACAGTTCTTAACCTACATGCAAAAAAATTTCAGGTCATATAGACCTTCTTTGCATGGAAGCATCATAGATGAATGTTGTCAAAAATTACGCCATTATATTAAACAACGAAAAGACACTTGCTTTGGCTGAAACAAACCTGCATTCAGAAAGCATGCCCACTGTTTTCTGGTTTGTATAGGTTACAGTGAATAACTTATTTTCTTTGGAAAAAGAGAAGAAAACTTGCTTTCATTACAAAATATTTCTGTTATAAAAGGAAAAAGGATGAGCATGTATTTCACTGTTACCACAATGTACTTGAAGTTGTTTATCCCTAAATATATAGTTGTGAATTTTTGGGGGGTTTTTGGTTTTGTTTTTATACAGCATACTTTGCACATCTGATGCATCAGCAGTCTACAAAAAAAACTTGTAGAAAATCCAAAAGGCATAGACACCTTCAGTTTCTTCGTGAATTTGTAGTATCCCTAGCCTCATTCAGTCAATATAAACAGACATGCAGACCAGATTTTAAGTATCCATTGAGTTTAAAAATGTATATATCATAGAATGAGTTCAAAAGGACCATCACACATATTATCTGATCTCATTGTCTTCATTTAGAAGTTACCTTTTCTTTTCTAGGAGGATTGGCATATCAAAAATTATAGACTATACTGATGCATTAATTTTTTTCGCAAACTCCCCTCCTTTTTATTAAAGAAAAATATTTTTGATTTTTAGTACAAGTTTTTTCGTTGTTTAAAAATTAATTAGCTTAAATTTCTACTACTATATATAAGTCCTTAACTTGAAGATGGATCACATGATAAATGAATAATAAGCAGTAAAAAAGTGTTGTTTTAAAGATAAAAATTAAAACATACAATAAAATCATCCACAATCACTTAATCTTTGTTGCAAAATCAAGAGGTTATTGGTAAATTATCATAGGCAATAAAGATGGGAATCAAGTCCAGTGCCCTGCTAAGATGTCAGTCCTGACATAACAATCAGGCTCCATCTTAAAACCTTTTTCTATTTTTCCTTCCCCCAAAGAAAACCCTCATATATTCATCTTCCCAATAGTGAAGGTTCTTCTTCTATTTTTCATTTCTAGTCTGAATGTGGATTATACACCACTCTGGCAAGCAGTGAGTAATTTGTTAGGACGTAAACCATACCGGAAAGCAATAAAGGATATGGTTGATGTTCTGTTTAACCCAAGATGCATGTATTCTGTCACACCCCCACTAACTGTGCAGCCTCAGGACTGAGCTGGTTCAGCAACCCAATCAGAAAGAAAATCACTTATTTCCCCATCGCTGCCACCACCACCAGCTCCCATGACCAGTTCTCCACTATCTCATTGAAGCGATTTAGCCCTGTAACTGGATGATCATTAGATTCAAAACAAAGAGCAGTGAAGGGACCCCTGGTGGGGAAAAGCACCAGACCTTGTGGCAACAACCTCTAGTTACATCAAAGAATCACCAGAGATCAAACTGACACCAGCAGAACACCCAGAGTTGATTCTTTCTCCCAGAAATACTGCCCTGACAAAGAATACCCCTTATGCACTTAAATACCAACATTGGCTCTTTGATTTCATTTGATCATTCAATGTTTTTCAGATGCCTGAGCCATGTACAGAGCAGGATTTAAATCAATACCGCCAGAAACAGACAAAGAACAAAACCATCACACAATGCACAAAAGAAGCCAGAGATTTAAGTCTCCATCATTAAACCTCGTAACTCTTTTTCTTATTTGTCCTCTCTTCTCCCCATAATAAAGCAAAAAAGGGAGAATGGGAAAATTACAGAGCAACCTGTAGGGACTTACAGGGGAAAAAAAAGGGGGGGGGGGGGATAAAAAAAAAGGAAAAAACAGAAAAAAAATTAAATTGTAGAAGATGTAATGGCATTAAGTGAATTCCACTTACTAAAATGATCATTGCTACTTGCAAGAAGGCTGCTACTGCCAGGGGTAGAACGTTATTTTGAGAGGAAAGCTGTGATCCATACACGCATACTTTTGTTGCTGTATCATATTTCACTCGATTTGTTGCTATTAAACCCAATTAAGGAAAAAAATCCAAAAGGAGTAAACACACTGTTTTATCACCTGAACGAAAATACATAGTCCCTCATGCTCTCTCCTCTCCCCACATCTCCTATTCCTAATGTGCTGGTTAAAGAATAGCTTCTAAGGTTAGTGGAACTGAGGCAAGACTTCAAGGTAACAGATAATGAAGTTACTATTTAATTCCCTGATACACACTAAAGCTTAAGAAATGCAAGTTATGAAAAGTGCAAGACTGAACATGTCTTCTATTTATTTGCAGGTCAGCAAAAGCAGAAATGAGGGCTGAACTCAAGTGCTTTCTCTGAATCACTTATAGAAGTACAATACCTTTTTTCCCCACCAGATAAACAATGAAAGGGTCAAAACAACTGGGTTGAATGAATTGATTCTGATGAAAATCAATCAGATCAATTTTTATGCTGTCACTACTTGGAAAGACTAAATACTAAATAAATTCTAATACGAAATTGCTGAGTTGTTTAATTGTGAACCGTAACCTATTTCTTAAAACAGCCTCAGTATCATAGAAATAGGAGGTTAAGTGTCAAAGCAATGTTTTAAAGCAACTCAGCTGTAATCAGTAGATGTCCCAACAGAGATATGGGACATCTGTACAAGTTAGTCTGGTAAAGCCTACTGTAAAAACAGAATTTGCAAATATATGAATAAATATAATGTAAAGACTAAAAATACTTTTAAAGGAAAATTGGCGGCACTGTTTTGAATTCTTTGCAGTAGAAAATGAACATGAGGATCAAGATTATGTATTAGTAAGGATTAGTAAAATAATTTTAATAGGACTCACGATGAGGCTCTCCCAGTTTTCACAGTATGAGAGGCAAAGGTTCCCCCGAGAAATAAGAAGAAAAAAACCCATGAGGTAAAAGGTTGAAACAGCAATATTTTTTCAAATAAAGGGTAATTTTCGAAAGGGTCACCCAAGGAATCAATGTTTGGACTTCTGTTGGTCAAAAAATTAATAAGCAGTATTGAAATGGGAGTAAAGGTGGATTAAGTTTTGTAGAAGGTGCAAAATTATTTCTTGAAAAACCCCACTAGTTGCAAATAATGGCTCTTCAGGTTACAAGAGAGATCACTGGAGAGGATATGACAGAGACAAGTCATAAGTGGCATAGAGACAGCGACCAGAGAAAGTGTTCATTATTTCTTCATTTATTATTCACTATCTTGATTCAAAAAGTGGAGGTGGCAAAGTAATAGGCAACAGGTTTAAAACAAACAAAAAGAAATTCTCGTTTCGCACGTAACTAATAAGGAAAGTAGCAGTTACAGGATGTTGTGAACGCCAAGATTTTAGATTGCCTCAAAAAATGGTAATGCAAATATGTGGAAGAAAAATCATGAGCCAAAAAACAAAAACACGAGGTAACGGGCAAGTACCACAACATCTTACCCCATATTCTATCCCTAAGCATCCATTTAATTGGCTACTGTTGAAGAAGGGATCCTGAGCTAGCTTGGCCTACAGCCCAACTCAGCCTCATTATTCTCTTCTCTGAGAAGCAAAAAGAGGCAAGCAGATTAAAAACTCTCCTGAAAAGCAGCATCAGTTTTTCTCAGGCTCTTGCCTCTGGCCTTTTTCACCAAGCTGTAAAACCCTCCTCAGGCAGAAGCAGTTCTGGGACCTTCTCTTCTGTGAATTTTCAGCAGTCTTTTTTCTCCCATGGGATGGCTGCTTTCAGTTTTACAATGTTTCCCAAATTCTTTGTGTGAGAATCACTTTGAAGTAGTGATCAAATACTGATTTAGTTAAATGAGTGAGCCACAAAAAAAGAAACCATATGCTTTAGAGTACTGTTAAAATTCAGTAACTTTTTTACTATTTTTAATCATTCATTGCATTATCATCTTTATTTTGCCTTCCAAGAATGACAGTACCCTGAAGATTAAAATCAGGTATGAAAATAGATGGGTAAACGTAATACTCCTCTTGAGGATGAGTAAGAGATCTATAAGTCCCAATAAACTTTAGCAAAATACTAGGGTAACTAAAGGCAACTTTGGGCTGTATGATTTCTGCACATGCCTCTTTTTTTTTTTTTTTTAATAATAGTTTGTATAATATTTATTTAATAGTGGTGTACTATATTGTGTATGTGTAAAATGCAAAACAAAGTATATTTGTTTTATTGATCATGCTTGTGTGCTCATTTTGTCCAACTGTACCTCTTTTCCTTTTTTCTGCCTGCCAGCTTCCTCATAGTTATCTGTAAACAGTGATGTTTTGTTTAGAACATGCTGAGTTCGGTCCATGCGGATAAAGTTGGGTTTTATTCAGAAAAAGATACTGTAGGTCTTTTAACTCACCTCTCTAAAGATTATGCTAATAGAGGCTGAGCATATATTAAACACCATTGCTTCTCTAAGAGAATAATAAAATATTACTTGTTCAAGATATAAAGACAGTCCCAAAAACACATCCAATAAGACAAAAGAGCCTAAATTGCTCAACTACAAACTAATCTTGCAATCCAACCAGACAACGATGAAAGAGTTTAACAAAATAAATATATTTCTCCCTGTGGCATCTGGGTCTTCTGATGTTTAATTAAAAAAAAAAATAAAAATAAAAAAATAAAAGGGCTAAAGGCTACGTTCTCTGAATGTTAGCTCTCTGCTGAAATGCCAAAGGGACAGGCGCCTTTCAAAATACCTCTCCCCAACAGGAATGTAAAAATAATTTTAATTTAAAGTGTAACAACCCAAATAAAAGTCATTAAACTGCATTTGAAATGCTTCATTGGAAGACGAAACTCTACTTTGCCTTCCAGAAATGCATTAATGGAAAATTTCTTGGTGCAAAACATTAAACATGTCCTTTCTTGTATCACAACAAAGATGAATTCATTATTTTGGGAAGCAAAAACAGCTCAGCACACAGCATTGGCACTGCAGTAAAAAAAAAAAAAAAAGAAAAAAAAACCAACAAAAAACAAATAAAAAAAGATCCTGAATGTAATGTGTATTTTTAAGAAATGTGTGAGATACATTAATTTGATCTCACAGATTAGGTCAGTGTATCTCTGCATGCACTGTTGCTGAGGTCCACTTGGAAGAAGCTGTCCCATTAACTCTTAAGAATGCGGTGATCACAAAGAAGTTCACTGACTCTCGTCTCAAACTCCAGCACCGTCCCAGCCACATGCTGTAAAACATGTCAAAACACATCTACCAATACTAAAAACTGCTCAGGTTACAGCTGCAATCCGAGTCCCTCAGGAACTCCAGAACATTCAGAATTATACAGCACATCAGCAAGCAGTGCTGCCTCTATCCTGCTAAGGAGTCTTCCTTTTGCAGCAAGAGTGCTCCTAGCTGCCCTGTTAAACCAGTTCTTACCCTCAAATCACCTGGTTCACAGAGATTCCTAGAGACATGCGCTGTATACTTTATATGCAGCTTGAACAAAGTGCTCAGATGCTGCGTAGAGAAGGAATAAGCATCCATAACCCAATAAAACCCACACAAAAGTTAAGCATATGTGTTTTATACATATATATATATGTATGTATGTATAATCAAAGCTCATTCTCTGTTCTGTAGCTTAATACATTACTATGTAGAGAAGTCTTCAGCCACTTGGGGAATCTAACGATCCACAAACTTTACAAAATCACCTCTGGGGAAAACACACGGAACTATATATACTTTGTTATGATTACTAATTATTAGACACAATTTACTTCCAAGATAAGTAGACATTTGAGCCCTTCAGGTCTCTAAAATAGTAATTTCTCTCTTTTTTCCTCTCTTTTTTCTTTTTAAGCCGTATAGGCCGCCTTTTTCCAGCCATGGGCTGTATCTTTATCTGTAATCAGAAATTGCAAAAACTAAATCAGAAGGACATAAATGAGCATGTCGTTCTGATTAGTCTGCATGCAGCACGTCTCCAAGTCCCCTGGTCAGTTACGGGATGTGATGGATGTTTTACTAGTATGAACTTTATTCGGTTATCCCATACCAGTAAGCAGTAGGAAAGACCTCAACCTTGTCAAACAAACTCTTTGCTAGAGAAAGTTTTATGAAACATTTCTCTTTCCTTCAGTACTCCTTCAGGCTTTCCCTGATTTAATTTTCAGCCAGCTGCTCCTTCATGTACATATCCATTTTGACTAGCCGTTAAAACCCATGGTTATGTTCAATGGAAACAGTAACTAAAGCCGAAAAGAATGTCATATGTATACTCCAGTATTTCAGATCATGCTGTCACATCAACTCCTCCAGAAGATTTTCATAGATATTTAACAAAGAAATAAACCTGTGAGACTCTGAGCAAAATCCTGAGGGAAGATGCAGAAACAAATGGCCTCTAATGGTTTGCTCTACTCAGTCTGAAAGGAAAGACAAGAACTATCAAAAAGGGATTGCTATTCACTCTTACATTTTGTTGACAGGAAAAATAATCAAATAACACTAACACATCTCAGCAAAACGTTTATCGATGTATTTCTTGATTCTATACACAGAAACTCCTTTACTAAAGGAAAAAATGCTACTTTGGTCTAATCCATCTTGAAGAAGAGAATCATAACAAGGAGATACTATTAGTGATGCCAGTCATCTCCTCCCTTCTCATCATAAAACTACGTACAGTGGTCTTGTTTAATACCGGATGTTTATTTTTGGTAGACATTTTTCTGTGGCTTAAAGCCAAGATGAATTCTTGTTCTCAACAATGATAATGACAGACAGTTAGCCGTGGACCACCAGAGATGCAGCTAGATTCACAGGTAGCTGCCCCCATTGCTGAAATGGAGAAATAAATTCCTAAAGATTTTCAGCATGAAGCTTCATCTTGCAGAGGTTATTTTTTCTTATCTATGAAATTGGGCCAAACAAGACAGACAAAAGTCACTCAAGACTACCAAAGACTTGCCTGGTGAGTTCACGAAAATGAGACACACAATTCAAACTCTGTTAGACAGTAGTTCTATCTATAACAACTACATGCTTGGCAAAGAATTATATGCACATTGGGGTATCCTAGCACTTGAATTTGGGCCAGATTTTGCTTTTGGCTGGGCATATGGTTGGAGTGGCACAGAAATAAAAATCAGAGTTAGACTTGCATATCGCAGAGCACCCTGTGTCAGAATTTGTTAAAATACCTCGCATTCTAATATACCTTATTCTTAACTTACAAGGAAATTTAAACTGCCAATATTACACTATCTCCTATTTTTTTTACTATGAAGATGAGATGCAATCATTACCATGCTACACAAACCTCTGAATATCTTTTCACTGCTTAGTAATCAAATACATATAACAATGACAAAACCTGGTTAAAAGATTCCACAATCCAATTTCAACAAAATATGAAGCACACAGTAGCTCATTTCCCACTATGTCTAATTAAATAAACATATCTTCAATGCTGTACATGTCCCTGCAGAGATTGTTTTTAAAAATCTATACTTGCTGCCATCAGCTAGTTATTCTGTTCAGATTTATTTTTTCTTTTTTTTTTAAATAATCTGCATAAAATCAATACTACAGGATCGTTTCACAAACCAGGTATGGACCAGACACCAACCAGAAATACTAATACCTCTTTCTAAACCTATCTGAACTTTGAACTCCCAGACTGAAAAGTAGCTTTGCACAAGCTACGGTATTGCATACATTACCTGTTAATATTGTGTCTCTGCCCAAAAAGGGTCAATATTTTACTTTTTTTGAAGGGAAAAAAGCTGTTCGTTTTGTCCCTCAATTCAGAACTAAGGTTTTCCAAGCTTTAATCCATGCTTCTAAAGAAATCAGCTAGTTAAGAAGCCAGGTAAGAAGTAAGAATATGCTCAGTGATGTTCTTCAGAGATCACATTTTGAGTTTAATCTGCAATGAATCTTGAATATAAGGCTTCTAGCGTTCTATTTTTACCAAGTTTATCCTTGTGATATGAAATACACTTTCACACTTTTCAAGATTAAAGTTCCAATGTTTATATTAGCAAAAGTGTTTAGGGTAAAACTAGTTTTAAAAACACTAAGCTGTGAATCTATCACATTTGGACACATCATACCATTAAACAAAAAAGTAGACAGCAAACATACACTGTATTATTCCAACAGCTGGGAAAAAAAATAATTTTTAGTCTTATTAAAATGCATACAAAATTATTTCTATTAAAAACATTAAAAGCTTATAAAATTTAAAAATTGGATTACATCACCCTTCTCAATAAAACAAAGCCTTTATCTTTATGAATATACATATAAATTTGTCATTTAAGTCAATAGTGCAAATCATATCCTTAATATTAAACACTAGCATAATTTTCATGATATGCCTTACACAAGGAATAAGATGTTATATAATTATCATGCCATAAGCCCATTCTAGGCAAAAAGTGACACCAATTTAACCACTTCTCAAATACATTTAAGCAGAATCCTGTTTTTCTACAGTAAAATACAAACTCTAGAGCAAATTTTTCCTGGCTCTATAGGTGCAAATGCATTTACAGGTTCATTCTCTTCATGGCTTTTATTATCTGCTGATTAATCCAAAGAAATTTATCTAAAACCTGTCTCCCCTAAAACTTATAGATGACCCAATTCAGGAGGGTTTCTACAACTGGACCACAAGCTGAAGTCACAGTGCACAGCATACAGAAAAGACAGTCATGTTTTCTTTTGATTTCCAGTTTTTTCTTGCACAATTTCTGCACACATGTATTTTTGTACAGTTTCTGCATGTATTTTTCACAAGTTTCATTTCCCAGGAATTTCTCTGCCTCATTATCCACAAATCAGTTTTCATTCTACCTTTCCTTCTCATTCAGCAGAAAGCAAATATTGAGGAAGAAACTATTATTGTCAAAACTTTTAACCAAACTTTAAAGGAAAACAAATGAAACAGCCATGAACAACTTATTGCTTTTAGGGTACTTCAGCTAGGTATGTTCCTCCATCAGTAAGTTTTACCAGTAGACTGATGGTAAAGATACTGAAGCAAAAGATACTTTAATCCAGTATCCTCACATTATTTTGTTTAAACCATCTTTCCACTTATAATACTTCTCAAAATTAAATGATTTTTTCATTCAGGTTTAAGCTGTATCAGTAAAAGTTGAATTTGGCTCCAACAAGCATAAAAAGAGAAGTACAACACATTAACTTGACTATGGTGTGCCAGCCACATTCATTATTTTTTACTAAAAAAGACAAAACCAGAAACAGACGAATCAGAACATGAATTTGAAAAGTTTGTGCTAAAATACTTGGAGCCCAAAATCATAGACTGTGATTCACAGATCACAGATTGTGAAAATAATTGTATTTATGTCTTATGTCAAACTCCATCAATATTTAGACAATGTAGGTGCTGGTTACTGATTCACAGCAAATGCTTGCTTTCCTAAACTAGTGCCCATGCTTCAGCACCATAACATGCAACAAGGTAGCAGCAGCATATTATACCTCCTAATGACAAATCAATCTGCAAACAAAACAATGACAAATCAAGCAAACTTTTTTTTCCTCCTTTTAAAATCAAAAAAAAAAAAAAAAAAAAAAAAAAAAAAAAAAAAAATCACACACCAAAAAGCACACATATACCCCAACTAAAATTTGAATGTTATCTCTGACTGCTTCTCCATCAAAAAGAGCAGCACAGTGCCAGGATTTCCAGAGATTTATATGCCACTGTTCTTGAAAAACTCAATGCAGTTATGTATGCCTGAAATAACTGATCTCTTACAAGTGTTGCTCTCTGAATAGCATCTTCTGTCTCTCAAGGCAATGTGCAATCGAACAATATTACTTAGAATATGCACAGGAGATAACAAGAGTTTACTGAAGACATTCATATATTAAAAAAATTATCTCCACCAAACTACAGCAGGAATCAGAACACATATGCTGACAAAATGCAAACTAAAAAACTCAATTTGAAAACTGACAAACTATATGTATGGAGTACGTTCTTATGTAACATCTTTTTTATTTATTGATTTAAAAAATTTACGTTGCCAGAAGGAATTCTGTAAGACAGTCTTCTGTAAAAATATCTCTAATAAATGGACCTAAACATAACACACATGTTCGGCATTTCTACTGGCTTTCAAAAATACAATGGGGACCAATAATTTTATTCAATAAGAATATCCCAACTCCTCAAAGAATTGTTCTGTATAGGTAAACACATGGGGTGGTGAGGGAGTAGAAACATATTTTAGGCATTGTTTACATACAGCTCTCAAACATCTATTTAATTCAATGACTCTGGAGATCTGAATGGTACTTAGTCTTCAATAAAACCTAATTTTAAAGCATCATTGTATATAAAGATACGTATATACTTCTATCAGACCTAAAAAGCAAGTAAAACTGCCAGTATACTCAAAAGGTTCTCAAAGCTGAATTTCTTAGCCTTTTAGGAGTCTACATGAGACAGCTATGTTTAAAGATCTGGACCTATAAAGACTATTCTGCAAGCACACATTACATGTCACTGAAACATATACCATTGAATGGGAAGAAATCACAACAGCCCCCTTGGACTGTTGTCATCCTTTTCTGCATTATTTGATTGATATTCTTGATGTTTTCCACTCTGACTGTATTAATTTTCAGAGTTACAGGGTGCTTTTTTTTTTTTCTTTTTTCTTTTATGACTTCAGTCAACAACACAGAGAACAATTTAGGAGCATCATGAAGCAATTTTTTTTGCTGGAGGGAACAAAGTGACGATACGTGTTTCAAAACATGTCAAAGGTACGTGAGTAAGAAAGGTGTGGTCTGCTTCAGCTAGTTACAACATTCAGACTTTCAGAGCCAAGGCAGCTGCAATGCTAGTGGCACTACCAGCATTCCTACTTTTTGAAAAGTGCTTAGCTCTGTCAGGCTGTAATGTGGTGTACAGAGTTGCCATTCTGTTTAATGTTTGACTCCAACTATTCTCGGGTGTCCACATCTAGAAATATTTAATAATCCACAGCTTAGTTTTGTTCCAAATATCTGCATAACTAATCTTCAGTAATTAAACTATATGAGAAACAAAGGACAGAAATGTAGTTACTGTAAAAAATGACACTAAAATCACAGTTACACTGAAAACCATTGAGTATTTTATAGAGAAACACAACGGGTCTCCAGAGAAAATGTTCCCCCACTTGAGTACACAGCCTATAAGCAAGCATTCAATTTTCTCAAGGGCTGCTGTTACCATGATTCCACAAAAGCATCTATTATAAACTAACAAAAAGAATAAAACCACTTTGAAATTCTACCTAAAACTGCAATTGCGTTATTTTGGCCTTTTAGAAGAGCAACTGGTATTCAGTATAGCTAATCACTGAGCACCACTACAGTTAGGGTTGAGAATACCCACAACTTTGCAGACAAGAGCCTAACCTTTAAAAGCAACTGTCTGTTTTTCATCACTTAGTGATTTTTTTTAAAAAAAGCCCTGTTGTTCAGGTTCATTGCTTAAAAAAAATAAAAGAAAGTAAAAAAAAAAAAAAAAAAAAAAAAAAAATTAGAGTTCAACCAGCTGACCTTACCTTCGAAATCTCAAGCAGTACAATCACTTTAGACTTTCACAATTTTAGCAATAAAGTTCTCAACATTTCATGGATTACAATAGTGTTCACAATGCAATTTGATAAAGTCAATTACAGCTTTCTCACTCTTTTTACTTAATGTTTAACAACTAAAAAGCCATGACACAAACCTGGGTCCACATGTCTAGAATTTCTTCTAATTCCATTCGTTCGTTTCTGCAGAGCAAAAATACAAATCGAGGATATGAATAAACATGTTTTCATGTAGGCACACTGCACTCCTGACATTCCCACAATCTACTAGGCAGAGCTGGTTTTCTTATTTTCCCCCAACCACTACCACAATTATCTTTAACTTGATGGAAGATCATATTTTGAAAAATATTCTTAGTAATGTAGACAGTTTTTTCATATGTTCCATTTTTTCTGATGCTAGGCTCAAAAGATTCTTAGTCCATAGAAGGTTTGCTCATACATCCGCATCTTTTGATACCAAGAACAGGGTTTTTTTTAAATCATCTATGAATAGGATAAGGGAAAATACACAGCTTGGCACTATCTGCCCCAGATAATGTCCACAAACATGAAAGTATTAAAGCAATGTAAGCTGCTTTGATAAGGTCAAAACTTTCGCTATTACTGCTTTGTACTTCAGGTAGCTAAAATTTCCTATGGAATTCTTAATTTTCTTGTTTTCTGGGCAAGTACTTAAATATATTTAGTAACTTGACTCCCTCTTTTTTTAGATTTAGATGAACCAAAACTGTGTGAAATCAGAAACTCTCCTACAAGACTGAAATTTTTTTTTTTTTTTTTTAATGTATTATATACTCCAAGACATTTAATATGGATCGCTGAAAATTTAAATGTGAAATAACACATATCTGTGAATTACTGATCTGCTTTTGCAAACTTGTTTTAACTGGTAGCTTACATGAAGGTTCATGCATTTATTTATTTTTTAATCAAACCAAGCAGAGAAAAGCATGTTGCATAACAAAGGGAACAATTAGGTTGCTCTGATTTACTTGCAGTTGATATAAGCTGATGCAGGACACACACTGAGGCAAGCCAAAAAGCAGTCACCTGAGGCACAACCAAGCCCTGCAGCAAGCTGGAAAAACCAAAAGCTTGGTATAAAAACAGCTTTCAAACTCCTGAGTCTCTGGATACATTCTCTCTGTGCCCCAGACTTCTAATTTAAGAAAGGATGCAACTTTTTTTCATCTGCATTGGAAAGTAGAAAAATCTAAAAGTGCTGCTACAATGAAGGTAATATTAGTGAATAAAAACAAAGGGCTCATTTGTATCCTAGATATTTAATTTTAAATGTAGGCTGCATTGCTGGTAAGGATTGATGTAGAGTGGTGAGTAACCACAGAATTGCACAGGAGAGGGAAAGGGGCAGGAGTAGGAAAAGCAAGCACAAAGGTAGATACAAAAATGTTTAGTTGAAATGAAAAACAAATATAATAATTCTATGACAACATAAATCATGTATAGTAAAGGACCAGATAGAAAAAATTATCACGCTGTATGAATACATGCTCAATACCTTTAAATATTAGTGCAGTACCAGTAGACTTTATTCCATTACTGGTATGAAAACTAAATAGAGATAGATCCAAAATCTATGCTCAAGTTTACTGCTGCACAGGGAGAATTAAAGCAGGCACTTAAACAAGAGTCTTGGTAAAAATGAAAGAAATCCTGATGTTTTAGATCAACTCAATAGCCAACTGCAAATCAGTAGGTCTAGAAAGGAAGCCATTTTCTCCCTCAGAAAAACACATTTATGAATCAAGCTAGAGGGTAAGAAGCCAAGGAGGAAGAGGGATTAAATACAACTAATATACATATTATCTTCGTCCAGCCACCATATGCTCACCACAGTTAGCTTTAGTGGGTCTGGCAATCTCATTCAGCAAGACCAAGCAATATGTTTACGGGTCCCAGCACCGCCTGTCAGCTGCAGTACTGCGAGTATTAGGCTGCAGTTTTTGTATATTAGAGTGCCCTTACTTAGCAGGTGTTTCTAGGCACAGGTATGAAAAGCTGGGCAGCACAAGGTAGTAGACACAGCTGAGGGAGCAGTGAGGAGAACAGGCTGGCAGCAGTGCCTCAGGCATGGTCTGTGGTGGACAGCTGTGCAGCCCTCTGTTCACCCAGAGCTCCTCCCGGGCCACCTTGCCCTGCTCCTGGAGGCCAGCAGCCAGGGAGCTCACCAGAGCGTGCCAAGGCGACACACAGTGACACCAAAACAGCTCAAACACCACCAAGCACAAATGTGGTCAGCCCTGCCCAGGAATCCCCCTGCACCAGTCATGTCAGCAATAACATCCTTCCAATTCCATCATCTGTTTTAGTGATAGCATCAAATACATACACGCATATGGAGAGAAGTAACATACACATTCATATGTTCTTCATAAGCAGCATGTCATTTAAGCAGTTTAAGCAATTTATTACCATAAACTTCTGATCTAAAATAGACACTGGAAACTATTATATGTTACGTTTGAATTGCAGCCTCTCCTTTGTCTGAAGTGACAGACAAAACCCAGCTGCCATGCCCTTCTGTACTCTAGTGGAAAGGCACCAGGAGTTGGGGAGAAAATACCCCAGGGTAGCTTACAGCCTTCTTGGCCTGACAGTAAAGTACACTATGTGCACAATGGTAGCTTCTCTTTACAGTGCCCATTTTACCATTCTCTCCAGATTATATCAACTCCATAACCACTGACTGGATAGCTCTAGAGCAACTGAAGTCTTCTTAGATGAAGAGGCAAACACTGCCCTGCTGATCCTTCATCACCCCGCAGTCTGGCAGGGCAAAGATTGATACACTAGCATGTTATTCCAGCAGGACTCTCTAGTATTTAAAAACAAAAATGAGACACTACTTTTAACTACTACCAGATTTGGTCTAGGGAGAGTAAGGATCTAGACACCAGCTGTGAAGCAGTGTATGTTTTTTACCTGTAACTTAAAAAAACAACTCATCTCTACTTCTTCCAGTGCTCTCAGCACTAAGCCATACCAACTGAAAATTGACTCTCACTTTGAACAGAATACATTTATATTTAATTATGAATCCATTGTTTTTTAGACAATTTCTATTTCCCACCACCCTCAAGAAATCTGTTGTTAAACACAGGAGAAAACATACCTGCTCCAACAGCACATGCACAACATAAATAAGGAGTTCTTATGTCACCAACAAAACAAACATTACATGCAAAGGAAAAAAAATCCTTACCTCGTGTTTCAGGTTCCCGTGTTCTGAAACATAAGTAAAAATTGGCATTATTGGCGATTGTAAATTGTACACTATTTATCTAGCAATCTCAGCATGTGCCGTGCTGCATTACAGAAACACCACTGCCTTCTTGCGCTACCTGATACCTGCAGCTGCCCTGGCAGCCCGGGGCTGTTGTGCAAACCCTGCTGTGCTCTGCTCTCCTCCCCGCCCTTCGGTCCTGCGCTGAGCCGGCCGGGAAGGCTCCTTGCTGCCAGCTACGCTGCACTTCCCAGCGGTGGCACAGCAGTCTGAATTTCATGAACTTTTAGAACTTTTTGAAAATACTTTTTAAATATTGAGTTGTTGGGAATTCAAAAGCTATAATCGTTCGCTGCGAGTTCACACCTTTTCTTGTCCCTGTCTATCGCATGCCAATGTATATCAAGATAATATGTACACCTTTAGCTTCAAAATTTTCTGTGTTTTCTGTCTTTAAGTTCAAATCAGCACTGTGTTGGCATACCACAGACTCTGAAGCTATTGGTGTTTCAAATGCCTCTTTTGCTATGAATTCACTTGTATTATTTAAAAATGAGGAAAAAAGATACAGTCCTGTGGATGGTCAGGACTGCATCAAGACAATAACACTTTTACACACACACCACCACCACACATCACATAAGACACAAAATGGGTATTTTCTACATTTTTCTTTGTCTGATCTGGAAATAGGTGTTTGGGTGTACGCTAGATTTCGGTTCTGTGCCTTATCAAACCATACACAGCTGTATTTAGCTGTATGTGCTCTAGCACTGCACATACTGCTGATGCAAAGCACAAACTGCACATGCCTGGTCTGTATATCATCACATTTGAAAACTTTTACGTAATATCTTGTAAACAATAAGCCATATTCAGAGTAAATCAAGTAAAAAGCTTTAACTGCACGTAGATTTTGTTCTGCTTAAAAAAAATAAAAAAATAAAAAAATAAAAATTGCATTAAACAGTAAAGTGTGGGAAAAAAAAATCTTTGGCATTTAAATTTTTTATGCAAAGATGATAAGGCATGCCAAGACCAAGCACGCCAGCTGAGGACTCCGGGCTGGGCCAGGGAAGCACAGCCACTGTGCACAGCCAGTTTACCACTGGCAGAGCTCTCTCCTCACGTACACTTTCAGTCACTGTTTCCTCTCTCATATAGTGCGCCAAAGACACATCATCCTGTCGTCCTCAGAAAACACTTTTATGGTTACAACCTTTCCAAAGGTATTAATTAGCATTTGTATAGTGAGCAAAGAGAAGAAAAATAAGCCAGCCCCAAAGGAAGAGATGCAGATACACTATTGAGGCTTCCTAAGGAGCCTGAGGGAATTAGTTGCCTAAATGCTGCTCGCATTCAATATAATTTTGATATTTACTTTGGCAATTTGATATGCCTTTCAGGACTTTTGCCAAAATCTGAATGTTTTGAACGTTTTGAACGTTTTGAAACGTTTTGAACGTTTCATCTCAGCATTATAAATGACTGCATATGAAGGGAAGTCATTTAGGTAAGTACTTGCAGGGTCGGCAAAACTTTAAATCCAGACTTAGGGGGTAGGGGGTTTCTGTTGGGGTTGGGTTTTTTGTTTCTTTGTTTGTGGTGGGGGTTTTTTTGTTTGTTTTTTAATAGCCTATATTTAGTTCAGCAGATCTTTTATCCAAAAAATGAATTGGAATTCTATCTTTCAATGGGAAGAAATTAATTTGACTTCTTGATTGCAACATCCCAAAATTTTTCATAATAAATAATTAAGAAACTAATTGATTAGTTTTCAATAATTGGATTCAATAAATCACTACACAGGCAGCTACTGAGTACACCTGACAATTTGCATAAAATAAAATTCATTAAAAGAGGGGGAGGGGGGTTTGGAAAAAAAGCCTTAAACTTCAGTAACACTGAGGGACCAAAAGGTCATTTGTGACTTCATTACTAACACAT
Source organism: Strigops habroptila (assembly GCF_004027225.2). Classification (NCBI taxonomy): domain Eukaryota; kingdom Metazoa; phylum Chordata; class Aves; order Psittaciformes; family Psittacidae; genus Strigops; species Strigops habroptila. The sequence continues at coordinate 13,536,920 of NC_044284.2, forward strand.
CAGGAACAAGAAAAATATATAGTATCTCTATTTCCACATAAAAGCCTATTAAAAATCAAAGACTTATGTTTATCTTGTTATTTCATTACAGTTTAAATATTCCTGTACTTCAGGATATTCCTTACTGAATTATGTGAATTGCTTCCTCATGAGAGATCTTCTTTTCAAATCTTTCACAAGAGGAAAAAAAAAAACCAAACCTTATTGCTATTTTTAGGAAAAAAATGGATGTCTGAGGATATCCACCAGCAGATATTTTACACATGACAATTTTAATTCAAGTTCCTGGTCATCACCAATGTGCCAGTGAAATTACTGAGTTCATAGTTCTGAGATCAAGCTACTTTTACTGCCATAGTTCAGCACAATTTTTAGGTTTTTTTGTTTATTCACTGAGGCCTTGATACCATTGGGTCACATTTGGATAATTATATTTTACTACAAAAGCAACAGGAGCAACAGTTGGCCTCAATAAGTGAGGGAGCACAGATCGGAAAATGGGAATAAGCTGCTCCACAGGGATGCAACAGAGCAGCTGGATTTACATGCTAACTAAATGGAGGGTAAATACAAAGCATCTGTAGTGAACTACTCACCTTCCTATTTCAAAAGAAAATCCAAAATATTTAAAATGCAGGAAATATAAAGCAAGCCACTTTCAAGGAGCTGTGGGGACTACCTGCTCCTTTCCGGTCATTTAGCCAGTCACTGCGTAATCAGAACAAAAGCAAATCATGACCTAGAAGTACCATAGTGTAGGACTCTGCAAAAAATATTAAGCCCCCAAGTGACTTTTGTTCAGGTTGAGCAAGGATGGTTAGTTACACAATACAGCACAACCTTTGTTGCAATTAAATACAAAGTGTCATAAGTCCAATGAATATTCCGGGATTTGAACATTTACTTGTCAATTCTGTTGATGTGATAGGTTTGAAGGAGAGCCAGCAATTTCACAACTATTGATCAAGCCAGCAAAAAGGTAAACAGTGAAAACTGCTGGTTTCTTTTTAGATGTCCAAAATACATGCTTTTTGTGAATAATCTCTAATGTGTTGTAGCAAGTAATTATTACATAAACAGCATGGACTGTATTATTGGGCATAAACATTAGCATATGAAAGCAACTCCAAACTTGACCCAATTTTATGATAACATTTACTTTCAAGTTCATCAAACAGTTGAAGAAACTTCTTTTCAAAGAAGCACTTTTTCAAATGGAATTATCCAGAGGAGAAAGGAGCCATGCATAAGTTAACTAAAAATTACTATTAAAATGCCCAGTTATTGTTTTTCTAATCGATTTCTCCCCCAATGAGAGATGTTTCTAACATTCCCTGGGAACAGCAATATAAAGAAGAAAATTTTGTGGGTTGGGCATGGTATTTAAAATATTCCAAACACTTTCAGATTCTAGAACCACTATTGGAGGCTCATCTACTTGAAATATTCAGTAGTCTGTGGAACCAGCAAATATTTGCCTGAAAACACTTAACTCAATATAATCGGATGGACTTGGAAAAATTACAGTCTGGCAATAGAAATAAATTGTTAGTTCTGCTGGTTTAGACTAGAAAACAGACTGAAGTTCTGTAGTATGTTCTGGGAAGAATGATACTGTTTCATCAACCCTGAAGACCTCTGCAAAAATTGCAAGGGCCACAGAATAACCTGTAAAATGACAGCAGGAATTATGGGAGAGACAGCTTCTCCTTTTGTCTGCTAAAAGCGTGTCTTACTCATGCTTATTTAACTATTCCCAAATGTAAACCCTTCCATCTAGACAACGAGCTTCACCAGATAAGTAAAATTGTCCTGTGCAGTGAAATAAGGCATAGGAATGCAGTTGAGATGCCAGAAGAGGTAGAAAGAGGAGACCCCCACATCAGCCACCAGAGAAAGAACACCACATATGTCCTTATAAATAGCCCTGACAGAAAATATGTGCATACATTTTATAATCCTTGTGATTAAGGATTTCATAAGGCCTTGTGTTTAAGGCTGCACAGACTTCATTAGAACATTAGCAAAAAAAAGGGGACATTGAGGATTTCAAGTCAAAGAAAAATTAAGTGATAGGGCATAAAAGTAAAATATGTGACGATGCAGAGGGCTACTTAAGCATGTACAGGGCAGCATTTCAGGGGGAAAAAAGTTAAATCATTAATGACAAAAATAAGCTCAGAAAATTTCAACCAGCACTGCTGATTTACACCAACAAGAGCAGGAACAATAACCAAAAAATCAAGAGATAAATGTAGACGTTTTCTTCTATTTATTAATTCAACTGATTAATTCCGCATCTATTATCACTGTAACTTCTACAGTCTGTTTAACTGTCCTTCTTTAAAGCAAAACATCTGAAGAGCTGACATATGTTTGTGTATAAGGCATAGCACGACAACACAGCAATTTATCTTCAGATTTTGTCAATGTTTCTCTCATAAGCGTATCATCTAAATCTGACACTTGTTAAATTTGTCGTTCTAAAGCTTTCATCTGTCTTTGGATATCTTTTGAATTTTCACAAACTGACTTGGAATGAAATCAAAAGAGATTTAATCCACTCGGAGAGGTTCTAAGCATCATTTCAGAACAGCTAGCAAAAGCATCTGCTCAAGGGTCTAAAAAGAAAACAAAAGCTTAAATTGTACAAAACCAGAAAATGTTGAGAAAAATTAAAATGCCTCTAAGAAACCTAATGGTATATTCTCATTGCCATGTTTTGAATTCTGATCACCTCTTTTCAAATAGACTTCTAGAAATAGACCTACAGAATAGGAAAGAAAATTGAGGTAGAGAAAAAGTTCCACTTATGAAGACATAATAGGAAAGATTTTAGACTAATCAGTTCAGAGAGTATACTAATCTGAAGTCTCGAGAAGTTATAAAATAATTTATCATACAGAAGCAGCCAGTCAAGACTTCCACGGACTCTTCTCACAAAAAGGCACAAAGTCACACATTAAACTAAAAAAGTAAAAAGGTCAAACATAACCCGGATAAGATATGCAACCTATGAAAACAAACAATAAAAAACAAAAGCCGAACAAAAAAAAAAAAAAAAATCTACAGAACTCACTGTTCCAAAACTCCTGAAACACAGTCAGGTTTTTCTATCAACAAAAATTAGGAAGCTATGCAAAAGCATTAACAAGATGTAAAATCTCTTAGAACTCCAAAAAGGCAAGAAGAACATTTAACAGGATTAAGATAGTATCATACCTAGGCTTTGACTACTACACAAAGAATTTACTCTTTCCTGTGAAGCATCTGGAATCAACCATTACCAGAATGACAGAACACCAGATTAAACAAACCACACATATATCATGGGGGGTGTGTGTTTGTGTGTGTGTGTGTATATATATATATATATATATAGAGTCCAGTTTCCCAAAAGGATGATTGTATTTTATATCCATTATACCCTGTGAAAAAGGCTATAATAGTCCCCTAGAAACAAAAGAAATATATAGCAATACAATAAATAGGCATTTTGCTACTGTAGAAGCATTCTGGCTATGCTCCACAACTTCTCAGTTGTGCTCTCTCAGGCCACCTTTGCTAATTTCCCACAGGAGCACCACTAGAAAAAATGAGTTTATCATAAATTAATTTCTCTAAAGACTTGAAAAGGAAAAGAATCAAAATTAGATGTATTTTAGCATTTTGCGCATGCAGAGCATATTATTTCCACAAAATGCAGAGAAAATGTTAAATTTACATGATTTGTGTTGGAAGGCACCTTAAAGATCATGCAGTTCCAACCCCCTGCCATGAGCAGGGCCACCTTCCATTAGACCAGGTTGTTTAATCAATTCCTTTAATAATATTTCATAACTTAACAAGCATGGCAGGTAACTTATGGGAGGCACAATTTCTAAGCATAGCTCTGGAAAAGTGAAAACATAGCTCCAGAAAATCATTCATACACAAGTTACAAAACCAGTATTCAAACGAGTATGAATTGTCCCATCCCCTTCTGGACCATATGGGGAAACAGGAACTGGTAAAGCTCCTCCTCCTTAACCTCTCCTTACTCAGTGCACATTGTGAATGGGCAGCACTGCTCAATCAGTAACACTTCTTTCTTTGAAAAGGCAAATAAAGATGGAATAAAGGCAATAAAAATGGAAAACAGCAGAGAAAAATCTCTAGATTTCCCTTCCTACTCCAACTGAGTAACAATGAGGGCCAAAGTCCCTCACCAGGTGGAAAAAGGACACATTTTCAGCAAAGCGGGCAAAAACATTTACCCTTTCCATACTCAATTCATTCATAGAGCCAGGGGGAAAATAGCAGGAATTGTAATTCAGATTTTGTTTCTGCAGCTATGATCTACTCTCAGAGCAGGCTGTAAGGAAGCCACAGCCGAGCATCTCCTGTCATTTTGCCTTATGAGCAGGTGAAAGATACACAAATCTTCTACCTTGTACTAGAGCTACAGAAAACTGGGAGCCTTTGCAGAGAAGAAAAATAGACTGAAAAGAGAAGGAGAAGTTTGAAGAGATTGCAGAGAACAGAACACGTGGGCATAAGCTCACCATGCAACCCAGAACAGTACCTTAACCATCCAGTTGCTTCCAATTTCACTAAAGATTCAGCACAGTACCATTTTACAAAAATCAGGGCAAAATAACAATCTGCTCCTTTGAAGTTGTAAAATGATAATTTATTCTATTTATGAAGAAGCAGTTGTGATTTAGGGAAGGTTGGGGGGGCTTGGTTTGGGGGGTTTTTTTGGGGGGCGGAAGTTCACAACATTACTTAGGTATATATGCAGGAAAACTGCAAGAAATCAGACTTTGTATTATCTGGGTATTTATGGTCAGTCTTATTTTGCACCATATGTGTCCACTGATCTTTACAAAGGAATAGAAAGACAAGCTCCTGCATCCTGGGGTGCCAGCTATCCTATTGAAATAAAAACTACAAAAACAATTAAAACAGAAGGAGCAAAAAAAAGAAAAAAGTAGAAGTAGGGGTGGTTTACACCAGGGAAGATAAACCTCTTGTGAAGACTGTTCGTTTTTCCACTCAATTAAAATGTAATTGCTATAAAATATACAAATTTTAATAGAATTTTAAATATTTTCTTTAGCCTATCTGTAGGGGGTCATATGAAAAACCTGTGTTTTCAATGAAAAATGCTGTGGTTGCTTTTACAGTTTTTGCATCTACAAAATATTATTTGTCAAAGTTCTGCACAGATGAGTAAGCTAAGGGCTATGAAAACCATTTAAGCTCATACACCAAAGATTAGATAAAGGGTGCCAATATCTTTATAGTTAGTTGACAATAGTCATCGGTTAAATGAAGGTCACAGGTAAGATGGCTGAGCGCTGAAGCATTAGGCTGTAGGCAGTTTTACAGAGGTTTGATTCCTCGTCTTAACTCTGTATTGAAGTTCAAGTTGAAATGCATTGATATGCATTGAGAGTGCATCAGTCTGGTAGGCAGAAGCCCTGTTGGTTTAAGCATCTAGAGTTTTGTGGGATCAAGACTCATCTGTCTAGATAAGATCTGTCTACCTTAATTAAAGCATCTGGGTTGCATACATAAGATGCACGTTAGTAACCTGTGGATCTTAGCAGAAACTAAGAGTGTTTAACTCTTGTTTAGGGCTTTGAAGGCATTTGGTTTACATTATTCTAAGTTTCTATGTGGTGGTAAAGATTGTAGGAGAGAGTGGTAGGAGATAGGGTAGTGAGGATGGAAACTAGGGTGTTAGCTGGCTTGTTAATGTGTCATTGTTTTATTTGGTTTGAGGAGTTGGGTGGGGACATAATTGTTGAGCTGTATGTGAGGTGGAAGTAAAAGAATAATCCTAAAGCACAGAGATTATTGTGGCTCTTGTGGTTATTTCTTGCTCACTGAGTTCTTGAATGATAAGCCATTTGGGCAGACTTGGATCATAGCATGAAAAATCACTCATACAGGAAAGCAACTGAGAAAACTAACTTCACTGACTGCACCAGAAAGTCAGTACCTGCCATCCTGATCATTTCATGAAAGAATGAGGCAAGCAAACAGCACAGTGAGCCAAAAACCAAGTAGAAGTCAGCAAGTAACACAAACAGGGACAAAGACATGAACAAGCTTTCACCATTTTGGAAGGACCAAAAAGCTAGAGGCAAAACTCTTGAAGCAGCATCTTACTGAAGAGCAGTGAAGGAAGCCATGATGTAATTCAAGCAGTGGGAGAGAGATTCTCTCTGCAACAGCATTTTGCAAAGACTGTATATAGTAATGTCAAAAATAAAATAACCCAATGGAGGAGGTTGCAGTAGCTTATGTGAGACATGCAAGAAACTTCACAAACTATTATGAAATAATTCTGTAAAGGATTGTACAGATTTTAGAGAATTCAGAAGGACAACTAATGAGAAACTTTGCCAGCATATACAACTACGCTTTCCAGAAATCTTCATACATTCTTCCTGCAACTTTTCTCTTTCAAACACATTCAAACAATAGGAATTTAACTGTATTAATGGGGAGAGAAATTCAAGGGTGGGAATGTGTATGTTTGTCAGTTGTGTCCCCCATCCCATCAGCACCAAATCATCTCTAGAAAGAAGAAAGAATAGTTAAGAACCCAGACAGAGGGAAGAGTCAAACACACTACCATTGTGTGACTTAGCTGGCTGGAGTGTAACAAACTCACTGCCACCAATTGAATAGGTACAGGGAAGGGTGGCAAATGATGAGAGCCAACGTTTGACATTAGCAGTGGGAGATCCAGAAGATGTCAGAAAAAGAGTTGCAGATATAATACTGAGCAGAAAGGGGAGAGTTCAAATTGGGAGTCATCTGAGAGAGACCAAATGGCAGCTGAAGTCAGAGTTCTTCAGGTCCCAAATAGTAGAAGAAGAATAGGGAAGTGCAAAGTGACAATGGCTAGGGAAGAAACTCAGACTACAGGAACTGATTAAAAGAAGAGGAAAAAAATGATCCTTAGATGTGGGAAGTAAAGAGCCATCAATCACCTTTTTGTGAATACTGTGAGTGGACAGAAACCATGGAAACCAAAGAAATGAAAGAAGAAGCTGAGGCAGGACAAACAAACACCTTAGGAGCTGAAAGGAAAATATGAAAATTGACATAGACAGAAAGGGAGAACCACAAGGATGATAGATGATATGCCATACAGTAAGTGTTACATATGAGCAGTCTATGATTAAAACGAGAGCAATTCCTTGCTGTATACAACATTGATGAAGAAATTGGGTTTGACCTATAACAGTTCTGTCCTGCTTTTGAACATTTCAATTTAATAGCAATAAAAATCCCTATGAATTCTAAATGCAACTCTAATTGTGCTTATAAATGGTAGTATCACAAGTGTGTATGTTACAATAAACACAGATTAGAGGTAATTTAAACCTTAATTATATCTAACAAGTTTTATGTCCTAATTAAAAATAGTATTCTAACAATAAAAATGACTTACCACCTGAATTAGCTCTGCCACAATTATCTAATCTTCCTAAACATTCTTTGTGTGCTCCAGCTCCACACTTAGAACATAAATAGCCTTGATAAAACGTTCCCCTGTAAAATAAAATTGGGTAGTAATACATTAGAGTGATAAATTCCACACATAAAGGAAATAAGAGACATGGCAGACGGTATTAGAAGTCATTTGCTGTTGTGCATAATAATAGTCCTTAAAGACTCAAGAAAAAGTGACAAGTGGCAAGCAGCTCATCTGCTTTTCATCTCTACTAGCCGTTTAAAAATCAAAACCAGATAGCTCTTCTGTACTACTTGTAGAATAACAATCTCTTTCAATTTAGCCCAAAGCAACTTTGTCTAAGTATGTCTAGTACACCTGAAATTGCACCATTACATATCTATCCTACTATAGATCTACAGTTCGTTTCATCTCTACGGGAATTTGCTTAGACGCCATGAAAAATAAGACCCATTTCAAGAGAGTTGTAAATTTGAATATATATTTAAGCATTAAGGAGTTTATAGGCTATGTTGCAAATATTTTTCTTGAATTTGTTCATAAAAAAAGGGGGGGGGATAGAAAAAAGCTTCAAAATAAGGAGTCACTTTTCTTACTCTTAATGTTCTCCAGTTGCCCTCAATGAATTGGAATCTGAATTTGACTCTGAGCAAATGAATTTATTTTCAGATTTGTGCATGGCTTTTCTCTTAGGTACGATTCACTGAATAGCGAACAGAGAACCTGGTTTTTCACATGTACCTCTGAACAATTCTATGAGTTCCATCAGTTGATCTATCTGCTTACTATTCACACTAGATTTGTCTGTCTCCAAGATTATCCTGACCAGTTTGGAGAGATTATACATCCTAGTCTAGCATGACACCTTCATCTCCACAGGAAAATAGGGTGCCTTGAATGGAACACAGGATTGAACGAGGTAGACCTGAATGAAATGCACAGCAACTGCTATTTAATACAATAGAAAGTATAAAAATGTTTTAACGCAGTCTTCCATTTTTTTCTTTTTCCTTAATGCTACCCAGGAATGCAAGATTCTTTAGATAATAATTCATAACAACATAATTATGTTCTATAGGACGTAACAGTATCCTTCACTACAGATGCTTCCAAGACAAGGTTCAGATTTATTCCTCCCCCCACCCCCACCCCCCCCCCCCCCCCCCAGTATTTACACATTAGCTCTTGTTTGGAAGTTAATAATATTTTAAAAGTGATTTAGGCACTTTATAAAGCTAAGTCCAATAGGCTTTCAATACAACTTAGATATCCAGGGACACGTCTATATAGCATAAGGTAGCACTTTGGGATACCCAAGCTATCTTCAAGCAACTGGCATGCCTATGCAGAACAAAGCATTATGTGGCCTGTATTCTGAAATAAAGACAGGTGTTTCTCAGCAAGAGCTGTTAGTGAAGTATCAGAGACACAGTGACTTCAATATACTGCTTCAAATTCAGAAATTAGCCCTGCCAACAAAGAAATTCTACAACTTAAAAATCTTACCTCAGAAGCATCTGACAGACTTTGCAAGACGTCACACGACTGAAGGTATGCATTTTGAACTCATGAAAGCTGGTATCTGCATAATCTGGCCGTATATTTGAGCTAAAAAAAAAAAAAAAAAAAAGCCAAATACAATCTGCTTTAAAGCAATGAAATATAGAACACAACACAGTATTCACAGCAGGAAAACTGAATCCATGAACTACTAGTCTTATTTATATTTTAATGTTTTTCACAGAGTTAAACGGGAAACATGGACTTGACCACGCAGCTTGAAAGAAAATCTAAATTACGATACTATGCAGACCTGGTCCTTAAAATACACCCTGTAACTACCTTAGCTGTCACAATACTTAGAAAACAACACATCAAAACAAACATCATCTGGTTTTTATTGTTGTTCAAGTAATTAGGATCATTTTATAGACCTTAAGAACACTCACTTTTTCATTCTCAAATATTTTATTATGTGGATGTACAAAAAAGAGCAGCTCCTACTGAGAACCACCTCATTTGAAGACATGAGCAGGAAATTCAGGACAGTTAAATCAGAGTTATGCAGGAATACACTGAATAACACAAGTGATTTCACAAGCAACTAGAAAATACTTACTGGATTTGGCTAGTCTTTCTTAAATGCATTGCCCAATGCCTACAGCTGTTGCTACACACACCTAACAAATAAAATAGAAGATCGCTATTCACACTGCTAAGATACCACCCACATGTATTGGCAGGCTTATTTCCAAAGATCAAATTTATATACAAAGCACTGGCCCATTACTGTACTGTTTATCCTCCCTACTGATCCCTTTTTAAAGCAAGAGTATAATTTAAAAATGACCCACTCATCATTTTGTTACACTGGTGACTGTTTGCAAGTTTATTTAAACTTTATTAAGTAATCCCTTCAATTTTTTCTGTCATCTTCCCCATTTCCAGGACCGGGGGTTTTTCTATTGATTTTTTGTTGTTATTCAATAACATTCTCAAACTAGCTTAACAATTTCACAAACAGTAACACTAAAATGCTAGGTGCATTACTTAATATTAAACTAGACTATCAGAAAAGAAAAAAAATATTCATGGATTTTTAAATATTTATATAGGAATGCTTAGGATTCCATAAATTTCTTGTATTTTTCTCGCAAAAGCAGAAGAACATGTGATACACAAAGGAATTAAAACAGGAAAAAATTCCTGAGGGTAGGAATTCAAGAGTCTATGACACTCCAAGGAAAGACCAACCACGAAATTTTCCAACACACAAAACTACAAATTCGTGCATTAGAGAGACTTAATAGATAAGTTTCTTTTATATGTATTATAAATAACTTTTAGACTAAAATACAGACCAGCCACAAATTGCAATGAAACATAAATATTGGTAACCATGCAATCATCAGCCTCTCCAGGACTGAATGAAAACACTCGCCAAAAAAAAAAAAAAAAAAAAAAAAAAAGGAAACAAAAAAAACAAACCACACCACATTCAAAAGAATCTATTTAAGTACCTAGTGTCAGAAAGGTCAGTCTTCTAATCCACCTGCTGAAAACAAATGTGCTGAAAATGAAACTGTACTCAAAAAGCAAATGGGATTTCACTTTTATGCTTGAGAATAACCTTACGCTCGGTACTGTTTTAACTACCCTATTCGTGTCTCTCCTTCAGCTATGATATGCAAGATGTCAGTACCAAAACTCCTGCTAACTAAAATGGGCATGGATACTACCATTACAGCAAGAAGGTACAGGTATCAGGATAAACGATAATCTTAAAAAAAGTAAAGAATGTTTTAAACCAAGAGAAAAACGTATTATGCATTTTGGGGCTGTTAACTCTTCAGAGCAAAGCCTGTATTTTACAACATGTTTGTCAAGGGGCTGCTAAAACCTCTTAGGGTACGTAATTAACTGTGGACAATCCTGAAAACTCCCTGGAACAAATTACAGTACTTACACTCCCATTTAGTTGACCATTTGGTTCAGACCAGGATAGCTTGCAAAACCATGTCAAAAAAATCAGCCTAATGTGCAGAGACTCATCAGATCTTAAATCATATTAAACTAATCCTAATCACCTGACCAATTTTCAAGAAAAATCAAAGAAAAAAATCCATTCGTTTAATCTTCAAAAATAAGTGTAACAGATGAAAAAATTGACAACTGCATACAGACAGTTGTTTAACACAAGCATATTGCCATATAACTTCCTTTCGTATATAAAAATTCTCTTCATCTCTCAAGCTATATTCCACAAAGACACAAATACTTGAACTACTGAAAAATATACCTCCTATTAGCAGAACAAAGATGATACGCTGTGTTCATTCTTCTTTATATTAAAAGTAATATTTGAGTTTCTTTGTATTTTGTAAAGCCATTCAGTTCCATTTTACAGTACTTAATAGGAAAAGGTATTCTTGAGAGGAAAAAAGCATAGTGCTAAAATGGCAAAGAATGAAGCTGTGCCTCACAAAAGAGCTGTCACAAGACATTCCACCCTTCAACATAAGTTGTTTTATTGCACCTATGGGCTAAACTATTGGATTAAAATGTCGTAAACAAGACAGCAGATTTATCCAGATAAACAGACTTAGAACTTCAGCTCTCTACTGTATGCTAAAATTTGGATACATTCGTCCTAATTGCATAAGTAGAGGAATACAAAACTGAAAACATGTAATACAAGACAAATTTTGGAAACCCTCCCCACACTATAGTTATAAAAATTCAAACGTTCTGAAGCAACTTCTGTGGCTAACATTAGGAAAATCTAATTTAGGACTTTAACTGCGTTCCTTCCCCATCACAGTGGAACAGTCACCAGTCAAACCCTCACAGGCCCCTCAGTCTTCCTTCCACGACAACCTCTACTATGTGGTGCACCAGGCTTATCGAAAATGAAATGTTTTATCTATTTCTCCTGTCAAACAATCTCGATGAATGGACAGAGCAGGAAGCCACACATATACAGGAAATACTTAATCTGAGCTAAATAATAACAGAGAACATGTTCTTCATTTCATGGTAAAACTGTCTTTTATTTTTACAAGCAGTGTGGGGAGTCAAAAGTAGTTTCCCTTCCTCTCTTCTACATTTTCCTCAGGCTGTTTTAACTCCTACACTCTAGCAGAGACAAAATGTCAGGATACAGAAACAGAGTGAATCTGCAATCAGGAAAATTTCTCCAGTTGTCTCCTCAGTTCAGGAGCAGAGTTTTTGTAAGGGGCAACCATGAATGCACTCTTTTCTGCACAGTGCTAGATCCCCATAACCTGGTTTACTCCAGTTGCTACAGCAACGTCCTTGGGCTGCTCCTGAGCCTTTTGAGTAAAGCTTTCTCTTTCCAAGTTACTTGTAGAATATTAGTCAGTCACACTGGGACCAATTCACTGCTACACCACCAACCCAGACACCTACAGATGCTTGTCATGTTAATCTCCATCATTTGGACATGCAATTCTCGTCTTTGCATCAGTCATCAAAGCCACCGTTCAAGGAGCAGAATGAGCATCTTCAGTCAATCCTGCATCTCTGAACAGATCTTTTGTCTGTAAAGATTGCGGAGTTCAGCATAGAAAAAGAGTTATCCAAATATCTTATTTGATTGCCCTTGATATCATCAGATGTCAGAGCACTCTATTTTTGCTGACCTTGGGCACATGAAACATACCCCTTTTACAAATGCTTCTTCACATTTGCAGTTCCACTTCATTCTATTGACTCTTACTTCTAAGAAGAAAAAATTGATCATAGGCCAACTCTGCCTTCAGCTATCCACATAATGCAACACCTTTATAAACGGTGTCAGGAAGTGTCACGCTATCAAGTCCCCCACAAGCTTTTTCAGTGTGAATTTATTCTAGCAATAATCTTCGTCTAGATTAATGGCACAGTTGACCAGAGAGTAATGCTATAGATTGCCCAAAATTATCTTGTCAGACAAGACATCTAGGTGCCTATTGCTATACCTACAGAACATGGAATAAACTCTCTCTACTATCCTGCCTGAAAATACCAAAATAATTGTGTAGATAAATAAAAATGAAACAGTTTAAGCTGGTTTTCTAACACTCCTATGGAAGTCGGAATAACTTGGTTAGTTCTTAACCCTCAGGGCACAAATATGTCACAATCAAAACACTAATTCTTAAACAGAAACAAAGCAATGAACCCTAGCAATCTTGACATATCCAGTGTAAGTTCTATACGCCATTTTACAAAACTGAACTTTGATCATCTTGGGTCTAAAGAATTTCAAGGGTGCATACTGCAATCAAAAGTGAACATCATCAATATGAAGCAGCTTAGATTGGATTTGTTACTGTCATTTCCTTAATCAAAACCATAATCTGATGAGAAAACTTTAAGATCAGAATGTGTCCATATAGCAATAGCATACAACAGGCATTCAATTACCTTGTAGCGACAATTCAATTTTATATCAACATTCTTACATTCATGTTTGTTTACAAGAAAAACTATACAGAGTACTTTTCACAAGAGGTTGGTCAGAACAAATTAATTGTAATTTCTTCGGTGGGCCAGGCACAAATATGATTTCTTGTACTGTCAGTTTAAGCTTCCTCTACGCAGTTATGGCGTTCAAAATAAAATGAACCAGGAAAACTACTAAACTTTCAGCACCAAAACTCTATGTTAACTCTCTACTAGACATATAATTACTACAGATAATGTGACCCAAGGAAATAAATAACAGATAAGAGATAGTTTACTTTAGTGCTATAGCTCCTCCCTCCTATTTTCACATGTGGAGAATAAATGCACTAAAATGGAAGTCTTCATTTCCAAAAAGGCCATGTTTCTAAAGATACAAACAATGAAAAAACCCTTATTTCACAAATTTTAACATAATGAATATATCTTCCCTTGCTTGTTTTGCCCTTCAGATGTTTCAACATTAGCCTTTAAGAACTATTGTCTCAGGTTTGTTTTGCATTGACTTATTACTGGAAGCCTACTGGCTGCCAAATCTAACTAAAATATAATAAAGGGATAAAGTATTCTATTGATTAAATTAATTAAATTCTTATGGAAAGTTTAAATTTTAAATAGGAAATTAATGGAATGAAGGCACACTTCCTCTACTGAAAAAGAGCACACAAATGAGAAGAGGTGATATTATAAAAATGTAGAATAGAAGCAAATATAATTTGCTGTCTTCGGCACCTGGTTACAGGTGTCAAACTCATAGCGCAGCACCAGCAGCAAGGATGTATCCAGCAGCAAGGATGTATCCAGCAGCAGACAGTAATGGAAATCTACCATCTTGTGGCTTCACATTCCACAAGGAGTTAAAGGAAGTAAAACTTGTAACACAGCACAAAGAAAAATTCTCCTCCTTTTTTTATTCTAAATCTATTTACTATTACCTTTAATGCTACCAGCTAGAAACTGCAGTTTAAATAACCTGCCTGAAAGGTCCAGTGCTGTCCTCCACTAGTGATCACGTCTGTCTTTCTTGCTGTATTTTGAGGGCCATTTCTTTGAATTGTTTCCTTGGCAGCTCTTTAATACTAGTTTGACTTCAGCAATTAAGACCTGTACAGATTCCCCCCTTCCTTAGGTCTCAGCCACTGAAAAGGTGTTGCTTATACCCATTATAAACATTTCAATTAATGCTGAGAAATTGCTTCGCTGAAGTGCTTAATTAACAACTCAACTTCTTCATGGACGTCAAGTAGTATTAAACTGAATTTATTTTTTCTTGAATTGGAAGGAAAAATTTATTACAGAACAAAAGAACAGGAGAAGGAAAAATAAAAAAAAAAAAACAAAAACGTTTTATATTCCTCAAATATATGCACAATAAATAAGGAATACTTCACACAAAAAGAAATGCAAAAGTAACCCTTTGCAAATGGATACAAAAGGAGCAAATGAAAGGCTCCTTTCAAAAGAGAACCAGCTGCAAAGCAAGACAAGGTATCAACAAGAGCAGGTGCTGACCTAGACACTGTTGAGCACTCAGTGAAGATCTCACAGAAGATCGCTGCTTCTGTTAAATACTGAGAAAGCAAAAACATTGTAAACACTGATTGAATCAAGCCATTCCTCTCAGGGGACCGATGATAAACATCACAAGTATCATTTAAGCCATGAGATGTTCTGCCAGATTGTCATAACTCAGTGGGACTGTAAATTTGGTTCGAAGAAGAAGCTTCGCTTCCCCCAGCAGCAATCCTATAAGAATGTTTTTCTGAGTGACCTGGATGAGCAGCAAGTGCCCAGGTATGGATGCTCTTGGATTGGGAACAGACTGTGCAGCAGAGAGACACAGCTTCTGCATAGCAGTACACCGAGACAGCTGCCCTTCCTTTGAGGTTGACAGTTTTGCCCCAAAAAGGGGAAAAACATGCTGGGAAGTTCTACTGATACTCTTACTTTTGGTTTTGACTCCTTTTTGCAGAAAGGTTACATATGCCAGGTTTTTAAGATCTTTTCCCCATATCAGTTCCTTCAAGAAATGCAGTCATGTCGCAAGAAATTACATAGGGTTCCACTGTATGCTTGCAAAATATCCCATAATTTAAAAAGTGCAATTTATTTAAAACTGAGTAGCAATTTCACTTGATCGAAACTTGGCTTTAGAGAATAGTTAATGTAGGTATGCCCACCTGTGAGCCCAGAAGCATAACAAATAAGCAGATGCATGAAGTATCAGATAAGGAGTCTGCAGTGAATTGCAACTGTTTTAAGTATTAAAGGAAGAAATACTACAGAGAGCTCAGATAAAAATCAATACCTTGAACTCTCCTCAATTCTCAACCCCAAGTTAGACCTTTGCATTTTAGAGCTGTTATTATTCTGCACTCCATGTTATGCTTATAATAATTTAAAATGTTCCATACAGAACTGTTCAGAATTCTGGACACCCTTAGCACAAACTGCTGAAGCACATTTTAAAATATATGACATGAATTTTGATGTTGTATTCATGCCGTATAGCCTATAAAGAAAATGGCACAGCTGAGCCATTACCTGAGGACACTGAAAATACTCATTCCAGGGTTACTTCTTGAATTAATATTTGACATCATGGCAGAAAATGCTTCAATAAACCTCGACCTGCAATAAGTATTTCTAAGTTATTAATTGCTAACAGAAATTTATTTATGCAGATATCCTAAGTTAAAATTCCTGGTTTGTGCCAAAGTGGCCTCCTTTCAAAATTGTAAGGACCATAGAAGTTAGCCATGACAACTGACAGTAAGCATCTCAGAAAGTTTTGGAACATATAACCTGGCAATAGCATATAGCTAACATTTGTCACATGTTCAAATGTTTTCTGTAATAACTTGGACAGGAGAAGTTAGGAAACAGAAAACCATACATGTTACTGTCAAATAAGACAAAAAGCTTTCAGCCAAACCTCATATGAAGAATTACATGCAAAGTTGGTCCCAAGAGATGTTCAACCTCACTTACTGCTTTGACATGCAGCATACTTCCCTTAGAATCCTGATCCCCACAAAGAGCAGAACCAGCCTTAGATTTGCACTATCCTTTCTTTCCACTCTAAATATTTTGGCTCAGTGCAACTATCACCATTTCAAGCGATCACTTCCTACAACATGCTGTCATCTAATATAAAGGCATTTGTGTAATAAAATGACATGAGCATGCAGAGACAACCACAAATAAATAATGCTTTTTAAATCTTTACAATAATTTTATTACTTACTAATAAAAGGTGAAGAGAGAAAATGACATTCTTAAGAGAATTATTCTCACTAAAGGTGAGAAATGCCATTCCACAAAGGATGATTTTCAGCTTCTTTTCTGCCTTCTCCTCTCAGGAGCAATGCTGATTACTTATAGCTAATTTATTTTCTCTGTTCCAGCTAGGCTGTTATATTTTGCAATCATCTTTGAAGATGCTATTTACTAAATTAATCAATCAATCAATTCTTCATATGCTAATACGCAAACATTCTGGTTTGTCACATCAAAGAGTCTCCATCAAGAAGACATGTTACACAATTAAATTAACCATATCACAAGTAAATTCTGCTTTTAATCAAGAACACACAACTTCTAAGACTCTGCTAGAAAATTTGCTTATTTGATCATATGATGAGTGGCTTTTTTGAGATCAAGGAAATTATCTTGTTAACTTTTTGGAAACGTACTGCATTGTTTCAAACAAGATAATGGCTTTCCTTTTTTTTATCAGCCTACTTCCCTGAAAAGCATGGAAGATGGACTGCTTTGAGCTAATCTATTCCTATATAACATTTTTAAACACTGCCTGATAGGAACAAGGCTCTGATACACATCAGTATTTGTAAATATTTGTAAAAATTTGTAAAAGCATCAATACTTTATATACCTTAATACATGACTGAAATTCTAAGTCTCACAAATACAAATTTACACCTAAATCTGCTCAGAAAAAAGGTAGAATTGGTTTGTAGGCAGAAACTAGGGCATCTGTTTATAGAGCCAAAGTATCAGGACAAACATGCAATACAGCAGTCCATGTTTAAAGACTGGAAAAAAACTAACACCTTGCACAGAAAACAATATTTAGATGGTGGTACTCTATTTTTATGATGCAGTGCCACTGAATTTTAAAGAAGCACATACATTTTCATTGTAATATACCTAACGTGTTGTCAGGCAAGTTGTAAATACATAAGGACTGAGAAATCTTTGATTTTCGTGAACCAGAAGACCTAGTATCAAACTATATTTATCATGTCCAGGTGTTTACCCATTTTTTTCATAAATTGTTTTGCTTTCATATTCTACACTGTCCTTACACTGTGCTTTTAATCATACACACACACAGTTCTTGCTGTGTCTGGAATAATCTAAAGGAATTGCATAACTGTAAATATGTTGTGAATGGTTGCTTACAACCCTGATAAACATTTGATCAAAATCAACTGGAGTCATAGCAAATGACAGGCAACCATTCTTCTTTGGCAGACATCAACTTGGCATTCACTTTTGCAGTACTGAAATATTTATACAGATGGAGAAGCCCAGGCAGACATGTTTGTTCATTGGTTTGGTAACCTGTGTGAGGCTGGCACAAGTGAAACATCTTTGCAGGCTATTTGAAAAATGCAGCAGATATCTAAAGCTTTTAAAGTGCTCTGATAAGAAAGCTTTAATTTAATATGTCAGTGTTCAATATGTCAGAGCTCAAATATTCTCTCAGAAGAAGTCTTAATGCATATGCAGTATTAATGCACTGAGGGAACAGATCTATTTGAGCTGAATCTGACCAATGTCATTAGTCACAGAGTGCAAACCAAATCTGGAAATAGGCATGGCAATAGGTAAGAGAACACTTTTCACCTACCTGGTTTCTTGTACTACTTTTCTTTAAAATTTAGAAAACCAATGAGCTCTATCTACAATTTATGTAGCTTGTCCAATCTAGGATGTTGCAAACATACCTATCAGGTTTGAGAATCAATGAATCTCAAGATTATTTCCTTACAACCAGGTATGTTCTGCATCCCTTGAGTTACAAGGTGTGGATTTATGTCTAACTGAAATGGTAATTTTTCAAAAACATGTTACACTGTACCTGAGCTGCTGCACAGAGTCTTTAGTGAACTAAAACTTAAGTACAGTGTAATTAAAACTAAAACCACTAATTTTTTTTTAGGGCTTTCATGTCTGCAATACTTTTTATTTGGATATTAAGAAAAAAAAAGTCAGACTCATTAACTCCATGCAGTTAATGAATACCCTAATCACTGTAATGATCATGTGTTTCCCACAGATTTTTCAGGCATTGCTAATTAGACATGGTGTTAATATTGCAATTTCAGTAACAATGTCAAAGCAGAACCACAATCATAGCACTTCTGAAGGTGAAATTTTAACTAAGTACATAAAAAAAAAAAAAAAAAAGGAAAAAACACCTGTTCCTCTGCCTGCGAGATGTTTTCATGCGCTTCTCAGTTTGTGAAAGAGAGATGTTGAGTAAAGACTAATTAAAAGGCATGCCACAAAACTGTTGCATGAAACCTTGCAATATTGGGTTTGTGTGTCTTGAAATCCAGCAGTACTAAACTCGAGCTGACAAGGGCCTGAGCAATTTAAGCCCTTCAGAACACTGAAGCAGACAATCTCCGCAGACCCCTTCCAACCTAAATTCTTCTGTGATTACACTTTAAAATGCATTTCTGTCTAAGATGTTACCATCTAAGAATATATACTGAAGCCAAGTTTGCTGATGGCCATTTTTAGAGTGATTAGAAAGCACTATTGAGAAACCAGAAGACTTAATTAAATTAGCAAAGAGGACATCATGATGACAAAATAAATTTGGCACAAACCAGTATAAGATATTGCATGCCATATTACACTAATGGATTCAGCTATTAAGTCAGTGGGAAAATATAATACGTGACCTTTCATGGAAAAGGTCTCTGCCACTGTGAGGAAGACAAGGATACACCTGGCTCCATGCTGTGATCAAGAAACAAACTGCACACAAAGAAATGTAAAGGGACCTGGGCATCCTGATAGACAGCGAGCTCAATATGACTGAACAGCATGCAGCTGAAGCAGAGGAAACCAACAGGATGCCCTCAACAAAGGCATCACCAGCAGAACTAAAGATGTCATTGTCCCACTCTATTCAGCACTTGTCAGGCCACACCTGGAATACTGTGTTCAGTTTTAGTACCCACTCTACATAAAAAGATGTGGACAAGCTGAGAAGGGTCCAGAGAATGGCCACAAAGATGATCGAAGGACTGGGAAGCCTGCCGTATTAGGAAAGGCTGAGAGAGTGGGTTCTGTTCAGCCTTGAGAAAAGAAAGCTCAGGGGAGACCCCACCACCACGTTGCTCCAGTATTTAAGAGGCTCCCTTTTTACAAGGATTCACGTGGAAAAGACCAGTGGTAATGGTCACAAGTTACTCCTATGGAGAGTCCAACTGGACATAAGAGGAAAAATTTCACAGTGAGAACAATCATCCTCTGGAATAATCTCCCCAGGAAAGTGGTCTCCAAGGCTTGACACTTTTAAGATTCAGCTGGATAGGGTGCTGGACATGTAGTCTAGGCCATGCTTTGCCTAGAAAGGTTGGACTAGATGATCCTTGACATACCTTCCAACCTGGCCTTCTATGATTCTATGAAATATTTAATGGATGGAAGCAAATGTTTAATGTCAACATGAGACAGCTGTAGTAATAGTCACAATAATTTTTCAGCATTTATTCTATCATCTCATGATGAAATAAAAGAGAATTAAATTCATCACAGTAATGACAAGAAAAGCAGTTGCCACATATTAAGAAAATGAACCTGATAATTAGTGAGCTAAATAGTTCCAAAGTAATATAACTGAGGTAAATACATGCAAACAATAGAGAACAACTTAAACTTTCTAGAGTTTTGTCTTTTAATAAAGAATGGTTAACATAAATGCATTGAAACATGTGTTAGTCAACTATTTTTAAAAACAAGCATTTTTAAAATAAGACAAACATCTGTAGCAGATATTTTGGGGGTAAAAGGGGAGGAGGAGAAGATACCAGTCAATGCTACCTTTTAACATAAAAATATCATTTTCTGTAATTTGTAGGTATATTGTGAAACATATTTGTTCTGATTCTTCTGGCTATTTTTAGTACAGGACAACAGAGATTAGACAGGATACGCTACTCACAGATCTAACAAAATTGTCTCTCACACTCCCAATAAGTTTTTGAGGTTTTTAATGCCTTATTTACTGCAAATAAGCCATGCACTTTGTCACATTGCAGACAAACTTTCACTTAATACATGATGTCTCTAATTTGGCTGAGTAATTTGGCTGTACACTTCTATTAATATTCTCTTGGATATGGAATGATTTTGCATTTAAACAAATGTTATTTGACATGCCAGATTAAATTTAAACATTCTATGTCTACTACAGTAAAGTCTTTGTAGTACTATCTTTTTTAGAAGCGCTTATTTACCCATACAGCCATAGGCTCATCCATTACTACAAGCAGAATTCCAAGAACAAAAGAGCAACTGCTTCAATAAATCACTATTGCTGTTACGTACTGCACCTCTTCAAGGGAATAAGCAGTTATGCTCCCCTGTGCATGCAAAGCTTCCACTCACATCAGCGAAGGAACAGGCACACCAAGAAAGAGCTTGGCCATTTGTGATATGACAGCTCCTGTTGAAACATCCTCCACAGGTCTCTGCCTGCTAGCTTTACAAAAAGCTCTCAAATTCAAATTCACTGGATTTATGAGTCCAATCACAGTTTCAGCTTCAGGAGCTTGAGTGTAATGTTAACCGTTCTTCCCCAGCATCCTACTTCATTTCATTGTCCTCTAGAAAATCCAGTGCTCCCAAATTATCAGCAATTTTGAACACACACACACACACACACAAAAAGGGGGGTGGAAGGATGGAAATCAGAGATGACCCAGTCTCAACTGTGCCAATTACCATGAATAGGTCAATAGAACCAAATTCAGTGCAGCTGTGCTACAGCATCACTGCTGCTGACCATGTAGTATATGAAAAGGCTTCATCAGTAAGCCTCATGAAATTCTTAGGCGAAGTAAGAATTACGTTGCTTTAGTATTATATATCTGCTAACTAAAGCAATAGTCTCAGGAAAAGAGCAAATACAGGCTGTAGCAACAGAACCGCCATATGAATAAAAACTATTTCCTCCATTTCTTATGACCAGTAACCCATCATTCCTAACCTCCCTCACAAAAAAACAATTTGCCATATACCACAGTAACAACAGAGCTGACTAAGAGGCAGAATATTTTCACATTTTTGCAAAACTAGTTTTCTAACAGAAACTTCAAAGTCTGAAAAGCAACACTCTGGAAATTGCACTGGGATTTCATCCTTCTGTCCTCTAACGGTTTTCCTTTTAACGTATTCCTGCCCTCCAATCCTAAACCAACTCCAGCCTCCAAAGTAGTTTTCTCCTCTATTTCATACTTCATCAGTAACATAAGATTCCCACAACTGGAGACAAAAATATAATCTCAATAACACCAGCATCTCAACAGCAGGTGCCTTTTCAGCAATATAACTATCACTGTAATTCATAAACTGGTATAAATATCTAAGCTCTTAAAATAAAGAAAAATAATAGAAAAATACAACCTAGCTAACATAGTTATGCCAATGAAACTGCTTTAGTGGCAACAAGGTTAATTCTTAATTTATAAATAATAAGAGATATGAATTTGTACTCATGTATTTATATTATCACTTGCACAGAGATGACTTCATACAGAATGATATCCCAAAGGCAAAAAAACTGCATTGAAATTTCTCTCTTGAACTCAGTAAACCTCATGATTTCTGATAATCAAAAAAGAATGCAATTCACCCCTTCAACTGGGCTGTTTTTGCAGTCTCAGTAGAATTCTCAAGTAATGAGAGGTATTCTGTCCATAGAGGTAGCAATTAGAATTGAGTATGATGAATAACAGCATAATTTCAATCATGGCTACTTTTCAAAGTAAAATCACAGGTGGACCAACAACCTCCACAGCAGACAGAAAGACGTATGAAAACAACAAATCAAACCAACCAACCAATTGTTCAAAACACTTCACTCAGTTTATTTCCCAATACAAACTCTTCTGCCTCAGCATGCATTAGGATATAATTATTGCTACATACACCAAGGTATATTTTAGAAGACTTGCTGAGGGAAACATGCTCTGAAGTCAAACTCATGTAACAAATTTGAGGGAAAGGTATAAAAAGTTCAGAAAGCATAAAAGCTCCCTGTTATTTTCAGTCCTAGTGGTTATAAAAATAGAAGGGAGCAAAAGCATTGCCCAATGCAAATAATGCCACTATATAATGTTGCACCTCAGCCCTGACCTGTAGCAACCCTGCTGCTCCAGCTCGCATGCCTCTGTGTTATAGCTTTTATTCACACAGGAAGAGGTTCAACTAGAGGTATGGTTTCATGAGAACATGCAAGACAGGGCTGATACCACCACTCATTTTCAATGACCAACTCCATCTACCCTAAAGGAGAACATAAATTTGCCAACACTTCAGGTCCTGTTTGTTCAGCTCACACAGGGCAGCAGCAGTAAACCATTGTTCTCAAAGGCACGCTCAAGAGCAGCTCACGAACACTGGCTGGTGCCTAACACTGTGTAAGGCTGTGTAGCTGCACTCACTCACTGCACACAGTGGTGACACAGTGGTCCTGCACAGAACCACAAAAATATTTGGGAAGAACTGAGGATATGTTCCTGGGAAAAATCATAGCTCTCCTACTGGTATCTTTACCTCCTCAGCTGATTTTTGTTTTGTTTGGTTGGGTATTTTGTACTGTGGGACAGGATGCCCAGAGTGATCAATAGTTGCAGTGCTAAAGCTGGTAAGTCGGAATTGCTCATGCTTTTCATTCACATTTTATCTATGTTTAAATAAATATCAATAATGACATTACAGGGAACGCAGCAGGGAGAGCACAGGGCAGAAAGAGGCAAAGTACTCAGCTTTCTGCACACGTATTAATGAAAAACTCTTCCCATCCCCCAAGTATGCTACCCCAAAATTTTTGCCAAAACACAGGCCATTTTTGTCATCAGTAAAAAAATCAACAAGATGGGAACCTTAGTCAGCACATCTTAGAGTATCTGTCCAGCCCAGGCTCTCCTTCCTTCTGTCTTCTTTTAAATCATTAGCACTCATCATACTATGGTTTTAAAAACATATATATAGTTTATGAGAAAGTTTCGCTCATATCAGCTCATAATAGCCTTTTTTCCAAATCCACATATCTTTACAATCACTATTTCTATTTCCACTGGGAGTATCTCACTCCCCCTCACACTTTGTTTTTTTTGTTTAACCATAAAGTAAGCATCACCCTGTCATCCAATTCCCTTGTTCACGTGTTTTAAATTTAATCAGAATACCTGAGGTGTCAATAATCATGTTGGTCTTTCTGACAAGAATCAGAAACGGAAATAAAGCTCATGCTACAGAACAATAATGTAATCTGCAATGCTGCACTGAACAACTTACTTTTCAAGAAGTCTAAACCAATCTCCTCTTGTAGTTGAAAACATATAAAGGAAACCAGCCTTTTGAAACTGAATTTGATAAGCCAAGCAACTTTATCCAAATTCTGAACAATAAATTAGTTAAAAGCCATCAGGAAAGATGCCAGAACACCCTCCCAAATCATCAGCATCACCTTTCAAAACCATATTTTAATTAATCAAAATAAAAATTATAGTGGGAAAATGTCACCATTAAGTTAGATATTTATTGCTAAATTGGTTGCTTAAGATAGTATTATTAAAACAGTCTTCGCAGCAAAGTTGCAAAGTAATTCATAGCCTAGAGTGCCCTCTTTCTTTCCCAAGAGGAGTTTCAGGGAAATATTCTGTTCTGAAGATGTCAAATCAGCCAAATAAAATAGATAACTAGTCTGTATTAAAAAAAAAAAAAAAAAAAAAAAAAAATCTAAACATGAAAGCAGTTCAGCATAATTTAAGCGATATCCTTCCACTGGTGATGAACATGATTCTACCTTAATAAAAATATACTTACAGAGCCATCTGAAACTGTTCAAGCCATTTTTTCTTCAAGTCTTTAGTTTTGCAATAAACTTCTAAACCATTTTCACCTTGGATATGAATGAGGTAGAAGCCATAAGACCACTGCATAAAAAGATTGACAATACAAAAGTCATCAGTTTTGAAGAAAGGAAAAGAAAGATAGGGAAGCAAAAAAGGGAAAAAAAAAAAAAGGAAAAAAAAAAAAAGGATTTCTATGTTCCTTTATTATGTTCTTCTATTCCCTGATTTAGGAACAGAAAGACCACATTATTGTGTTCACTTAGGAATGACTCACTCAAACATTTTATTAATAAAAAAAAGTTTAAATCCCTAAATATTCACACTTCAGCTTACATTAGAAACAATAAATTGTGAGTATATTCTGAACTCATGAAAAATGTTTCAAATTGCTGCTAAAAAAAATATACATTTTTATATGAATTAGCAATAAATATTTACCTTCTTATTTTCTTTATCGGTAGTAGGGTTATTTGTAATTTTGTATTTCTGAAGATCTATTATTTCCTTCATTTCATAATTATCACCTCTCCGTTTGCAAACAATTACTGCTAGATCAAACAAGAAGATGTGCCTATGAAAATACAATATAAGGATGGTTAAAAACACTCCAGAAATCTAATACTTAAAGTATAATTTTACACACCTTTGCTTCTGGCACGTAAATTTTTGAAGTGAAGAACAACTAAATTACTGCATAATGAACAAAAATCAAACTGAAAGTACTTTTGCTAGAGACCTTGTATTTGCAAGACTTAGATGATCTTAGATGTTAGCATATAATAGCTAACTTGCTGTGAATCACTTCGTAATTCCCTTAGTAAACAGTGGATAGGTTCTGTGAATGCACAGTGAAATTAAAAGTACTCTTAAGAATCATTGAGCTGACCTCAAATCTAAATAATGCTACTTTACAGGCTTTTTAATAGCAAACTCCAGGCATCATAACATCACCTGTCTTGCCTTGCACGTTTGTCTAATGTAGTTATCCTTATTTCCCCATCACCTTGAGGTCTTCCATACTGTAAGAGGGAATGATTCTGAAACAGAAGCAATATGCATGATTAAATACAGGAAAAGTGTCAAGATGATGACACATTCAAGTGTTAGACCACTTACTCCTTTTACTCCAAAAAAAGGACTTCTCAGGCCTGAAAATGTATTTTCCTTACTCTTATCTAAACTAGATACAATAAAGAATCACTCAGTTCCATTTTTGCCTTCAAATGGGAAAACTTCTCCCGTTACAAAACCACCTGAGTCAGTGTACAAATACAAACTTTTAACTATGTAAATATATTTAGCTACAGACTGACCCCCAAAATAGCAATTTCTGTACTTCAATATTAATGTTATTCTTAACTAAGCAAAGCATACTTATACTTAAATGTTTCCAAGAGTACTATAATATTATATGAAACGGAGAAGAAAGTACATCAATATGTTCGATCAAAAGCTATTTTAAAACTGTATATAAATGAAAAATATCACATACCAGATTCTCTATTGATAGTTGAAACTGTCTAATTTCACGGAGTGTTTCATTATCCCTCTTCACTTCATTTACATATTGAGCCAAGTCCTAAAGCATAAACAGATAAAGGGAGGAAAAAACTTTTCTGTAACAGGCCGCTTTCATACACTATTTTGGCAACTTTATTTCTATTTTTGTCTTTGAATCATTTGTGTATTTAGTAAATTAAAAAAAACCCATATCTCTTTAATGTTTGAGAATCATCAATATAGATGGCTAAATAAAGAGAGGAAAAAGCCTCTTCTATCTTCAATCTATCTACAAATTTCATCATCACATCTACTGAAACAAAAATTTAGTAGCAACAAAGAGAGAAATGTGATAAATTGTATAAAAGGGCTGATTTTTTCATAATTTCATTAATGTCTTATTTTCAAGATTAAGATGGAAATTAATTTGTGCAGCACACTGCCAAAAAAGTCAACAACATACAATGTTTGAGAAAAAGACAAAAGTTAAATGGAGCGTATAGTAGAAAACATGTAAGGCAGCTCAATAGCAGCATGTAAGGTCATGACCATACCATATATCAAAAGCATATATCACAATACGCACACATCATATCACACATCATAAGCCTGGGTGCTCATTAGGAAAGGAGAAGCTAGTGCCCCAGTGGTAGGATTTCACTCTTACTGTTGCACAGCACAGAGAAGTCATTACACATCAGATCTTTTAAAGGGGCTTTTAATGGGATTTATTACCCTAAGTCACAGGTTGAGATCATTATTGCCCCCTTTACCAGAACATGTACTGTACACATTTCACTAAAACCTTTAAAATGCTTTAATGTTTGAATAATAGTGATAATTTGCTGGGGCTTTTCTGTTTATGGCTAGAGATAAGGAATGAGCAGGAGTGGCTATTGGTAAGGTCAGGGGTGCTGAGAGCAGCAGTTGGAAAAGGCATTCTGATCTTCACAACTTGCTTTTACAGTATCCCTTCAATATGGTCACATATTTGGAGGGTGGGAGAAACATACATCTTTCTAGGACATATTTAATCCAAATCTAAGAATAGCTGTAATCATTATCCTAAGCATCCCAAATTAATCTGTGCAGGATATGTTCACATCAGTCTTAAAAGAGTTAGTGTAGAAATTAAATAATCTTTTTTCTCGCTGCTAAAAGAAATCTGATAGCATAATCCTTCCGAGACTTTTCTTTCTTGGGGAGCAGTACCACTTAGCTGGCAGTTTTTCCAAAGACGTTTTTATTTTCAAGCAGACACACCAGGGGTTTTAGAAGCAACACACCAATGCTGCACAGTTACATCTACTAAGAGGATACACTAAATCAGGAGGGAAGCAATGCTGCACCCTTAAGAAGAGATGCTCATACCTGGGGAGGGCAGGGGTATTTGGTCTGGGGAGTCAGGGGAGGTGGGGTGTTGGCTTAATTGGATGGTTATGTCCTGCCTGCCAGCACATAACTGCCACAGCCACACCAGCAGAGAGATTTCTAACGGGTCTTTTATTTGCAGTCCAACTGCCACCAAAAACAATGAAGCAAACCAGCAAACAAGAAAGAAAAAGTGGGGCAGGAGTAAGTGAAAAACGGTTATTTTCATAGCCAACTAGCAGCAGCCAGGGTGCATGGCTTGCCACTAGATGGAAGCAACAGTGTGCCATCCCATTTCAGGCATGTGTCCCTGGGAGATTATTGTCACAGCATGCTCTGCATTCACTGCACAAAAGCAGATGACAAAAAACGAGAACCAAAAATCTCAGTAGTGAGCTGGTCTGTATTCCAGGCATTCAAGGCAATCACCTAATACAAGACAACTGTGCAACCCAAAACTAACTTAGTCTGACTTCAGCATATTCTGTGGACCATACAGATTACAACAGAAGGAGATATGACCTTTGTCATGTTGACTTCTTTCCTCTTTTCCCCCGCAAAAGATAGAAAGAAAAATTCACAATCCAGCACATGTCACAACTCATGCTGTGAAGCCAATTGAAGCAGAACTGCGTTTCATTTCTGAAGCTGTGCAGAGGAACACATAATATATTACCTTATACATAAGGCAGAACACCTATTCTATAAAGCATTTGTTTGTACCAATATACAGTGACAGATATTCTACCTCCAGATGTTACTGCTTTCAAAAGTAAAGCTACAGAGCTCATACTAATAGGACAGAAAAAAAAATCTTGTAAAAAAGATAACTGTCTTCATCTCACTGGGAGACTACTGACCTTGATTAGGGTTGACTTACAGTAGTAGAAACATGCCTAAATTTTGGAAGCGAGACCAATATTGTTGAAACACCTGTTTTTCATCACATAAATGACAGAAAAATGATGTAGAAGTAAACTGAAGTAAGGAAGTTCCATTTTATAAACCCTCCACTTCAGAAAACTACTGAGCTTGTTTCTAGACTTGAGCAAAGCCCTCAACTATATGCTTACCCTGATATACTTACATAGCTCATTGTGACCTGTGAAAACATGTTTGATCTGCTGTGAAAAACATTATCTCCTCCAGGAAATACAGTTCTGAGCTAACATTTTAACTGCCAACAAATACTTCATTGCCATGAACACCTACCTTCATTGCATCAAGTGCCAGTTTTAGATTTGCCTTCTCCGTGGGATCAGTAGTGTGCTTTACAAGCTCCTGTGAACAGTTAAAACTTTTCACCTACTGTCAGTTTATAAATTGACATTGTCATTGCTCATCCCCATAAAAAAAAAAAAAAAAAAAAAAAAAAAAGGGCCAAAATCAGAAAAAACAACCTAAGAATTCAAGAATTCGCATATTCATCCCCATAGTGATCCCCATATTCACGTATTTCATCCCCATAGTGAGCAGCTTAGAACTGAGTGGGGACCACTGCAAACTGATAATTGACAAGTGTTTAAGAATTGTTGCTGTGTAGCCTAAACACTGACTTTAGCTGCTAATGAACCATCATTAGAAGCTAATTTGGTCAGTCTGGCACTTCGAACTTGCCAAGTCAGATCATTAATGTATGTGTGTGCTGAACACACAGGTAAACACTTGAGTTCATTTGCACATTACTATACTGTATATCACCCCATTCCGAAGCATGCACTTGTCTGCATAAAGGGATGTACACTGGCAGTAAAATCTCAGCTAAACAGTGCACTGCTTAAATGAAGTCACTGTCTCATTACACCTAAAATAAAGCTGACTCAAAAGACATATTTAAATGAAATGTAAATGTTTAAAGAATTTTTTTAGTCACTTCCCATATGGAAAATAAAGGGGCTGGTTTAGTTTTTATGAAGTGAATAAGTAACCTTTTGGGGAAATGGGTTATTTCTTCTTTATAATTTGAGAAGCAAATTAAACATTTCAACAAACATAACTTGCTAAAATCACAGGAAATGAAGGAATAAGTATTCATACTTCATATTACAATTTTGATAATTTACTGTTTTTTTCTTTCAAAGTTCATGAAAATATTTTTCTTGTACGATGTATATTATAGCTTCACATAGAGCATAGTGACATACTGGTTATCATCTTTTCATAATAGAGGTTGCTTATAAAATCATGACTCAGCTCTCTTTAAAAAGCAGTTGTACCATTCATTTTGTTTTTTCCAATTTTCCATTGATCAAAATATTGATGACTCATAGAAATAATTAAAAAAATTAATATTACATACTGTATGTTGCTCTACAGAGTTAAAATTATGCTTCACATACAAGTAGTAGATCTTTTTCAGATGACATTTTACAAGCATCAGCAGGGTTGACACTCTAATATAGTAATATATTTCTTTGCAGCTGAACTAATGAGTCTCCTGGCACAGCTATCAAATTAAATTTATAAGACTCTCCACCCTTATTACAGAACTAACTGCAAAATCTAATGCTTTGTGGGTTATAATAAGAAGCATTCCAAAGAAAGTATGGCTTTATTGTAATTCATGACAGCAAAGCAGCATCTTAAAAGTATGTTGTAAGTATGGTCCAGCTCCCTCTTTTTGGGGTGGACGATGGTTCACATTTCAAAGTACCATAATTATACTTTGGTACTACTAACCACGTTAAACGTACCAAGAATGAAAGGTTCAGATACTGAGGAAAAAATCGTGATTTATTCTTTTTTCCCGGACATGCTTCAGCTCTGAGGAATGATCTTGGAAAGAAAACCTGCGCTTGACTGGATTTTATTTTGTAACAAATCAGCCTCAAATCTATGGAAATGTCAATCACCTTCCTTTGATAAAGATCTTTAGCTCTCATTCTTACAATCTGCTGACGATAGCCCCCTTAAATTTCAAAAATAAAATACCTGGAGCAGTAGGTGGTATTTTAGCACTCTCTGCATTGGAACCACTAAAAGATCCCTTAACGTAAATTTCCCGTTATTGGCCCTTTTTGAACATTCCTAGTTCAAAGGCAAAAAAAGAATAAGACAAGAGAGTTAGAAAATAAAAATATTCATGTGAGACATAAAAAAAAAATCAGTGATATATGGGCCAAGCAACTGTATTAATCTTGATACAAAGAATGTCAACAAAATAAAGGAAACTGTTGACATGGCACATAGAGCTAAGCAAAAAAAGAAAAAGACTGGATCTAGACACTGGTTCTTAGATATTTCAACAGCATAAGAAAGAGTAGAATAACAAAGACAACAACTTGCTGAGGGTACACTCATCATTGATAGCAATCTTTACAAATGATCTGCAGGAAAAGACAGAGGACACCCTCAGCAAGTCTGCAGACAGCAGCAGATTGGAGGTGTAGGAGACACTCTTCAGGGTATGTCCAACAGGATCCTCATCAAGGCAACAAGGTGAAGGGAAAGTCCTTTACCTGGTGTGCACTAGCCAGGGACACACTAGCCCTCAGGGCTGACCAGCTAAGGAGCAGCTCTGCTGGAAAGGGGGTCATGGAAGATAGCAAGCCCTGTGAGGCTGTGAGGCCAGGGCTTGTTTAGCCTAGAACCTGTGTTCTCAGCTGCTACATTGGTGATACATCACCATACCACAGAAGGGTAAGACTGATGATCACTTTCCCCACCCCCCACCAAAAAAAAAAAAGAGACAACCTAACCCTTCTATGTCAGTGGCAAAACTTTCACTTCAGTGCCAGGACATGTACTGCAACAGTTCACATATTCATTTCATTGAAGGCTCCAAAAAAATGAAAAGGAAGAGAAACACATGCAAGTTTCAGTTAAGCTAGTTTTTCATCATAAAGTTTTTAGTTGGATGAAAGCAAGACATATTCATAGAAACACATGCTTTTTATATATATGTATAGATACAGTTAATACTAATACCTCTAGCTTCAGTTTAACATCTTCTTTTGTCTTAGAGATGTTGTCTAAGCACGATATTGCTATCTCCACTTGACTGCAGTACTGTCCATAAATAACCAATCTAAATCAAAGCAAGAGATAAATAATAAGAGGAACATTTCCATGTGTAAGACTTTATTTTTTTTCCACAAATACATTGTTAACAATCCTCCTTTCAAAAGTAGTGCCTAAATAAGCAAGGATAGGATTCAGACATAGGCTCCAAAGAGCAGCATTAAGGATGTTCAGAGGAATACAGTTTTTATATACTCTCAAAATGCTGTAAAATCATTGCAATACTCTTTAATATTCAAGTGTATGTGAATATGAAAGGACTCATTAAAAAGCAGTGTAACTGCTGTTTAACAGAGCAACAGTCATTAACATTTAGAACACTAGATCTTCAAGGTTGTGATGTATAAATTCTGTAACACGGGCTCAAGAGGATTAGTTACAGCTATCCTTTAAAGAACTTTTAGGTTGCCCAAACTGATCCATCTCCAACAATTTCTACCGGGTTATATCCTGTGAGCCCTCAGATCAAAATAATAGTGTGCAGGAACTCAAGAAATTTTCAATAGCTGTCAAGAGCAGCAATGCTTCTTGAAGGAGCTAGGGTTTATGACAGGAGTTTGTTGTCCCTCTTTGGAGTGCTTCTTTCAACTAGTCCCATTATAAAGAGTGCTGTTGCCTTTAACCTTTTTATACATTTCTTGAGGCTCTTCCTTCTGCATGCTTAAAATCCTTTTTTGGGGGTTCCTGTGAGCCTTCCATTGGGGTCTCCTAGATTTCTTTTTCTCTCACCTGATCTTTACCATTTTTTTTTCCCCATTCTTTTTTCATAGTTGAAGTGATTAAACTGATTTAACACCACTTCTGATTACTTTAATTACTATATGGTTAAGACCCTAAGTCTACCTCCATCTGGTTCATTTTTGTATAATATAAACTTGAGGTTTCCTCTCAGTGTCCTTTATTCCCCTTTTAGCACACATTTCAGAACTAGTTTTGAAAGGTAAGCATTTTCCAGAACAACTTCTTGTCCCCTAATTCACTCCTACAGCAGCAGAAAGTCTAACAGCTTGGGAAATAAATATGTCCTGCTCCAACATAAAAGCTGAAACAGAGGGTCTCTGAAGGCAAGACTGTTTGTGGGCAGCCTAGGACACCCTCCATACTCAGAAAACAACTCTACTGTCTAATGTTTTCTGGATGCTGCTGTCCAGTTTCTCACAAGCATGTTATTACTGCAACAATCCTCCTTCCCCATCACCCTGGAGCAAACCGAACTAGTTCCCACAGGTCTTTCCTGTTCCAGTCCCAGAAGGAACTGATTTTTAACCACAACCCAAGGGTTATGTCAAGGTAGGTCAACACTGTAGCCCACAGTACAAGTGTTTTTTGCCACGTATATATGCCACAGGCATGTAAGTTCATCTATACAGTCCAACAGCTGTTCAGTGCTGGCAGGAAAAAACAAATCTGAAAAGGTGAGTAAAAAAGATGGGCAACTAGCCTACAGGACATGGCATGCTGCCACAGCAATCCTGTTATCAGCTTGGCTGGTTTTCAGTTTGAAGGTAAAACATTAGCTTTACTATCACACCTTTGACTGCAGGGTAGGGCAAGTCCCTTCTTTCTTCTCTTTTGCAGTCTCTTCTGCTTTCTCTTCTTCCAAATTATGGCCATTTCTGTTTTATTTAACCTGGAATAGCCTTAATATATATCCTTGCCTTACTTTGCCCCTCTTCCACTTTTATAACATTTTAACTGTTAAACAAAGCAGGGACATGCTATAAAATACTCAGGATTTTTTGCATGGAAAAATGTTATGCAGAATAAGCTATTTTTGTTCAAAATATAGCTGTTACCTGTCTATGTAACAATATTGCCAAAACTGACCATAAGAAGAGAGAGAGTTCATATAGCAAATGGTTGAAAGTCAAACATTTTGACTTTCAGGCTCAAAACAACAAATACTAACTTAATAAGTATACTGACAGAAAATACAACCCAGTTTCAAAATTATTTATCAAAAACAAAAAAAAGGTAAAATACTAAATAAAGCATAAATTATCACAATTAGTAAGAGTGCATAAATCTTACCTTTCTTTGTAGTTGATAAAAATTTGATATAGGTTCTGATCATTTTTGTTAACAATCGAATCATTGATGTCCTGTGTTAGATTCCTGTGAATTTTCACCAAATCCTTAAAAACAGTAATGGGGAGGAGAAAAGGTTTTTTAAACCAGAACTTAAAGCTTTGAATATAAAAATTAATTATTTCATGTTAAATCCAATAATTTCAATAAACTGAAAAATAGATAATTTGAGAGTACAACCTCATTTTAAGGTTTGCCACATCTTCCCTATCATGCAACAAGAAAAACTAAACTTCAAGAACTACCTATTAGAGACTAACTTAGTCTAGCTTGGAACGTGTACTGTTAATTCATCTTCATTTTATAATGATAATTTTAAAATTAAGCAAGTCAAGTAAATGCTTTAGAGACAAGATAAAGTAATAATTCACATCCCTCAGCTGTGAAAAATTAGTTTTGGACATTACATTGGTCAATTACTGATGTTCTAGTGTTCACAGCAATCATAATGAGCTTTCTAATTCAGCAGGCAACTAATGGCTGAGCGAAAGGCACAGCTATTGCAGAAAGATTTGCTCTCCGAGTACAGTTGAAGCTCACCTTACCTGTTCACTATGAAACAAAAATGTGTAAGCAACTATGGAAAATTACATCAGCCTTAATACTGTATAGATACTGTCAGAGAATTCACTAGGAATTAACTCAAAACAAGTTAAAACATTTTGAAATCAAGAACTTTAAGCAGTGCACAGACTATAAAAAAAAAAAAAACTAAATAGCACTCAAAGAAAAAAAGACATTGAAGGTGGCTCTGAAAACAGCATTGCGATCGGCATTGTTTAACTTTTTTGTCAGCAACATGGACAGTGGGATTGAGTGCACCGTCAGCAGGTTTGCCAGCATGGCATGATCAACATGCTGAAGGGAACAGGTGCCATTTAGGTGGACTTTGACACACTTTGAGAGGTGGGCCCGTGCGAACCTTTAAGTTCAACAAGGCCAAGTGCAAGGTCCTGCACCTGAGCCAGGGCAATCCCAAGCACAAATAGAGGCTGTGCAGAGAATGGACTGAGAGCAGCCCTGAGAAGAAAGACTTGAGTGTGCTGGTCAGTAAGAAGCTTTACATGAGCTGGCAGTGTGTGCTTGCAGCCCAGAAAGCCAGATATATACTAGGCTGCATCAAAAGGCAGCGTGACCAGCAGGTCAAGGGAGGAGATTTCCCCCTCTCTACTCTGCTCTTGTGAGATCCCACCTGGAGTACTGTGTCCAGCTCTGGGGTACCCAACATAAGCAAGTCCAAACGAGGGCCACGTAGATGATCAGAGGGCTGAAGCACCTCTCCTACGAAGACAAGCTAAGAGAGTTGGGGTTGTTCATCCTAGAGAAAAGAAGGCTCCAGAGAAACCTTATAGCAGCTTTCCCGTACCTAAACAGGGGCCACAAGAAATCTGGAGAGGGACTTTTTACAAGGACATGTACAGATAGGACAAAAAGGAATGGCTTTAAACTGAAAAGACAGTAGCTCTAGTTTAGATATTAGGAAGAAATTCTTTACTATGAGGGTGGTGAGACACTGGAACAGGTTGCCCAGAGAAGTTGTGGATGCCCCATCCCTGCAAGTGTTCAAGGCCAGGCTGGATGGGGCTTTGAGCAACCTGATCTAGTGGAAAGTGCCCCTGCCCATAGCAGGGGAGCTGGACATAGATGATCTTTAAGGTCTCTTCTGATCCAAACCATTCTGTGATTAAGACGGTGTGGCAGCGTGCTCCCCTCCTCCAACCTGACCTTTATTTCCCATAACTCTGGCTCAAGTGAGAACCACCAGTATGGTGGGTGGTGGTTGGCCATTGGCCATAATGGAGTTGTCTGTTTGTTGCCTGCATCCAACTCAAAGTGAATTCAGGAGAGGGAGATAACAACACAATAGCCAAGGGCTAATCTGAGCAACATGCCTGCCTGCTAACCATAGTCCTGGTCAAGTTCTAACTCAAACCAAGTTTGGAAAAAACCTAACTTTTGTAGTCAGTATGCGAATGTGGCTATGAGTCAACTATCTTACTCCATAAATCGTGGACAGCCCAGGGCCCATTGAGCTCTCATGCATGGCAGTAGGCAGCAGGCCAGGATCTCCCCTTGAGCAGGAACACTCTCAAGGTTACTCCTCAAGGTTGAGAGATTCCTTACCACAACAGATTATTGGTAAGTGAAAAACAGCATGCTAAACTTTGAAATCTCAGCTAACTGATATAAAGGATTGATTTTTGCATATATAATCTGTTAGACATAGACTGTTGACCAAGTCTGGGACTAAGTGTGGGTGCAGCCACACCTAAACTACCCCCTGAGAAGTTTAACACACCAGAAGGTCCCTTCTGAACCTCATGACTAAACGTGAGAGTCTCCCTGACATTTCCCATTAGCTATCAAACTTGGCTAAATTGCTGTTTTGTATCAATAAACATATTGCTACTTCTCTATTACGAGTAAACTGCATCACTTCATCCACAACAGATGGTTTCATGTAGTAAATGATATACTACAAAAATAATACGCAATATTGAGTTGTGAACTAAGTGAACTTGACTCATCAAAGATGAGGAAGCAAAAACTTGAAACAGACTAAATTCAGTTGCTAGCAACTGTATGGCCATATCCTCAGAATCTTCAATTGCAGCAGAGATGTTACTATAGAAATGTTTCCCTATTAATATATTACAGAAGCACATTATCTCAGAAACAAACAAGGACTCAACTAAGAAACATCCTTGAAAAACAGCTTAAAGCTAAGGGGACAAAATGCCTTTTTGAGCTTCTATTTCCAATTCAAAGCCAAGCTTTAAATTTAACTGATATTAACATCTGTTGTGGTTTGAGCCCAACTGGCAACTGAAGTACCACACAGCTGCTTACCCACTCCCCAGCCTCTCCTCGGTGGGATGGAGAGGAGAATTAGCAAAAAGGTAAAAACCCATGGGTTGAGACAAGAACAGTTTAATAATTGAAATAAAAGTAAAATGTAATTCTCATTACTATTATTACTAAGATCATATGATGATGGGGGAAATAAATATCCCCCTTCATCCACCCGCTGGTGGAACATGGGACACTGAAAAGTCATTGAATTAGGGTAAGCACTACTTAGCAACAACTAAAACATTGGTGTGTTATCAACATTATTCAAAGCCAAAACACAGCACTGTACCAGCTACGAGGGAAAAAAAAAATAGCCCAGTCTATATAGGGAATATAACATCACTCCCATCACTCGTCTTTCACCAAAACCCTTTAACAGAGAAAAATTCATCCTGTTCTGAGAACACTGCACTTGCTTTCTATGTCACGGTTTGCTGCAAAGCTCTGTGTAACAGCTGTTTTTAGTCTAAAACAAGCTTCCACTGCCCTCCAGCCTTCCTGCTGAGGAACTGCCGCAGAGACAAGGTCTGAGCAGACAAAGCTTTTGCACATATTTTTAGCTTAGGCAAATTCTATATTTCTTTCAATGTTTTTGGATGCCTATGAAGTATTACTGGAATCAGAAATAAGCACCATCTCATGGCAGCAGAATACTGAATGCTGATAGCGAAAAGCAAAATAAAACAACCTAAATAGTTTATAACATGTCTTCCTAGGTTCAAGCAAACAGGTTTTGTTCCTCTTACTCCTCTTATCTGATCCCCCTATATTTCTCTAATGAGCAGTGATTAGGCCAACTCCTCAGTTTGTGCTTAAAGTGTGAGAGCCCTTTTTACACCCCTGTGCAGTGTTTCGCGTTGGCTGGCTTTACGTCTTTCAATGCACATAAGTCAACATGCCTGGGCACACAGAGCCTTAGGAAAGAGGTTTACGGTAAGTCATCAGGGCCTTATTTGCCAAGAATAAGAAATATTAATGTAGGACAGAATATAAATATGTTTTCAAAAGCAAAGGGATCTTTACAGGCAGCTGACAGAGTTCAAGAGGTATGGTCAAGTAGATTAGTGATATCTGTGGCAACATTTTGGACTAATACTCTAAGAGAAGGAAATTATAGCAACTGAGATTCAGAGTGAAAACTTTAACAGCAAAAGCAATATGGCCACACTCTGGGGACTCTTTCTTTACAGTGTGCCTCATAAAAGAAGATTCCTTTCATTTGTCTGTTGAGAGAAGCTTAGGACCATGTCTGATGTCTTCCTCTGAAGTCAGATAAAGACATCTGCTGAATATTTACATTAACTAAAAATATATGTAAATTGTCATATCATTAGTTTTAGGCCAAAAATAGATGGAACAAAGTAATAATCACAGAAACCTTTATGTTTTCCGTCAAGTATAAAAAATGAAATAGTGTGCACATCCTTTTTTTATCAACTACCTTAATACTTATGTAAGTACATTGTGCACCATACTTCAAATAATAATTTTGTGCAGTAACATACAACACAAATATATCAAATCTGTTCATTAAACATGCAATTACTTACAGGAATATTGATGAAAACAGTATCAAACTCTGATGCGGACAGAAACCTTTTCAATGGCACCATGAAAAACTGCAAGAAAAAAGTTTTTATACATCAGCTATGACATATTTTCTAGACTGTTATAAAAATAAGCAAGTTACAATTCTGTAAGTAGTATCTTACTTTCTCTATAGATTCCAGAGTTTCAGTGTATTTCTCTTCAGTTTGCTTTATTTCAGCAAGGCAACAGCTTCTTATGTCATTTTCAGTATATTTCTGCAATTACAATGGAGTCAAGTTTAAGTCATTAACAGGCACCTAATGGATAACAAATGTATTTATTTGTTTAGAATTAAGCAATTAGGATAACTGCTTCCTGAAATTTTCTGAGTACTGCAGCCTCCAAACATGACAGCAATAACCAAGAATATTTTAATGTGAAATGAGCTGATGACTCAAAGAGTTTTACTAAAATACAGCATTAAAGGAGTATTATGAAAAGTTAATGTTTAGACATAAAACACTGAACTCTCTGTATGTGCTTTGGAAGCTGAAATGCAAGGTCACATTTATTTTACATCCAGATTAAGAGATCTTATTTAAAACACTCAGCAGTTAATAATTCCATTAAACTTAATGGTACTAAATCATGTAAGTAACTTTGCAATGCCATAAATATTGGCTTCAGTCTAATCCCTTCACTTGTTTACAGTTTTCCCTTGTGGTTCTCAAGGGGAGCTTTCTCTTCAGACACAATATATGTCCTTCAATCAGGAAGTGCAGTGACCTTTATGTTCAGCTCTTACATATGTATGCATGGGTCTTCAGTGATATCCTGGGATTTTTCCATGTAAACCACCAGATTCATAGGTAATTGAAATCATTATCAGCACAGGACTCTATAAAATAGTTTACAAGCATTCTCACTGAAGATCAGATTTACAGTTACAGCTTCAATAATGTGAAAATTTGACTTCAAATAAAAGAATAAATTCCTGGAAGAAGGTATAGAAGCACTGTGTCAAGCAAGACTTAAAACATCTGGAGGCATACAGGTCAGCTTGGAGACCTGACAGTAGGTAACTCTTACAATTAAAAGCAATAATTGGTCCAAAATGTTTTCTCCAAGACCAGCAAAAGCAGGGGCTTAATAAGCAAAGTACTACTACATCCTTTCTGAAGCCTATTTATCCTTGGAAGGATGTGTAACATCCTTCCAAGGCCTCCTTCAGCATATCCATGACTGTATCTTACCTTTTTTCAACCAGTGTAGGGAATTCACATACTGCACATAATAGACATGATGACTGTTTGTTACTCAAATACAGGAAGAGATGGGACTAGAAATTTAGTACTAAAGTTCTTCCCATTCAGAAGAAGCCTTAGCCTCCAAACAAAAGACTTTTCTCCTCCAAGAATAGCAAAACTTTTAGATTGAAATTTTAACAATTAGCTCTTAGAGCTCTAAGAGCTACACTCCTTCCACTCCCCTCTTTGCTATCAGTCTACTTGACACACCCACTAAGCATATCACAGCAAATAGCAAGCTGCACTTATTAAACTGTCCACAAGCCACATACAGCACCTATGATGTTGTTTGGCCAGCTGTGAAGAGAGGGAAATGTATTCCTACCACCTAAACTGGATGCAAAGTTGCAGATCATACGGGCACAAAAGCTTCATCACTGTTCAAACTTTTTTTTACAGTTTTGACATATCTCCTTTACCCTTCTCTCTGTTTGTCCCCATGTGGCTCTAAAAGCAGCTCCTGCAACTGGAACATGGCTTCTCACTCTCATCTACCAGGTATGGCATTATCTCAGAAATCATTCTTCAAAATGCAGACTTTCATTATTGAACGAAATAATTATTGAACAACACAGTTGTTCATTTTCCCACAACAAACATTAAAGTGCCATCCTTATCAGCTGCAGACAGAAGTAACCATTTTGCAAAAATACAGTTTGTCATTACCAGTAGGAATGAACTTTGTAAGCATCATCTGATGATCAGCCTCATCTCAAAATCTATCATTTATTCCCAAAATCCTTGGCAGGGGGAAGCAGACACTGCCAGTTGACTACAGTTATTATCTCAAGAAAATATTAGAACTTTACGTTACTCAGGCTTCTAGTTATTTTTCACCTTTACATTTGGTGAGCCCAATACTGTTCTAAGTGCTTTCAGTATTTGCACCAATACAGAGCTTGTACCCAATAGGAGTTCATACCCATTTGCAAAAAGTGGGATTTTGTTTCACCAACTCTTGTATGAGCAATGCAAACAAAAATCTTGGGATTCCACTTAAAACCATTCACTTGAGTTTTGTGCTCACCTAACCCAAACAAATCATTCACGTAGGCACTTTTGGCAGAAATTAACATATCCATTTTCTATCTGTACCACAAACTTCCGGAATTTGAGTGTAGTAAATAAAAGGAGAGAGGAGATAAGAAATAATATGTGAATACCAGGACAAGTGAGGAAAACCTGACTTTAAAGGTCAGGTACTGCTAGAGAAAATTTAGCACAACAGTTTACTTCAGAAGATAATGACAATAAATCAAGGATGATGGAGATGCAAAGCATTCTGGCTGCTGTTGGAGAATTTGAAAAGTATTTGGTCGTTCTAAAAATCTACTTGGAGATTGTCTTGTGCTAGTGTTTCCATGTACAAGGAATTCTCACATAAGATTCAAATCAAAGTGCTGTGCAAAATTATCACATTAGCATGCAGTGTATTTATAAACCTGAGAGGAAATTATCACAAACCAGAAACAATTACCACAATCAAGAAAGCTGTCACAGTAAAACAATTGTAATCTCTCCGTTCATTACATGTTGTGGAAAAACATTTTGCTGTACTAATGTTTTTAATTTTCACTTATTTTCTATGAGAAACAAATACAAGTCTGTTCAATCTGAAGTATCTAGTCTAAGATGCAACTAAAATTAGAATGTGAGAGTTCCAATCGCTATATTAATCATTTGCTAGAAACACGGATGTACAAGAGTGACATTTGCAACAGGAAAGAATCAGAGAAAGTTTACATGCTACCAACTGCCAGAGATTACCAACTGCTACAGTTGAAGAAAGAAAAAGCCACCCACACTCATTATGTGAAACCCCAAACTTAACGCATTTTGAGTTTCAGTATAAAATAAAAACTCAAAACAAGATCACAATAAAGATTTCCCATGATTCAAACACTTTTTCTGAGACATCCTGAATGCAACTGAATGCAACTTCATGAGATAGAAAACAGTGGGGGTTTTCAACTGGATTTCTTGTTTGGCTTTCACTGAATAATCTAAACATCAGAGGGTAAATAAAGTTAAGCAAAATGTGAAAAACTAACATAGCTTTCTGCTTATCTTACCATTGATTTACATGCATTACCTGCAGGAATGTGTATTAAAAGAAAAACAATCCTGAAAACAATACAGTTATTTTCAAAACAATAGCAATCGAAACAAGGTAGTAACCTTCCCAAAGACAAGATAATGGTAACTTTGGGGAATCGTCATAAAAGCTGAGAACATAAACCACATTAGCTGTTGTCTTTCATTTAAAAATTACATTTCTTCCAAAAAATTACCATAGTTAACATTCAACCCTTTGCCAAAATGGACTGTAAAGTCTTACGCAGGAGAGACAGCTTCAGATGCAACTGAGTGTGAGTGAAGTTTCAGTGAAACAAGCTATAAAGAGATAATTTAACAAACATTAAGTTTAAAAATGTAACTGCTATTGTTCAAAAATAGATAGGAATTGGAAAAACATACAGGTTGCTGTGCTGCTTCATCTTTCATTAGGTCTTCATAAACCTCCCCACCTTCATCTTCTCCATACACGCAATCATACAACTCCTCATCTTCATCAACACCAGTTTCACTGAAAGGAAAAGACAAAAAAAAAAAAAAGAAAAAAAAAAAAGCTCTGCAAGGGACCACTCCTCACAGGAAAAGATTTCTACAGTAACCAAACAGATTAATTAACAGAACTATCTAATGAAAAGAACTCATTATGGAAATTAAGTCCATTCATTTTCTTGCTTCAACACATTTAAAAAAAAAAAATTATTGTACAAAATCAACACAACACTAAAGACTGCATGAATTTAGAACCACATTGAAACTAAACTAGGCACTGAAAGCAGCTTGTGAGGACAGTTTTGTCACAAGGTACTGCCCAGCTGCTCTCTTCATCCCTTTTCCCACCACATCCAGTGAAGAGGAGCTGCCTCTCCTTATTGCCTGGCATCCCGCTGCACTAGGATGTAAGACACTGATAGGTATCTCCTTCCTGCCTAAAAAAAGGATTATCTTGGGTAAAACACACTAAAGTATTTTGATCACCTCATGGCAACCCTTCAGCTACCCAAAAATGAAAAAAGCAACCTTTCAAACTGAAAAAGCAGTCAGTTCAACAAAACAGAGTATGCACAACAAGTGTCCTCCTGTTACCCAGACTACAGAAACACCTCAGCATAAAGTCAGTGCCTAACTGCACCCTCAGTTAATTCAGCTTCATCAGAGTCAATCCTGCTGGAGTTTTGCTTACTTTGCACTAGGACTGTACCAAGTCCACAATATCTCTTTCACCCGCATTTGTTAGGGTATGCCTACAAAAGAACTCTAAAAGATATTGAAAGTAGTTTGGTCATAATAATACAGAAACTTGACCAGGTTGAGATTTTTGCTGTTGGAAGACAACACTGAAATCCTTTAGAGTAAAAAACAAATTGAGGATCGGTCCCACCACCCTAAGAAGGACAGCCATTTCTATATGTGGACCATCAGTACTCAACAACAAGACATCAGAAGCTCTACTGGCAGAGACTGATGATTTCAAAGAAATCAAAATTAGCGAGAATTGCTACCAACACAGATGCCACATGGGCTATGTGGAAATGCCAGGCAAAATCACTATGTTTATAATTAAGGTTCTATGCAAAAGCCAAGTGAAATTCTTATTTCTCATTAAATATGTTTTGTTTCTTTCATTTTTTTTTTAAATCAAGGACATCAGAAGGATAAAGCAAACAAGTATTAGAAGTTTCAGTAGATGGAATGATTAAACAGATATATTTGGGGGATTCAACAGAAGATAAAAATTGCTCACATCCTTTTCCAACAGACACCATGCCCCAGGAGACCTAGAAAGCTCAGGTGCTTCAGGTTAGTCTAACATTTCAGCTTGCACCAGTGATGATAGTGTGCTAGCATTTCACGTTTAACACTACCAGCTGTGTCACATGCAGCACAGACACATTGCACTTTACCACCTACGCTCCAGGGAACAAAAGTTGACAAAAAGGCAGAGTAAGGATTGAAACATTTAACTACTACAGCTCTTTCTGACAGAAAGCCTTAACTTCATTCTAAATTGTAAAGACACCATTTAAACTCAGGGACAAACAAATTATTTTCAGTCGAATACTTACTAATTCAGAGAAACTCAAAGATGTGGGCCATTTGCATTGTTCACTGGCACTTTTGTTTCTTTTGAAACGAGTACTTCTTGAACTGTTTCCTCCACAATTAAGATAGCATGAAACTACCAAATTTCAGTGATGTTTGTGATTTGATGCAAAAAAGCTATGAATCTCAATTTCTTCAGTATGACTTTTTTTTTTAAATGAAAGACTGACTCCCAGCACTGAATTTCTATACCTATTTAAGAACTGATAGAAAAACTATTTTTTCAAAGAGTGTTAACAGCAACACATCTAAGAGTCAAAAAAACACCACCTCTAGCCCACGTGGGTCTCAGGATTCCACAACTTCTACCTTCAGCACACTCGCCTACACAGAGGAGAAAGCAGCTATCTATTAGACAGCCAGCCAGCTGCAGGAGGCAAGAACGAGCTTTGCAGGGAAGGTTATA
The DNA here is from genome assembly GCF_004027225.2 of Strigops habroptila. Lineage (NCBI taxonomy): Eukaryota > Metazoa > Chordata > Aves > Psittaciformes > Psittacidae > Strigops > Strigops habroptila. Next base: position 13,580,741 of record NC_044284.2, read on the forward strand.
AATCGAGCAGTGCCATCCACAGTGCAGATTCCCTTCTTTATAGGCAGTAAAGAAACAAATCCCACAATGTGAACACCAGCTACTTGACCACATCACAGCAAGTGGCATACAGTGTGGACAAAGCCAAGATAGAGCCAGATGGGCACTAGTGAGTTAAGCTTTGGGACAATGAGCTCTGTCCAAGTGAGGTCTTGTCCAAAATGATTCCTAAAGGGTCTTAATGAAATAGGATGTAAGAGTAGTTCTCCCTAAGAATTTTATGCCCAGATGTATTTATCTCACCTGTCTGCAAAATAAAGCTGCAATCTGTCATCCAATATGATACAGTATGTTCATGTCTAACTTGTACCTCAAAGCCAATGTGAAAATTGACAATAATTAATAATTCTGCATACACTTAACCAGAAAGATAAATACACTCATACAAAGAATTTAATTGGCATAAGGAAAACAACCCACTTGAATTATGATCCAAACATGCATTTTCTTTGCAAGTACTAGCCAATTTCCTTGGGTCCCTTACCACTGATATTGTAATTCTATGAAAGATTCTCATAGTACAGACAATTTAAGAACACATTCATGATTTACTTTGCTACCAGCACCCTCTATTAAATATGCTTCCTTGCATGTGTAAATATATTATGCTCATTCAGATAAGCTTTCGTAATTGCTTGTTCCAGGTCAGCATAATGTCTAACAGTATCTTTTAAAATCAAATAAATATCCCATTCTCATTAAAACTGTGTTCCATAACATAAATAGTAGCATATAAATGAAAGCCAAAATTATAAATTTAACTCAATATTTACGACATACTCTATTAAATCTGGAAGACATTTGTAGACATCTTCATCATCAACACTTTCTTCTGTAGGGAATGGCCTATAGAAAGAAATAATAGCATGAATTATAGACAGCACTAGTCTTGCTAAACTAGTCTTCGTCTTTCTAAACTTCACATGCATGTTAATGTTCCTCTCTTTCTCTGTTGAACAGTGTATGTGTATTTAGACATATATATTAATTGATACTTAATACAATTAAAAAAATGCTAGATAGGGTTGTTATAAATCATCACTAATACATATTGTCAGTTTTTCAACTAGAATATTAACTACTCTTTTTAGCACAGGACATGGATTACAGGACTGGCTGGGGGATTTTGTCTGTGTTTTAAAATACTATCATTCATTTATATATAATAAGATTGCCAAATCAAACCATTCAGAAAGATGGAGAACGCCAAAGCATGATGCCCTTCACCTTCTCTCACAGCCCAAAATTACAGCTCATGAGGTTAGGTTTGGTTGTGCTATTTTGGCTTATTTTTGAAAACGAGAATCTCACAAACTTGGCTGATTTGCTGGTTTTTAGCACAGAGAAGAGAAAGCCCATTTCTCTTTACATACATCAGCACTGCATCAGCCTGACTTATGATCAATGTGTCACAATTATGACACAAATTCTGTAATATTAACTGTTTGTTTGTTCACTTCATGTTTCAGCACAAGAAGTAAATGTACTTCAGGCACTTAAGTAAGAAGTAAGAGTACCAGAGGTAGAAAATACCTTTTAGGCTCTTCAGAGCTCCAAGGTCTTGGTTAACTAGAGAAGTTCTTACTAGGGAACACTGCCTACACTGCCTCTGACAACTTTTCTGAGGAGCATCATCATCCAAAAGGCATTATTCCCAGCATTCACTAGGGCAATAACATACCTTATTCCTGTGCCTAATGCAATAGGAGTGCGAGAAAGTTTTGAAAGTGTTTCTATCACCTGGAGAAGAAGGAAACAGAAACCATGATTAGTTGTAGAACAGAATCAATAAAACACTTTGGTCTCTATTTTTTAATTATCTGCGACAACATTTCATATCAAATCATATAAACAGACACAGAATATGGCTGTGCCAAAAACTGAGTGCAGTGAATTTCCACGTATTTCCAATGAGTTGGTCTCCAGTGCTTTTGCACTGGAGGATGTGATGGAAGCTCTAAGAGAGGAAAAGGGAAATTCTCTTATTTACAAGTTTTAGCACAAGCGAAAGCCAATTTAAGTGGATTTAAAAACAGGTATTTTTGTCACAAATCAAACCTACAATTTTCAGTTGGACTTGGATGGAGTTGTAATAAAATTTTATCTTACAGACTGCTCTGAAGATTTTATTTTCTTGTTGAAAAGAAAGAAAATCCTATTAATTTGAGGCTTTTCCAAGCAATGGCCAGAAGAGGGAGCTATATGCCAAATCAGCAAAAAGCTACCTCTCAAGGACTGCCTGCCAAAGAAAGGGAAAGTCGGATTAACCAAACAGTTAAAGCAGCAGCACATTTGAGCCCACAAACTTTGTATATTTTTAGAGGATGGCAGCAGTCTAGAAGATCTTATTCTAAGAAAATATCTCTCTTAAGTGCTCAAGGTTTTACAATAAGAGAGGGAGAACATTAGGGAGGGTAGAATATGCATACACATGATCACACGCAAGGAGTTATTCTGCTGTCAGCTATAGTAATACAAGAACCAACTTGTACTCTGCCTGGCATGTCCTGTCTGTCATGAGTATTTTCTATTACTTTGAGTATTATCGTATAGGCAAGTCTTATTTGCCACAGAGAGAAAAAGTGCCAAAATTACACTCTGTCTGAATTCCACATTTTCAATGACAAAGTTCCCTTTAACTTCCCAGAAGTTTCAGGTTGGGTCTTCACAACTTAAAATCCATATTAAGCTGAAGTAACATCTCTTTTCAGTAGTATCAAAATTCATTATAGAAATTCTACATTCCATGGGCATTTGGGAATAATCTCTGCAATTCAAAATGTTTATTTTTGAAGTTCTAATGAGAAAACTAACCTGACCATAAAACACAGAGTTAAAAGCACATCTCTCAAAGGAAAGACAACGAAATTCATACACAGGAGGATGACAAAGTAAAAATTACAGAGAATAATTACCAACTACAGAGCTTAAACTGAAGTTACAAAGCCTCCAAAGTGAACCAGGTCTCATGTAGATGAGGAAAAAAAAAATCAGAATGAACGAAGTTATACTGCTCCTGTGAAAGGAACATTCTGGGTTTTCTTAAGCTGCTGTAAAAATTAATGTCACACAAAATCCGGTTTTGCCTTACAGAAAATTCAAATAATAAAAGCAAATGAATATACTATGAACATAATCAAAGTTGCAGACATATCAATTCCCTATGAACAGAACTGCAATACAGTTTAGAATAAGTTTTGGAAATTGTGAACAAAAGATGATTGAATAAACCATAAAATTAAAAACTATTTCACCTAAGTCAAAAGGTCTGTAAAGAGTCTTGCTGTTGCAGGGGAGTTCTGGTTTCTGCACCAGACAAGAACCTGCCTCTGCACACCTGCAAGAATCCCAGTGCAGGACTGCAAGGCTGCATGAGAGAAGTATGGGAAGTCAGCTGAAAATTCAGCTGGCAAAATGATCTGTCCTGACAGATGGGTGAACATTGGTTGGCAAAATCACAGGAGAAGAGGTTTAATGAGTATTGCAACAGAGGGGGGGCAAGTCTGGTGAACTAAATATCCCTTCTTGTTTTTTTCCAGCACACAGAAAATCTTTTGCAAAATATTCCACCCACACAAACCCTTTTCCTTAGAGGGATTCTCACTTGTCTAGCACAATCAAACCCAGTGGAAGTATTTCTTACTCTTCACATGCTTCAAGATAACACAAAAAAAGCTCTATACAAAAAAAAGCAAAAAAAAAAAAAAAAAATTAATTTTAGGAAGATAACTAGCAATGTACCTCTAAATTACATGTTACAGCTACCAATATGAACACAAACAAAAGCAAGGTTTATAAATCAAAAGAAATATAAAAACCTTTTCAGAAACTGATATGAAAGCTTCAGGAAAGGGGATGGACGGGGCCCCTCACACAGTGGAAGCTGGAGAAGTGTTTATGAGAGCATGCACACACAGAAAAGGACAAAGAAAGGAACTAGAGGACGAGAAACAACTGAAGACTACTAAGAATTTTCACTGCTCTTACAATGGGGACAGTCTGGCACTGCAGGAAGGGCAAACTAATATGCTAAGAAGCCAACAGAAAAAAATGAAACACTGAATAATCCACTAAGAAGAAAATGGCAACCACCACGACAACTGTCAGTACCTCATCAGAAACACAGTGTTCTGCAGAAGTACCAAAGCATGGCCATGATGGCATCACAAAAGAGAAAAGGTAATGGGCAGAAATCACTATTTTTCTATTTCAAAACAAAACAATCAAGAACCTAAGACCATTAACCATCACGGTGTGTATTTAAAATACATAACTGAAAGCAGACGTAACTTCCACAAAATAAAGGTGATGCTTGCCCATTAATGACTCCTATTAAGGCAGAACTTAAAACATTGCTCTGTCAAGGAACAGAACAGTTTCTACTGAGAGGTCTTTTTCTTGCTTTGTGGTTTCCTTAAAGAATTCTGAGAAAAGGTCAGGAATCCTTACACAAGTAATAGTATGTGAAACTACTACTTCTGGTCACCACACTATTTCAACATCACATACATATAAATGTATTTGCTCCAACATGAATTGGAGTAAATTTCTTCCACATGGAATTTAAGTTCTTAGATTCTGACCCACTGCAGGAACTCTTAAGAGTTTCCTAATTTCTAAATCAATGGAGAAAGTCACAGTCACGTATGTAGTTGTCAGAAAAACAAGCAGAGTTTCAGTAGACATTCATCAAAACAATCAAACTAACCCCAGCAGAATGTCTGTTTTTCAACAAACTGACTTGGGAGTTTTTCAGAACAGTGCTAGTTTGAAGCCTCATGCAGTTTTTGTGAGGGAAGCTATAATATAGTGCAATTCTGAACTCCAAAATTACAGTGCACTACACAGTGCAGTCCATAACATTCAATTTAATGCTTTTCATGTGCTTTTTCTTGCCTTGCTCTCTTCCTTTCAGTGGAGCTTTAATCCATTTTACCCATTTAAGCCTAAGCAACTGACCAGTTCTATTCCACAGCAAGGACTCCGATAGATGCTCCTGTACCTTTGAATGAGGCTAAACTCAATCTTGAGTGCAAAAGTAGCACTCCTTGCTTTTACAAAGTCCAAAACAACAGGGCTTCTGTGGCTGCCTCTGCTCTGCAACAAGCACATGCACAAAAAGCTGTAGGGCTTTTGTGCACACACTCTGAACAGAAGCAGGCATTGAAACTACATACCAATTAAAGACTCATTTTTATGTTCTGGCCAGCCACCACACATGAAAAAAGAAACATTTATATTCCAAAATATCCTGCAACAACTATGTTCTTTCACACTTGAAAACTCCATAACACTATGACTCTCCCATAGCGAAGCTCAAACTGGGAGATGTTAGGTGGAGACTTTTAGGCATAAAAGGAAGACGTACCTGCACCCACCTCAATATAGCTCCTTTGCACTGACTAATGCTGTCAGACAGAGGTTAAGCAAGTCTTTAGAAGTCACATCAAAGCCACACTCACTTCAAGATGATGTGAACATCCAAGTTTGTTTTTCAGTATATAGCCAGTTTATGCAAAATGTGACATGAAATTCAAGTCTACGGCCCTGCAAGAGGAACCACAACTCAGCCCACGCCCTGGCGAATGGCTCTGTTCCTCACTCGTGCGTCAGGCAAGACAACGGTCTTGCACTACACTAACTTTTTACTTCATTAATTACTCTTACAGCAAAACTTCATTTTCTTGGTATTTATTATTGTTTTACTTGACTTACTCTTGTAGGTTAGACTCTTCAGTTTATGTAAGCACTTTCATTTCCTTGACCAAAATGTTACATTGTAATTTTCTGCAGCCATACTCTTCAGTAAATCACATCAGATACTCTTATGCATATTTACAGCAGCAGTACACCAGAGGGACTATTTTACTTCTTTTCATAGCAGTGGTGTGTCTGAGTTCGAAAACTTGTAAATCATTCAGTTCAAGAATAAAATATATTTTAAAAGTACTTTTCCACTTTTAGAAGAAACAAAAGTACATCATTTTGCAACTCACTGTCTCCCCAAACAGGCAACATTTTCTTGCTATTGACAGCTGCTGTCATATTTCTATTTCAGATGTTTACCTAAACTGAGAACATGAAGTGATCAACAAATGCCGATGGCATCATCAGTTTCATAGCTGATATCAATAAAACCTAGAAAGACTCACTTGTGGGTTAGATCTTCAAAGCAGTTGTTTCCATATATGCACTTAAATCAGGATGTGTTTTTCCAACACACAGTAGAAGTCACCAAGAATACACATACTACATGTCAAGTCGTCTATCAAAATTTGGGCATCTAGCTTAGTATTTGAGCATTTGAGTATTGCATTTGGTTGAAAACTTAGCTTTACTTCCTCCTTTTAGTAGATACGTAGAAACAGATTTAGCAAATACATAGAAACAGATTAGCATAACATACGTCAATTATTTGCCAATAAAAAATATTTCCAATACCAACCTACTTTCTGACATGCTAATTTTTGATACATGCACATAGATTTCTTCTCAAACATGTCTTACTTTACTCCATCAAATTTTAGGGAACAAAAAAAATAGTCTCCAATTATAAAGGAAAATTAGTCCTTCAGAGAGTTCATAACCTCCTTGGCTGTGGTCTGTCTCCATTCCAGTCTCTGGGTTAGAGGACTGATCTCAAGCACTCCTACATTTAAGAAAAGCCTTTGATGTCTAATGACATGTCCAACATGTCCCCTTATCAACTGACTTGGAAATCGTTCTCTTCGGCTGGCTGAATTTCAGTAATTCTAGAAATATATCAATATAAACAGCTTATATACCTGGTTTACGTTGAGTTGTAACTTCTTTCAAGCTAAGGTCTATGCATGATGAGAGCCTGATGGCTGCATGAGACTGGTTTAAGTACTACCACCTCAAAGGAAACTACAGAGCTTCTATTTGCTTTCTAGGAAGTGAGCACACCTGTACTTTGTTATGCAGAAAGAAGGATGTTGTTCTGTCCATGGTTGACAAAACCCTAGCATCCTCCACTTTTGCATACAATATCAGTATCATTAACTATTATCATTTCAAGAATCAATTCCTTCAAAACCCCATCTGGAGGACACTCAAAAATTCCACTAGCAAAGAAGGCATATGTTCATTTAATACAGGATATGTTACATAAAAGAAATACCACATTCCATTTTACCTTAGCTTCCAAATGGTTTTGAAGTAAAGTTTGTCAGCAAGACAACCATGAATATAAAATGGTTAAACATACTCACACGTAAGTCTACTTATCAAGGTTACATTACATTTTCTGTGGTTTTTCCTCACTTCATAACTTGAAAACTCTGATTAGAAGAAAAGCATATTGATTTTGATGTAACGAATACCAAAGGGTTTAATTTAGCAGGAGAAATTAACCCTAGAATCTTTTAGAGACTCAGATTGAGAGTATTGAAAGGTAGGGAGTCTCGAGATATGTATGTGCACATATTAATTATCTGCATATACAAAACACTACCCAGAGTTCCAGGCATATTATGAAAAACAAACAGCTAACGCAAACAGAAATCCAATGTTCCTAGAGAAAACAGACATAGATGCTCTGCATCACCAGGGTAAGGCTCTCATGTGGCCATTTCCAAGTGTCTCATATCCAGGACACTTCAAAGACAGAACTGCTACTCATACCAACATGCTGAGTGAGTTTTCATTAAGCTGTTTTCACTCATACCTCAGATTGGAGAGAAGTAGGGGAAGAGAAAAAGATAAAGCATTATCGTGTGTCTGTCATTTACAGATAAAATGAAATTGCTATACTTAAATATATCTTCAAATGACTTACATAAAGAAAGAAGGTTTATCATTTGGTACTCTGTAGTTTGCCAGGCCCCAGACAACCCTGGATCAATACTTGACTTGGCATGGGGTGGAGGGCAAAGAGAACATATCTTAATATTTTATCATAATCCATCATTAGCTTTTGAACCAAAAGACCTCTAGGAACAGTTATATTTACATTTAACTTGGCTGACAGATAGAAAAAAGGACATGTAGCCGGACAACTCCAGGGTGATTACACAGCTGCTAATCTAATGAGCATACTATTCCAAGAAAGGGTATTCCTAAGTTAAATCAAACATTTTCTCTCCCTGTGCCTTGTTCTGGTATCATGTTAGTACTCTCTGTTGGTTCAGGTTAGTTTTAATCAAACCACAAGCCTCTTGGGAAAGAGAAAAGATGAGGCCTTTTCAAGAAAGGCAGAATGAATGAAAACTCATTAAAAAGAAAAGAAAGGGGGTGGAGGGGAGGACGAAAAGCAAACCCTGGGTTTCACATAATGGCACCTCTAAAAAGCCCTTTAAAACAAACGGAAAAATTTCAAATACCAGCTCTGCAAATATGCCTCTAATAAATACTGCTATGGTGTACATTCAAGTGTCCAAGTCATACAGACACAAATACATCAAAGAGTATTTACAGTCTTCGCACCCCACCAACATTTTCTTAGGAACAGAACAGTCTGCAGACCTCCAGCAGAAGTTAAAATCTAATAGTCTGGTTCTCATTACGCAAAGCTTCACGTATAGTTGTATACTGATGCCCTGATTTTCATCTCATTCAAATCACAAAATCCAAATTTTAGGTGTAGGGCACTGATCGCTGCAATCCAAAGCAAAGTCATAAATTTACTTTCCACAGGGGTAATCACCAGCTGCGGGATGCTGCCTGTTTCCTCACTGAGGTCACCTTCAGCTACCCCGATCCTGGCATCTCTCGCCATCCATGTCCATTCTTCCATTTCCACTGAAATATATCCTCAGGAAATAGACCTTAGGACTACTCCAGCCTTCTTTACCATCAGGGCTTAGCGCTGGCATAGTGGCAGTAAGGAAAATAGTCCAACTGTCCAGGGGAACCATGGCAAAGAAATTCGCAAGCTGGAGTCAAGTTTTTTTGAGACTGACAGGAGCCTGCCGGCAACTCTGAAGCACAGTTTGAAACCAGGTGCCAAATGCTTTCATGCAGAGGCAGCAAGGGTAACATGACTGCTGTACAAGCTGGTTTTGGCAGTCTTGTGCCCTTCCTCCTTACAGAGAGCCCCAGCTCCCAGCTGGGAGAGAAGGGAGACGTTAGAGGTGCTGCTGGGGGGAAGCCTGCCTGGCTCCGGGCATGCAAACCCCTTGCCATGTATGCATTGCCCTAGGGAGGTCTCATTTGCATCCATTTTCTTCAGTGTCTCTCCAGTGACTTCACGGATGAAGTGTCAGGAATGTTTTTCTTCAGACTTAAAAAAAAATAGCCAAGACAAAAAACGTCCCGGGAGTTGCCTCTTTCTGTCTGTAGATAAGCTAACTACAGAGATGCAAACTGCTGGCACTTCAAAAGCCCCAGAGAATCAACAACTACAAAAGATGCTACATTTTCTCCAAAGCCTGGTAAGAAGAGGCGAGGCAGGAAAAGGGCAGTTTGGCAGCGGGAAGGCAACCAGAGCCAGAGAGACAGAAGAACAGAGTTTTCAAAAAACACTTCGGAAGATGTAAGAGGACGGATGACCTGACCTGTCAAAACGGGCAGGTTAAGGCTGGGCATATTTCCCCCCTTACTAAAAATAAACCACCTGACATTAAGATAGAAACATCCAAAACTGATAATTTCTGGTCTTATTTTCTTTTCACATCTCTAAATATACCAATGTCGTATGTTTACATTACAGATGTAAAGTATCAATAGCATTTTTCTTTAGGACAGCAGTTAAAATAAAAGCATAAATGTAGTTTCCAACAATAGCTAGGGGCAGGTTGGATCCCTCATTCGCCAAACCCCTCCTCCACCCTTTCTGCACACTGAACATTTTGAACATTTTATCCAAGCAATACCTCTGATCGTGCAAACTCCTGAACTGGAATAGCAGGGCTGGCAGATATGGCTTTGCAGGACTGCAAGCAGAACTCCTAAGCATTATTTACAAGCAAATGAGAGAGAAGCAAAACTGAATGCTCTCCAGGAATTTGTAAAACTTGACTCCATATTATTAGGGCTATAATGAGCAGGTCTTTAATTATCAGTATACAATCATGGACATAAATGTGTACACATTAAACAAATGTTGTGCTTAAAATCCTTTTTTTTTAACTTTAGGTCAGTAATGATGCTACAAGTTGGTAGTCCAAAAGCATGAAAGGTTCCCTAGACAGTTCTGCTCTTAGAAGGAACTGAAAAGTCCCAACTGCACAGGCAGCACAATCCTGTTAATCTCTTCGTTCATTTTGTCCAAAAGGCCAAGCACCTCACCAAAGGAAGAATGGGGGGGAAGGAGTGTTCACAGCCTCTTCCTGACTGCAGCTCAGTGGTTTTGGTTCTGTGAACACTTTCCAGCCCTCACCGTCCCTTCAGGGGGGCTGGGTTTGGGGTTTTGGTTTCTTGTTTAGAGTTTGTGAGGGTTTTTTTAGATGTTGCTTAAGGAATGACAACCTAACTTCAAGCACTGCTGTGATATAAGCAGAGCACTTGAACACTGCAGCTAATAGCATGAGTGCCTTAAAGGGTACTATCCTTGTGAAAGACTGAGAATTAAATAGGATTTTGCCTTTTCTGGTGCATTCATTACATTTTAGATAGGAATAGACAAATGAATGCTGTGTGTTTTTCAAAGATACATTTCTTTTGCCACTGTCCTTTAGCAGACTTTAAAAGACTATTTTTATATGTTTGGGAAAAAAAAAAAAAAAAAAAAAAACACCACACACCACAAACAAAAAAACCAGGCAAATTCTCTCAGCTTCCACCACCAGTCTGTACACTTTGTACACATTTTGGGTGTTCTTGACCTTGGAAGTTAAAAATTAGCACACAAATATTTTAGAAGGAAACAAGTGCTTTCATATTCATTATTGATTGCACCTCAAAAATATTGTTTTAGGTATATATCCTGGAGTTTAACTGAACTGTGGCTTCTTCACGCCCACAGTATTATTTCACTTTAATATTTAAACTTGATTCCTTGTCAATTTTTATATTAACGAGAAGGATATTCAAAGGAGACTACACAACGAAGCTTTTCTTCCTCTTTTCTACTAAAAACAGAGGAAGATCTTCCTCTTCCTGTCTTAAGTGAACCAGTCACTGCCACTTCCCCCTTTTCTGAATTTACTTTAACCATTGTCAGTATAAATTCAGCTAGAGATTTGCTCTGGCTTTGCTGAACGGTACCAAGTCACACTTGAACTATAAACTCCAAAACACAACATTGATTAGGGGTAAACACATGCTGTTATGCCCCCTTATTCTCTGAGAGAAAAGAAATTTCCCCCGCAACAGTGAGCAGTGTGAAGTGAGTTTCTCTCTTTGATGCAATTACCCTCCAACTCTCTTGCAGTGGCTTACAAAAGCCCCAGGCTACCTTTCAAGCCTCTCGCTCTGTAGGGAATGGGTTAGTCCATTGGAAAAGCATTGCACTTACTTTCAACCCTACAAAAAGATACACAAGATGACATAACTCATTTTCACTATCTTCCACTCTTATTTTAAAGATCATCATCTTTGATACAGGATAAAAAGTCTTCAAGTACCAACTTGAGAAGACATCCTGCAATGGGAATGGCAATACTATCAAATTCCTTTATAGAAACCTGATAAGAACAGTGGTTTGGTTTTCTCCACAATCATCTGTTCATTTAGACAAAAAAAAAATATAACTACACTTACAGTAGCGAAAGAAAATACAAGTTGAGGTTTACATTTTCATTACGTTTATACATAATTCTCCTTGAGCTGTAACCTTCTATAGAAAATTACAAAATGAACAAAAATAACTTGCTGATTTTGTTTGCTACTGCTTAATTCTTCTCTTGCTTTATTCCCTTCAACATGTAGCAACTTGCAGGTTTTATTATCTATGTATATATATCTTTTCCCTCAGAAAGAGTACTGCACTTTCAAAATGCCACTGCAGGACTGCACGAACAAGGGAAATGGGGATTCCTCTCTTATTTTTTTATGTTTGTAATATATTTGTGCTTGACAGTGATAACCTACAAATTCCAACTTCTGTGCTAGTCAGTGTCTGACATCATATCCTCCTTTGCACTGACACTGATGTTGCCTATGACAAAATTAAGCCAGACAGACCTCAGAAAGCTTACCACCTAAAAGATCAGTTAGAACGCAGAAGACAAACAAGACACTTAAGGGTAGTTGTTTTAAAATTACCTTCTTTTTATTTAATTTTCACTTTTATCTAAAACACACATCTATTTAAGTGAATGTAGCTCAATGTTTCTTTCCAAGACAGCCACCTATTAACATTGTAAAACAATGTACAAAAGTATTTGAACACAAGCAAAACAAAAGTATTTGAACATGAGAATAATTGTAGATCAAAAATTCCTCACCTCTGTACCAGGCATAACATCATATTAGGTGTTATGCCTATAATATTGAAAAACAAAGAGTCAGAACCAGATCTTGTAACAACTCTGCATTCCTGGCTTGTCCCGTCCCAAGTCCTCCCACCAAATATAAAATAGCGGTACAACTTAAGCACTTCACGCTCTATGACAAGATGTCATCTCTAGTTAAGGAAAGCAATATTTGCTTCAACTCTTGCTGTCGTTTTCCAGGGGAAGTGGCGGGGGGATTCATGGATGCTTTAACTCAACTACTGGGTTTCAGGCACTTTTTCTCTTACAGAGAAAAAAATAATAAAAATTAAAATATGCTTTAAGTATTTTGAAGAAAGCTTTGTTCTTCTGTTGCATCAATAACTGAAGACGCAAGGCAGCCAGCATGTCTGCTACTAGTCTAAGATCTGCAGAACCAGACCTAAACTGCAGAGAGGTATCAAATTTCTTTTTAATGTGTCTAACAATCTTAAGTGAATCACATGAGATGTCCTTCAGATAGGGACTTGCTCCTCAGTTTTCACCTGTCTGGAGATCTCAAAGATTTTGAGTTCTTCAAGTATGTGATAGGGATCATAGTAGGTTGTTTAGATGTAGATATTGTGACAAATGAGAGCAAACCACAGATACCTATCACTAGCCATTTAGTTATGTGTAACATCAAGATGTTTCTTGGGGTTTCACCATTGACTTCAGAAATTTCTGTCCTCTGCCTTATGCCCTTCATCTGCTTGTTTCTGCCCTGCACTTCAGTTTCCTACTGTCTTAGCTGTCCTAACCCAACTGTTAGCACAGTCATGTCATAAATTACATCAGAGAATTGAGGTGCAGAGACAGATAGAGGGACTGATTTCTTGCAATAGTATTCTAAAGGGTAGATGAGCTCCTCTGCTTATTTCCCAGCTCAGGCGCACCAACAAGAATGCCGGCATAACAAAGAAAGTACAGCAAAGGAAAGGCAGTAGCTTCTGACATTAATATTGCCTCTTAGAGTGCATAGGACTATACCCCACTTTTACTCTGTAAGGTTGGAGGCATTTCCAAATATTTTGTTTGGAATTCTGCTTGAAAGCATTTGTGAAAGGGCAGAGGACTGAACACATCCCATATTGGTAATGGGTTATAAAACATCTTCTAAGGCCAACTTCAGTGCTAATTATTCATGACAAAAACACCAGTAGCACATAAGAGTTCAATGAAACTCTTCACTTGGCTCAAGTTAGGCATTTCAGTCCAATACAAACACAATATCCAGAGTGTAATTTAGTCCTATACGGTCAATCTCAGCAAAGGCCTAACAGTGAGCAAACACAAGATCAAATCTAGGTGAGCAGATGCACCTAGATAACACACCATGAGTAATGGCTGAAAACTATTCTCTGTCCTGGACAAAAATAAGCTACCTGAAGAGGCCATGCTTTACAAACAACAGGCTCCCACATCTTTTGCACTCAACGCACAAAGTCATTTTGGGGAGATAAAACTGAGTAAAAGTATACTGCAATCAACAAACCTTGTATAAACGCTCTGGTTTTATCTGACATAAAATATGAAAGGAAAACTCAAAGTGATACCAGTATGCTCCTCAAGTTTGCCATAGGTATTATGGCATCATTGAAAGGTGATGGTTGTGGTAAAGAGAAGTACATTTTCATGGGTCAACTGCCCTGGTGGAAAAAATTTATTCCAATGGCTAAACCTTTCTTCAGGTCAGCAACAAAATTCATGAGCTTCACTATAAGCACAGGTTGGGAGTAAATATCTTCAAGCTGTAATCCATGTCCAGTAGCAGCCTAACTTGAGTTACAACTCCACCTTCTCCATTTTATAATATCAAACTTCAAATCTAAACCAGGGATCAGTTAAAATGTACACAAGTAGATAAATGCTAAACAAAGTGACTGAAACAGCCTCAATACCAAAATTTCAAAGAAGCTGTTAAGAACTAGTGCTTGTTAGTTTATTCCATGTTAACTGTAATGTTTCTTAAAATTGTGTCCCTCAATGTATCTCCCTTTTTACTTGACACGCACTAATTTTACTGTTCCCAGATATTTCGAACAGCATAGAAATTCCCTAGCTGCACTCATACCAAAAATAGTAGCTTCAGGGATGAAGCAGCATCAAAAACAGTGAAATAAAGCAATGCCAAACTGAGTCAGATGCATGAAATATAATCTTCAGACAGCAGTGATGTCAGAGGAATTAGGGAGAGAGAAGTTTGGAGAAATATGAGAGGTGTCAGAAGGAGAGAGATGTGAGAAAGGAAGTTGAGGAAGGGAGAGCGAAGCAATGGAAGAGGAGCAATCTCATTCTAGGAAAGTAATATTGTCAGCTTCTGAAATGGTTTGAGGTGACAAAAACATCATCTCAAAAGCTAGGAAACAAGATAAGTAAACTGAAACCAACCCTGGAAAGCAAGTGAAATATAAAATGAGAATAAAGAAAGTCACAGTTCTTTCAATGTTAATTTCTTTCAAAAAAGGTGCTGCATGTTATCCACAGAAAGGAACGAAAAATTTAATGTATGACTCAACATTGGCTATATTAACAATGTTTGTTCCTGCAGCTCAGCATGCACAGCACAAACAACGTAGATTTTGTGAGGTATGTGGATCAGCTCAGTACAAGGTACAGCATTTGTTCTGAAGTTAGATTTAACTTTTGGAAGTTTAAATTAATGATGTTCAAGAATGACACGACCATTAAAACCACTCTAATACAACATCTTTTGGTATCACTTGTACCGTAGACTATGGAGAAAAGGTTTTAAGACCTACATTGCAACAAATTGTACCTATTTCATATTAAGACTAAGATCTAGTTCTTAGTCAAAATTTAATTTTATATATGTAACAAACAGGCCAGGCTACTGCAGTACAAGTTTAGTTTTTCAGTGGATTTTTGATTACTGATGTACTTAGGTTTCCCACTGTCTGTAACACTTTGAACATGCACCACCACATGGCCTCCATCTTCAGAAGCCTACTACAACTTATTAACACTCAACAGAGCAGGCAAGGAAAAGGGCTTCTGGCATGAT
Source organism: Strigops habroptila (assembly GCF_004027225.2). Classification (NCBI taxonomy): domain Eukaryota; kingdom Metazoa; phylum Chordata; class Aves; order Psittaciformes; family Psittacidae; genus Strigops; species Strigops habroptila. The sequence continues at coordinate 13,596,179 of NC_044284.2, forward strand.
TCACTGCCTTGCTAGCCAAAGGCTCCTCTGGCTATATGAGAAGCTTCACAACAAGGGGATTTTTCCTTTAAGAAATTAGCCTGCCAAGTGAACCAACATAGGTAGATTTAAAGCCATCGTAAGATTTGAGGCACTCTGACAGATTCTTTACTACCAGCTGAGCAGCTTTGATGCAGTAGTACCAAGTCACGGCACTTCGCTGAGAATTCTGACCTTGCTTTTAACATTTCATCTAACATTGTGAAACAAATTTGTAGCAGAACTCCCCTGCATACCCAGACCTTTGCACTTGCAAGCATGCAAGGACACGCAAGTTACTTCGTTGCCATACCTACATGAATGATCAATTTCACTCTCTGAGCCAACTGTTTTCAACATGCACACAAATCGCAGAACAAGATCTAGTATTAGTAACTTTACTTGAGTAGCTTCATCTAATAGCTACTATATTATGGGTATGTTTGTCATTATATGAGGGGACTGAAAAGGTTATTAAAATCATCTCATGACTTAGCATAGAAAACCGCTGAACTTCTACATGAGCGTACATTATTTTCACTTGGCAAAAGAGTACTTCCTCTCAAATGCTTGTGAAAACAGCTACCTCTCAGCCAGCACCTGGATTCATCTTCACTTCCCATTTCTGGGAAACCAGTTGGTAAATAACATACTGGATTTTCTTTGTCAGAGTAATGCAATGAAGCATCTTTCATGCCTCCCAGAAAAATATATCTAAGGAGAAAAAAGCTTGTGTTCACTAGGTCTTATTCACTCTCCTAAATAAGACACATCTTTTCTCTTAGCCATGACCAGGAACATCCAGGCTACATTCCCAGTTGGCTTTCCTCCATACACTCCATCTACTTCAGCAGTAGGAGCTGAAGACTTGTCTTAGTATCAAACTGTGTCTATGTTATTAGGCACAGGTGCCCAAATTAAACAACAAAACAATGCACCATCATCCAAATTAACTTCTACACAAATGAGCAAATATCATTGACTTAAGCTATTTGTCCAAACCCCCACAAACTAGGCAGAGATTTGAAACCATACTAGCCCCGAACAGTAACACACTTAACCTTGATCTTAGAATAGTTATCCAATAAATGAACCATACTTCTGAGTTTGTACCATGAGGAGAGACATGTTCTGTTACCTGGTATGATTATTGCTTTGTTAATGTGACCTTTGTAAGTAGCACCTACTGTTTAGGAGACTACTCAAGACACAGGTGGACTACTCACTTCTACAAGGGAAACAGACATGAGGAAATATCTGAAAGCTCTACAATTTGAATAGAAATGTTCTCATACACTCCCATTTAACTCCACATACAGCACCAGCGTGCTTACTGCTGCTGAACCGATGGTTAATCTAATTAATACAAATACAAGATTTAAAATCAGTCTGGTTGTGGATCCTACAGATTCCAAATTTATGCCACCCACACATGGGTGGCAAATCTCCATTAAAAAAAAAAAAGACAATATGTAAATGTGAATTACTCTGTAAAAGTTCAAAATCAAAGTGCATGTTATGCTTAACTTCCCACTATTTGAGCTCTTTCACTGCTTTTTGGGTGATATTATCTAATACTTGCTAGACATAGGAAAATTACTTTGTCTTTCCCATGTTCTGAAAAAACAAAAATAAATAATTCATTTTCCGTTTTATTTAATTCTATAAGGAAAATGAATATATAAAGTGAGACCATATTATGATTTTTATTTATTTAAAATCAGAGGCTTGGTCTAGAATCCACTTTTTCAATCACAAATTACATGCTAAAGTGTGTTAATAGTATTATGTAATAAAAAAAATATTTATCCTAGTTTAAACTAACCTTGTACTAATTTGGCCAGGGAAAACCTGTTCATTTTCCGACTAAGGTGCAATCATGCTTTAAACAAACATTTTTGGGCCACAAAATATGCCACTGAGAAACACCATCTTATATGCGGTCTACATCCAGTCCCCAGTTAGCATATACAAAAATGTAGACCTCACCACTTTGAAAATGGTATGATGACATTTCTAATCAGGTCATTTACCACAGATCACACAGGCTGTGTCCATCCACTGTGCAGGGTACTCAGGTTGTCTAACCTTTCTTTTTAGCTAACTAAAAAACTCTAAGGGAGGTCCTCATCCACCCAAAATAAAAACACATTGAAACTCAGTCTCAAAGTAAACCCAGAACTACATCACTCAGCAACGTTTAGTATACCAAAATAAGCTCTAAGAGAGGCCACCATACACACAAGTGCTGAAATCTAAAAGATGTGTGTGTGTATATATATATTATACTTTTCAAATAAATCAGCAGTGACCAAGAGATAAGACATAAGACATGACCAAGACATAAGACATAAGATAAGACAAAATAAGACATCACAACAGCCAAATAAATATCTTAAACACAACAGAAAGTAATCTCGAGAGAAACATGCACAGCTATTCCTGGCTGGCCAGTTGTTTCAAATAGCTATGAAATTTCATTTTTCATTACCTATCCAAGTGAGGAAAATATTTAAAAGAAAATTAGCAGGTTTAAAAAAAAAAAATAAAATAAAATTAAGAAACTTGGTCTCACCGCCCATTCTACTGCTTTTGAAAGGACAGCTTCTGAATGCAAGGATACATCCTATGAGATCATTACACCACATGCAAACTACAACCTCTTATAAGGACTTTGACAGTGATAATATTTAGAAAGCAAGTGGAGCCCACTGTTTGGATAGTGGCTGCCACAAGCTTGACATTTTTTTCTTTCTCAATTCCATGTTTTAGTTTGCAAATCTTCTGTGAGGTGCTGAGTGATATCACCTCCTAGTCACCTCCTCAAGCCCAGACACAATTCCGAAGGTATATTCAGGAACATCAGTCAGAGGGCAATACGGCTACTGCTATGCCTCATAACACTCAGGAAGATTATTCTATTTTTACCTAGGACTGGGGGAGGATAAAGCTACATAACATACTACTGAGTCACGGTGAAATCAACAGCATCTTTGCTTGACGATTTAAACGGCACTGCGAGTGTCAGACAACAGCATACCCCAGTGAAGGCTGAATGGGAAATTATGGAAAACTCCCCACCAGTGACCTACATTCAATTTTTGGCTCTACCCTCCCTCACAGGCACAGACAGCAAAACCTCCCTCCAGTCATTTGCATATTTTGCTAAAAATGGGATTATATAGTGAGCTGAATTAGTCAGCTAGTATTAATTAGCCACTGCAGGAAACACACATCACGCACTTGCATATTTTTGCTCAAATCAGTTCTACTTTAGAAACACTTGTAACCCTTCAGCATTTGAAGACATTAATTCCCCCAAAATAAATTTTACGAGAACTAGCCCTCAACTGGTTTTCTTAAGCAATTCCACCAAGTGTCCCTTAGAGATTCACAGATCAAAATCGTTTTCAGTTGAAGATATAATCAGACCTATATACAACTCTAATTAGGGAATTTTGTTAAGGTTAAAATTTGTATATAAACATACTCTGAGTAACACCTTCCAAAAATTCAAATAATACTTTTGTCAGCTTCTTTACCATCACACAGAGTTACGCCATGTACCAATCTTGCTACTTCATATAAAAGGCTCTTTACAGGCAGTTTTCAACTGTAATTGGATGAAATCTAAGAGCTGATTTACTTGCAGAACTTAGCAGTAGCTGAAGTGTGTCATTTAGTTTCACTTTTGTTGATCATTTTCTTTGACAATACTTTTAATTTCTTCTGTAATACTACTTTCTACTTAGCAACTGACATTATTTATGACTGGTTTTAAAGAGGTTCCCAATATTATCAGTTATTACATTCATCATTACACTGAATGATTTAGTTATTTATTGAATGGTTATTTTGGAACCTAAATCCTCAATTTTCAACTATCAATACCTACAATTTTCACCTTTGAAATCTCATGAAGCCATGAAAATACCAACAATCCATTTAATAGAACTTCTCTAAATAAATCTCATCCCATGCTTCACAGCTAAAAACATGTAAGATCCAATACCTAAGATCCAGCATTTCTGCTGTTACATTTTTTGACCAAAAGAAAAAGCTATCTCCCTCAATAGAGTAGGTTTTGCATAGAAAGATATATTAATTTTTCCAGCAAGATAGTCTTTATGATCTCATTTGCCTATGAATGTCAACAGCTTTCCAGATTTAAAAGTAAGTTATACTGGAATACACTCTTTCGATTTGTTTGTTCATTACCAAACTATTTAAGTATCCATCCTTTTCAAAGGCATGCAGTAGCTGTGCATCTGAAATTAACACAACTACTGGGTCAGAAAGAAAAATAGCAGGACACAGTTCTTCAATAGCAAATACCTCTCTAGCCCTGTCACCAACAGGTTAAGTAAAAGCCCTATAACACATTTTGTAAACATTTCTTATTAACTCATACCTATTTCCTTTTCATGAAATACTCAAACGTTGTTTCCTGCTGCAAGCCATTCACTGCAGGTTTCACTTTCTATTGAAATTGGACAGAAAAAGCAGTGAATGAAATTACAACCAATCTCACTACCAGAGCATTCCTCAGGCTAACAGACCCTGAATTTTTAATACTTACAAAAAAACAAGCAGCAACTTTCAACTGCCTTTGAAAATACGTTATTACTTGGGACTTTTCACTCTCGCACATTTCTGCTTCAGACAGAACTGTCAACCATTAACAGCTGGCAGGCAGTCACCCACTTGCCTGCACAAAGAGAGGAACTCTACAGACTAAGCAGAAAAATCAGTCGTGCTTTCCACCAGCATACTAATATATCCTGGGTTTGACCCTGCTACAAACCCCACCAGTCATTAGCAGCTGGTCTTGGAGAATGCTTAGACATGCCCGACTAACTCTTCACAAGAAATCCCAACACTGCGTATAAGACAGTTTAAGCCACTATCTCCTTAGCTTGCAATTAGTACCTCTTGCGTAGAGTTCAAGCATGGCCCAAATCTCTCTGGTGCATGTTTAGTGCAGACACTCTTCAACAATGTTTTAAGGTAATTATTTATATTTTTTATATATTTGTGTGTGTATATATATATGCTAGGAGACATCTTTCAGTGAAAGAGAATTTTAGTTATTTCCGATCAATCCAAGAAAAAATATGAGGGGAAAAACAAACTTGGCAATTACAGGTTGTCTAACTTCTTTATATTGGAACAGAGCAAAGAAAGTCACTGAATTTATCATTTTAAAATTATGCATAGATAGTGTCTTAAGTTAATCAAATTGCTAATGTCATCATTAATGCATACAAACAAAAAGACATCCAGGTAGTTTGGGTAACAATATATGTTAATGGTAAAACATATATTGTTGCCACGGATGTTAATGTAACTTCGCTATAAGCCTTAAAGCTTTTATCTGCGCCCATGGCCCACAAAGCCAACCGTATCCTGGGCTGCATCAAAAGGAGCGTGACCAGCATGCCAAGGGAGGTGATCCTGCCCCTCTACTCTGCTGTCATGGGACCCCACTTGGAGTACTGTGTGCAGTTCTGGTGTCCTCAACATAAGAAGGACATGGAACTGTTGGAGCAAGTCCAGAGGAGGGCCGTGAGGGTGATAAGGGGGTTCAAGCACTTCCCCTATGAAGACAAACTAAGAAAGTTGGGGCTATTCGGCCTGGAGAAGAGAAGGCTGCGTAGTGACCTCATAGCACCCTTCCAATATCCAAAGGGGGCCTACAAGGGTGCTGGAGAGGGACTCTTCTTCAGGAACTGTAGCAATAGGACAAAGAGTAATGGGTTTAAACAGGGGAGATTCAGATTAGATGCAAGGAAGAAGTTCTTTACTGTGAGGGTGGTGAGGCACTGGAACAGGTTGCCCAAAGAAGTGGTAAATGCTCTACCCCTGCAGTGTTCAAAGCCATGTTGGACATAGCCTTAGGTGGCAATGGTCTAGGATGAGGTGACCTTGCCCATGGCAAGGAGGTTGGAACTAGATGATCTTAAGGTCATTTCCAACCCTAACCATTGTATAATTCTACAATTCTGTCTTCCCTACCTAGGTTACGGGAAATTAGTTAGGAAGCTAGAACAAATTACTACACTGGGTTTACTCAATTCTTGGCTAGGGAAATAAAAGGCTGATGTGCAATGAATGATCTTCCCCAGAGCTGAGATCATGCAGTGACACCAAATTCTCTTTCTTGCCCTCATCACTCCCAAAATATAAATGGAACTAACAGGAACTGGGGGAGGTGGGGGGGGAAGAGTTGGAGGGAAAACACACCAAGAAATCTCCATTACACAACGGCAATATTTTGTAGTCAGAATCTAATGCCTACAAGCAGACATGAGAAACATTAACAGAAAACAAATGTACCCCAACTCAAACGAGGCATAAAATCATTAAGTGAGTAAAAATAGTAAATCCTTTCACTCTACAACTGCTCCCTACTTCAGTCTATGACTTGAATATTTACTTGTACATTGATGATGAAAATACAAGGGCATTGGTCCAAAAATCAAGGACCAAACCTTTCTAAGTTCTGTGGGGGGAAAAAAAAAAAAACTACAAAACAATCTTGCATCTTAACGAGATGTGAAAGGCAAGCACAATTTGCAACAGGCTTTTTAGGCTGATGTCAAGCCTGTTTCATGTAGTAACTGGAAATATCAGAATGTCCAACAGGCCCAAGTAACTGTAACAGCCATATACTATTTGTTTCTTACATTGTAATTCAATGCCTATGTCATTTGAATCTCAAAATCCCAGAGCAGAGAGAGAAGCAGCAACATAGAACCCACGCAGCAAGCAGGAGATCTAGGTCAAAATGGGAGAAGGATTCTCTTAGAAATTACTGCAAGCGTGAGGGAGCACAGCACAGGTTATACAAATTGTACTTGAACTTCTCTTCACCTTCTTCCGTCTATCTGCTGTACTAACAGAAAGCTGTCATGGTTTTACACTTTGGAAGCCTCCAGGCTTTTCAAAAGAGGAAAGGAAAAAATGTGAACAAGTTTGGTATCATACAAAAAAAGATACACACAAAACGCTTAAAAGTTCATATGGACTTCATCTGCAAGTCACTCATTTATTGCCTTCTGGTTTTATTTATAGTTTATATTTGTGTTAACTTGACCAATATTTATAAGTTCAGGAACTTTCGTGTTTAGTTTTCAGTTTCACCATCAGCTTTTGGTTACTAAATGCTTGTATTGCAAATACTGCAGGGAATTAATTCCCTGTTTAAAAATAAGGCTTAAAATACTTCTATAAACAAATGTCTGAGAAGACACAAGTCTTAAGCCCTGTTAAACCTACTCAAGCTGCAACTGTCTTCTTCCTCCAAAACTTCTTCCACATCAAGGAGAAATGCATTCTACCATAATCCAATGCTGTGAGTTCAGTGTCACCAGGATACATGAATCAGATACACCTAACATTTGGGCAAGGTCATCTGAACAACAGAGAAAGATGCTCTGAAACTCAGTTTTACTCTTTCAGATTAGCAGTTTCTCATTAACCTTGACTTTCCAACCTTGGTCACATTTGCCAAAAAGCTGAACAGAAGCCTACATTGTATAAGGACCAAAAGTCTTCTGATACTTCCAAAACATCCCAAGCACTCCCTGGATGAGTATTTTTCATTAGTGATCAAATACTTGAGGTATGTTCAACAGTTTGTGATGTGGTCAAAAATTATTATTATCATTAGTTTCCATCAAATGAAAGTAAACATTATAACTTGAAAATTATGACAAACCTCTAAGAAATTCATGAGGATATATTTGGAAAGACTAGTGAGGTGGTAGTCTGCTAGTATGCTGTCATAAGAACATTCAAGACCAAATCCTGAAATATTCAGGCCTAACAGGTAGAAGCATAAAGTTCATGCTAATTGGTTTAGATTCATTATTTGTTACATATTATAGTTATATGCCTCACAATTTGTACAGACTCTTTGGTGATCATCACTGCAACAAATTATTACAGATAAGTACATTAAATTTGTCTAATGCTTGTAATGGTATTCACTGTCGCACAATGACATTCCATAAAATTTTAAGGACTTTTCAGAAAGGTGGTTTTGAGTTATACGATTTTTCATTCCACTTGCTCACCCACCTCATCACTTTGCCCAAAATTATAGTTTATGTTCTGTGGGGCTGGAAGTCATTTTTTGTTATGATTTAAGGGAGGCTTTTAGAGAGGCTATTGGGTGTTTAACCTTTATGTCTTGCAACAGTCTAGCGTTCTCTTGCTCATTTTTTTTCCAAAGCATTTCCACAGAGAAGGAAGCTGGAACCTGTCTGTATCTTCCATTTTTTCATTTCCCCCACATCCGCAAGTACACCTTGAAGGAGTTCAAGTAACATTCATTCCAAACCAGTCCATCTGACACACTTGAAAACATTAAAATGCTACTCCTAAAAGAAACTGTACAGCTAAGTTTCTTGAGCAAATCACTAAGCTCATTCTACCACTAAAAAAGCTTAAATAATGAAGACAGAGCTCTGTTTATAATTAAAGCCTTGGTTTTACCTGTTCATTTCTCTTTCTCCATTTTAATGTCTTTTTAAAACTATGCTAGAATGTCTTGGCATGTTCCCAAATGTTCTGCAGTTTTAATATGACTTTATTAGTGAAAGTGCTCGTATTTTGCTCTATTACCTCACTCATTAAATTCACCAAACATTCAACAACTGAGATTAATCTCAACTGCTGCAGTTTTATTGACTATTTCCTAAACATTTTTCCTCCTCACTCTTAATCTAATTTTTTATAATAACTGTTGTTCTTTGTTGTGTTGATTTTGGTGTGTGTATCTCATACACATCTGCCTGATCTTCCTGGAATCTGTTAAACCTAAGGGAATACTAACACACCAGGATTCTCCATTTCAGCATGAATTTCTGCTGCATCACAGCCTGGATTTCCTTTACACTAAGAGAGTGACTAAAATGATCAACAAACTGCATGACCTTAGTATATGCACTCAGTATTTTCACAGCAGTTGCTTGCTTTTACATAAACCAGCCTTTTAAGGGCAACTGGAGAGTTAGCTACACTAAACATTATGTTATATGCTTTCAAACAATTTGGTACTTGTTTGATTGGTAGTAGTTGGTATTTGATCCCTTCCCCTCCCCTCCCCCCTTTTTTTTTAAGTCAAGATTGAATACTGTATGTTATTTCTAGACATCTATAGCAAGATCCCTACTAGGGGAGTTTATGGCTGTGTTCATATTAGATCAGTTATGTCATAAAAAAAACCACTGCGCTCAGTTATATGTTGCTTAGAATATTTAAAAGCAGAGTACAAAAAGTTCTTTTTCCAACAATATCTGGACACTATTTTCCCCCATGAGACCTCAAACACAGCTTTGAGGCCAGGGAGCGTGTATTGACATCAACATGCGCTGGAACTAATCCTCAGTTTCCCATTTCTGCAACACATTAGTTGCAAGCTTCCTTCCAAATAGGAATAGAAACAATTTGTTGTGTTGTACCAAACAGCAAAGACTGCTGTTGAGGAGTGTGCAGTGCTCACAGACCTGAAAGAACATGTATCAACATTACTTGTTGATTCTGGCACACAGGTAGAAAGGAAGAACCTGACAACCCTCTGGCAGTAAAAAATGACTCTCCAGCATGGAATTCATAATGAAAATACTGTCTGGCACCCCATGGGCGTGGGAGGGCATGTCATGCTCTGTCAGGAACTTCACGCAGCAACAATGAAATTTACTGATAGAAAGGTGAGTGGGAATGGGTGAACACTGTAGGACTTCCAGGAAAAACAAGTTTTATGTCCTTTTAGAAGTATGATTTAAGAATCTTCCTGTTTCTATATAATGTCGCCCATCTTTATTTTTAAGCACAGTCAGTTTAACAATAAGAAAATCAGTGCTGTTATACATGAAACAGAAGCAAACCCTCATTTTGTAACTGCTGATATCAATATTCATACATAATATAGACATTAAAAACATACTCATGAGGTTACCTGCTTTCCCTGTTGCTTTACCTATTCTCTAACCATTTACATGTTGCCTCTGCAGCTTCACATCTGATCCCTATCCCCACCACACACACCATTTTTTTTTCCTCTGATCACTGAAAGATCAAAGAGTCTTTGCAAAATGGAGCACAAAGTCCAAGTCACATTTTCATACGTTATGTCAAAGCATCTGAAAACAGCTCACTTAGCCCTAGCTATTAAATCTAAGATTCACCATTACATCAAACATTTTGTAATCAGTATTTCACGAGGCTGCTAAAAGTCTGAAAATTATACAGGCAGCGTACAGCTGCTACTTCTACAACACACGCGGTTTTGCTGCCAGTTTCTTTAAAGAGTTGAAAAACATCAGAATATGACAGTTTCCATCACCAGGTCTCTCATCTCATTTTTCCTGTTAATCTTATTTCCTTGAAGGCTCATTGTTCATTTACAGTTGACATATTTCTCCTGTTCCCTTCACTAGCATGCTTAAATAGTCATTGAAATCTGTTGTATTAGCAGGATATTGCATCATACGAAGGGCAAATTCGGTAATCATTTCTTCATAAATTCAATTGAAGCGTTTAAAAGTACCAGATACATAAGGCTTATGGAGTGACTTCAGCTACGGTTTATTTACATCTCACCACTAATGAGTACTTGCCAACTTCTGACATCTCAAGACAGCTTTCGGTATATTCAAATGTGTTAGAGGTTATAGACATTGCACATACTCATTCCATCATCTATTTGGTTAACAATTTGGAAAACAGAGCATTTCTAAACCTTATTATGCTTTTTGTTTGTGCCTGTAATAATTTTAAGATCATTCATATTTTGTACACATTTAGAGAATACAGTTCACAAAACTCTTAGAAACAGCAGAATGACTTGGTTGCAGTAGCAGGCAAAGCCTTCAGCACTTGTTTTTTGGCCTTTTGCATATATACAATTGCAATTCAAGAAGGCTGGGGGCTCAGGACTTCATTAAAGTTGTTATTAGGAAAAAAAAGGTAATGAAGAGGAAAGTTGAGAAGCAAATAGCAACTTCAAAAGTATAAGCTTTTTTATACGCACTGCTGCTACTTGCAAGCAGAATTTCCAAAGTATATTACCAGATATGCAATTTAAATCCAATGCCACTTGACAGATATTCTTAGCTAACTGTACAAACAATATACTTACAACTACAGAAATAACTCAGCAAAGGGCTTACTGTACATTTTAATCAAGTTGTAATTTCCCCCTCCACTTTCTTAATGCCTTCAAATTCGCCAACTGCTTTAGGAAGCTGACTACACATTTGCAGAGGCTAGTAAACTCTCCAGATCAGCCTGTCCAAATACAGCATATTGCAACCTCCCCTTGTGCGTGGCAAGCTTCCATACAAGCATGCAATGGAAACAGCTGAACAGCAGAGCCATTATGCACCTAAAACCATGCCCAACACAGCTATTGCAATGATTGCACGGGCTTGTTCAATTTAGTATCTCCACCTCTGCACAAGCAGATGTTACCACGCACATAGTTGGCCTCATTAAAGGATCCCACACACCAGTCCCATTCAAATTTGTCACTGCATTTTTATCTGATAGCTTTCCAAGAAAGATGACAAAGGCCACAAAACTGCCCAAGACTAGAGAAACCTTTGCTTACAAGCACTATCACCATTGCTTACACTGAAATTCCAACACCAGGAGTAATTCGTATATTCCTGCTATACTGTGGCAACAAACATGGTAAAAAAAAAAAAATAAAAAATAAAAAAAATAAATAAAGAAATAAAGAAATCCATCTCTGCATCTAACTTGGCTTTGGAAGAGGGAAAAAAAAAAACTAATATGGATGGAAGATGTTTGGAGTTTTTTAAAGCAAGTAATTCTACTTACATAAAATTGAATTCTAAAATAAATTTTGTTAAAATTACAATTAAAGAGTGCCAGAAAAGTTTTTTGGGTTAAATTCAGCTTTAATTCTAAACTTGTTTACTGGGTATTCAAGGATGCTGCAATAATGATTTGCACTGCAAAGTACTTCAAAACTAGACTGTGTTAAAAAAACAGGCTGGTTATGTTTATGTGGCACATAATGTGAAACCCGCAGCAATTAAATAGAACATACAAGTGTTAAAAATTTCTGTGCGTTAGGGTAGGTATCAAAGATTTGAGGCAAGCATTAAGACACGCGACTTACTAAGGTCACATATCTAAAGATATATGATTAAATAAGAGACACCTTAAATAAGACATTTATAGTGCACCAAAAAAGTCAAAACCAACAATTTTAATTCCTCTGCTATTTGCACAAAACAAAATCTCATTTTTAATAAACAATCACTAAATTTGTAAATAAGATCACCTTTTAACAAAAGCTTTACCTAAAATGTAATTTAGAAGGACAAAATATGTTCAGCATAACTAAAGAACAAGTGGAATTAGTATATCCAATTATATACTCAGTGTACTTAAGTCAGACAAAAGGTTCAGAAAAATAATTAGACATTTTGGTTAACAGTAATCACTGAACCATTCCAAACAGGCATACTGCAGCCCTGATTCATGCTTGCACTCTTACATCATCTTTACCTCTATGTCTATTTATAAAAAGAGCAGCACATAAAAATTTGATAGTAAAATTACGATCTCTTTTAAAAAGCAATAATGCCTGAAATACACTAAATTTGAATAAGTAACTATTTTTGGTGCTACTTCAGGTAATTTTTAGACCTCTTCTGTGAAATTAGAGTAATGATACCCTATGACTTAAAAGCAGAAACCAAAGCAGAACTGCACATATGCTGGCAATGACAGATCAAACAGGTATGTAGGAGGTTGTGAACAACGGACTGGAAAAAGCTTTTACATGCAGAATAACTAATCATAGACTTACAGAATACATTTCAGGTTGTGTAAATTAGGATAGTCACATTAATCCACCATAGCTGTGTCTGAGCTTTACAGCAGGTTAGAAAAACCAACAGATTTTAAAACTAACTGTCAAAAAAAGAAAACTTAAAAGGGCTAAATTTACATAGGTGAATTCTGAGCACTTGAGACTACAGAAACATGTTCTGTGCCATGTGTCTACATTGTATAGACCCAGGGCTTCTGATTCCACACTATTTATGTCAAAAATTACTCCACCAGACAGCACTTGCCTAGTTTGCCATCCTCACGCATTTCATGTACCTTTAACTCAGCATGTTTCAAACAGGGTTTTTTTGGGTTTTGGTTTGGTTTTGGGGGGGGGGGGTTCTGGGTTGGTGGGTTTTTTTGGGGTTGGGGGGAGGGGGGGAGTGGTTTAATTTAATGCTCTTCACACCTTCAGAACTTTCCTACCAGGGATATTTCTCTGCCCACAATTAGCCCCTCTAATGTAACTCTAATTCTTCTGCTTTCTTAATTCTTCCACACTGCTTTTTTACTATTGAATGCACATCCATTAGTCACAACTTCTCAACTCCTACACCACATCTACCGTGAAAGTGCCCTATGCTCAAGCAGTAGAGCACAGGCGTTACTCAGGATAGAATTAAAAGGATCCTTACCTTTCCAAAATCTCTCACGTCAAACAAATCAAATGCTTCAAAAAGTTCACTTTTCTTCATCCCAAATATTTCACAACATGCCGAAAGAAAAGTCCTTATATTCTTCAAGCAAAGAAACTGCGGGAAAGAAAACAGACATACTAAGCATCGAGTATCAACCAGCAACTCGTATGCCCCTTTTGGTAACAAATATTCACTGATATAAAATATCAAGTGTCATTAGCAACTTGTGTGCTTGCTTTTGTAACAAATACTCACCGATACTAAGTATCAAGTGTCAAGTAACAACTTGTGTTCTCGCTTTGGTTACAAATATCCACTGGTACCATTATTTGTAAATCTGCACTTTCACTATGCTGTGATCTTCCACAGGTTCTAATTCAGCCATTAAAGTTCCCTTCAGATTTGAAAGCATAAACCAAATTCTGAGTAGACACTTTGTGAACAGAAACTTTTTCCTCTTTTTACATAAACAAAGGGAAAGGAGATGAGTGGGAAATTGTGCCTGCCCCATCCCTGGCAGTGTTCAAGACCAGGTTGGATGGGGCTTTGAGCAACCTGGTCCAGCGGAAGGTGTCCCTGCCTGTGGCAGGGGGTTGGAACTGGATGAGGTTTGAGGTCCCTTCCAACCCAAATCATTCTATGATTCTATGATAAATGACATTATGCTACTAGATACAAATTATTCTAAATACAGACTTACTTTTCATTTCTCTACAGACAGCATAGAACAAAAAAGTTACCTTAATAAAATTATACTGAGGGGAGGAAGTTATTCTTCACGTATACATCAAGCTCTTAAAAGACTGGACTGAATGTTTAATGAACAAACATGCACCATTTTAACACACTAAAAACATTATGAATACACTTTCTCCATCTGGAGCACAGAAGCAGATGAAATATTCAATCAAGAAGTCATTTACATCTTATCTAGTGGAGATTTAAGGTTCCCAAGCCACACTGATTTCTGTACTGAGTCAAAGTACAGAAGCTAACTAGCTTTCACTTGAAGTTATCCACATGAATCAATGATCATTCAAGTTTTGAAAAGCACAAAGCTTCTGCCACAGTGCTCTCCTTACAAGACTTTCAGTGCATTCTGCTGTAGACTCTTCAATTTAAAAAAAAAAAAAAGAAAAAAAAAAGAAAACCAAAAACCAAGGAACTATTAATAGCATTGCAGTAACTAAAGGCATAGCTAAATGGTGCAATATCCACTCTGGATAATGATTAGCACCATAAGGTACTAGTACCTTATAAGGACCCTAGCTCCATAAAGGTGCTGTTGAGGAGTCTTACGATCCACTATGCAGTACAGCTCAAAAGCAAACATGATATTTCTAAGCAACAAATTACCCAGCACTGTAATCTGAATATGCATTTTGAAAGTATTGATACAGCAACTCAATATTAAAACTGAGTTCCTAGAGTTCTGTATGTTATAGTGGATTTGTAAGAATGAGGATCGTTTACATTAGGACAGATTACAGAATTGCTATATATTCCAATTTAATGTTATTCATAAAAGCAGTATTTTTTTATATTAATACTGACCAAGTGTCACAGACATACCTTTCATGAGCACCAAGTAATCAATACCCAAACTGCTTACTCAGACATAATATGTCACTGCTTTACCTTCAGCATGAGACAACAAAATATCAATTCAACAGGGAGCCCTAATTCCTGTATCACATAGAACTAACCAGCCAGACACAAAAAAGGCAGAGGACCCGACAGATCCAATTTAGAGCAAGGTCGTACATGTGAAAGCTCAGATTCAACAAGAGACGCTTCATAGAATCATAGAATCGTAAGGGTTGGAAAGGACCTTAAGATCATCTAGTTCCAACCCCCCTGCCATGGGCAGAGACACCTTGCCCTAAACCACGTGGTCCAAGGCTCTGTCCAACCTGGCCTTGAACACCGCCAGGGATGGAGCATCCACAACCTCCCTGGGCAACCCATTCCAGTGCTTCACCACCCTCACTGTAAAGAACTTCTTCCTTATATCTAATCTAAACTTCCTCTGTTTAAGTTTGAACCCATTACCCCTTGTCCTACCACTACAGTCCCTAAGGAAGAGTCCCTCCCCAGCATCCTTGTAGACCCCCTTCAGATACTGGAAGGCTCCTATGAGGCCTCCACACAGCCTTCTCCTCTCCAGGCTGAACAGCCCCAACTCTCTCAGCCTGTCTTCATACGGGAGGTGCTCCAGCCCTCTTATCATCCTCGTGGCCCTCCTCTGGACTCGCTCCAACAGCTCCATGTCCTTTTTATGTTGAGGACACCAGAACTGTATGCAGTACTCCAAGCGAGGTCTCACGAGAGCAGAGTAGAGGGGCAGGATCACCTCCTTCGACCTGCTGGCCATGCTTCTTTTGATGCAGCCCAGGATACGGTTGGCTTTCTGGGCTGCAAGCACACACTGCCAGCTCATGTTAAGCTTCTCGTCAACCAACACCCCCAAGTCCTTCTCTGCAGGGCTGCTCTGAATCTCTTCTCTGCCCAGCCTGTAGCAGTGCCTGGGATTGCCCTGACCCAGGTGTAGGACCTTACACTTGGCTTGGTTAAACTTCATAAGGTTGGCATCGGCCCACCTCACAAGCCTGTCAAGGTCCCTCTGGATGGCATCCCTTCCCTCCAGCGTATCAACCGAACCACACGGCTTGGTGTCGTCGGCAAACTTGCTGAGGGCGCACTCAATCCCACTGTCCATGTCGCCGACAAAGATGTTGAACAGGACCGGTCCCAACACCGATCCCTGAGGGACACCACTCGTTACAGGTTTCCAACTGGACATCGAGCCATTTACCACAACTCTTTGCGTGCGGCCATCGAGCCAGTTTTTTATCCACCGAGTGGTCCATCTATCAAATTGATGTCTCTCCAATTTAGAGACAAGGATGTCGTGCGGGATAGTGTCAAACGCTTTGCACAAGTCCAGGTAGATGACGTCCACTGCTCTGCCCCTGTCCATCAGTTCCGTGGTTCCATCATAGAAGGCCACCAAATTGGTCAGGCAGGATTTCCCCTTAGTGAAGCCATGTTGGCTGTCACCAACCACCTCGTTGTTTTTCATGTGCCTTAGCATGTTTTCCAGGAGAAACTGCTCCAAGATTTTGCCAGGCACAGAGGTGAGGCTGACTGGTCTGTAGTTCCCCGGGTCTTCCACCTTCCCCTTCTTGAAAATGGGGGTTATATTACCCTTCTTCCAGTCATCACCTGACTGCCAGGATTTTTCGAATATGATGGACAGTGGCTTAGCAACTTCATTTGCCAGCTCCTTCAGGACCCGTGGATGGATTTCATCAGGTCCCATGGACTTGTGCATGTTCAGGTTCTTAAGATGGTCTCGAACCTGATCCTCTCCTACAGTGGGCCTAAGGTCTTCGTTCTCACAGTCCCTGCATTTGCTTTCCAAGACTTGAGTCGCATGGTCAGAGCATTTGCTGGTGAAGACTGGCGCAAAGAAGTCATTAAGAACCTCAGCCTTCTCCAAATCCATGGTAGCCAGTTCTCCTGATAGCTTCTGGAGAGGGCCCACATTGTCCCTAGTCTGTCTTTTATTTGCTACATATCTATAGAATCCTTTCCTGTTATCTTTTACATCCCTTGCCAAACTTAATTCTAGCTGGGCCTTAGTTTTCCTAACCTGGTCCCATGCTTCTCGGGCAATGCTCCTATATTCTTCCCAGGCCGCCTGTCCTCGCTTCCACCTTCTATAAGCTTCTTTTTTCCCTCTAAGTTTCCTCAGCAGCTCCTTGTCCATCCATGGAGGTCTCCTGGCCCTCCTGCTGCACTTTCTTCTAGTCGGGATGCAACACTCTTGAGCACGTAGCAGGTGATCCTTGAATATCGACCAGCAGTCTTGGGCCCCCCTGCCCTCTAGGACTGTATCCCA
The DNA here is from genome assembly GCF_004027225.2 of Strigops habroptila. NCBI lineage: Eukaryota > Metazoa > Chordata > Aves > Psittaciformes > Psittacidae > Strigops > Strigops habroptila. Next base: position 13,613,612 of record NC_044284.2, read on the forward strand.
TGAAACCTTACTAAGGAGGTTCCTGAAGAGGCCAAAGTCTGCTTTCTTGAAGTCCAGGCCAGTGAGCTTGCTGCACGCTCTTCTCACCGTCCTGAGGATCTCAAACTCAACCACCTCGTGATCACTAGAGCCAAGGCTGCCCTGGAGCATTACATTTCCAACCAGTCCCTCCCTGTTGGTGAGCACGAGGTCCAGCATGGCACCTCTCCTCATTGGCTCCTCTACTGCTTGAAAGAGGAAGTTGTCTTCCACACAATCAAGGAACCTCCTGGATTGCTTGTGCCGGGCCGTACCATCCCTCCAACAGATGTCAGGATGGTTGAAGTCCCCCATGAGGACAAGGGCCTGCGAGTGTGAGGCTGCTCCTATCTGTCTGTAGAGCGCTTTATCCACAGAGTCCTCTTGATCAGGCGGCCTGTAACAGATCCCCACCATAATGTCCCCTCTTGCTGTTTTCCCTTTGATCCTGACCCACAAACACTCTGTTACCTCATCACCCATCCCCAGACAGAGTTCCATACTCTCTAGCCTATCACTGACATAGATAGCAACACCCCCTCCACGTCTGCCGGGCCTGTCTTTTCTAAACAGCCTGTAACCTTCCATTCCGACATTCCAGTCATAGGAGCCATCCCACCATGTTTCTGTGATACCAATGACATCATATCCCCGTAGCCTTGCACACATCTCTAATTCCTCTTGCTTGTTCCCCATACTACGGGCGTTTGTATAGAGGCACCTTAGCCGAGCTCCAAATGCAGCCGACTCAATGGCTGGGGCGGCTGGAACATCTCTACATCGCTCCAAGCACTTATTACAGGTGCTGGCAACTGACCAGGAATGTTGGGATGGATCAATGCTCCCCTCCCCCAACACATCTAGTTTAAAGCTTTCTTGAACAGCCTGGCAAGCCTCCTACCAAAACAGCTCTTCCCCTTCTTTGTCAGACCAGCTCCACCAGCCTCCAGTAGATCTGGCCTCCCAAATGGAGCCCCATGTTCTAAATAGCCAAACCCCTGACTATGGCACCAGCATTCTAACCATTTATTAACCTGCCAAACACGCCTAGCTTTTTTAAGGTCCTCCCCTTCGCCCTGGAGAATCGATGAAAAAACTATCTGAGCTCCAGAGCCCCTAACCACCTCTCCCAGGGCTCTGTAGTCCTCCTTAATGTTTTCCAGGCTACTGCTATCTATATCTCTAGCACCCACATGGACCACTAGGAGGGGGTAATAGTCAGCAGGACTCACTAGAGCAGGCAGCCTCTCAGCAACATCCCTGATCCGAGCCCCTGGCAGGCAACACACCTCCCTCGAGAATGGATCAGGCCGGCAGATGAGTGCCTCTGTGCCTTTCAAAGTAGAGTCCCCTACTACTATGACCCTCCTCTTTTTCCTGGAGGCACCAGTAGCGATCCTCTTTAGTGGTGCATCAGCAGGGTGCTCATTAGGTGTGGTGGGTGCTTTCTCATTAGCCCCCTGCAGAACTGTGAAGCGGTTCTGGGTGGGGACATCAGATTTAGGAGGAAGCCTCTTGTCGTTAATTGTCCTCTTCCTCCTTTTTTTGTTCGTTTTTCTCGTGACTAATTCCCAGCTTCCTGGGTTGCTGCCCTCCTTCTTTCCTATATGAGCAGTGCTAGACGTTTGCAGCCCCTGCGCAGTTTGGGCCTGGAGCAAGCAGCCCAGCTTCCTCTCAGCTTCCCTGGCATCTTTTAGCTCTCCAACAGCCTCCCGCACCTCAGCCACCTGCTGCAGGAGGACCTCCACCAGGGCGCACAGAGTGCAGCCCTGCCCATTGCGCACCCTCGCCTCAAGAGACCAGTCGAGGCACTTTCTACACTCCGAGGTCTGCGCCGCAGCCTCCCCTCTCATCGGCTCTGTCTGGGTGCCTACGCTGGCCACCGCCGGGGCAGAGCTCCCAGAGCGGGCCCTGGTCCTGAGGCGAGTGCTCACCATCCCGCTCGCCCTGCCTGCGCGAACTGCCACGCAAACTGCCGCGCCACGCCCTGACTGACGTGCCACGCCCTGTTTGCCCGCCCTGGTCGCTCGCGCTCCCTGGGATGGGTTTTTACACACTGAGGGCTGGTGCCGTCACTCCTGGCGCCGCCCCCTATGAGTCACTGCTCGCGTGAGCTGAGCTGCCGGCTCCTGGGCAAGTCCTGTCGAGGACTTGAGGCTCCCTCGGTCGCTCTTGCCGCTCCGAACTGAGGCTCCGGGACGCTGTGCTTCCCCCCGCTCCGGTGTTAAAGGCGTCCTCTCTGGAGATACTCACCTCGGCAATTGGAGTAGACAACTCTACTAGATGGTTGTAAGCACCAAGACAACATCCAACAAACTCATTACTAAGCATCACAAAAGCAATCCTTGCACAAGCTGAAGCTCACAGGAAGGCATCTGTGACTGACAACTGCTACATTAAGTGTAAAGGGTCACAGATGTGGAGCTCCAGCTTCCTCCCCTCCACTCCCAACACCCCCATCTGCATATGCTTCCAGCTCACATGGGGCAGGCAGTACTGTGCTATATACTTGGCTGCTCAAGGACAAGACTGCATTTATGCCAGATTTCTTTCATACCCAGTGAAATTTGAAAAATTAGTCTAGCTTGCTTAGTCAATATCACAAGCTTCTCTATTTTGTAAAGATTATAATTTTCAAGTCAAAATTACAATGTTAAAAGACCAAGCAACGTAAAACGTATGTGCCATTTCCTCCATGATAACAACAGAAAGAACCAGACAATGAGCTGGTTTGGGAGTCCGCAGCTTTTAAAACAAGATAGCATGTACAGAGTGATTATTGTTTTCCAATTTAGCTTTTCCCTGGTGTTTTGTTTTTCTTTAAAGCCATCAAGGGCCACTAGGTTTGTCCAATGCAGGTTACTGGTTCAACTTGAATACCAATTTACTTTCTTCCATTGAAATTCCCACAACCATTGAAAAATTTTTTCCTCACTGGAAAATTCAGCTGCTTTTTTAAAACCCAAGTTTCGAGCTTATATTTGTCAGCCTGCTAGTGCAAAGAAAGTTTACAGCTGCATTAAGTTGTTTATCTCTCAATACAGCAAGAACTTAAGGGAGAGACAGAAGCTGTCATGGGTATAAAATCTGGCCTAGATTTGCTAGAGAGCATTTCAGTGAGTTGCATGTAGCTTCTTAATATAGCTAAAAGAACCATTTAATGTATTAGCAGTTATGCACACAGTTCACTTTTGCTTCCCATTCTGTGAAATTTTTCCAATTATTCTTAACAGATGTCTCCTACAAAAAAGATGGCAGCATTTATTCAAGAAGATTTACTGGTTACTTCAAATTTGGAGGTAATTTTTTGACATCAGCCTTTTATGTTTAAATTATGGATTTTATGCAAATAAATGGGAAAGCATATTACAAGAAATTATGTTTCTCTTGGCACACATATTTCAAAGGAAATGTTTAAGTGCCTACACTGTAAGTAGTAAATTAAATTTTTTGGAATATTCTAAACAGAGACACGAAAGAAGAATCTAATCCCCCATCCTCCCACCCCTTTTTTCTTTTTTAAATGCTCACTAGCTCATTAAGCAATAAAGTGCCCTTAACTTGTGTCATATGTTAAAGAGACTTGACATAATTATAATCTCATATTCCATAACCATATGACAACAGAGCAGTTATATTGCATTTCTTGTAGATTCTAGAAACCACAGACAAGCATTTGTCAAAACTACTTGCACTTGAAATGGGACATCACCGGCAAGCATGCGCCAACCAGTGCCTTTTGTGGAAAAGGCCTCCTGACAAAACAGTCTAAACCCCCACTAGTTCCAAGACTGCTTAGTGAGTTTAGCTGGACATCTAATGGTTCAGTATCCATCAATTTTCCCTTGTAAAATGAAAGGCTCATTGTTAAACTATTAAGCTAACCACAGTAGTTGCAAGGATAAAATTGTGAGACTAAAGACACCAAAATTGTGTTCATATTGACATGTACTCATTTGGCAATAAAACATATGGCCAATTGACAAACAAATATATTAAAAACAAAACAAAACAAACAAAAAAAACCACAAAGAAATAAAAAGAAAACAACCCACGCAACTTAAAAAAAACCAAAAAAAAAAAAAAAAAAAAAAACCCCAACCACCTCATTATATGCCTCTCTTGGTTTGGAAAAGTTACTTTATTATATTACCCAGAAAACTTTCGGAAATATTTCCAAGACTTTATATTGTAATCATCTAAAGAGACAATTTTCCTCAATGAAACCAAATATTTTTATCATTGTGGTTATTATATGAAGAAGTACAAATTTGTAAGAGAAACCTTCAAATTAAAAAAGAGCACACACCTAGAATCTAGGAAGTTCCATAAAAGACAACCCTTCTCTCTGGCAATAAGAAAAAGGCACCATTAGTCCGCAGTCTCTCATTAGTAAGTACAGTCCTCAGGATATTTGGAAACCAACTACATTATTGTGTTTCTTTTTCAAAGTAAAGCATTATACTTTGGCACACCACAAGGGAGATCATTAAAGACATAAAGAGCAGTTGGATACTCAGTTCTCAGAGATGCAAGCAGAGCTAGACACCCCTCTCTTGGCCTTATCTCCAAACATCTCCACAGGAAATGTTGTCGTTCAGTACAAGAACTGACTTTTCTGCATTAAAAGATAACATAACTAGAAAACATTCTCTTGAAAAGATTAATGATACCCTTTCCACCCCCACTTCCCCCCCTTTTTTTTTTTTTAATTACATGGCAATATTAGTAGGTGGCAGTCTGGAATTCTTCATACCCAGATCACTAAAAATACTGTAGTAGGGTAGTATAAGCCACAAGTCCAAAAATGTTTAAACTAGTGAAAAACACACTTTGTGTCTCACTCAGCTCCAGGTGTACCATCAGAGGATAGCACACCCAGCACCCAGAGACAGATCAACAAGACACCAGTCCATTGGAATTCAGGACCATTTTCAAGATGAACATCTACAGATTATCAAGACATTTCTCAAGCACTCTAATGTTTCACAGCATACGTAGTTACACATACTATAAACCAATAATGTTGTAATTGTCAGGGCTGAGGAAATCATAAAACTCTTTTTTCCCCACAAAAAAAATCACTATGTTTTTGTGGAACAGATTAGAGTTTTAGTGGCCTCTGGTCCATTCTGCACTGAATTTCATTTTATAAGAAGCATTAACACAACATTTATTCAAATGAAAAGCATATTTGGGGAAAAAAAAAAAAACAAAACAACAAAGTCTACCACCTAAACCAACTATGCTTTATTTAATTGGGGCTGCATCTGTCTGAACTTACAGGGAAAAATAGTGAGAAAGCCTGATTACACTAAGTTCCACAGAAAAAGCATGCCGTTTTCTACCATAACATTTGCCACTCACACAAAAAGAAACATTGATTTGAGGGTTTTTCAACATGGTACATGGTTATGTGTGCTGACAGAAATGTATAGAAATATTTTACAAAGGGTACCGAATAGAAATGACTAATTAGACACAAAAAGCGCAGGCAGGACTATAGCTGCCCACAGGGAAGAGGGATTTCTCTAACCAGGCCTCTAATGAAGTGAAAGATGAACTGCAAAAGGAAAAAGAAAACAAGAAAAAACATTTTCATATATGCTCTTTTCATATAACCTTAGAGGTATTTCTCAGAAAATATGTTTTAGCATTGAATTCCTTCAATGGAATAAAGGTCTGTTTGGTACAGGCTAATATTCAGTACCTAGATGTACCTTTTGTACTAAAAGCACTCCTAAGGGTGTTCAAAGACCAACACAAAGAGCTATAAAGATCAAATTCTGCCATGAGACATTTATATGAAATTCCAGCATAGCAACATCAGTCAGGCAAGTGAAAACTAAAAGGCGAAGAAATCACAGGTACTTAGGAAAGACAGAGTTCTAATCCACTTTCAACTTACTTTTCATTATCATCCTCAGTAGTGGAAAAACCAGCTATTTGTATTTATTTCAACTTCAACATCCTTTTTTATTGTAGTTGTTTAGTCACAAGCAAGGAAGAACACTTGGGTAGCTGGCAATTTCCTTGTCTTTGTATCTACATCAACACATTCATTCAGCAATTAGGACAAACCAGAGAACATACTGAGCATCTGAGATAGTCTAAATAGATGCCAAGCTTATAAAGGGGTATTAAAAACAAAATGAATCACTGTCACTATGTCAGGGAAGGTGGGCTTTTTCCCCTTAGTATGATTCGCTTTTGCTGACATTGTATACCCATCCCTTCATCATCATACTGGCCAGGCATTTTTGCATGTTGAGTTCATAGCCCAGCACAGACTTCAGGAGGTCCCCAATGACTGCACAAGAACTGAGGCCAGTCACTCCTAGCCACCATCACCTGGAAGCTACAATGAAAGAGTAAAAACATAGAAAAAAAGAGGACTTTGCTCAGCCAATTGTCCACAAAATCTGCTTTGCCTCTTGTGGGAGAAACAAGGCATGTCAATCAAAAGAATTCCAGAAATCTTCCCCTCCTATTCCTTTTCTAAATGGCACCAATTTATAAACTACACAGCTGCAGCTATTCGCCTTTGCCTAGTCTTTAAACAGCCTTATAGACATAAGCAAAAAACAATGGGATTTCATGTAACAGCAAGCATTTTATGACAAAAATAGTTGAGGAAAGGCCAGACATTCAAAACAAGTATATAAAAAGGAAGGTAATCAGATGAGCAAATTAGGCTTCAATTTATGCATCTCGGAAGGCACACTCACTTTCTAATTTGTGAAATACTGATGTTGTATGCAAGGAGGCACTCACAGACTTGTGACAATGGGAGATATCTTTATTAGTCATTTATGGCCTTAGAAATTACACCAGAATAGAAGGCAGAAGAATAGATCACTGCCATAACACCTACATGGTCTTCACACAACTCAGCGCTTACTGCAAAACATGGGCTCCTGACCTTTCCTGTCCATTTCTGGGATGCTGATGAGAACAGATTAGCTGGGAATATCTCATTTTGATTTCCACTCTGTTCCTGAGAAAATATGCAAAAAGTAATGCAGTTATACCTCTTGAGCATGAGAAGAAATGCAAAAATTGACTTAGTAGATCTAACTAGAATTGCTTTTCTGCATTTTGTCACAATTGATATCTGTAAGTTGTTTCAGCAGAACTTGTCTCCTGAATGTTTCCTTCAAAGAAATGCTCTGAGGGTTGCAGATTTTTCTCTTCTTGCTTGTTTCAGTATTGCAAAAACTGTGTCGATACGAGTAACATAACTTCCGTACTAATGCTGTTAGAATCCTGTTAAATCCAAATCCAAGAGATTCCTACTGTGGCCAAACAGTACTATTAGCTCTTCCAGCCACAAAGTCAAGATACTGTGACTATAGCAAAGCTATACAGCAGAAAGACCAAAATTGTACCTTTATCCTATATACACAAAAGTGCAACAGTAACTAGAGGGACAGACCCCAGGGTTTCACTAGCTCTTACGTAATATGTGTGCACAGGAAATGTCTAGCTTCCTTTAAATTCTTTCAGCCACACCCAATAAAGGAAGAATATTAGGTACTTACAGATACAGCTGCTCATATATACCAAGAGTTCATTTCCGTAAGCCAAGCTGGACCGTTGCCTGATGCATGACATCTCTGACAGACCAATCCCAAAAGCTAAGTTACCAAAATAGGAGGACATTATACTTCTATTAGATGACACTTTTTTTAGTATCTCTATGCCCATTAAAATCAAATTACTAGGCACTCAGACAAAGCAAGGGCCCATTGTGGTACTGACAGAATTGTACATTCAGGGTTAACAATTCAACACAGAAATTACTCCTGGCTCCTTCACAGATTTCAGCAGCCAAAGCAGATTAGATTAGTTCTGCTCTGCCAACAGAGTAATTATCACTATATGCAGTAAAAAATAGCTGTAAGGATTTCTAAGTGAACGATAGTACAGACCTGCTGATGAAGTCTTAATTCAACATCTATTAATGTCTTTTCCTAAACCAGCAAGAGGAGAAAGAGTCAAGAATATAAGTTTTAACATTTCTGTTGTCCCTATGTATGTCACTTTTCTTGTAAAGATCTTTAAACCCAGAGTCTTACTGAGGATAGGCAATGCAAAAGGGCCATAAGGAATTTTAAGACCAAGTCAATGCAAGAGGATGAGTACTCCTATTTTCAGTAAACAAGTTAAATATACAAGGCTGTCTACAGAGATTTTTGGGGGGTTTTAAGTGTCACAACACCACAAGTAAGCATTACTTTTCCTCACTCTTTAGATAAAACATATTAACTTTCAAATTACATTTTTAAAAGAAACTAAGGCACACAGGAAGAACACGTCTCTCACAACAAATGTTTTCAGTTTTAGGTTCTGCTTTTGGCCTTTTGTTCTGCTAACCATCTCCATCATTTAGATGGTCAATATTTTTAAAGCTCTAAGCAGGAGCAATCAAGCCAAATATTAAATACCTCCTAAGCTTTCCTCTCCAACAAGTTACTAAGCAGATAGGCTAATAAGGATAGAGGAGACATCACATTAAGTTCTGGAAGAGGCAGGCTCATTATTAACATCTCAGCAGCTTACAGTCAATACCTTAGCTCTTTGCATAGTGACTTAAGAACCATTTTTGGGTAACAAAACATGCAAGACTAGTACCATCACATAACTGTGAAGAGTTTTGCTGAGAAACGTGCTATGCAAAGAACAACAACAGACATTCCTTAATTCAAAGAACTAAGAAATAGCTAGGGAGATCTGTACTTTTATTAGCTCACTAGATGTGGTCATTCTTTGAAGGCCTACACAGCGCATAGGATGCTCTATGAACTGTAAAACATATTAAATTCCTTTGAACCACTGCTAACGCCATATGAATATTAATAGCATGTTCTTTATTTGCTCTGTTAATGTAGTAATTAAATATTCATAGAAAAGATCTTTTTAAAATTCCTAACTGACTACTATTCAATTGTGTTTACTGCATTTTGGCTTGAGTAGGAAGTTTTGTTTATGTATATTTGCTCTTCTCTGTGCTTCAAAGACAGAAAATGGAAATTGAAACTTGAAACTTGAAAAAAAGTTGAGGAAGAACAAAGGATACTCAGCTTTTATTTAGTACTGATACAGAGTGAACAGAGGGCAATACGGGAAAAAAAAGCTTTGGACTTGTTATGCATTCCTGACTATCTCCTTGACTATGCTGGCACTAGAGCATTGGTTAAGCAAGTGAGGATAAAGAAGCATTTGAATTCTGCGTTCCTTAAGCACTCCTACAGACCATGAAACTGCAATTTCTAGTCAATGGTCACTGAAACACTTTCAGCAAACACCGTCCTCGTCCTACCATGGGCATCAGGAGTCACTACGCTGCCAGAAGCAGCAAGAAATCTTTTCTCTTTACTTATTGCAAGATGAAAATTACGAGAGTATTTCAGAAAAGCACAGTCACTAAACAGATGGGAGCTCCAACTACAGTATTTCCCCAAGTGTAACTGGCATGAGGCCTGGGTGGGACCTCAGGGCAGCCTCCTCTTGCAAAGGCCAACTTTTTTGAGTAGCCTTTTGCTCCCTGCTAGCAAGACTTAACAGTCTACTCTGCAGTATTTTGTCAAAAAGAACAGCAATTGGAACACAGTACTAAGTATGCAGAGCACACAGATTAACTAGGGGGTTCCTGTGCTTAGTTACCTTTTCCAATGGCCAGTCCTATCTGTCTTACATCCTGAAGCTGCATCTCTAAAATGTCTTTTGCTGAGGATCTTGGCGACTTACAACCAAATGCAAAAAAGAAGGAATATGAAGGGAATGTGGAAAACAGTCCTGCCTGAGGAGAAGAATAGGAGGAAGACAGCAGTAAGGAAATGAAAGACCACAGGAAAAGAAACAGGAAAGTAACAGACACAGTGAAACAAAAATTTAAAAAGAAAATCAAAATAGACCAACAGAGAGACAGATCCAGTGAGAAAGGCCACTGAAGTGAAAAAGACTTAACTCACTAGATTGTGGGAGAACATGAAAGAAAAGCCAAATACAAGAAAATTATGTGTTAAAATTTTGGTGCTAAAATGCTTCAGGCAGAACTATTTATGAAATTGCCATTTAAAGTAAAACAGCAGTAAGTGTGCTGTAAATTGTATTTACAATTGCGACATGGACAACTGTCTCTGTAAGAAGCAGAACTGTAAGAGATGCTGATTTTCTTCTCTGATATCTTGTCATCAGTCCTAACATAGGTTTTTTAATCACTCACATTTCACCTTAGTTGATGAAATATTAGCACTTGTATTAAACAGTTTTATAGATAGACACAGAAACCTCATAACCTATACCTAGTTAACACATTTAAACTGGAAGGGAGTGACATGACCCTAAAATCATATCCACACCCAAACCATGAAAAAAACTTACAGTTATAGTATGAAATACAGATCTTCACATCATTGCTAGAGAACACCCAATGCATCTGTTTCATGTTGTTACGTTGAGCACACTAAGATGTTGCTTCCATTGTATCTTAGTATCTGACTGTGCTTGGTCTTTACAAGTTAGTGTAACAACATGAGAAGAAATCTTACTTTGCCCATAACTAAGCAAGGGAAAATAATTTGGTGGTGTAAGGAGCCCTATGGGGGTGTGGCAAAAAACCTGCCATATAGGCTAAAGGAACAGAATTCACCTGAAGGATCCACACTTGTCTTCAGTTCCATTACAGAAACACCAGCCCTTTCACTATTTATACAAGCACCATTTAATACATCATCTGAACTGGATCTCCTTGGTGAATAAACTGTGACCCTAATGCTCCGAACACAGGCCCTACAAAGCCAGACCTGGATCTCAACCATGTAATTCCTTTACGAAGGCCTACAGTGTGGATTTTTTTAGATCATATTGAAGTTAGCACATACTGGCTTGTTCTCTTCTAAGCACTTCTAAAAAGTCTCAAAAGCTGTCAACACTGAATCCTGCTTGGAAATTCAACACACCAAAGGAAAACAAAAAACCTCCACAGAGCTAGTCAGTGTCTTTTAAAGGTGAACCTAACCCAAGTAACTCCCATGCTCTTCTATGTCTTTACCAGCAGATCACACAGATCACGTACTAGGTCTATGATTTCCAACAGGAAGGAAAAATCATCTTATTAACATTCATTAGTGTTAATATAAATGATTCATTAAATACTTTAAATGTTTTCTTGACTTCCGTATGACTACTTGTCCTGGGTTCAACTGTAACAGTTATTTTTCTCCTTCCTTGTAGCTGGTGCAGTGCTGTGTTTCAGCTTTAGTCTGAGAACAATGCTGATAACACATCATTAGTTGTCGCTAAGTAGCACTTACTCCGGCCAAGGACTTCTCAGTCTCTCATGCTCTGCCAGTGAGGAGGGGCACAAGAAGCCAGGAGGAAGCAGAGACACCTGACCTGGTCATGGAATACCCTTCTAGCAAGGCCTTAAGAACCTAAGTACAGCTCTTTACAAATTGCCAAATACAAATACGGCTGTCCTCTAGTTACCTATTGTAAAAATCCACTGTTCTATTTTTACTGGTGTGTCACTTCAGGTTTGCAGTTTATTAGACCATGCTCTCTGTGGCAAGGACAGGGGTTTCTGATACGTTCAGAGAACACTTCAAGGATTGCAACTAAAGTAAGTAGAACAGCTAAGTCCAGAAGCCCAAACCACAAACCAGTGGGAATAGCCATGAATGAAAAACAAATTCCAGCAATACATGTGTAGGATTGGAAGCTAAAACTCAGTGGTCACAGAGTGTACAGATTATATTTTTACATGTTGTGATATTCTCTGACTCTTCAACATATTGACCTGGCGTCAAATGTCATATTTCATGCACTGAGTGCCATACAATTTAAATCTCACAAGTCAAGAAAGGAAGACAAACTCTTTTAACTACTCAAACTTACCATACAGTTGCATGGAGCACCATCTTATCAGGCTGATAAAGTTTAATCCTTCTGCAATCTTTATTACCACATATATTGCATCTGAGCATTTCCATATATGCATCTGAGCATACTCATAGTTACAATGAGTAATCTATTAAAAGCATATTCAGAGTTTGCTTTACTGGTCCCATATGCACATGTAGTTTTAAGTAGAGCAGTGGGTACCAGATACATCACCTTTTTCTGCTCAGTAGTAAAAAGAAATAAAATGACCCAGGCCAGGCCAGGGTGTGGGAGAAAACTCACCTTCATTCACACAGTAAGCACCAGTTGTTCCACCTGCATTTGTCCTCAGTGAAGTCACGGCTCAGACCAAGTGCTGAGCTCTTCTAACAGACAAGTAATCAAACCATGGCAGAAGGCAAAACAACTCAACCTTTTTAACTATTTAACAACCTTGTGATTTTTCTCCCCACTCTGTAGGAGGGGCTTGCTGCCCACTGCCTCATGTTAAAGAAAACAAAGAACAACAGACAGGCTGAACACTAGCCACAATAAAGATAAAAGGCCCTACTTGACGCAAAACCCTCCCAAGTGCCCCAGCAAGCCTCATACTTCGGAATTTTAGGAAACAACTTCTAAATAGCTGAAAAAATTGGCCGGGATGAGACAGGCCATCCCAAACATCCATAAACCATAGTTTTCCAAAATACCTGGCTCAGAGAGCAGAACCACAGGCAGTTTCTTCTCCCTCATCATGAAAGGACTCAGCCTAAACACTTCATGCAAGTTCAGGAGACCTTGCTGCCAGGGTCACCTACCCCTTAGGAGATTTTGTTGATCACACCAAGAGAATGGGAAGCCCAAGGCAATATAACTCCACAAATGTTTCATATTTCCAGATAAGACATACTAGGTAAAGCAGTACTGAAAGCAGATGGGTACTATACTACAATTCATTTTGTCAATGAGCTTTAAGTACATAACTCTGCACAGACCATGTTTTCAACCAGCACACACCTCGCCTCCAAGAATATGTTCTCAAACAGATGGTATCATCCCAGGACCTGCAGAATCCACACTACTAATAGAAACCTAGATATTTCAAGTAAAATACATCTATTTAATTCACCCTACAGTGAGGAAAAATATTTAATACCATTTATTCCATAGTTACAAAAATGTCCTAGAACTCTGATGCTTTGTCTTATACATTACCACAAGTCTTTCAGCAGAAAAATGTATTTGGATTAGCTCTAAGACTGAGTTTTATTTAGTCCAATCATTTGTAGTACTACGTTACCTCAAACAAGAGTTAGAAACAATTATGCAGTGTTAATGGCACAGCTTTTCAAAAATACTTAAAAGCTACTGCATAGGCTATACATAATTTGAAGTTTTGGTTTAATAAATAAATAAATAAATCTAGCAGAACACACTTTCTAAGTCAGTTTAGTGAAGAAGTATCCCCTCTTGCTTGCTTTGAATATGCTACCTACCACTCCCATTGGATACCCCTCTGTTTCCACACTGGAAAGGACAGCAAATAATTCTCTTTTCTCAGGATTCTCTTTTTCTCCTCCTATGTTGCCTCTTTTCAAAGCTGAAAACTTTTTTTATTGAGCTGTTTCTTATTGTTTCATACCTTCGAAAACCTCTTCTGCCCTTCTCTGTACCTTCCTCATTTTGTTACATCCTTTTTAAAACAGGAGACCACAACTACATAATGCAGAAGCACTGTGGCTTTTGCAGTAGACTGCAATGGTGTAATGAGCCATGATGCATAATAGCATAATGAATGTTTTGGGCACAAAACAAGCCTCTGAAAATGCACTTTGCAGAAACCCTTGGGTGCTACATCCTCCACAAATGTCTACCAAAACGGATTACTCTTCTGAGGGATCTAGTCTGGATGATAAGATATGGAAGTAAATGAAACAGTAGTTTGATCCACGACTGCAATTCCTGTGATAAACAGGACAAACATATTAACAGTTCTCAACTTTCAAAAAAATCTCTGAGGGAAAAATCAGTTAAAATACAACTCTAACAACATAGAGGCTAAAGTCTTTGTACCCACAACTGTTTTCCACAGAGTCACTCTGAAATCCATCCAGTGTTAGGCAAACCACTCCATTTCTTCAGTGACCTCCCTATTTAAGGAATTTGAAGTGAAATATTGATATAATGCAGGAATCGATAAGTCTTAGAACAATTTCTACCATTAGCAACAGTAATTTACACAATCACCTTAAAATCAGGAGACTTCTTATGAAGCTGCAGGTTTCCTTCCTTAAAAAGTCTGACAAACAATAAAAGGTCAACCTGACACAGAACATTTCAGCTGTACATCATCATAGGTCCTTGCTGCCTAAAAGGCTGCATTCATTCACCCCAGCTGTCTGCTGAAATGAAATGCATCATTGAAGATAGCTCAAGTTTGTGTGGGAGATGTGTCAAAATCACATAACCACTTACTTGCACTAGTATGAATTAACAGCTGTGATCATCTCAGCAGAAGCAAATGAGTGAATGCTCATGGAAATTCAACTGTCACCTCTATATGCAGCCCATTTGATGTCACAAATATGATTTGATGAATCATATTAATGCCTTGCCTCACAGTAACATTTGAAGTATGCCAATGAGTGGTCCAAAGCTATATTTCAAAAGAATGACAATTTGGCACCTCACAAAGTGAAACCTAAGTATGAGTGTGGTCTCATGAGAAGGAAGGGTATTTATGAAAAAAAAGAAAGAAAAAAAATTAAAATCCTAGAGCATAAGTCAGTATTTATTAGGCAGCCTGAAACAATCAAATGGTGAATAAACCAAATATTATGAAAGCTCTGCAGCAGAGTATAATTTAGAATTATCTGGACTTTCAGTCTGCTGAGCAATTTGCTACAGTACAATCAGGGTTTTAAATGGAGTACATGGGCGCCAGTGAGAAGTCTGCATTACCAAACCATACTATGTGCTGAGTCTTAAAATACTGACATCATATTTTTCTCCAATTCAATTAAGAAAATTATTCTTAAGTTACCATAATATAGATGTCTGTTTCAAACAGCTCATTATAATGACATGAAGGCAGGTTCAGTAAAGAGCCCAACATAACTGTTAAAAGATCTTGTCCTCAGTCAGCAGGTAAAGTCCATGGGAGACCATATGAGACCACACCTGAAAACTGCCTTTTCAAGAAGAAAGCAGCATGGAGCCCAAGACGGGTGTAAGCTTAATGCCTCCAGACAGACTCCAGTGTGCTGTCTCAGATCCCATAATAATTAAGTCCTTCAGCAGCGCAAAAGGCAACCAACACTCTGGGAAAAAAGCTTTTTTGTTATCTTATATTGGTAGTTCTGGCAATAGAGATTATAAAATCAATCATCCTTGAAAGAAGGGCTGCATAAATTGTTACCACTAGTTTCATGCTTATATTTTCATCTCTCAAATTTACAAATAATATACACATCACTGCCAGAAATGTTCTACCACAGAGGGGACCAGAGAACCACTAATGTAGGAAGTCCTCACTCAGTGCTCTGCTGGTCTTCTGAAATTCTTGAAGAGGGCTGGATCCTGCCTATTCTATTCATAAAACTAATCCTATTATAAATCATAAGGTGCTCATACACATAGAACAAATTAATTAAATATTTATAGTCTTAGCAACAGTGTATGCTACCTAGACACAATTTAACTTGGTTTTATACTTACATCACTATCATCTTAAATACTATAGAATTAGCAAAACTAAGTTAAAAAAGGCATGCTAACAACACAGCAGGATACTGGCTATTTGCACAAATTCACATTTAAAAAAAAAAAATTAATAATTCAACTGTCATTCTGGTCATGGCAAAAAAAAAAAAAACCCACACAAAAAAAAAAAAAAAACCCACATGCATGAGCAGTAACCTGTTACTGGTTTTGGCACTGGAGAATACATAAAGAAAAACATAGCAACATAATGTAAGGATGTGAAAGCATCTGCCTGCAAGCTGTAGGCAAATATTTTTTAAACCTGCTATACAAAAGAACACATACAAAAGCAATACAAACAGCTGCTAAAACATACTTTCAGACTTCTGAACACACCTCAGTTTATTGAGTTGCCTAACAGAAAAACACTGCCACACAAATGATTCCTTAGGTGGTTTTTTAAATAACGTATTGAATGCAAACGTTGGAGCTAAGCTGCAAGAATGTCTGGGAAGCCTAGATTTTCTCTAGGAAGCCTAGTTTTATGTCTGAATTTGTTTAGTATTATTTCATTCTACAGATTATTCAGCTAAATATAATGATATATAAATAAAATAGAATATGATCCTGGACAAGTTCTTATCTTCCAAAATGCACAAAAGCTTGGTGAGACAGCAAAGCAGGTAGAGATTAGAAAGAACAACAAAATCAATGTATCTGCAATTTGTAACTGGGAATTTATAACAACAGATCTTCCTCTGCCTCTCTACGAAGATGATTCTCAGCACAGGAGAAGCAAGAAGAATGACTTTCAGACAAGTGGACAAGATAATATTGCAAGACTGATTCTTTCCTTTAAGTCAGATAAGCAGAATAGCAGCATGGAGTCCCTGTAGCAAAAGACAAACTTCTTTGGTTTGCTGAAAGAAGATAATATAGCGTGAACTATTAGACAGAAAAAGTTATTCAGCAACATCTTTTTTAACAGATGAGAATAAGTGAGGTTATGTGAAACAAGGGCAGGAGAGTAAATAGGCAAAGCAATCCAAACAGACCCTTGTAAGCAGTTTTGTGGCTATATTAGTCAGCAAATATTTGTATTAAGATCCTGATTATTTTCCTCAGAAACAAGCATTTTTCCATTCATGACAATATGACGCTACTTTTCAATATGTGAAAAATACTAGCAGTCAGTACACAGTGAGGATCTGAAATATACAGCCAAATTATTTAACTTTTGCAGTGTTTATTTATTTCTAAATGAAACCACGAGAGCAGCTACATGGGTATTTTCTATACCAAGGACTGGAAACTCACAAGTTTATGACTCACTGTTCCCCAGCTGAGAACGGCTGTGCCACACACAACTGACCAAACTGACTGATCCTCTAAACGTGACTCACAGCTCTACGAAAACCTGTGTTGAGATCCACTACCAGCCATAGGCCAACCCTATCGGCAGGCGAGCATCTCCGTATGTATTTTTGGCAAACTCCCCCACAGCTTCCTTGCCCAAGCCTTCCCACCTGCGTCAAAAGTCTCCTTGGGGCAGCAAGGGGCAGCAGTCTAACTCGTGGAGACACAAGCTATCCAAACATGTGCTAAAGCCTGTTAAACTTACACACTGCCAACAACAAGCAATGCAAATTGAAGTTCGCAGAAGTCTGTTCTCTGTAATTCACAGAGAAAAAACACGCTGTAAACATGGCAGGGGGACTAAAAAACTGTCCACCTTCTATGTTATTTTTCACTATGTCCACCCTAGACACTTATGACAGCAAAACCAGAGTTAAAGAGTTGACTTCTCTGCATGGAATTTATTTTTGAAGTAAAAACCAAGCAAAATTATCAATCGGATGTCAGGGGTAATATCTATCAGTCTGTGTAAGCAATGAATTATAAATGTAACAATAGATAATTTTACTTAATTTTTTTTTTTTAATCACTAGATCTAAACAACAGGAAATAGTTTCATCTTCAACAGATTTTAAACTTTTAAAACCTTTGAGATAGGTTCAAAACACATTTCTGGGGAGAGATCAATTAGCATGATTGCTAGTGAAAAGTAGACCGAAAATAATAGATTTGAGGTCAGTCCTATAATGTCATCAGAGAGCTAGAGTAGAAAATCAGTCGTAGATCCTCTGGTTCAAATGAAATTCCCCTTTTAACATCAGTATGCCTTCCCACTGGAGGGTTTTTCTGATTTTTTTTTTTTCTGAACAACTGCAGAGAACTACTAAAAGGTAAGTTGTCCGGTCTCAGCTTCTGTCAAAGCAAGTCAAGTTACTGCCCAGTTTGTCTGCTAAATGTGTTAATTTCTTGAATGCAATAGAGGGCATAGAAGAACATGCATAAGAAATCCAAGGACCTCCTAACAACTGCATGGAAATCACTTCTCCACTTTATTGACCATTACTGTTTTGAAAACTTGAAGTTTGATGATTTTTTTAATCAAACCCATTTCAAAGCCAGCTGGGGAGCAGGGCAAAGGGGAGGAAAAGGAAACATCTGCCATTCACTTATCTGTTCCTTTTAATTCTTGGAAGAGTCCAAAGAAGGTTCTTATCACTCTAAGGCAGTAGACACAACTGAAATAATTTTTCAATGTTGACAGAAAAACCCATGAAGTATTTTGTCATCCTGTGCCCTTTCCAGTGAATCTGTAGCCACTCAGGATCTTTAGTTTACTTTGCTCTTGGGACATCAACAAACTTTCACTCAATAATATTTCAGGAAAAAAAAAAAAAAAAAAAAAAAGAAAAAAAAAAGAAAAGAAACACGCCAAACAAAAAACCCCAGGCACAGACTAGGTACAACATTATTTTCTGAAATGCAGAAGTACCTTCACAATGTCATAGCCCACATCTATCATGTTTGTTTACAGGAAAAGAGAATCCTACTGAAAATGGGACAACTCCACAGAAGCAAGTATCTGCAATTCAGTGAAACAGGCTAAAAGTGTAGGTGATACAGGAGGGACAGCATCCCCATGATAGAAGAAAAACAGTACAGTCACTCCTGTCCTCAACAGACGAGACTTACAAGACTAAACACATCAATAAGTGAATACAGAAACATGATAATGGCTGGAAAAGAATATGACTAAATTAAAGAGTACAATGAATTTTTAAAGGAGTTTCCCTAGTTAAAAATCACTCTCACAATTACAAGAAGTGAAGAAAGTTGATGGAAGCATAAAAGAGTGGGCCAGACTTTACAATGGAAAACTTTAATGATGGAAAGCACTGATACGACTAGAAAACTAAGCAAAAGCCACCTCTTTCCCAGCAGTTTATTTCAGTTCTGAATGGGCATGTGAGGAAAACAATTCTTCAGTTAGGAAGGATCCAATACTAAAATCAAAAATTACTGACCTGGATTAAGTTCTCATCAGTATCTCATCATGAAACAAATAGTTTAGAGCTGTTCTAGTACTTCAAATGATATAAAACCATAAAATCGGCTGGCATAGTAGTATGAATATCACAGTAATTATTTTTCAAAAACATGTTCTCCATTAAACCAAGAACTGCATGACAAAGTTTTAATTTAGTCATGAGAACTTTTAAATAAAAAACTCTCAAATGGTAATATCGAACCCCTTCACCCTCACAAGGGAAGAAATGATATGAACAAATCAAGACAAGAGGTGCATTTTTACAGGGCGGTTACTGTCCCATTATGCTTTGACCCTACTAAGCTTTCTTAATTACAGCACATCCTCAGGCTTTGGTGGAATAACCAGCTGGGCATTGCCTCTTTCTCTGCCTGCAACACCTATGAGTTATACCAAGCTTATAAAGACTGTGTCCGTTCACAGAAAGCAAGCAGGCAAAACTGCAGAAACCTGAAGAAACAAATTGTAATCTGAATAAAATGAAAAGAGTTTATAAGTAACCTCTGATACAGTTGTTCTTAAATTTCCATCTAACCTGATATATAGCTGCCATTAGCTATCAAGGTAATCCCTCAGGGACACCAAGTTGCAAATGCTTTCATCTCATAATACGGATACTTAGTTGTAGAGGTTGCTTTGCCTTGAGTATAAATAAACCTCTCACCTTTAGCCTGGTAAGCAGAAATAAAAATTATCATGTCTATCAGCCCCTGAAGAGCGAGTGGAGCTCACTGGGAAAAGAGAGAAAGAAACCATCGAGATTGATGCCCAACATGAGGGAGCTGCATGATGAGCATGCTGCCTAGCAAGACTGGCTATTTCTTCCTTGTAAGCAACATAGATAATCAATCTAAAAAGCAGTTAAAAATAACTACCAATCCCATCCCCACCTGATCCCTCAGGATGCAATCCCAGAATAATATTGTTCAAGCACTGCCATGGTGGCACAAACCTCCAGCTTGTTGGGAAGGGCAGGAATCAAGTGATGCTGCCTTTGAAAAGGACAAGCTTCTAGCATCAGTGACTGATTCACCCTGCAGACTCCCAGCACTAGTTTTCATCCTCACTGGCCCCTATTGGAGTGGTCTGCCCCATTGCCTGTAGCAAGCAGCAAAACAATTTTGGAGATGTGCTCACATATGTTGGAAACCTCTGACTGCCACAGAAAGGAGGCAGAAAATTTTTAAATAATGAGTAAAAAAAGGCAATCACCAGTTACAAAAAGTAGTCACTGAAAAGCAGCTTGAAACAGCCCAACATGCAATTGCTGTTCACGCACTGTGTGGTCCCTTGAAACCCCTGTGTTTTCTGGTCCTAAAAGCCTAACTTCCACTCAAGTTTTCCTGCCCAGTGCTCTCACCTATGTGGGGAGCATCTTCCGGAGGAGACATGCTCTCCTCCATAAAGGAAACAGATTTCAGAGGATCTGCAGAGGGGTGAGGCTGACAGGAACAGTGAAGACAACAGGGCAGGGAAAACAGCTGAAAGGAAAAAAGAGCATCAGGAAAGAAGCAAAAGAGGAAACAGATGCACTGGAGAGAGAATACCAGGGTGAGGC
Organism: Strigops habroptila; assembly: GCF_004027225.2. Lineage (NCBI taxonomy): Eukaryota > Metazoa > Chordata > Aves > Psittaciformes > Psittacidae > Strigops > Strigops habroptila. The sequence goes on from NC_044284.2 coordinate 13,634,176, forward strand.
GGAAGGCAAATGGAGAAGGTGAAAATAGTATAGTCTAGATTGAGAGAGCACAAGCACAGAACAAACTGCAAAACTGAGATGAGTCAAAATGAGGGAGAAGTAGAGACAAGAAAGAAAGAAGTGGGGAGGAAGGGAGCCCAGACCTGTCAGAACAATACCTCTTACTAATCACAGAGCAGTCTGGGTTTCCAATAGATAAGATCAAGCCACCTGAGTCAAGATACGAAAATGTGAGAAACAGAAAATAGGAAAGACATTGTCACTCATAGAGCTGACAGGAAAATGAAATATCCTACAGAAATCCTGAGATTTTAAAATCTGCTGCTCATTCAAATCACGATGAAAAGCATTTTAAGTTCATTAAACTTTAACGTGACTTCACTGAAACACTGGATTTTGAGGCCAAACACTAATGATATTCAGCACAAAACAGGAAAAGCTAAATACTACCGCATTTCTTTTCCAAATAGCTTTAAGAACATCTCCCAAGAATAGCATTCCTGCAAAACCTTTTGAAGACTAGTTTTCCTGTATAACTGCTCCACCACAAATTTTACAAACATTAGATGGAATCACTATTGGAATTAAAAAGATACATCACTTTGGAGTCTTATTTCCAAAGATAAATCATTTCGCAAAATATATTTGTGGTCCTGCATGTTGAGCCACAAATTTTGAAATGCATTTTTGAGATTTGGAGAGCCATTCCCCAGGCCTGCCCTCACATAACATGGAAATGGCTATGAATTCTGAGCCACAAAGACCAAGTCCTTAATTAATATGACAACAACCATCAGGAGACCCACACAGAGAAGTCCCACCAAAATGCCAGTTCTGACTCCAAAGGAAACATCTCATCTTTTCTTCACTGCTAATCAGAGTCCACATGAATTCATAGGCACTGTTATATTATTGACGGAGTAAAGATCTACTCCTTAGGCCTGTTCCTAGCAAGGTGTGCTAAGAGACAACATTATGAAATGCGCTCCTCCCCTTATTTCAGAAGTTTTTTAGTTAGCAGCTGTTTTCTTGTGTTTCTCCCATTGGCCATGGCAAACCACTTATAATTTTCTTGAGAGAAAGAGAAAAAACTCAAAAAACTCACATACCTCCAGGAATACTTGTCATTGTAACTGGGAATCCCACACTCAACTCCAAGAGGTATTTTTATTATTATTATTTCATAATAGGTATTTTTAGCACTACAGAAATATTCCTGTTACATTTATTACTGCTAGAGCTTTGTGCTCTTAAAATAACGTGATGCGCTATGGGGCTTACAAGCTACAAAATCCTAAATTCTCAGAAAATAGAATGCAGATATTTTGAATTAAGCAGATTCCCCAGGGGTCCGTGAATCTCAGCAATGATAGCTGGGAAGACACACAGTTTGAAATATGCTCCAGTCTGCTACTCGGGAGCTTCTCATAAAGAGCAGCCCCCCCCGTTCCATGGCTCATCCATTGCTACACCTGCATCCTCTCGCATCACCATGTTTGCATTAGCATGCGAATCACATGGGTCTCAGTCAGCAAAGGCTTTCATCTTGGCTAATCAATTTAGCAGGGTCTTCCACGGAAAGGGAAATCTATAGGACTCCAATACAACTATAGAGGCATTCCAATAGGATTACTGGAGTAATTTCCAGAACGCTTCATAAAATCTGCAACAGCACAGAGACAGTAGCTACAAGCATTTTCTAAGGCACAGTCCTTTTAACCAGCAATATTGCTTAAAGGGATCACTGAGAAGAACAAATGTGGAGTTAAACCTTGGTTTTTACCAAGATTGCCATCTGTTCAACATACTTTACAGTGAAATCAGTGTCCTCAGCAGTATCCACAGAGAAGATGCATCACCATATTCAGTGCTGCCAGCTACAACTGCAAACCGAATGAACACGGACCCTGAATAACTTTGTCATGACTACTTGCAGTGATTCATATCTAGGCACAGTGGTAGGCAAATTCACACTGCCCTCTTTGTGGTAAAAACGATCAGACATAACAAGGATAAGCAGAATTCAAAACAAAATGGCTCAGGTGGACGCCATTTAGGACTCCCACAAAAACCTCAGGACATTCACACACCTGTTAAAAAAACATTTAAGGTTTTAATATATTCTGTGCTTTTTAAAATGCCCTGGGAATTCTAGAACTAACAAGCCTAAGACGACACACTCACATCCCAAATGAGCCCTCCAGGTAAGGCCCAAAAACTATTACTTCATGCCAAACAACCCAAAACCTAAGCGAGATCCACAAAGAAAGTAAGACAAAAAGAAGGTTGGGAAATCAAAACTCAGCAGGAATTTTCAACAATATTTAAAAATAAGCAATTGCAAATTCAGAGAAGTATGTGATACAACATGAAATCCTGTGTCAGTTTGCACACTCACATGGAGGGTAAACCACTAAGAGAAAGTGAAACTTAAATGCTTCCTCACACAACTTGGTGCAATTTAGTGCAATTGCTATGAAATGTGAAACTTGAGATGCAAAGTAACATGAAGACATTTTCAAAATATCTGCCTAAATACAAGCTAGGTTTTTAAAGCTTGGCAGAAATCCCTTTCCAACCAACCAGACATCAACTGACCATGAGCCCAAAGAGCCTGCAAGGGCACTTCAGGGAGTTTCAGTCTTTCTATTTTGAGAGTAAAAGAAGCTACAGGCAATAGCAATAGTTTGAACGTTTCTCTGGTGTTTCCTACTTCCTACCTATTCTCCAGGAAAAAAAGAAATTCAAAGCTTGATCTAAATCCTGAAGAGATAAGTAGGATTAATGAGTGTTTACCCTAAGCTAGGGTAGGTAGGACTATATGACACTATACCTCCATCCAGAGACACCTAAACTCTGAAGGGTACATTAGAGCAGTGAAGTGAGGTTTTCCATCTACCTTTAACCATGACTGCACTGAAATGAGACATATTCACTTATTGAGCCTGAGGAATTCAGAGGGAAAAAGAACGCAGACCTCATGTCCTTTCATCAGTTGCTATAAGGCATCACTGCTACATGAGGTAGCAGTTAGTAGGAATTTGAAGTCAGTAACCGGAGCACATAAGTATAATTTAAATCTTGGCTGCCAACGTGCAAGCAAAAACACAAGGAATTACACAGACTATGATGATGCTGTCATTATTATGCTATGAATTTAGAGTGCAGGCAGACAAAAAAAAGCATTAATTTTTTTAACCTACACAACAGTAAAGCAAGGCTGCTTTGACCATCAAAATTTTCAAGGGTCAAGCTCTAATCCTTCTGTTTTAGCTGATTATAAGGCTTCTCTCTATGTAGAAACAATGTGAATATAGGAACAAGCAATGGTACAAATTACCTTAAGTATAGATTATACAGTATATACCCTTGTATAACTCAGAAATGAATGGGTAAATTTGATGGTATAGAGGATTAAAGGACATATCTAAGGATTTTGGAAATATAAATAATCTTGTCCTCCTAAGCTTTAAAGCTAAAAATATGCTTTAAAAATATTTTGGTTTGGGGTTGGGGTTTTTTTTTTTTCAGGAAACACTTGATTATAGCAACAATGTCAAATATAAATTTTGTTTCTGCAAAGCAATCGCACCATATTCTCTATGTCACTTAACTTTCAAGTGATCTTTAGAGGAATAAAACCGGTGAAAAATAGGTAATGATAGATTAACTGAATCCCTACTGATAAATTATGAAATAAAATTCTGATTGAAAGTAAAGGCAATTTAGAGACCCAAGGTATTTTGGATTGTAATACAAGACGGATGAGCTAAATTTTCCCAGTTACATTATTTCATACTTGTAGGTCTGCAAGGGTGTTTTAAATGAGCGGCTTGTATACAAATTGCTACGATACCACTATATTACACAATTTGTGACTAAGGCTTCATGTTCTAAATACGTATAGAATCAAATATCTTATTAACACCCCTTCAGTTTCACGTTACCAAGACATTCACTGTTGTCATCTAATAAAGGATGAAAGAAAGGGTCATTGACAGATACCTTTCTAAAAGATATGTCACATTTGACAATGTTTTGAACTGGAGCCAGGAGCATCCACTGAGCTCTGACGGGGCATCTTTCTCCTAAATACAAAAATTCAAAACCTTACTAGAAAGATGTCAGTTCTGATTATATTTTACATATTGCAACTCTTAGCAAACAGCTGGTATTTCACAATGCCTGAAGTCCTAAACTTGGCTTGTCAAAGCAAGATAAGAGGAAAGAAAAGATAGCTCCACATGATACTGAGTAAACTGGAAAGTGCAGGAAAAAAAAAAAAACCCCATTTGACAAAGGACACATCAACTATGAAACAATTTTTGAAATACTGAAATAGCATGGTTTAAGATAGTAAAAAATATTGCTACGGAGTATTACAGAATAATATGGAAGTACTGCAACACTGTTTTGAAGCAACAGAAAGAATAAAAATCAAAGGGTTTTGATGGGTTTTTTTCATTTATTTTTTAAAGAACTACAGATGCAATTTTAGTTTGGAGGGAACAAGTTAAAAACCTGATACCTCTATATCAAGCAAAACTTAAAGTAAAATAAAACTGTCAGTGACCTAATAAAATAATACATCTTCCTCTGTACTCAGAGATACCCATGCAACACAGGGCACAAGCCAGAACTTCCCTGCCTGTGACAAGCAGTGACACATTCGGATCTGGAGGTGAGCTCCCCTTTCCCCCCAGCAAGCGTACAGAGGGGAGAACACTTGGTATCTTTGCAGCCACAGGCACTCATCTCATTCCCATCTGGGTCAGCTGCTGGTCAGGGAGCCAATATCACCTCAGCAGAAAACAGTCTTTTTCCCTGACTATCTGTGTTTTACCAGTATCGAACTGTGTTCCAAAAGCCCCCCCTGACCCCGCTAGCTACTGCTCCCAGTTAACTCTCTGAACACCCACACCAGTGAAGCCCAGGCTCAGCTATGCCAGAGTCAGGAGTTGTCAGGTCCCCACCATCATGGCCACAACGGATGCACGCTCCCTGTGGGCTCCTCCCCATCTCCCCTTGCCCACCAGCAGCTGCCTTGCTTCTCACCTTGCAGACTTTTCCTTCCTTACCCTCTTGTATTTCCTTCTTTACACCTATGATTTAGTCTTTACACCTACAATTTAATCAACTCTTTTGACCTACAAAGGAGAGGAGGAAAGGGATGTGGGCAAGAAATCCAAGATCCTCTATCTCACCAGTGCACAAATTGAAGCAATGTATTGTACTAACCCATCTGCACGTGCTGCAGCCTGGTAAACAACCTCCTGGACCTCACAGTCCTAAGACAGTGTGTTATAACAGAGACCAGCATGCCACCATTAAACGGTAACACCATTACCATTAAAGAATAACAGCATACCCCAGACTGGTTTTCTGTACTTACCTTGGGGTAAATCTTAAATAATTTTTTCCTGTCCTCTCTCAAAATCCTTAAGTGGCTTGCTTGCCGACGCTCCCTTCAGTCCAGCTTCCCAACGTTTCCTGAACATTCTCTCTAGCTCATATTTCTTTTGGTTGTTTTGTCCCATTTCTTATATATCATTCTTCTATGTTCCTCTCTCTCCACTCTAGCCCTTTTGATTTATTAGTTTTTTTCACAAGCAGTCCATCAACTTGTCACTATCACAGGTCTCCCACCTTTGTCAGACAAGGCTCAGAAAATAATTTGGCTTCTCCCACATGACACAGCAGCATGGCACACATAGACATTCATTTAAATTATCCACTGCTGGCACACACTATAGCCTATGTGAGAGACCACTACTAATATTTTCCATTAAATGCATTAGAAGGCTTCCAGCACACTAAAATCTTGTGCAGGAGGGGACATTTGAGACAATTCTTGGCAAGATGCATGTGTTGTATTTAAGAACTGTAGGATAAATATAGCACATAAAATAAGCTTTACAATACAACTGCAGTTTGACCTTCCCCCACCCCAAGCAAAAAGAACCAGTGTGAATCAATTAAAAAAAAAAAATAAAAAAATCTTTACATCAGTTTTCAAATACTATTTTCTCCATCTTAGGGTAAGAAAAATTACCTAGAAAAACTGGGTCACTGCTTTTTTGTCATCTGCTTTTCCTAGCACAAAACATAGAGGTCATATTAAGGTTTTGCTTTGAACGAACATTTGTTCAAAATATTCTGTCAAGTCCAACATGTATAAGATACACATACATACACACAGGTATACATAACATACATCTGGATAAATATATCTTTTATGTATAGTGCATCTTATGGATGTATCTTATGGCCAATACTGTTTTCACTTGGATGAATTTTGGAAATCAAGTTAAATGCGGTGAACAGTGGTCCTTTAGTGTACCAAAGGACCAGCAAGTAAGCAAAGATTGAAAAAAAATCTGAAAAGTTCAAAAAATATTTTTTAAATAATTACATTGATTATGCGCAGTCAGTTTTAAATAATTCAAAAAGATGGGGTTTTTTGGAGCACATCTCTTCTTTCTACACACACATAAAAATTGAACTAGTTCTCAAACTCTTGTTTCAAACCCAAGAAGTTTTGCAGTTTTGGAAAAAACTGTATTAATGTAAATGTGTCTTTGTACTTCCTTAACTCAATAACCTGGCACCTAACATAACAAGCAAACACAGAATAAGAGTTCTTTTGCACACCAGGTTCTTCAAATACCTCTCTGCCCAAAGAAAACAGGTTATCGGTGGTATCCCATGGCTCCTGGGAGGTGCCACCACTCCAAATCCCTTTTGTGTTCTCATTCAGCTCACCTAGTCCCAGACCTAAAGCACATCCACTCACATCTCACTTTTCTCTTTTAGATAACATGCAGAATCAAGAGACAATTCACGTTTCCTCCTTTGTAGAGCTACGTGGCACACAAAGATTGATACCCTGACATTTGGCATGCTCTCCTAGGCTAAAATTTGGAAGGGAGGAAAAAAAAAAAAAAAAAAAAAACGCCAAATCCAAGCAGCATGGCTGCAGGGAGGCAGGCATGGGGGAAAGCATGGAGGAAAGCATGGGGGAGCGTATCCACCTGCAGGAAGCTTGCAGACATGGGATGCACACTCACTGAGTTAGGGGCAGGAGACCATGGTTATTCATTTGTGAGGGTGGGGAAACTCTAAGCCAAGGGCAGGACCAAAGGAAAATCAGAGGTATGTCTCTCAGTACACCCACATCCTGAGGCTACCTGATGCCACTGTAAACAAGAAAAATAAAGTCCTGACAAAAGCTCAGTTGCCACACCAAAACATAACATGGATGACAAAGATAATGAACTTCCTTTGGACTACATGGTCACCACCAAAAAAAGTAACTCCCTAAAATTAAAAAACATTTGGACTTTTAATACCAAGTGAGGGATATTTATTTTTAGTAGAATAATAGGAAATAGTTATTTTTAATATTTAATCTATGTCAACATCCCTTTCAGTAAACTCCCATGCCAGTATTGCATTAAATGCAGCTTTCCTGTTTAGCAATCTCATAAGTTAACTAAATGCCTTGCAGAAACCATTTCAAAACTAGTTTGCAAAGTATTAAAGATAAAGGGTAAGCATTAAACAGACGACATCATCTGCAAATCCATCATAATCCATTGGTTTTTTTATATTTCTGGTGATAAATTATTTAAATTCTTGTAGGATTATGATTCAACAGTAGGATTAGTAGTCTCTGTTATGGATCACTTCTATTTTTGTTCTTTTCACCAGCCTACATTAGCCAAGAGGCAGCATCTAAGAAAAGTGAATTGCTGCAGTGAAGAGCTCCTATGGAAGACGTAGATGCTGAGCTGCAATGCTCCATCCTCCATCTCTGTCACCAGGCATTGATGCCACACTTCAGGGGAAACCCTGCAACACATTAGCATGCCAGTCACATCTCTGTGATTCATTTAGCACATTCCCTCTTCCAGCAACACTCCCAGTAGCTGCAAAGTTTAGTGTTTCTTCACATAGTGGCTGCTGTAAGACAACTTTCACAACACCAGCCCTCAAGTCTGTCTCAATCAGGCAGACTCCCCTAGAGTTAAGGACCAAAAGACATTGTTTGATCCATCATCCGAACTTTCTTTTCTGATGGCACACGCGCTGCTTCAAAATAGGAACTAATATTGCTAACTCATGGAAGTTCAAACAGCAAAGATGTTTGGGGCCTTGACACAAAACGTCTTAATAGAGCCGACACTCTGCTGTTCTGTTCAGTCACTGAGAAAAAAAGCCTGAACATAAATGCCACTGAAGCCGAAAAGTTTCCAATCTCATGCAAAGCCCATGTGTCATTTTTCACAGGGGACCTAGCACACCAACTTCTCAGACAGGAGCTAGGCAGCATTCAGCTGCCAACCTGGAGGTGGAAGACTCATTGGAAAAGCAAAAACACTGCTTATCCTTTATATATGTGAGGTTTATACGTTCACATCTGAGGCTTACTTTCTGGAAAGTGTAACTGACTAAATCAGCTTCTGTTCTTCAAAGCACAACTTCCACTAACCAAATAGAAATATTTTCATAAAAATACAGAAACACAGACAAAACCAGCCAGCATTCAAATAACTTCTAAACTCAAGGTTTCGCAATCTAAAACCAGTGAGACATTTGTTTTACACAGCCGTTGCTATCTCCAAAAAGGTAGAGAGGCCAAATCCACAGGTTTAAAATGCATGAAACAGCCCACCCACAACAACAGCTGTGACACAAGGTGCATGGCTGGTGGTGGGACAAAGGCATGCAGTTCCCCTGGCTAGCCAGCCCATAAAAGAGAACACATCCGCTGCCATTTGGTCACACACGTGTTTGTGTTGCAATGCTGAGCATCACCAGTCTCAATTTCTATTCCTGCCCTGAGAGCCAGCAGCAGTTGGGTGCTTAAAAGCAAAGCAACAGCGCTTCTATTTGACTGAATGAGGCTCCACCAAAAAGGAGCATCTGAAGCAGCATCATCAGTCATGGTCCCTCTACACTTCCGATGCAGCTTATAAGGGGCTACACCAAGGTCTACTGAGCAAAGCTGATGAGCATCACCGACATCTGATCTGCCACATTCATTCTGAAGAAAGTATGTAATGAAATGGAAGAGACTTGACTCTTTTCTGTCAGAGGCCTGACATCTACTACCAGGTCTGCCTGAGGCATCATCTCTCACATTCCTCTTCTTTGGCACTGCTGCATTTATAACTAGCCCCCAAGACATAAAAACTTGGTTCTCAGAAAGACATCTGGCAAATGTCAACAGCAGTAAGAGACAAAGCTAAAATCATACAGCCCGCCTTCCACAAGGCCCATTCCTGAAGCCCTCATCCATCCTTCTCATTCTCTGTTTTTATTGCTCAAAAAATGTGCGTGATAAGAATCCCCCAAGCCATTCTAAGATTTTGCAGCAGAAAAGAACAACAGATTAGGGAGACTGGGAGGCTTTTCAGTAAACCCTACAGAACCTCACTAAGATAGCCAAATCTTGATCTCACAGAAAGCAAAGGTAACATTCCTGGTAATGTTGCATAGAGTTATCCATTATAGGTTTTGATCCAGCAGAAGTTCCCCCTATTTCCAGGGTGAAATCACTGTAGGGCAGAAATGTACTATTGGAGAGAGCGGTCTGCAGCACCATGGGGTGCAGGTTCCTCAATCACAATGGAGACACACAGACAAGGAGGCAACTATCATAGCTGTGGAACAATTCCAGTAGCTATATTACACATATATAAAGCTCAAGTTCAAAATATTCATTATAAATAATCCAAAACGTACAATTCTAATCCATAGTTCAAACACACTTGAAGTAATAAATATTCACCTTGATTCCCAAACCTGCTCTAAGAAAGAAAAGAGCAGTGTATTTTGCTCCTTATTTTTAGGAAACAGAAGGAGACCACTACAGTTTCAATTCATCAAAAAAAAAAAAAGTGAGTGATATTGGTACAAGCAAACAACCTCATTCATCTCTAACCGAAGTTGGTTCAATGAGTTAACTATCCAGAAAATACTGTGTAATACCATGAGGATACCTTTCCAGCTAATAAAAAAAAAAAAAAAAAAAAAAATCTGATTCCATACTTTTTGTCCCTTCTAAGCAGGACCAGAAACCATTTCCAACAGTTTATATGTAAAATATTTATCGTTCTGCAAGCTAAACTGAAAAAGGGTTAGTTTGAAAGCAATCAATCTAACTGTAATGAAAATACCAACCAGGGCTCCAGTAGAGTTTAGCAAGTCCTGAAACTCTCACAGTTTGTACAGCACAGCAAGAGAACTTATCTGGATTTATTCCATTTGGAGGAGTCCAACCTCTGTGTCTCTTCATCGCTCAGATAAAGTATTGCCTCTGCATAGGCAGTTCAAGCAGGCACTTGAGCTCTCAAGTACACGAGGATAGCCTTTCTACCATTCAGACCCACCACATGCAGCGTCTGGGAGTTTGTATTCTGACCAGCTCAAACACACCCAATAGGTTTCTCCCTTTTTGCACTGTGGGCTTAGAAAAAAACGTCCCTTTGGTAGTAAAACATAGCTGCTAAAAAAAAGGAATTAAAACCAAAGAAAATAACTGGCTTCGTGAGTAAATGTGGACAAAGAATGTTCCTCCCGAAAGCTTAATTCACTACCATTGCTTTTTGCCAGTGTCCTAAACAGGAATGGCAGTTTTTATTCCTCCAGGTCTAAAACAGAATCATAACACTAATGTGTTACAATGTATCCGTTTCTCAATGGTTCCAAACACATCAAAGGCTCAGAAGTTTAGCTTCCTTTCAGACAACATCTGCTTGGGTGCTACTGTCTCTGCGGAGGCATAGGTGCATGTGAAGCAGTGACAGGAAGTCATGTATTGAGAGAGCCTCTTCTCATTGAATTATTAATATAATCTTATCTCGATATCTGTAACCAGCTTTATAAGGCACAGTAGTAAAACATCAGTCCAAACTAAAAAAAAAAAAAAAAAAAATGCATTTAAAAGGGGATGAGTTTGGAAAACATTTCAGTATTATTTAACCAAAATACCAATTTACAAAGCTAAATATAAAGAAAAAAAAAGGACGCTACAACACAGGCAAACAGCTGTCAACAACACGATTTCTCATCACTAATCACTCATTAACGTTCAACTTCACAGGTCGCAAGAAGATGTGGAGGCCGCTGGCGAGCGCTACCGCCGCTTCTCTCGCCCAGGTCCCCGCAGCCCGGCCAGGGCAGGCCCCGCGCCCCCGGCCAAGCCACCCGCCCTCCGGCGGCAGCACCACCGCCGCGCTCCCTCTTCCTCGCCCCCGTGTCCTCTCTTCCCAAGCTCCCGGTGCCTTCGCCCCACCAGGTAGATCCAGAACAACTATAAGCAAGAGATCAATTTCTACTATCAACTGTTCATATTGAATATTACGTACATATGCGCGTTACATGGCTGACTCCAGGACTACCGCAGGGAACTTGCCAGCGCAGCCACCCCAATGGGACGGGCCCGCGTGGCTCCTGGCGAGGGGCGCGGGAGGGCTCCCCCCAAGAAAACCGCCGCCCGCTGCAGGCAACGAGCTTCACGGGGGGCTTGGAGAGAGCCACCGGCCCGGAGCGTCGGTGGCGCACTCTCCCACCGCCCGGGACGCGCCGAGCCGGCGGGGCAGCCGCACCGCACCGCGCAGGGAGAGGAGGGGAGAGGAAAGGAAGGAAAAGGGGCCCGGCGGGAGCCACCCCAGGTCAGACCCGCCGCAGGGGCAGGAGCTGCGCCGGACGCGGAGGCTCCGGGCTGCAACCGGGCAGCAGCCGCAGACGCGTCCGACCTCCCGTGCCCCGCCATACCCGCTCCACGCCGCCCGAAGCCGCAAGACAAAGCACGCGGAGACCCGCGATCTCACCTGGGACATCTGCGGGCGCAGGTTGATCTCCTTGAGATTGATGGAGTGGCTGCGCAGGTTATTGAGGAGCTGGCAGAGCAGGACGCCGTCGCGCAGCGCCTGCGCCAGGTCGAAGACCTGGGCCGTGTCCCAGGTGACCCGGTGGTTGGGCGGCAGCACCTTGCAGCTGATCAGCCACTGCCCGCACTGCTTCCACGGCTCCATCCCTGCCACCGCGCCGCGATGCTGCGGCCGCGGCGGCCCCTGCTGCTCCCTCCCGCCGCCGCCGCGGCCGGCCTGGCCCGCCCCGCCCCCGTGTCCGCCCTGCTCCGCCCCGGCAGGCGGGTCCGGCACATCCCGCCCGGCCCCCGCGCCCAGCGCTTGCGGGGGGAACCTGTCCCGCGGCTTTTAGGGCACCCGCAGGCAGTCTCGCTTAAGAGGCAAGCGCGGATGCAGCCCCCCCAGGCAGCTCTAGAGGAGAGACCGTTCAGGTGCTCTTTTGCTTGCTCTCTGAGATGGCAAAAACGGAGCACCTGCGGCAGAAAAGGTGCACCTGTAACAAGTGAGTCTACAAAAGGGTATAATGTTACATTAATAAACATTTTCAGTCTTTTATCTATTCATTAAGAAAACAGACGAGTGCTCAGGAAAGGTCAAAGCAGCAAGCTATTGGGCTTTATCAAATATGCTCTCAGCTATTACTAGAAATTATAGAGAACATATCATGCCATAGCATTGTTTTCCCCTCAGCTCACCCCTAAAGAATTTTGCACTGACTTGATTTTATTTTCACTTTAAATGGTGTTTAAAAAAAAATGTAATAGCTTTCAATGTGCATTCAGGCAACTTCAAACAAAAAGAAACATACAAGTGATTTTATGTTACTGAAGGTAGCATTCTCAAAAAATAGATTATACAAAAGTTCACAATATCCTTTGTATCTCAAAAGCTGTTATTTCCCTTAGATTTCTGAAGCAGTGCGCAGGAGAAACTTTCTCAAAAAAAAAAAAAAGTTTCTCTCCTCTATTAAAACTTTTTTCTTTTTTAAACCAGAGAACACTTCTAAAGTACTGTTAATGTATAATTTACAAGGGAAAAAACCCACAGCTCAGGGTGAGAAAGCTTTCTAACAGCAAAAACACTAACATGATTATTCCAGAGTCCACAACTATCCCTGGTTTTCACATCTCCTCTGTTAAAAGCCAGCTTTCTGAGCTCAGAATAATCCCACAAATGCTTTTAGTAATTTCTGAAAGAATTGCTGTAGAAATTCTGGGAATTTATTTCAGAAGCTGAGGCCTAGCAAGTGTTTTGCAGGTTTCAGTAAGCTTAAAATGCCGCTTCACTCTTTAATGTTTTTAAACAGGTGACACATCTGCTATTCCAGGCATCTTCCTGAGCAGACAGTGGTATTAACTTTGCATCGTGAGTGCAGAACATGCCACAGGCCAGGTCACCACTTCACACCGCATTCACCCAAAAAGAAAAACATGGCTCTCAGAAAAATAAGTAGGCTCCAGCTCCATCATCTGTAACACCTGTGCCACCACCAGGCAGACGATGGGATGGGAGAGGCGTGACTTATCACCTAAGTAAAAGGGTTGCTCAAGATCATCTGGGAATAGCACTTGGTTCCACTTGTAAAGATGCACTAAGCTGCAAACACCTGGTTTGCTTTGTAGACCTCTGCTTGTGCTAGCTGCTCTCACGAAATAAACAGGCTTCCAGCTTTGACCCAGCACAGGTGGAGATCACAAAGCTGCTCCCATCCTGTCAAAGCAGAAACACATTTTAGCAGAATACAAACTCCAATTAGCAGTAAGTGGCTTTGTGTGGCTAAAAAGAGGGATGGCAGCACAACTGAGCTTAAAGTCTCCAGAATAACTCACTTGGGAGAATACCACTTCAGGCTGAATTACCTCAGCAATGTTTCCTTCCCTGCACTCAGCAGGTCCCTCCTGCCCCAGGCAGCTCCCATTTCTCATGAGAGATGTGAATTCTCTATTCAACCACCTCAGCCCAAACACTCAGTCACTGGTATAGGTATGTCTGCCTACTCAAGGCAACACTTGGACTGTTTTATGCCTGAGCAGCTGGATGAGAGGTAAGATTGCAACACAAACATATTGTCAAAGTATTGGACGGCCAGGCAGAATTAGAGAGAATTTCATTCTTAATCTAAATCAAAAGGGATGTTAACAGCCTGCATTGTAATCATTTGGATATCATCATCCATCAAAATTAACATCAAAGCAGTTTGTTGAGGAGTACAATAAAACACAGTCTTGTAGAAACATATTTTTATCTGTGACAAGTTAAACATGAAGTACTAAGTGACTAAGAATTCAGTTGCACCCACAAGCCATCCACTCTCAGACTGACAGCAACCGTAACACTGAAGCAAATTCAGAAGGCAGAAAAAAAAAAAAAAAAGATAAAAGAAATGGAAAACCATCTGCACCACATTATCCACATCCCCACTTCATCTGCCTCCAGCCAGGATCAGCGAGTGGTACAGCACCCTGAAAGCAGCAAACACTGTCAGGATGCCTTTGCGGAGATACAGAAAAACAAGCACTGTTCCAATTCATAAATAACAATACAAAAGAACTTCGGGCTAGGTGCTCAAATGGATCTAATCTTTTTTCATGGTTTAATAGGAGCAATCCAACACTCCTTAACCCAAACTTTACATCCAAAGAACGTGTATGCTTTATGGTGGTGGTTAGAATTCTAAGTATCTGGAACACCTACACTGCAGTTTTAAATTTTTTATAAAACTTATAGGCTGTTATACTGCAACATAAGAAGTAAATTTCCTTTAAAATACATAGGTTTGTTCCTCTGCTGTATCTCATGTAATCAACTAAGTGACATTCCTCCAAAAGGAAGAGAATCCATACAAATTCCAGAAAATTAGCTCTCTACAAAGAGTTACATGGTTGAGAGAAGAGGCAAATGGATTCATAGCTGAAATTCATGGTCAGGACAACCTTGATAGAGCAGAAGGCTGACTACTGCTGTGGTTCAAGAATATCTGCACACCCCCTTTCCTCCTCTCTTGCAGTACTCTTCACAACCTTCAGCTTCCTACCTTGTCCACAGTCATTTATTGGAAGGGAATTATTAAGGGAACATTTCCCTTAATTCTAATTTTGTTTGAGCTACTTTTATAGGGTCTTCATTTTGCTGTTAATAAACACAAAACGCAGAAAACCCTATAGCTCAAATATCAAGTACCTGAAGTGAAACAGCTGCTGAGGACACACTGGAAGTTTGACCTATTTCCATTCTCCTCATACTCCAAAAATTACTTACAGATCTTTCTGGTTGGAGGATCCTCTGGACTCAAAGGGGGGCTGGATTAAAAGTCAGTTCAGTCTGTCTTCCCCAGTTTCAATAGCACAGACTAACATTCATGAACCTGGCAGACAGATCTCAGTTTAAATTGCTCAAAAGGTTCAAATTATGTCACATACTCCTTTTTTTTAATGCATAATTGAGCCATTCATTGAAACAGTTTTATCTTCAGAGTTTTTAATAAACTGGTAACATTTCAGAAATACCTTCCCACTTTCAAAATACTGCAAAGCAGCAACATAAATACAAAAAAAGAACTCTCTATTAAAAGAACAGCAAGCCTGAAGAGGAACTGTTCACCAAAAGGCACCCAAAAATAGCTTTTGCATGGTTTTTCTCTCCTTCCAGGAGACAACTGTCTCCTTACTGGAGACATCATCATAAATTTATTTTTTTTACTTCTACTCTGTGCTGCATCTATGAAGGTGGCAACTTTCCAATTATATTCTTGTTGCTTTATTTCAAAAAAGAAACCAGATTAGTTTTATAAGGACACAATTTCAAGCTTCCCAAAACAATTATTTCCCCACTGTCACCACACTTGCTGTGTTTAAATTACTTACATTACTCAGCTTGGGGAAAAATAAGTAAATAGATCTTTAAAATTAATAAAACTATTAATGTGCACACATTTCCTCTTTTTCAATTACTCTTTCGCAACACTTGCCCATGTAACCTAGGCACAGACCCCCTTTGTGAGAGGTGCCAAACAAGGATAAAGAAATGGCAGATCTCTTCTCAAAGAGCATCGCACCTCACTTCCTTTTCCTACTTTTTCACTTAATCACCAGTGTGCTCATCAGTTCTTAAGTGGTGCTTAAAGTTTTCCTGCCTTCTGACAATTGCACGTGTGTGCATTTTTGGATGCAACAGGAAGAAAGCAGCACAAGCCCAAGTGAAGGACTGCCCTCATTTGCAGGGACTAAAGGCCCATGCCTTGGCGAAGTCAGCCCTGAGCTCGTGCTCAGTGTGTCTCAATTAGACCTACTTAATTATACCAGTAAGAAAATTCACTTGCACAAGGTCTGCAAGTAAGTGGGAACATGCAGTCTTGTGTGTCAGCCATTTATATCTTCTTCCCTTTTGGAGAAGCATTGGGCTACCATGGCTCCTGGCCAGAAGCCTTCCTTGAGCCGCTCTCTTTTCAGCTGGATGGGAATAATAGGGAGGTGGCCAGAATCCAGCATTTCTTATGTAACCTTTTTATCTTGCAGTAAAAGTAAATGGGGCTAAGATAGCTGACCAGAATTCTTCAGTAATTTCTGTCTGCTGCTGAAAATTAATATTAACACAGATCAAGATCTTCCAGAAGCATCTGGATGTACCCTATAGGTATAAGCTCTAGTTTCAGACTTACTTTGGGAACTTTGTGGCAGAAAGTGAAAAGCAGTGCTACTTTTGATCAATTGATTATCAATTACTTATTAGTGTTATCATGAAAACTCTTATACTACAAATCAGATAGACTTTTTGAATATAAACATATGTTTAAGGTCAGAAAAAATAAAGGAAATAGTTATGCATTACTTTATATATTTTAATAAAAATATCAAAAAGGATGGTTTCTTAGGAATTCAAGCAACTTGAAACAGTAAATAAAAACATAGCCTTCCTCATGCCTTAGCAGGTCCCATTCAATTTTTCTTGACACCTCTAAGCAATATACCTGTTTCTTACCCCTTTCTCCCAGCTCATCTCCATTTATTATGTTCCATAGGTTGTTCTCAACAGTTTGATGATGACTTTTAATGCAAAACCAGATCAGATGATGAGTTAACAATATAGCAAAAGCTCCCCACTTCACTCAAAACAGAAGTAAAGGGAGGTGCTGACAAAAAAAAACAAAACCAAACCCTTTTTATGGTCCCAGCTGACAAGAAAGCAATATTTTTTTGAAAAATCAAGGTGTTCAGGTGCATATGACAGAGAGATGAAAAGCTAGAAATTGGCACAAGTCAGCTGGGTTTATGTTTTCATAGTCCATTCAGGACCCTGAACAGAAAATCTAGAAAGATTTTCCTGTATCGTTGGAAGAAGATATCAATTGCTGAATGTGTGACACTTGCAGGAAACACTGTGCAGTGGATGACATCTGAATATACAGAAATCCATGGGAAAAAACCCCACGTTGAAATAAAAAAAAACTCTACCTAAAGTTTGGGAAAACGGTTAAGTGTCATGCATGAAATATCTATGCGAAGATTAAAAGAATATCTGGAGTAACATTTATAACTCTATTACTAACAGAATATTTATTTCAAAATTAATAGTAGTATTAATTCTGTAGGGAATTGAATTTTACATATCCTAAAGGCAAATTTTGCTATCAGTCTGTAGTCTTATGCTGTGTTAACTGTTATAATAAATAGGGCAGTCACACACAACCTATGAGACAATTTCCAGTTTTTCACTCATAATGTTAGATCTGTATTTACACGCTAATCTAAGTTTGGTAAATAAAAGTTTTACTTGTAAGCATAAAAGGGAAAATATTAATAATTTTTAATAGCAAAACATTCAGATTTATTTTTAGAGAACTCAGCAGTCAAAATATCTCTAAACACTTCAGCAGCCAGTGCAGCTTCCTCTCTAATGCTACCCATACTTGTCACACCTCAAGAATAAAGATCATAAATATTTTAGAACATGCTGCTGCCTGCATCTTTTTTTTCCTCACCTTTCGTAAGTGAGCATACTTGGGTATTGCTTGTCTAATGAGGCTGTGCAAATGCTAGACTGCAGATCAGCAAAGGCTGAAGTTATGGGGCCCATTATTCAGTCTATTGGGATTGAATTTGCAGCAATAGGGACAACAATGCTAGATTAGGGCCTGAAAGCAGTAGGGACCATGAACCCTGTCTTCAGTTCAGAAAAATAAGCCATCACAAGCTCAGGACACCAATTTTCAGAATTGTGCTCTGAACTGTGTACTTCTATTTCTCCAGGCTGTTTTAGACATGGCACAAGATCCCATTCCCTTGAGTGACAAGAATATTTCTCCTATTCTGGGAGGGTAAAGGGGGGGGGACACAACAAAAAAACCCCCACACAAATCTCACTCCTAATCTTTATTTTTAAAGCCTAGGATCCGCACTTCAGTTGAAGTCAGTGGTATCTGTGGCTACCAAGCAGTAACCTGGATTATAAAGTGTATTAGAGACCCTGTTAAAATAATGCCTAATAGTGTCTTAAGTCATACCAGAGATCATCGACAAGCAAGACAATGACAGACAAATTATGCTCTATCTCAAGACATCAAGTCACATCCACTATGCTGATATCAAAACTTCCCCAATACTAGTTGAGAAATGTTACTCTCAAAGTAAAATTATCAGAGTGAAATGATGACTTAGAAATGAAAAGATTTAGATTCATATCTACCATGTAGATTAATGTCAGAAACAAAATATGCTGCTTTTACTATATTAGAAACTGTGGTACGCATCTGCCAGTTTAAGGCATTAGAGATTTACCTCTCTGGTGAAAGTAGGGTGCCACACACAAGCAGTATGACCTTCCTTAGCTCTCTCTCCACATGTAGCAGTGGAAAGCTGACTTAGTAATATCTGAATAAAGACAAAGAACCACACAAATAAGCTTCTTAGTCGTTCATTTAAAGGCATGCTACACCTTAAAAGAAAACAAAACTGCTAATGCAACATTTCTGGAGAACACAGGAGTTGCTTCACTAGCAAGGTGCATTTACAGTTCAGATATACATTCAGCTGAGGTCAGAGTGATCCATGTGGCAAACCCACATTGTAGAACTATTTCACACTCCCACCTTTTGTCTTTCAACACTATACTAGGACTAAAATAGGAGTAAAGCTCCATTACTGTCTGCATAAAGTCCAACAGCTACCTCTAACTTATCTACACGCTTGTATTGTGCTTTGTGGGACATCATGTCACCTACAGGAAACTGGCTACTGGCATACAACAGTAAAGAAGCAATACTCTCTAATCAGACACAGTTATGTTGAAAGCACAGGGAAAACACAAACACGACTTGCCTCAAGGAGCTTGCTGAGATAATACTAACTTCAGCCTAGTAATATTATTGTAGGCCAAAGTTATGACCACTCAAAGACAAAAGCATAACAGATCTGTCTGCTAAAGAGCTGATTTAGTAGACAAAACAGAATGAATGTACTGCCCAGGGGTCACTTATCCTTCCTCTCATTTTTCTTCTTCCATGTTTCTTGCAATCAAACCTGCTTATATCATTGCAACATGTACTCAAGATTCAACCAAAGAAAACCTGAATTTGAAACACCTGTGTACCATGCTACAGCACTTCCCTTATCCTGTGTAGATGATCTTACAAAAGAGCCTGAAAATGCAAATACCATAGACATAATTTTAATGGCAACAAGTGCTTATATGATATCAGAAGGTTTCAGATCCAAACTAGATAAATAGACGCAAAGTATTCTTTAAAGGAGTAAAAATATGCCAGTAAGTAATAGAAAGACACAAGTATGACTGGCACAAATTCATGCCCAGCAGAACCAGTGTGTCAGCATGAACTGCAGCAGAATCTGACACTGCAATCATAAACAAGATATTTTCCCTTCCTCCGAGGGAAAGTTGTTCTTACCAATTGCTTTCTCAAACAGCTGCAGTTATATTAGCTCCTTCATTGGATTTACAAGTAGGATGTACGAATGAACCAGGAATTAATTACAAGGTTTGATTTGTTGACTTTTACTTCCCTTTCTCCCAAGGAGGTACTGAAGGCCAGATGAAGCATGGGCAGGGGCCAGGCAAAAGTCTGGCAGCAGAAGAGCAGTGCTGTGATCCTGGTCCCGAAGCAGGAACCACACCAGAGTAGGCAGAAGTACCAAACACCAGGCTGACCACCAAGCAGCCCCTAAGGCAAAGCAAACCACCAGCCAGCCCCAAAAGCCAGTCTTTAGTCTCCTGGGAAACTAATGGTGGCGAGTTGGTTCAGCCAGAGTTTAACTGCTCTTGAAGCCCTCACAGCCAGCTGTGCTAAACCAAACCTACTCAAACAGAATTCACGTGGGCTCACAGAGATCCCCGTTGGGTGTCTGGGGGAATACAAGTTGGGTTAAACTTGTCTGAAGGCTGCTTTTGGAGTGGTTTGGGTTGCATAAAACATGGAAATACTATAAACAAAAGCAAGGTGTATATACATAAAGGGAGACTTCACTGATCTCACACATTAATTGCACTAACCGAGGTGATTGGCAAGTTTTCTACAAATTTGTCTGCCCTGCTAGTTTGTCAACATCATCTTCATATGCAAATAAAGGTGTTCTTTTTTTTCTTCTTCAAAAACTTTTTGTATAATAATTACAATGATACAAGGATTTGTACTAATCCAGAATTATTCGGAACCATGGGTACTACATTGATAATCGATGCCTTTAACTTTTCCACCTGTGACATTCCCTGCAGCAGGAGACAGCAGAAAGAGGGACAGCAATTCCTCAGGAGATGTTGTTTGCAGGTGGTGCATATGTAAAGAGTCTGTCATGAATCTGAAAAGACAGAAGCATATTTCAGCCCCCGGGGTGGTGAAATGTGCTGTGTTTTAGCACAGTTGATAAGGTGCTATTCAGCTGTTGTTAAACTGGCTAAACCCTGCCTTGCATGACAATTTCTAAAGATCCTACCCTGTAGCTCAGAAACCCAGCCAGGTCTGCAAGGGTGAGAGAGAGAACTTAAAAATTCACTAATCTGAGAGCAGAGGATGCAAAATAAACAGATATGCACAGTGATCTGCTTACAGTGTCATTTGAATTAAATTTTTTAATTTATTTTACTAATAAAATAATTCTAATGAAATTAAATTTTTCTCCAAAATTAATGTGGGAAACATTGAATTGTATGGATCTAAGTGAACAAGCTCCCCTTCTGGATAGGAACAGTGTTGGAAATGTTTGGCATTTTCACCCCTTCTTTAAAACTCCTTTGCCACCGCGGAGTCAAAGCCCCACAGCACAGCCCGCAGCTGGCTGGATTTGCAGCTGCACTGGAGCATGGCTCCTTGTCACCAGCTCTCTACCTGCTCCGGGCACAGCCAGACTGTACAAGCCTTTTGGGAGAGAGTTTAGCAGATGTCAGCCTCTAGTTGCGCAGGATTATATTCTGAAGATGGTCTTGTCCTTGTTTTAGCTGCATACTGGGATGGTATTCAGAGTGATGAAAGATTAGCTGACTGCATGTTGGCCTCTTGCATGTCATGTTTCTCAACAGTGAACTCTCAGAAAACGCAGGACTGGAGAGGCTGCTAGTCCTCTGCTGCAACAGTCACCATATAAGAGGCCCAAGTTTCTGTTTAATTTACAATTAACTAGACTTTTAAAATATTTCCTGGCATATAAGAGGTGTCTGTTTAAATTTGTGTTGGAATTTCAGTGCCCATTACAAGAAGCATCTGGGCTTTTTTCCCCCATTTTCAGGATAAGTTGCTCATGGAGTTTAGCATAAGTCTCAGTTCCCCCTCAACAACCTCGCCCAGCACATGTAGGTTTTGTATGGGTTTGTTTGGGGTTTTTTTCCTAGGAGGGAGGTGGAAGCCAGGGAGGGGAACACTCCAAAAAAACCCTTATGTAAGCAACACCTTCAAAGCCAGGCAGTCAGGAGGCTGGCTGGGCAGCTATGTAATTGTGTTATGGTCAGGGCCCACTGCTAACGATCCCTCTGTATGCACTAAGGGCACTTCTAGATACTGAGATAAATTCGTCTCTGGTGAAAAGTGCTAATTTCAATAGTGTTATACTAGGCATGAATTTGAGTCACTGTGTCCTTTCAAAATGAGCCTATTGGGATTAGTTACAGGAATGCAGTTAAACAGTTAGGTATCAAGGCCACTGCTGGATCACAATTACAACTGAGAAAAAAAAACGCACTAAACAGATGCCAATCAAACATATGAAAATTAATAGCAATTATAAGTATTAGCTATTTGTAACAGCATGCTCATACTTGTACCTCAGATACCTTAAACAATCTTGAAGCTCAGCATCATGATTACTCTAAACGGGCAAAAGAAACCCCATGTTGATAATAGTTGTTAAGAGACAGTAAGGGTTTAAGCAGCTGGTAAAAAGTGTCAGTCTGAGGCAAAATATAGATCTCCCTGCTGTTGAATAATTAATGAAAAATTCCTTCTCCATTATAGCCACTGTAACTGTGTGACTGAATAGTCTCCATTTAATCAGGCCTCATGCATATGAGCTGAAGTCACCTCTTACAATCAGATTTTTTTCCAGGGCTGATTTCTGTTGTGCTCTCTCCCTCTCCTGACCTCTGCTCACAGGACAAATTCTGTTGTGCCTAATCAAGCAGAGCTTCCAGTGAAAGCAATCAAAGCAGTTTGATTTAGCAGCGCAGCCTTTATTAGAGAAATCCTGACCCCACTGAAGTCAGTTGGAGCCTTGACATTGACTTCAGCCATGCAGACATGCCATATTCTCAGTTTAATTGGATCATATCTTTCTGCTGGTTTACACCAAGACAAATGGGAGTTTTCTCAGAAAAAAAAAAAAAAATTACTTTGAGTATTACAATATATTAATTGGAAATGTTCAAATATGCCTGAACTAAAAAAAAAAATGAATCATGCAACCAGCTCTAACTTCAGGAATATTATTCTAGCATGTAGATTTTCTTATCATACCAACGGCCATGAACTACTGCCGCTATGTTCTTGCATGAATTTCAAAACAGAAGAAGGAGCCGGGAGCCTCAGAAGCCAGAAAAAAAATGGGAACATGAGATTAAAAAGGGCTTTCAAAAAAATGATAAGGAAAAGGAGGTGGTCAGAGATAGGCACAAGAGATTACGCCCTAACTTACCAAAAGCTGAAACACAGTGATGTAGACAAAGTGATGGGGCAGGTCATAAAAGGACATTTGAAACAAGCGGTTCAATGCCTAGCTGCAGTGCAGGTGCGAGCAGGGCGGGAGCAGAGTACCAGAGGGCAGAAAGGATCACTGCATTACCTCTGAGGGGAAAGCTGCTACTTCATCCTCTCTTTTAGTGAATTCATTTAGCTATGCTATTTGTCACAAAGTATTGAGTTTTGTCCAACCCCAGTGCTAATAGAAACTCAGAGCAGATGTCAAATTCTCCATGTACTCAGAGATTTAAGACCCAAAAGTCGCCTTTGTTTCCATAGGCAAGGAAGGCCAACCCACAGAGCCACACTCTGCAGACAGAGCAGGGAGCTGCCAGCTAGACAGAGCCTCTCTAATACCTTTAGTCTGTGACTCTCAGTCTCCATCACTGCCAGGGCTTGCATGCCCATCAGCTACAGGCCTTAGAATCTCAGTAAATGTAGCTGTTTTCTGCGAAAAGATAATATTGATGATGGGTGAGGACTGAGTGGTGAGGACTGCTCTCATTTCTTACTACAGCGGAAGTCACAACTAAGGGATTTCTAATTCGATGTTACTGTTTCTTTTAAAACAGGATGCTACTGCTTTTCATTACCAATGAGGGATGGCTGTGGTAGCCAGAGGGAATGCACCATTTACAGTGTCAGATCCATGCTAAAACAGAAGGCAACAGCCATTATGATTCACTTCTTGTGACTTTGCTGGGCTACATGAACTTCGCAGTGTAGCTCAGGATACTACATTAAGTGTATGCTCTTGCTACATTAAAGGTTTGTACCAGAGAAACAGAAGTTAAATTCACTTGTGTTCATGCAGGGTGGGCACATGAACACCAGACCTCTCTCCTTTTTGCTACGTCTGAGCTCTGGGGTGAGACTCCGAAGTCATGGGTCACCACTCCACTTCACTGGAGCTCACCAGCAGAACCACATAGACCACTGGTTTATGGCAATAAACACTAGTGTGTGGGATGAAGCTTCCATGTTCCCTCTTACATTCACCTTAACTTCTGAAACTAATGACAAAAAATGGTTTCACATCAGTGGGCATTTTATTCAGTCCACACATGCAAATTCCATTCAGCATGGCAGAAATGTAACATGGAAATATAAGCATTAAACATACTAAATTTTTAGTATGGCTGTCAGCGTACTGCAAGAGTTCTTTCTAGTAGCTGCTGTGAGCCAGATCCTGCAGGACATTAAATCTTAAATCTTCTCTGGGAGATAGTATACTAGCAGCTTTCTTTGCATAATTCTCACAGCTTGCCTTCAAACATGTGCTGCATATATAGCTCAGGGAAAGGAAACAAACTCAAAGTCACACTTGTAAATGATGCGATCATGCTATTCAGTGTTTGCCAAATTCTCTCATCTTTTTACAGAAAAAAAGGAGGTTTCCTGATGCGCTACAATCACAGCAAATTCTTTCCAGAGAAATCCTGAAGCTGACAATCTGCATTCCCTTGCAAGGCACAGCCAGGTGAAGAGAAGACACGTAACTTTGACCAATGCCGGCACAAAACACATAGCTGTATCAGTCTCAGGGAAACTCTGGGGTATTTCTTGCAGGTTGACTCACTTCAACTTTTTAAGAAGGAAAAGGCTCTCATGTAATGTTGCTGCAGTTTACAGAAGTAAGACACATTATTTAAAGACAGTGTTTCTAAGTGTAAGGGGTTTTTGTCATTTTGTCTGCTTCACCTTGCCTGAAGGCTCCAGCACCATTGCTGGGATAGGCATGGCCAGCCAGGCCCTACATCCCAATGTGGTTGTTATGGGGTGAAAACAAGGTTTGGTCAGAACCAAGCTGCAGAGGCAGAAATTACACCAGGAACTACCCTGGTCCCTATGTACCGCACTTTGGGCGTGAGCCTGCAGTAATCCTGGCTCTCATCATGTGAGCTCGCAGCAAGGGTTCTTCAGCTTTACAGGATCGTCACAGGAAAGAATTTGGCTTATGAAACAAAGTTTTCAGAAAAGTTCATGTTGGAAATAGAGAAAGATTATTTGAATCCTTTCAGTAATCACATTTTATGTTTAAGAACGCTATTAGTGTGGGGTGTTACCTAATCAGATTAGTAAAGTGTGTGCTGTCTTGAAGTCATTTAGTGTTCAGTGACAAATGATCTCACTTCAGCGGTGTTGACCCTGAGTCCTAAACACAATGGATGACAACCATCAGGTACTTATTAAAAAATGAAAGAGCAAAGACCAACCCAGGACTTCTCAAAAATCAGAAGGTACAGAAACCGACAGAAATGGCTGTGGAGGATAAAGCATTTGAAGTGCCATGCAAATGCACTCCATTCAAGTAAAATGTCATTTGGAGAGTCATAAACTAAAATAATTATTCTAACAAAAGGTAAAATAATGAATATTCAAAATTTTTAAATGCAAGTCCAGGCAATGAACTCAGAGATAAAGGATTGTCCATTATCTGTTGTGGCACAGGCAATTTTTGCTAATGCATGACAGCATCCTTCCTCAGCTGAATTTGCAGGGGAGCCAGGGATGCTCCTTTTGTCCTTTAGCACGCGAGCTGACTGCTTGATCTACCCAAAGCATGAGTGATGACCTATTTCCAACCATTGCTCTTCATGTGCATTAGGTACCTTCCTGGCATTGTTCAACCCTGACAAGCATAATGTTGGGTATGAAAGAGAGATCACTTTCCCTTTTCTTGGTGCTATCTTCAGCTCTAAAAGCCCATCGATTCAGTAGGAACAACAATAACAAACTCAGGTAATAGCCTGCAACCAAATGCTGCAAACAACAAGAACAAACTTCACATGGAATTTTCAGCCACAGTGCTAGGGCATGCTCAATGAGACTGTAGCTGAAAGCTGCCCTTTCTCAGGGTTGACCATGCAGTTTTAAATTGCTGTTCAAAAAGACAAGTGGGGCTTCTTTTGTCGACTTTTATTTGCCAAAGCTAGTTAAAGTTTCAAAGCAAGAGCTACAAATTCTCAAGATAATTTAATTCCTACCCCTTCTGACCCTAAAGGCTTATCCCTCTGGGTACCATTGGACACATCACAGGCCGCTGAAGCAGAACGGGTGTACATAGCTCTCACAGAAGCATACACAGCTACACAAAGCACACATTGGCAGAGAATCAGCTTTTTTGATAAAGGAGTGCTCAAAACGTTAGGAATAAAACGTTCTTGGTTTGAATTTGGGGATATAATTATTTTTTCTATCATTGTGAGCATTTTAGGCTATTTAAATTAATCTATGGATGAAGATAAAGGAAGTGCTTTTGGGAAGATACCAGTTTGTGCTGTATGTTAGTTATCATCAGAAACTGTAAGAATAAGGAGTGGCAGGTATGACTACAAAGGAAATGAATGTTATGCTTGTTTATTTTCCACAGAAAAATAACCTGGAAGCCTGCAGTGAACAGAGGAGAGAGGCATGATGCCCCATTGTAAGATATTGTGATGCTATTTTCCTAGCTAAAATTCTTCCCAGACCCAGTATATTATGTTAAATAAGCATATAAATATGCAATTTACCATTTTATACTGCACTGCATTCCATTTACTGACTCATATCTGATGATGTTTACAAACAGGCATTATACTTTAAATCTCTTGGGGTGGATGTAGAGGATGAAAAAGTGACAAGTTGAGAATGTGTTTATTACGCAATGTGAAACATCTGCTTCTGTCTTTCAATGCACACTTTACCTGTTCACAGCAGACACAAATTTATATTTACTTCACAGTTACACCCACTGAACTATTACAACTATTAATGCAATTATGGTATAAACTGTAGTACAGAGATTCAGCAGTTTCCTTAACCATCAAGGTATTCAGTGTCTGTAAAACCCTGTATGTTTGCTGTCTCCAGTGCATGTTTGCGTGTCTCACCATCTCAGCCAGCAGACCCCTGGGTAGTGATTTTCTTTCTACCTCAGAGAAATTCTACTGTTATTAAAAAATTGTTAGTCCTTCTATGTCTGGAAATTCTGATTATGTATCAAATGCTATGAAGGATGTGGTGCTTTTCACAAGCTGGAACTGTCCCCTTACTAACATGCTGGGAACACATATGTGAGTGTTTAACTTCAAGGGCAGCAGCAATCCTTCTCTGTACAGTGACTTTAGCAAAACTCTCTTAAATATTGTTATTAGACTTTGAGCTCTGAGGGCTCCTTTTACTCACCTGCTCAGTTACTGCACATAGATGCTTACCCTTTTTATGGCTGAAACAGCTTTCAGAGATCTGCTTTTATCACTGGCAAGTATGGAAGCTTAATATTATTAATATCAGTTCAATACAAGACAGTGCATGAAAGGAAAGAGAATTCGCTACCTGAATTATTTTCATTGATCATCACATTACTTTTTATTACAATGATATAATGTCATGATGCTATAACATAGCAACAATTCTGCTTTCGATGCCTTCCTTGATTTCCAATGCTCAGTTCCACTATGGATGCCAGTACAGAAATTCCTTGAGTCTTAGCATTAGATATTATAGGAATGTCCACCACAGAAAGGCCACTCACACATCTTTCACACAGAGAGAAAGCCACTGCTTGAGCGTAAGGCTGGTGCAGCTCCTGTCCTGGCACAGGGTATGAGGCTGGCACACAGCATTGCTATGTGCAGTGCAGTTCATAGCAACAAGGGTGGCACTGCACCTCTGCATAAGCTCCTATTACCTTCCAGGCATTCGAACTGCTGTTTTGCTCCTGGTATAATTCTAATGAGTGGTTACACAGCAATACCTGCCTGTGGTCTAATTGTACTGCTCACTTTGGAAAACAAAGAAAACCCACAAGCCTTCCCCCCCATTTTATCCTATGTTAACTCTGACAAATAGACAGCTAGGATTAAATGGTCTCTAGAGTTTGACAGTAGGTAAACAAAAGCAAACAATCATGTGTAAAGGTAATAAAAAAGACAAGCTAAAAGCGCATATACTAATGATTTCTTACAGTACAGAAACCTATTTCGATCATGAAATAACATTCATTTAAATTTTTTGGGGAAGCAACCATCTTCTAATAGACAGATAGCATATTTAGGACTTAAAACAGATTGAAAGTTAAAATTATGCCAAAATCGTTGGGGACTGTAAATCCTTGTTTAATTGACACTGTATGAGCTGCCAGGAATAATTAATAAGGCTAAATTTAACTGCTCTGGCAGTATTTCCCTTTCAGATGCAGATCATTTTGGCTACAGCCCAGGTGATCTAAGGCAGATTCATCTTTCCAGTCTTGCCAGGGAGGACCAGAGCTGGGGTTTAGGTGAGCTAGGCTTCTTTCTTTGGAAGAGCTGCAACCATTTTCTGCACAAGAGTGCTCAAAAGTAACTCCTCTACCATAAGGTGGTTTTTTAGACTGAAAACTCTCTTCAGCCCAGCTGCAAACCGGTGAAACCAGATGAAACCAAACAGGCAGGTTTACGGTTCTCTCTTGTGCTTTGGTGTGTGAGCTCTCATCAAACTTGTGTTCAGCTCAGGAAGGAAAGCAAAGCCAGATATCACACAGGCGAGCAACGGAGGGCAAGCAGTGCTACCCCGCTTTGGGTGCAAGCCAACTTGGTTTTGTGAGGTGTGCAGAGGCAAGTGACCTTTTCAGCCCAGCTCAAAGGTCTCTCTCACTCAATTTCCTGTCTCTTACAGCCACGTGGGGGAAAGAGCAGAAGAAACAAGTATAAACTTGTTATCCCCTAATTTAATTTTAACACTCTCTTCCCAATGCTTTTCCTGTGAGAAGTTCAGGTATTCACAATAATACTGGTGTATTAAGCAATGAGAAACAAACTGCTGAAAAGGCACTGGGATTCAGGCAATCTAACCTGTTACTTTCTGCTGGTAAAAATAGCTGCCCCTACCAAAATCTGCCCAAGATGCTGCTTTCGGCTCTCAAGGTGCAAACAGTGCATTCCTAAATTTGAAGGCAACTCAGGCTCCCCATAGGACATGAGCATGGCAATCCAGATGGCTCAGCAACAGCTTCAGCAGAGCAGCATCTCGGAAAAAAACTCAGCTCCAGCAGCAACTCAGCAGAGAAAACTGACCTGTCATTCGTGGCAGCAGGACCTGACCTGGGTGTTAGATCGTCAACTCATTTTATGTTCTACAACAGGAAAAGATGACTCCAAAACTCATCCCTTTTAGCTGGCAACTGCCAGCCCAGCCCCATGCACAACCTCAGCTTCTTCTTTCCCTCCTGTGTAATTAAAGAGAAATAAAAAGACCACAAGAATGACCCATAAAAGCCAATGGAGTGGCAGTTGACAAGTAAGTGCATTCACATTAATTACCACAGTGGTTGTCTGCAGGAGGAAGAGCCAGGCATTTTTATTGTTGTTGCTTTACCACCAGAAATAGTGCAAAGCTCATATTTGGATGATGCATGTAACTGTTCCTCAAGCTACAACGAAGAAAAGTACTTGTAGCAAAGACTGTCTTGTACAAGGTAAGAAAATATATATTTCGATGCACAGCAGGAGAAGAAAAGACTGCAGCTACAAAGCTAGTTATCTGAGCATCTAGGGAGCAACCATAACACAGCAAGTTTTAAATTATTTTAGCACTCCATTTAGGAAATGTTTTAAAATCCAGAATGAACCGTCCCTACTCAGAGAGAAAATTTGGTTTTGTGGTTAAGATGAAACTGGAAATTCAAGACACATGTTAATTCCTAGTCTGTATGACATGGGAGTAATTTGATTCTCTGTGTCCCAGTTTCTCACCTATAAAATAAAGCTGAAAATATTACCCTTTTTTTTAAAAGCACTGCCTTTTAGATTATCAGCTCACAGAGCAGGTGCTACATCTTGCTTTGTATTAGGTACAGCATTCAGAATAAAAATGCTATAATCTCAGATGAGCAAGCCTATCCTAAAAACTTAAAATGATACGGTAAGATTTTAATTTTAACTTAATTCCATGTCTTGCATTGTCTTACTTGTGATGTACTGAATTAAAAGACAATAATATCATCATACTCATGTTTCACACACTGTAATAACCCTTGGAAGAAAAACTTATCAAAAATACCAGCTGTGAAAGAGAAAGAGAGCTGAAATATGATTGTAAACCTGGCATGGACACAGCAAAAGCTTCACCTCGTCCGTACAAGCTGTAATTTGCAGAGCTGAGCCTTTTACTTTCAGTTGCTCCATCAGTGACCACCACTGCCATTCTCAGCATCCTGCTGTTGTGTCCTCACCTGCTTCTCAGCTCTCACGTCTCTACCACCTTTCATACCCAATGCTCTGTAGCACCACCAAGGGAGCCAAAAGCCAGAGGTCAAAGAAGAAGGGGTCTGGGAGGGAAGGGGAACATCCCTGCATAGCCCCCAGAAGAAGCACTGCCTCCCCTCAGAAGCTCAGGCTCTCACAGGGTCTTACTCTGCTCTACTTCATACCATCCTTCCAGTGTGGACTTAACTCCAGAGTGGGGGATGTCTGACCCCTTTGAACTGCTGCTCTAAACCTTATAGCCTGCAAAACCTCAGTCCTGCATGCCTGGGAACTCAGCTGTCAGCCTGAAAATACAGGGTTTCTAGGCATTCACATGTTACTTTGCAATTTTCAAGCCAAGATCCCACAAAACTGGCACAATCTCTCCAGGCCTTACTGCTCAGCTTGCAGCAACCACCCTCAGCTCCACAGGAAGCTCTGTATGCTCACCCCAGCCCTGAGCATCCTCCCTGCTCCAGCACAGCCCCATCCCTCACCCACTGAACTGGCAGGGAGCCACTGCCTGCAAACCGTCCTGCCCTGCACAAACCAGATGGGCTGGTTCCCCTCCCGGGGCTGGTTCTCCTCCTGAGCCACTTCCCTTCAGGTCCTAGTTCCTTTTCCGGGCCTCTTCCCATCCCAAGGCATACTCTACAGCACCCCACCCTCTCTTCAGGCACACTTTTGTTCTTCAGGCAAATGTAGGCAAAACCTCTGCCCACCACAGGTCATTGCCTCTCCCCATCAGTCCAAGCTGGCTCTGATCTCACCTCAAAGTGAACGCCTGACTCCTCTCTAGTGGGTTTCACTGGTTAACCTTGGGTTTAATGGGGTTGCCTATGGCATCCTATGCCATTTAATGACCAGGGTCTTTGTTTCTCTCCAAAGCAGTCACTCCTTATGGGCTGACTTTGAATGGGCTGCTTGAAGCACATGCAGTGGTTCCTGCTATCACCCACATAGAAAGACTGCAAGTGTTTCCACATTGGTTGCAATAGCTGAATAGCAAACTAGCCTCAAGCTGTTAAATTCCCCATCAGTGACTTTTAGGGACAATCCTGCTTCTACCTTGAAATTAATTTTTTCTGTTCAGAGCCCCAAACTGGATCTCAAACTCAGATTTCATATGTATGCAAAATAGGCTAATCAGCTAATTTATAAGAGGAACCGTAGAGGTCTGGATGGCTGGCAGTACACGCTAAATAATAATTCAGACAAACACTGCCTGCTTATGATTATAAAGGACAATTGCACAGCACAGGCAAATACATCCCAAATAGATTGCAGTGCAATCTGTCTCCGTACAGCCCCATGAGTCATGCTGAGTTGGAAAATACTTTATAAATGCTAGTAATGGCAGGCAATAATTTTAATTAGATATGGCCTAATTAAACAAGAATAGAGGCTTTTATAGTTCATGCCTCCCCAGTGTGCACTAGGGATCCCCACTGTTTGGCAAACAGGAAAAATGTTTGTATTATTTAATACGCATAATGCTATCAACAGAGCTTTAATACAGGATTTAATGCATATGGTCTGGCTCACCAGACTGAATGTTGACTGGTCAGTGTTCAGTCTAGATGGAGGAAGGCCACAGGCATTTCACATCTCTAAATGAGATCTCAAAATATCTCAAAATGATAAAGTATGCATGAGGAATTGGCTAACCCTCCTGGGTGTTTATTAAGCTGCATGTCAGTGCTGGGCAGAGTCGTTCAGATTTAGTAAAAATTGGCCTAAAGATGCAGAGTGACAGATACCTCAGGTCAATCAGCTTCTCTGCAGGCATCAAGTAACAAGGAGAGAGAAGTGATGCCAGTGCCCTCCTGCCAGCCTTGTGCCTGCCCTCAAGCCCACCCTCCTGCTTGCCTACCACCCTCTTCAAAGGGGACCAGGCATTCCCAGCTGCAGGGAACGGGAGAGCATTGCCATACCAACCCTCAGCCCTCTGCTGCTGAGCTGGGAACAGCCATGGAAAGCAGAAATCCAGCACTCCCATGACCCAGCCCACCAGCAGCGTGGGTCTCTCTCATTTTCACATGTCATTGTGTAATGCTTCCACTCTGCTGGGGGAGGAAGCAAAAATACCGCAAGAAAAAGCACTTCCTGCAGTATTTCTGAGCTAGTCAAACCCAGGAAATAATGGAAGTTACAGTGATGCACAGGCTATCAAGTTTCTTGAGTTTATTTTGCATCTGCTATTTCCTGTGCTTTTCACAGGAATATTTAAAGTCATAAAGAACTTAAGCCTATGGCATATCTGCCATAAGCATATATGATCACAATACCATTAAAGTCGTAAAATCTTCTCTTCTCCATGCCCATCTTTAAAATAATAGAGAGCAATAACCTTTAGCGAGTGATAGCTGTGCATTGTGCTTGACGCACCACCGAGCCAGGCTGCTTAGCCTGCAATCCCCTGGATCCTGGTGATGCTACAGACAAATCGAAGACCATTATTCCTGCTTAGAGGGTCCCAGTGAGCCCATCTGACAAAACAGCCTGGCAATCTGAAGATCATCAGCATCTCCCCTGCTGCTTTGGTAAAACTGAAGAACCTCCATGGGTTCAAATCACCCTCCACATCCCCCTACATGGGAAGGTACCAGGAGCTGGTGGCTCCATGGGGCCAGGATGAGTGGCCGGGGCCAAGGCTGGCTGAGGCTGCCCAACTCTGGCGTCGGTATTCCTGCTGAGAGCAAGCGCTGCTTTCAGCAGTCCTGTATTGATTTGCCTCACCCAAGGTCACCATAGAAGATGATTCACATTAAGAAAATAAATTTTTAAAAAAGTCATTGCTGGGAGCAATGCTTGATTTCTAAATTCAGAGCACAACCAGGCACACGTCTGAGTTCAAAGTTACCCAATTCTTACTAAAGGCGTCTGGAAATCTTCTGCCCGCTCCATAGTGTTACACTGGAAACATGCACAATAAAATTTCTATCACTATCTCACTATCACAACTTCAGAAGACTTAAAAGCAAAAGACTGCTTTCTTATCATTTTGGCTTTTTCCAACCCTGCCTGAAGTTGTTAGAAGCAACTCCTTTGCCTTGAAAAAGAAAAAGGGGTTTTGAAATGGAGTTCTTTCCAAGTATGTCACTCCAATTTCATCATTTCCTTCCTTAGTGAAACACACACATTCACCTACTTTTTAGTAACAGAAAATCAGATGATACTTAGTCATCCATGGCTAAAGGCTCTGCACAAATGTCATGCAGCGTGCACTGTAACTCATCAGTGTAATGTCAGGAATATTGCCCTGCCATCAAAGCTCATTCATGGGTTTTTTCCTAATGGATAGCTAGATGCTGTACACACATAAATGTTTTGCATCACTCCCTATGGAGGTCCCCAAACCTTTTAGCATGCTCTTTTCAGCTCTGAGGATCACTCTTTGAGATGTCTGTTAGGACCCCCTCAAGTGCCAGAGTCCTGGCAGCAAATCCATGTGCCATCCCTGGTGGTGAGCTGGATGCTGCCCAGCTTGCTCCCACTCTCAGGCAAGGGGCAAACACCAACCAAAACACAACTGTTGCAGGAGGAGGTAAACTGGAAGAGAGCTCATTGGGGAAGAGGCCCTGGCTGGCTCTGGCCTGCCTGTGTCTGTGTTAGACAACCAGGGCAAGTTTCCAAACAAAGTGTAAATGTTGTGATGACGGTTAAGGCGTCTTGGCTTGGGATTTTTCTTCTTCTCCTGTAGTGGAGGAATGTGGAGAATGGATGAAGGACCTGGGAAAAAGAGTCAGAGTTGAGCCATGAGCAGTAATGCAGAGGAAGGAGCTGATGTCTCTGTTCAGCATTCTCCTAAAGCTCCTAAAGGAACTGATATATACACAGAGATTTTTGTCAGACTCTGTTTTGGAAATCTGTGCTCTCAGCCATAGCTGTATTTATAGCCGCTTGCTGTGTGCTTCCCTCCCCTCGGAACCAGACCAGGTGCTTTGTCTCTGCCAGGTCACCAGCCACGCCAGGTTGCTCCGCCTCATGGGTGGCTGCAGGACACACTGTGCTGGGAACTGGCAGCTTCCACCTGTACTTTCACTACAGGAGTGCCCAAGGAACATGGCATTTGTGCAAACACAGCCTGGTTCTGACAACAAAGGGTCTGCAGATCCTGTCTATGCATCCACACTTGAGCTGGGTAAGGCCAAGCTTGCAATGTTACGTGACTATTCCTAGCATCTCTCCCTAGACTTTGCCTGCCAATCTGTCTCCTTAGATGGCCAGGAATCACTAGCCCCATCCCTCCTTTACTCTCTCACCTCACCCCACCACTCAGGGGAGTCACATAACTCCTGGCTGTGTCCAGGGGTCTCTTCTTTCTCCAGTTTGCCAAATCGCCCCTCCGTGGGCAGAGGACACCATGCTGGTCTCCTGTAACGAAGAAGATAGCAACTGCAAGAGCAATAACTTGCCAGTCAGTCTGCACAGCTCCTCTGCCCCACCACGGGTACTTTCGAAGTCTGAACTGTCATCCTAAAAAGTACTGTATTCTTAAAATAGTTTAAGATTTTTTTACAACTCCAAAGTTGCTTTAATAATACATTATTTTGTGAAAGAAGGTAATTTTTTGAAGTCTTCACTAATGTACATATTTATGCACATAACAATGTAATTATATGCTTTTTATAGTCGTTTATCCTCTTTTCAGTCCACTATGACTAACTGTCAGGATGCTGTCAGCACTCTGAAGCACTGACTGCACGCAATGCCTGCTCGCTGCATCCGCACACTTACAGAACGCACGTGTCAAGTGCTGCGCATTTCCTTGTGTCAGCACCATTTGCTCCACACATGACAGGCAAAAGAATGGATTTGGGCTTTTCAGCTGATCTTTTGTTTTTCACAGAATGGAGGTATCTGTTCCTGAATCTATTAAGTAAGATACAGATAAAATGTGAAGATTAGCACCAAAGGTGCTATTGCAAACCTACAACACATTACCTTTGGAATTACACAAGGATAATAAATGGTTCTCTGAGTCTACAGTAATTGGGAAGCGTCACTGAGATGCTGCTACCAACACAGCTGGGCCTGGAGCAAACATTTATTAAAGCTCCTTAATCTGGGCTACTTAGCCATCCTTAACCAGGCTGAGTATTACTGTAATTTGCATTAAAACCAGGGAGATGAGCTACATACACACCAGCTGAACGAAAAATGGCAGATTATGAATCCCAGCACCTGCAAGAATAATCAGACAAATATATTCCCATTCTCATTTTGTCTGACAGTAAGTTTGGTGACTACTTGCCAGGGTTACTCAGTGTATTAGGAGCTTCCTCATCACAGAAGTCTCCTTTGGCTCAGAAGGACCTTCAGCTTTGAATTTTGTATTAACCAGTCCTGACTGGCCAAAGATGTGTTGTAGTAGTTTTCTGAAGCCATTACCATCTAGGTATTTTCATCTTCTATTTTCAGCCGTCTCTGAGCAGACTGACACAGCAGCAGTGCCAGGCTCTTCTGTCCATGGCTGGATTACACTAATTCAATTACACGCTCCAGACAATTTTTTCTTAAGCATTTTCTGTCTTTATCTGGAGAACAATGCTCTGAACTAACTTTGTGTTTTGCTTTTTCCTCCACACATTTAATTGCTTCATTTTAAAAATGTATGCAGACATCAGGACCGATTTGCCTTTAATTTAAAATGTGAACATTGAAGCTTTTGAATTATCACATTTTAAAATGGATAAAATGAGAAGAGAATTAGGTAATTACGGGGGGGGAAGGGAGGCTGGTGGAGAGGAATGAAATACGTCTATGTACATTTATTTGTCAAAATAAAAATGCAGAATAGTGTTTCCTACCCTATTTTAAGCTTAATGAAGTTAGCCTTTCTTTTCTTGTCACGCATCAATATTCTTCAGAGGTCTATTGTATTTTAGGTCCAACCGGATCTTTTTATTCACCCTGCTGCTAAGAGAAGAGGTGAATCCTGATACCAAATTCAAAACTGAATGTATGTGTGCTGCCATACAAAATCAAGGAGCAAGCAGGGGTGGAAGGATATAATGCTGTCTGAACACCAAAACAACTCAGATAAAACTGTATGCAAGTCTAGGAAAGGGAAACACCACCTCTTTGCAAACACCAAAAAAAAGGTCTTCAGCCTTTTCTGCCTCTTGCAATTGGATTCCAGGCTCTCTTGCCTCTTGTAATGGTGTTGTAAATCCTTGCTATCAGAAGGATTTTTCTCTTCCATGATTTAAAATGCTGAAGCTATGTGAACACAATGGGAAGAAGGAATTTAACCAATGTTTAGTAGAATCAGGTGGGACAAAGCAGGAATTTTCCCAGTCCTGTAGGTATTTAATACTACAAAGGTATATAATACCTTTGTAGTTTCACAAAGGTATTAATGTTGCTAAGACTTTTGCTTTGTAAATCATTCAAAACCAAAATTCTGCTAGGTAGTGCCCTGCTATCACTGGGAAAATAAATCACTGTATGGCAGGGGTAAAGACTTGCCAAATCCTTCCCAAATTGCCAGCTCCAGCACACGAATGCTGAGCCACCTGCACGTTGTGGCATGTGGCTGTCAGACATGGCCCAATAATCCCATGAGTATGATTATGTCAAAACTACCATAACTCTGATAAAAACTGCCGGGGGGGAGGTGGGGAAAGTAAATGAGTTAAATGTTTAAGGTCTCCAGAAGACACACTACAGAAAGAGATCTGTGGCTTTCATAGCAGGGCCCAAGATTACCTCCAAAAAATTCAGCCAGTTTCTCTGTGATAAAAATCTGTTTGCCTGAAGTAAATGGACAAGGAATCATACCAATAAGAAGAGAAAATAGTTCAGTTTTATCATAGCTATTTCATGCAACTACTTTCTATGATAAATGAAGATTTCTGGTGAGGCAATCTCAATCCCTGTATGGTACATTATATATTCCTACTCATTCATTTACTTTCTAACGTGAAAGACCTAACTGACTGCACTGGATTTGATATTTTAATTAATGCATAGCACTCCAATGTTGAATGATCTAACCACATGATAATCAAATGTGCTAAATGATTATGCCTAAGCATGCAAGTAATAATGTTGTTTCTAGAGAAGCCCATGAATGCATGACATCAAAGATTTAAATGTATGAGCCCACGGGACAAATGAAGAGTAAGAGGGAAAAAAATTCAAAATATACTTTTTTTTTCTTTTTTCTTTTTTTATGAGAAACTTCAAAACTGCATTGTTGTCTACCACTTAACATGTAAAGGCTGGGAGAGCTGCGGACAGCGAATGCTTTATCCACAGTGAACATGGTTTCCCTTGCTTCTTAGCAGCTGGCTGGGAGGAACTAAACTTAGCAGGCCTGAGGTGTAGGAAACCAGATAGCACGGTGTATGGCTGGATAGGAAATACAGGGCTCAATGTGTCTGAGGTTAAGATTAAGCCCTGACTTCCTTTGGGTCTATTTTAAACAGTGGCAAATGATGGCATACTTTCTTTCAACAAAATGACAGATGATCAAAGGTCGAATATGATCTGTATGTCAAGCATTTGTGCAAAGACCTTTCTTTGAGGGACCAGGCAGGAAGCATTTTAACATGGTGTCTCATGCTTCCCCTCATCTGTGTTTGTTCAAAACATACCAGTAACCGGGGAAAGCTGGATGACTGGCTGCGGATAATTGCCTAAATAGTGTGTGCCTGCAAAAGGAGACCAGTTGGGTTTGAACAGCAAAAAAAAGGTTACCACAGCCTCAGCCATTGCTCATGTGAGGAAAATAGTAAGGCAGCACTCACTATGATCGCACTTTCAGGTGCTACAGGTGGGAAACACAGACAAAATTTTGAGGATACCTTTCTGGAGGTATTCAGGGCCTGAAACAGAATGAGAGAAAAAAACATTTTGGAAACTCTGCACTTTCCAATTGTCATTTTAAATGCAGTTTTGCAACACCTGTGGCAAACAGGATGCAAGACTCACTGTGCCATCCTGACTACAGATTGTACGCATGTTAAATTTGCTGTTATTACGTATTACCCATGATTATTATCCTTTGCTGAGGCAGGCAAAGGAGGACTTTACCTTCACGGAGATTGAAAAACACACAAGGAGGTATCTGAATACCACAGCCGTGCCTTCTGTCATAAGGCTCACTTCCCTTCTACCATCCTTCTCATACCTAGAAATCTGCAGGTCAAAAGTCTGTGCTTGAAAATTCCTTTTAATCAAATTTTTTGCCTTGCCTCAGGCACTGCTGTAGCAGTCTGCAGCTCATCAGCTCCAGCTCTGACCTGGGGCCCGCTAGCAGCTCCGTAGCTGCCCCTGCCAAGTACTTGTCCTACTTCGCTAAAGCAAAGGAACAGCTTGCTAAAAAAGAAAACTGGGATCACTTTGCTCCTCTGAAAATCCACAGAATACAATTTATTAGTTACAGCAAGAGCGTTATTAAGCTGAAAACAAAGCAATCTCTTCAGCTCGCAGTTTCTGAGGATCCTGCTGAGAACACCTACTCTCATGAAAATTATGTCTTTTATAAGTGCAGCAGTATAAAGCCTGTTTCCATTGAGATTTGTCACTGGCTTAACAGAGCAGGGAGAATTTTTAAATATAAAGTATTAAATATGTATTTGAATCAGAAAATCATTTTCTGCTGTTAAGTGGATGGGAAATCAGGAGTGCATTTTGTAAAAAGCCATTGTGTTTTCTCTATACCCTGTCCTTCTGCCTTTGACATCATACACCGTTTCATTTGTTATCAGGATTCCAGTGAGATTCATGGGAATGGGAATACTTCAGTACAGTTTTAAAATGCGAGAGGTGGATATCGAACTACTCTGTGTTGTATGAAGGAGTACAGGTACTGTTTCCACATGACCTTTCCAGGTTTTGTTGTCATTCCGGGTGTTTCTATTAGCAATACCAGACTATAGCGAGCTCTGAGTGTGAATGCCTCCCCATAGAGAAGATGGTGGATATGTCATGCTACAGACATGCTGTATGTCCCAGCTCCTGTGGACAACAAGAAAGAGCTACATCGCCTTTCTCCCACTCACCCGTCTCCTGGCAGGTACCTCCAAGCTCCTACAACACAAGCTGGGGATGGAGCCTAAAGCTTCCTTGCCAGCCACCACATAGAAACAATTTGGCACAAGCAATAGATTAGTATTTCACTACTCTGAATAAAAAAGTTCATCAGCAGGTCAACCACTAGGGGAAAAAGATGGGAATAATCCCACCTAAATGCATATGATAAATGAATTTATAACTGAACTAAGAGCCAAGATGTACAAACTATAGTTTTTGGACTAGTGGCTGAACTACCAAGAAGTTGGGATCAATGCAAATATCCAAAGCATTCTCATTCAATGCAGAGTATTCTTACTACCAGAAGAACAAGAAAACATCCAAAATGCCATTTTTTAACATTGAAGTTAAGTAAACATGTTTTTCAACAAATTTTAAGTTTTGGATTTCATAAAAACACCTTAGAAGTTGCTTCTTACAGCAAAGTAGTTACTTACAAACCAATAACATTATTTTTGGGGTTGAATTTTCAGTGTTTTTAAAATTGCATGTTATGTTTAAAATCATAGAATCATTTAGGTTGGGAAAGATCTTAAGATTATCAAGTCCAACCATAAACCTAAAACTACCAAGTCCACCACTAAACCATTTACCTAAGTGCTACATCTACTCGTCTCTTAAATACCTCCAGGGATGGTGACTTCACCAGTTCCCTGGGCAGCCTGTTCCGATGCTTGACAACTCTTTTGGTGAAGAAATTTTTCTTAACATTGATCGAAACTAACCTTGGCACAACTTGATACTGTTTCTTTTTGTTCTATCACTTGTTACTTGGGAGAAAAGACCACACAATTCCTTCCACCATTCCTAGTAAGACTTGTGCTCCAGGCCCTTCACCAGCTTCTTTGCCTTTCTTTGGACACACTCCAGCATCTCAAAGTCTTTCTTGTAGTGAGAGTCCCAAAACTGAACACAGTACTCGAGGCATAGCCTTACCAGGGCCAAGGAAAGTGTTTAGAAAGTGTTTAGGCAACACTAAAACATTTTCCAAGTACCCTAACTCTACCTTGTGTCTGGCAGAAAGCTTTTGCTAAATTCAAGATCTAACCATTTGCTTCCAGTCTCTGCAACATATTTTCTGGCAGACAACCCAGATCTAATGGGCAATTAACAAGTGCGAAATGGGGATAATATCTCAACAAAATGTTGAGCTCAGTTCTAGCCCAATTTCTCTCACAGATGACGAAACAACAAGCAGGAGCAATTCGAATAAAGGCAGGCTATGGTGACCAGGATAGGCTGACACAGGAGGAGACAAGAATCCTTGACCTGACACCTCCTTGTCCCACAGCTTGCGGTCTTCCTGCATCATGGCAGCTACTAACACTTCAGCATGTACACTACAGACCAGTATGAACAGGGAGGCCATGGGGAATAGAAGACAAAAATATCTCTGCCTTCAGGTATAAAAGCTCAGTGGAGTTAAGCTATTAATTCAGCTGTGAAAGAGCTCCAAAGGTGCGTCTCAGAGTAGATGGAAAGAAGAGATCAAATGCTGTCACAGTGAAAGGTATGAAGGTTGATAGGGCCACATTTCCTCATTCATTGTACCCACGTTAGATCGATTGCCAGCAAAGAGGATCACACTCCAGCTTTACCCCCAGCAGGGTGTCCCTGGGTGGCAGAGAAAGACCTGCCATTGCTGAGCCTCCACGACCTCCAAAGTGTACAGTGTAGGAAACGCAGAGAAGGATGTCTCAGGGTAGGAAGGGCTACAACTGAACTGTGCAAGCTCTTTGCAGCTGCTGGAGTAGATGCCAGAGCACATCCTCATGCTCCACCTGACGCTGTGTTGCCAAAGCTGTTCCCAAGGCATTTCATCCTTCCTGTAACCCCCCGTCTTCTAGTAAAAGAGTGGAAATAATTCTTCCAGCAGATGAGACTGACAAGGCAGAAGCTGAGCTTTGAACTACATATCCATTAAAACTAGCCTTCTATTTGTTCACTAACATAAATATTTTTTAATATTTAGACCATACACATTTTTGCTTGTAGGCTTTGTCAATGTAAAAACTTACCCAGAGCCTTCTGGAGTCATTTAAGATGTGATTTCCTTGCAGAATGCAGATGCTTCAAGGATAGTATAGGGCCGTGGTTAAAGGAAAAACCCTTTACGCTGCTTAAAATAATTTACAACATTTTAAAATTCACGATATTTAAACATTTTAGATAGAATTGCCATAGCTTCACATATGTTCCTTGAAGACTGAGAGTGTCAGAATTGTCTCCGCAGCAAGACTTACCATTCTCAGGTGCTCCGGCTTTGTTCTAGCACCAATTGAAATAAAAGTATAAATAACTAATAATATTCTGTAAAAGCAATGGTCAGATATTACATATATTTTAATCAGGCCTGGTGAGAAGGCTCGGGATTTTTCTTCTGAAAGGTCCCATTCTAAATATAGGCCTGGCTTGGATTTATTGAGGGAAGTACAAGAGAGTTGTAGAAACAGTTGTAGCCTCCTTCCTGGTGTTGCCCACATTTTGTACGGTGGGACATAGAAAGGTCTGCACCTCTGGGCAACAGCCATCCTCCAGTATGATAGTTACGACCACAGATGTGACACAAACTTTGTATCTGAAAAGGTACTAAAGTAATCGTAAAGGCTACACAGAATAATTACAACGGCTTTAATTCACGCTGAGCTAGCGCGGCTGGAAGGATAAGCACAAGCACTAAAGCAGGGGAGTTCTCTTGCCAGCTCTGCCACTAAGTCCATGCAAATCACTTAATCTTCCTATCTGGTTCTCCCTTTGCTAAAAGGGGAATGTTAATATTTATTTACTGTCCAACTCGCAGGCATGTTGTGAGGATTAATTAGTTAATAACTGTTAAGTGCTCTGAAGATACAAGTGACTGTGCAAAATGCTAAGTATTATTAACTAACATAAGGCTAATGATGCAGATGGGAGGGGCAAGTTTCATCAGCTGTACTAAAGCAGAGCCCAGGGTTCAGCCCCGAGATACATGGTAGCTAGTGAAACATAAACAAGGTTATGAGAAAGATTAAAAGAATAAAGTAAATATATTTCCACTGGTCCACAAGAAAAAATAAACAGCCGTGCCACTCTTGACCTAGCAAAACCATGGCTCTATTAATAACTCAAGATCACAGTCGAAAGCTGTTGCTTTGCACCTTGATGAGTCACTTCCACCAATGTGCAAAGTGTTACAATTTTGAGTTGGTGGCAATTTCCATTCCTACATCTTGCTCTGCTGCTAGGAGAGTAATGGCACACAGTTTATGGCAAGCAAGAACCAAGCGCAGCATGCACATGGTACCTACTACAGTTTTGCAATGCACTAGCTTGGCATCAATGTCTATGAATCTTATGTGAGAAATTCAGACAGTTACGGCACATCTTTACAAGAAGGCTGGTTTTGCATTCAGGTAGCTCTTCTGATACAAAGAAAGGTATGATACAGGTGGCCAGCGGGAGGTTTGTGAAGGCCAGCTGCATGGGAACAGCATGCACCTCTGCCTTACGCTACTACTACGGTTCTATAAAAGATATATGGTAAAGGCACAGCCTGGAAAGCTGAGACAATAACTAAAATAACTTCCGAAGATGCTTCCTCAGAGCAGCTGTCCACATAGCTCTGCTGAGGAAGCCAGCTGCAGCCCCTAAGAGCCATCAGCAGCTTACACCTGTGGACCTAAATCACTTGTTGCTTATAGGAAAAGACCAGGAATTCCCCAATTTCAATTGCAATGAAGTCTTCTGTTTATACTTGCAAGTAATTTGCAATTCATGTATACAACGATACGTATTTCTATCTTAGTATCTGTATGACTCTCAGTACTGCAGATCCAAGTGCACAAGACAACATTTTCTCAACTTAATTCCACGCCTGATCTGGCGAACTTGGTTCTGGTTCTTTCTTTTTTTAATTACTTTAGTGGTGGCAGAGGTGGGTAAACACAGATGATCTTGTGAAGGAAAGAAGATAATGCTCTATAGGCCTCAATTTTCGTAACTTTTCATACAACCATTCTGTTCCTGGCCAAAATTTTTAACTTCTATTATCTCACAACATCATCCTGTGAAATAAAGGTTAAAATCAGCCTTATGGGAGAGAGAAACCTAGAAATGGAAAAAGCTGAGGAAAGAGAAGGATTCCAGTTACCCCCAAAAATTCACAAAGCTTTTTTCATTTTTGGCTGATACAGAAATACCTTAAGACCTGATGCTGTGAATGTTTGTTGGCAGACATAGGACTTACTGTGAGGCAAAGATGACCTAAAATACCACACAGACCTGAAGACACAGGCTCTCAGGCAGAAGGATGATTAAGGAAGTGGTGCAGCCAGTCTCTGCTGCACTCGTTTGACCCAGTTGCAAGGAAGGAGGCAATTCCTCTACTCTCACTTCCAGATTACAAAGCTCAGAGGCACAACTCGATTCTCAGAGGTACAGGTTTGTCATCAGCACAAGAAGCCTCATTTTTCTCTGCATTACAATGTGTTAAGCCCTCTGGGGATCCCTACCTTGTGATCAAAGTCTCCCAGGTACTCTCCTCCTGGGAAGGGTGGGACAAAGTCCTTTGTTTCCTCAGCTCCTTTGCCGCCATCTCAATAAGGTTTTTGCCAGAAGAGAGGCAGCTGCTGCAATTAAAATAGGATGGGAAAAGAATTCCTGCTGAGCCCAGTGAAAGCTCCTTAAGTCTGATGTTCAGTTACAAAGCCTTGTACACTGTTGCAGCAGGGTGGCAAAATGTAATTAGCAATTAGGTATATGAAGTTATTGTTGTAAAATTTAAATACAGTAAATATCTTCAACACAGGAAAGACAAGAGGTTGAATTTCACACTTCAGCGTAAGGCTCAGAGTAGTGGCTACTGTTAAGGATGCCTGACATTTTAACGGCATTCTAATTATCAAGCTCTGTTTTCAGATACTTACAACATGACTAAACAGTAATGATTTGAAGTTAAGTTTTATGTAACTCAACACTGACTTTGATCTATTTATCTTGACATGTGGGTTTTTTCCTTCTAAAATACAAAGAACAAAATCTATTTTTTATGTTAAAAATATATCCACTGTGGTAGATCTCTTCCTGCATCTTTATTAAATAAGCTCTAACATTAGCTTAAGATTTCTGTTTGACTGCAAATACCGATGCACATTATAAATATATCTACAATCCACTTATAACATTGGAAAGGTTAAAAACATTTAAGCAAGGACAAAGGCCAGCTACTTACTCAAAATACCTTGCCCCCTAGACATATTGTTCCTTCATCATCTTACATGGGTTGTACTTTCGCTGCTGAAATTACTGGATATTTTTTGACACACTGTGTTGAACCAGAAATACTATAAATCTGAAATGCTAATGTGTTTTTCACTAGATGTGATTCCCACCAATCGAATAATGATCCACAGTTACTTTTATCTCAAGCCAAAACTAGCAAGGGCAAAACACAGTCTTTTATTGACCTTAGAGCTTAGTCCATTAAATTCCTTGCTTGTTCAACCTCCAAAGCTGATGGCAGCAGCCTGGATTTTATTTTGCGATGCTATGAGCCCAGCTTCCATACACATGGAGCATCGCGGGGGCTGGGAGCCTTCTCCAAGGCAAGGAGTCACATTATTCACCGGCTGCCTGACAACAGGGGTAATTGCTTTTTATTTCTTAAACATATGGTGAAGGGTAGGCTTAGCCAGGGCAGAAGCTTCTGCAGAGC
This sequence comes from Strigops habroptila, assembly GCF_004027225.2. Classification (NCBI taxonomy): domain Eukaryota; kingdom Metazoa; phylum Chordata; class Aves; order Psittaciformes; family Psittacidae; genus Strigops; species Strigops habroptila. Next base: position 13,679,173 of record NC_044284.2, read on the forward strand.
CTCCAGGGAAGAGGAGGAAAAAACACTTCATGCTCTTTGCCAAGACGTTTTAGATGCAAAGCGGGGCACCAGCAAACCTGAACCAAGTGACTAAAGCCCTCACAAACCAATCATGCAAACAAGGAAAACAACCCTTGATGAACAGATTTTTTTTAACCAGCTCATAGAAAAGCAAACAAATGCACATGGTTAAAAACAGTGTCGCTTCTTATCATATGTGAACCAGAAATGCTATTGTTTAAAGGATGAAAAAACATACGCTCTTGTGAGTGCTTCAAAACCTGCTAAATTACCAACGCATCTTCTATATTTTGCAGGAAAGGAAGACAGTCGGCTTCATCTGTTGTTCACACACAGCACAAATGAGCAAATCTAGCACACTTTAAATTATTTGAGCAGATCTGGCACAATCTTTTGCAGTTCTAAAGAAGCTCCTGCAGCATCCATAGAAGGTCACTCTTCTATGTGTAATTGTTCACTCCATAGTGTCCTGGCCACAGAGACACTGTGGACACAGTACAGTCAGTGCAAGCATCTCATAAATCCTGCTGACATTATAACAGCTCCCAAGGCCAAAAGACGAACACCGTGACTCCTATTCATGTTGCTCACAGTCCAAAGAAAGATAGTCTCCCTCTGAGGGCAAAGACTTTTTCAATTTTCTTGCATAATTGATTTCACATATAAAAGTTAACATTAAACAGCTGACTAGAACTGATCAGAAAACACCATCCTTTCCTTGGGAGAAAAAACAGAGTTGTAGCATCCACCATGGCTACAATCCAAAGTAATGTCAAAGCACTGTTGTTTCCAGGGCAGCGGAAAACGATCCAGCAGAATTCAAGACACCAGACAAAGAGTTTCCACCCCAGACTGCCAAATACCCTGCCTACCAATTCTTATACAGAAAGTTTGTTGTATGGTCCAAAGTCCAACATAAGTCCTTATCACTGTAACTGTAAAGAATGGAGAGGTCTGTGAGGAACAGTGTTGTTGATACACCTGATGAATTAAAGGCTAAGAATTTTAATGCTAGTGTTTTTGTCCCATAAACTATGGCCTACCTTGAACTTCATTACTGTGTAGCATTAATATATATGATATTGTGAAGAATGCAGGTTTAGAAACTGCTACAGAAACAGTATAGAAAGTTCACTTAAGAAATCTTCACCCACATTCATTTTCTCTCAAATTCCTTGAGACATTGCACTTAGACTACATGCAGCTTACTTAACATTTTCTGAGTTTTGCTAACTCTCTGCTGGCACAGAATACAGTCGTTGGTTTGTTAGGGATCAGTTTAATCCTGTAGCAGATAAGCACTTGGAAAATGAGACAGAAGTGGATCTGCGATGCTACAGCAATAGCTGTTTACAGCAGGATCACTAGATAAATACAACGTTGTAACAGCTGTATTCCATTTTGTAGGTACAGAGGTCATTAATAAGTAAGACAGAATCATGTTAATAAACCTTGAAAGCAAATTAACTGGTTGATTTTTTTATTACCGAGTCCACATATTTTGCATTTGTTCCAGTTGGCAGCACTGCAACCTATTAGTTAAGAGGGGCTTGTTTGCTTTGTTAGCGCTGTTGCCCAGATGTCCAAATATACATATCATTATATAAATTATGAGTTTAAAATCAAATTGTTTCTTGATGGCATAATGTAAATTAACAGAATATAGGGATTTTTGGGGGTTTTTTTTTCAGCTAAACTTCAAATACAGTGTTACATAAATGAGAAAGACATTCAAACATTGCAAATCCACATCAACATGCTGAGTTTATTACAGAACAGCTCACTGGAAATTAACTGGGTAGTAATCTTTTAATACTGCAGCTGATCCTTGGTCAACCTGTTACAAGAGTAAATTGCCATTCCCAGCTGTGCCATGCTGTAAGAGGATATACATCAGGGTGGCCCTTAGAAACAACCTATTTCAAGAATATCTCCTCAATCTTTTACAGCTAATCAGAGCAACATTAACAGAAGAAAAGCTGCCAGAATGGAATATAGAAGAATATGAATCCAATGCTGCAGTAAGGCACAGTTTGGTTTTTTTTTTTTGTTTTTTTTTTTTTTTAAAAATTCAGTATTAAAAGGCTGAAGAATTGAGAGAACCAAGAAATTATTTCAGCCCAAGAATTCATTTCAGTAAGACTCAGGGATCTAACACTCAAAAAATCCAGGCTTTGGTACTTAGGAGAGTCTCTTTTCTCTCATTTCAGTAAAGCCATGGTGCAGCTAAGGGGAGTTATGTACCTGAGTGCTCAGGTTGTTTCAGAGACTTCTTGGACTCCCACATCAGAAGTTGCAGCGCCAACCAGAGCATGATGTACATTTGGGAACCCAAATGTCTCTGGCTCTTACCGGCTGCTACATAAGCTAAATTTCCACCAAAACAAGTTGTGTGTTTCCACCAAAACAAGGTGCATTTTTTCATACACACCAGCTTTTTATTCCACAAATGCTTTTTCTCTTTCAGTTTCTTCAACTTTCATTTTCATTTGCTCTTGCTGTACCTTGTGTTTCCTTCACAATTTCAAGATGACTACTCTACATCACAGCTGAGCAAGAACTCTCTCTACATGCACAGAAAGTCTTGCCTTAAAAAAGACTTTAAGATTTTATAGGCAGAAATAGCTATTTGCTGTTTGCCCAACACCTAAAGCTATGGGACCTCCCACCTAGCTAATGCCTTTGATCACTACTGCAATAGTGATTTTAAAATTATAATGTTGCATAAGCAAGAAAAGCATGTTCATGTTAACTGACAGATGACTAAACACTACTACTTTATCATTCCCATCTTATTCCAAGATGACAATGTAGAACTGCAGAATCCCACTGTTTAATAAGATGGCCAATAACCACCTCCCAGAGCATTTCTCTGGATAAACAATGACTTCTAGGTAAGGCTATTTTACTATTGTCTTTCTATTGCTTACAGAAAAATGAACTGGGCAATTTTTAATATTGATAAAACCTAGCATATGGCTGTGGCTCTGCAGAAGCCACTTTGATGCTTCTACAGTCTATTCCCCAGTTCTTGAGAAATTATCAGAAGAAGGAAAAGCTATTTCTCCACAACCACCCCAGCGAAAGGCAGCAGCCATTCCATGTTGTGGGGCAAAAGCGGGACTGTGTTCCCTGCCTTTTCCCTCCCCATCCCAAATAGTTCAGCTGCATCCACCCAAGATTACCCAGGCTCGGAGACAGCTGACTCTCTCAAACTACTGCTGTTAAGTGTCAGTTGCTATTTCTCCACTCTTGCTTACACGGTGTTATTACTTACTCTGTCAGTTGCTGCTGGAATTACTATAGGTGCAGGCTGAAGGGAGAGTGAGGGGAGGCAAGATGGTTTGACAGATGACTACTGAAAATTGGGAAGTGGTGTTAACCATGGAAAAAAAGAGTGTATTTGAGAATGGCGGATAAGACAGATAGCTGAACATAGCGATACTTTCCATGACTTATGCCAAAACTAGATTAGCTGGCACTAAAGAACATTTCCTCTTACCAGTCTTCTAAGCCCATGTACTCTGCGCTCAGGAGTGTCTGGCATGACACAGACCAAAGGGCTTCACACCTCCATCCACCAGGATGGATAGGCATTATAAGGATTTTCTTTCTTTTCTAAACACACTCACAGCTCCTTCAACAATTACCTTATCTCCAAAACGTAGATTCATCTTTGGCTTTCTTCCTTCCTCCTGCTTGGGAATATTTGGCCAACCCTTGGAGGAAAAGGAATACAACTTGAGAGCAGCCAAAATTACAAAATGATTACAGGAAGAGCCACGCAGCCAGCCCAGCATGTAAAAATCTTGTGTCCTTCTGCTGAGAATGTCAGAATCACCGGAACAGCCTCTCCAAAACCACAGAAAGTACTTCCCTTTTGTGCCAATGCTTCTCTGCGTGCAGGAGGAAGGATGGTCTTGTGGCTCACGCAGACATGGCTGTCAGCATGTGTGGCTTCTATTCCTGGTGGTCACTGACTTCTCTTGTGACTGTGGGAGAGTTACCTAACTTCTCCATCCACTAAAATGTCCGTCCGCTATACAACATAGAATCACAGAATGGTTTGAGTTGGAAAGGACCTTAAAGATCATCCAGTTGCAACTCCCCTGCCATAGGCAGGGACACCTTCCACTGGACCAGGTTGCTCCAAGCCCCATCCAACATAATAACAAAATTCAATTTTGCCCTTTAATGCAAATACCATTGGAAAACTTCATGGCTTGGGATATATGGGAAGAAGTATAAGAATTCAAAATGTTATTATTTTCATGGTGTTATATTTTAGTGGCATTTTAGTTTTCCTCATCAAGCAGACTTTCATCAGATGTAGTGTCTTTATCTCTGAATATCATCTACAGTGTCAAAACACAGAGAGATAACTATTTAAATACACCTTTTTTCCATCATCTGAGGGATAGATGTGGCAAACAATTAGAGGAAACATGTCTTGAACTTATTCCTGCTTCACCTTCATAGTGAAGGTAATTTTCAAGAAGAAAGATAGTGATATTGTTTCTGGTAAACCCCTCTCCAAGCAACTGTTATCAGGTAAATAGTCTACTTAAAACAACTACTGAAAGTTTTCACTGTCTGGGTCGTTTAGTTCCAATAGGCATATCTTGAGACACTGTCAGCACTGTGCAGTGTAATAGGTATCAAAGAGGCACAAGTTACATGGTTCAAATGGAACAGTTATGTTGGTACACTTAACTTTACTCGCAATTCCCAGCAATAACATTGACTTTGACAGAAAGCCAGCCGATGTGCAGGACCTTTATGAAGGTGCTCACCTGCAAAGCTGGCTGGAAAGATGATGCACAAGGAGATGGCACACTGGCAACATTTTAAAATATTTTCTGCAAGTTAGAAACAATTGGTTTTAGAAAAGTTTGAATTCCACAGATTGACAGAAGTATCAGGGAAGCTTCCACTGATTGATAGTCTCCAAACTCAGTGTATTTGATATAAAGCTGAAGGCAGCTGCAATGGGAACCAGGAGTAACTAAATTTCTTCAATATTAACATTAAGGAAAACAATGTTACTGTAAGTAAATAACCAGGCAACCTTGAATTCTAACTTGCAATTAAATCCAGTTCACATCCTAACTCAATAGAACAAACCTGAACCTGGAGAGAGAAATAAACTCAGTCTGAAACACCAAGTTGGGGGTTGTTTGGGTTTCTTAAAGTCAGAGATATAATTTCTTTTCCTTACATCGCTCCTTTTTACCTTCAGCTCTGGTGCTGCCTACCTCAAGTTCTGCTATAACAATGCAAGAAGTGATGTCACCCCAGTGGATTGTGGAGACTTTTTTTCTCCATCAAAAGTACTGTATTGATCACCATTATCTATGACTTGCCTTCCAGTTTCAAAAATAGTTCATATTAAATTAAGCTTTTGAGCTGGATTATAGGGTTCTTTTCACATTTTAATTTCTCAGATAGAAGAGCGAAGTGGAATTGCCATCTAAACCATTCTGCTGCCTTGCATTATTCAGAACTTTCTACTGAGATGATTCCAGATCTGTTGCAAAAATAGTAATTCTGGTTTTGTTCATGGAGCTACCGCGCAAAGCTTTTCCTTCTGCAAGCCCTCTATGCACAGAATTATCTGGGAGTCCCCTGTGCACTGCTAGCATGAGTATGCTGGATGTGTAGAAGGTACTGCGATTTGTACCACCATCACTAAATATTAATACAGTTAGGGTAAGTCTCCACATAAAAATAAGCTGCTATCCTGCTTCTCTGAAACTGTAATAGACTTACAACATTATCTTGTTATTTAGCATTTCCTAACTAATAGCAGATGCAAACACAGTTTTGTACTTTCCTTTCATGTTAAGATAAGGAAGGCAAGTCGAGCTGTCATGATGTTTGACTGAAAATACAGACTATGTAAACAACTATGTTCTTCCTCACCCAGGCTGGTACTAACAACATTGCTTTCAAGCTAGTCACTCCCTCTAGTGAAAACTGGTTTGTTCAACATTTTACCATTTTTCCTGCAGCATCTATGTCAAAAGAGCCAGCTCTGCATGGAAAAATTATGCTAGCTGTTGATAGGACCAGTCTGTTGATTTCCACTGTCTGAGCTCTGAGAAGCTCCAAGAGCAAACATGGAGGCCAGAAGAGAAAATTAGCTTTCCCAAATTATTTCCATGCAATAATATGAGCTATTGTTACTGAATGAAGAAGAGCTGTTTCACAACACAATTTGAGATGTTATGGCGGCCTTCCTTTTGAGGAGGTTAAACTGAAAATCAGAACCAGAAGCAATTAATCTACTTTTCCCTCACATGCATTAAATACCTATTGACACTTGCGTTTCTCAGCTACTCATTCCAGAGCTTCACACATTCTATGTGAGCATGAATACACAAAGTGTTGCATGTATCTTTATCCCACTCAATCTCTAGGCTCGTTAGTACTGTCCTGAGGGAAACACTTTGTTCTAACTTTTCATTCTCTGTTTTTAACTTTCCCAGTAAAGGTCATAGACTCCTGCTGTTTACTGATGAAATGAATTATCAAACAACATATTTAAAGTGTGATCAAACGGGTGTTGTTCAATCTTCTCGTCTTTACTTCACCATTACAGCTATTAAAATGTGACAAATTAGAAACCAGAGACTCAATTATTGTGAACAGAAATGAACAACAATTCCCCTACTTCACACCCAGCTAAGCAAAAAGTTCTCCATTACAAAGGTACAGTACAGTTGTAGACATACAGTAAAGAAGGAGAAAGGGTTTTCAGACAGACGCTTTAAGGAGTGTGACTGAATAATAGATGTATGGAGTACATTTGAATATGGCCTGAGAACCTTTTGATTTTTTGCTTAAAGTTCTCAATAACTAAGAATCGCATTAATTAACACCTGGGGGAATATTCATCCATTTTTCATACACAAAACCAATCTGCATGCAGAAGCCATCCCGACCTTCCCAAAGTGGCTTAATCTGAGTAGAGCTAGTCTGGAAAGAAAGGACTTTTCAGCCAATGGACTTGTCCCCAGAGAGAGCACACCAAAGGCACTGGGGAAAATGAGTTTTAGTGGGCTTAGGTTAAGTTGTTTCATACAACCAGTGCCTACTGGAGGACAAATAAGGTGCTGAACACATTTCTCTTCAGAGTTTGAAATCTTTTCCAAAGGTCCCTAGTATGTTTTAAAACACAGCAAATGAAAACTACCTTTTCACTAGAAAAGAAAAACACCTGACATGTTCTTAGGCAATAAACTACTAGAAATTAACAGGAAATAAGTAGTCTAAAGACAAATATTGAAATGGCTGTATGTATACAAATACAAGGGAAAAGCTGCTTTAGTGTCTCAGCTCTGATATCCACTGGTAGATATTCATTTGCTCTTTCTTAAAATGAGCAGTTTTTAAAGGAAATTTCCTATAGAACCATATAGAAAATAAGCATAAGACCTTATTCAAAACACCCTAAATGTTTACATCTTTATGTCTCCATTGCGGGTTTCAAGTTTATCCACTAGGAGTTTAAGACCTTAACCTTTATTTTTCACATTTAGGTATGGATACACAACTGCAAACTGAGGCTTAACAACATAGGCTATGAGTTTAATCTTGAACACTAAATTTCCTCACTTTGTCAGTTTAAGACAATTTAATTAAATATTTATTACAGATTTAAACTCTTGAAACCTCTTAAAAGCTGAACTACACTTACGCCTTAATTCTGTAATCAGATGGTGATGCATCCAAGTATGCAATCTCTAAAAAAGTTAAAAAAAAAACCACTCTGGCAGATTAACAGCTTTAAAAGTATAACTGACAAAAAGTACAATCTCCTTACAAACTGTTTCTCTTATTTTGAACTGGGTAGGTCACTGTACACGTACAATATGCACCGACCCGTGCTGTTAAGCACCAAATGCAAGCAGCACACTGCAATCCCATGTAAGCAACTTGGCATATGGCTCAAGAAATCGGGGGCGTGGGCAGCTGCCTAATGTAGCAGCCTGCAATGGGGGATAAACTGCATCAAGAATACAGGTTAATAACCCTTATTCCCATGCTGGCTACTCATGCTGTGTCTTCCTGAACCCTCTAGGCAGGTTCGTGTGCTTCAGCCTAGAGCACACAGCCATAACTGTGAGGAAGCAGCTCCTGCTCTAGCCCTGTTCCCACCCTGTTGTCCTGCCGAGGCTCTGGGACAGCATTCCTGGGGATAGTTTGGAGTGCAGAGGAATACTTTTCATGTGACATCCTCTCCCTAAGGAAACACTTGAATGGATTTCATACAAGCAGTTGAAAGCCATCAAGACACTAAGAATTTCAAAATTGAATCTTAGAGATATGAGAGGTAACTTTGTCCCATCTGGAAAGCAACTTCAACAGGACCACTGGGGCAAGGTCCTCACCTGCGTGAACCCATGAGCACCACTGAAGGGCTTTTGTTGAGCTTTGGTCATTTTTAAAGTAAGGCCCATACACAACAATTGCATTATAAATCCATTCAGTGTTTACATTTCAAGTATTAATAAGATATACTTGAAAGTTAAACAAAAAGCCTGTAATTACAAGTTTCAAATAGTTCCACAGAACAACTTCTGTGGATAGAAATGCCTAGAGCGTTGGCTTCTTACCAGCCAGCTTTCATGGCAAACTCCAGCCCTAGTATCTTTATATGGAACAAACCACATGAAAGTCAGCTTCTAGCATCTGGGAAACTTCCAGAACTTTTGGGATTTTAGATGCTACTTGACTTATTTCTTATAGTACAATGGAGAAATTAAAGGAGATGAACATACAGAATTACTAAAAAATCATTTACGTAGGTTTGAGAGTTTTAATATTAACACTTAACTAACAAGAACAATATACCAAATTATTCACTGAGACTTTCTCATGAGAAGTTACTGTCATCAGCCATGAACATCACATTTCAGCCTGGAATGCTTATTTGAGCCTTTACATTTGCCTACACACTTCATTTAAGCTATAGCCTGTGTAGCTCAGACATCCTAGGTGCTCCAACTCCAGTAGGAAATTGAAATAGAATCAAGATTCTGGTGATGAAATATGCTGTCCTGCTGACTGCTAAAGGACAATTAAAAACCTTTTGTCTTTGTGGTTATTTCAGTCCTAAGTGACCTACAGCAGTAAAGGATTGTCTGTGATACATGTTGCAATAGATTTGACTTATTCTATTTTTAATTAGTGTCTCAAGCAATAGGAATCCCTCGGGGAGATTTCTGCACTGTCAGGAAAAAGTTTCTGACCTTCAGCCTCAGATTTCATTTGCTCACTTCGATCCCACCCTGCCCTCACTCACCTCCCCACCTCCACCTCTTCTCCACTTCCCATCCCGGTGGTACAGCCCTTTATGCGCTCAGACCTTAATGACTACAGACTGCCACATCGAATGTTGCACAGCCAGACATCTCGTGACTCAAAGCTTTTCTCCAAGTCATGTACAATTAGCATCCTCCTGAATCGTTTTGGGTTTTTTTATCCTTTCCTTCAGGTTTTCTTTATTTCCTCACCTCGCTCTGTCAGTGGGAGTATTGTTCTGGCCATAGGACAAGGGGCATCTTGTTCAAGGGTTCCCAGAGCTCGAGTGGAGCGGTCTGCGTGAGGCAGATCATCCATCCATCCCTTCATCCCTTCACCCATCCCCCCTTTCCCTCCATCCCTGCATCCGCACCAGCCCGGCTCCCTGGCGAGGGCGCCCTCTGCTGGGCGGCGCGGTGCGTGCCGGCCCTGCCCAGCCCTGGAGTGAACAAAAACAAGCAGTAAAAAACCATCAAAAAAGGCCCAGGAGCGGGTGCTGTCGGCGGTGCCAGTCCTCCTCAGCACCGGGAGGCCCCTGCATGGAAAGCCTTGTGTAAAACCGGATCATTATTATTATTTGTAATTCACAGAGTGCAACAGCACCTCTCAATCCACACATAATTCTCCAAAGGCAGAGTGTTTCCAGTGCGGGAAGACAGGTGTTCAAGTAACCAAAATACAGGCTAGTTTTGTGCTTCTCTTACTTTACAAGCAACATTTACTCCTGCAGCTCAGTGGGTTCTGTGTTCTCCGAGAGAGAGATGTACATACTCTTACCTTGCAGTGCTAGCAATTGCTATAGAAGGGCCTCAATCACTGCTGCCAATTAAAAATAAACTATGAGAAATGGCTTAAAACAACTATCAAGCAGGAAGACCAATTTCTTTTCAGAAACGAAAGACTACCTTTAAGATTAATATAAATTTATCCCAGCTGGCAACTTTGGCAATTAACTTTTTCAGAATATGATTGCTTTCCTGCTTCCATCAGGTTTCTTTCACTTTGCTGCATTACCTTAAAAACTGGATTAACAGAAAATCTCTGCAGATAAAGTATGTGTTATTTTAACAAGTGTTGTTGAAGGGTGAGGTCTTAATTTTTAATCAGAATATTATTTGTATCATGGCACAACCTCAGGCTACACATTGAACCATCACAGCATGACAGCAATCCCAGGAAGTTTAACACCTGCCAGATAAAGTACAAGGACCAGAGATTCTGCGAAAGAATGTACGTAAGATCAGCAGCAGGGCCAAGATTAAAATCTCCACCTGCCAGACTCTCCTATCTACAGGATCACATTGTTTCCTATCAAAATGTCATGCTGTGGAAATGATGAGTGCCATTAGATTACAGTCCAGCAAATGCCTCACAGCAAGGCAGAGACATTAAGTATGAGTCCACAGGAACAAGTGAGAATACTGAATAAATCTGCTCCTTTATCCCTTTTTTCTCTAGGATAGAGAAAGCACAGACTAGAGAAGCAAACTAAAACTAGATATTCCTTAAGGGACTAGTGAGCAATATTTGATGTCTAAGCCAAAATAACTTCAAGGGGATGGCAGTATCGTGACTGACTCAGAAGTGCTCCTGCTCCAGCTCCAATTCCCTGTGGAGAAATGCAACACCACACTTGTATCTCTTGCCCTGCTACACAGAAACCATCTTCTGCCAAACTCTGGCTGACTGGTAAAAGCAAAATTAAACATTTATGCATCAGATGGATCAGATGAGCACTGTCACTAATTCATTAGCACAGACACTTTAATGAGGATGAGTTACAATCAGAGGGCCCGTTATTGATGCCACCCCAGGGGCACAAGGCTTTGTGTGAGCAAGTCAATGAGTTTTGGGGAACCCAGGCGTTTTCCACCCATAGAGGACACCCTTTTCCTAACCCACAGAAAGTAACATCATCTTGTTCATAACAGAAGTAGCTGCGTGATGGATGAGTCAGAATTTTATATCCTTCCTCAAAATTTGCAATTATTTCTCATTCTTTCTTCCCTAGCACAACCTTTGCAAAATCTGTTCAGCTAGTGAGAAATAAGCAGCTACAAACTTGGAAAAGAATTCTAAACCTTAGCTCTTCCCTATGTACTGCAGGCAGCCTGTTGAGCTGACAGTAGAAACCTTTACATCTGACGCATGCAAACTGTGAATTGCTAGCTTTAGTATTTATGGGACAAAGATGACACTTCATATATGCATCTGTTTTCAGCAGGATAGCTTCAGAGATACTGCCAGGATTGAGACAGTAATCTGTACAACCAAGATTACTAAGAAATCCTGTTCGCAAACCAAGTCCTGTTAAACTGTCCCTGCAATGACCCTGCCTCTGAACTTCTGCTCCTTTAGTCCCTTATTGCCAGGCCCAAACTATTTGAAAGGTTTGCTTAGCATTTTTACACTGGAATAAAAGTGAGACACAGACACACTGCAGTAACCTGATGAAGCTATTCAGCCTGCCGTTATCCAAGGAGGTCGTAAAGGATGAGCTAAGACTGCTGACTTTAAAATACATGCTATGTTAACCTAGTAGGGGCCCAGCTGGGGCAGTGCAAACATTCACAAATCCGCAGTAAAAGAAGTATCAATGCAATGAATGGAACAGCTGGAAGAGACAGAGGCTGTTCTATCTCCACAGCAAGCCGGCTGAAGTTAAGGAATTTGTTAAAGCAAAATGCCCCATTACCAGCCTGCATCACACACTGTACTGAAGCATGGGGAAGGCTGCAGAAACATGCCGTCAGAGATCCTTTTCTAGCCATAACAGCAACTCAATAGTTCCCATAGTAAAGTGTTATTTAAACCCTGGTTAAGCATTTCTACTTTACCAAAGAGTTGAAGATACTGAAAAGAACAAAGAAATAATCCCATAACAGAACATGAAAGTCAAGGTGCTAAGCACAAATGTATCCAAAATCTGAGATGTTCAAAAAAAGCTAGGCCTATGCAAACTGGCCAGCTGCCACTGATGGTACACACAAAACACTGCTTCCACAGACTACCATGAACATACGCGAACTGAACTTCGAGCTCTCCCAAGGGACCTGACAAAGCTCACTCTGATCTGGGATTTGGCCTCCAGGACATAGCCTGTTCCAGGGGGAGGTGAAATCCATGATGATCACTAACTTGTCCAACATCTTCCAACATACTGATGAAGGTGTATTTGGTTCCACAGCAGAAAAGGCACAAACCTAATTCCTACAACAACATAGATTTAGAATATCAGATTGGGTTGGGAGCAGAGGACAAGGAGCCTGGAGGTGTGTCAAACTTACAGGTTGTAGGATAAACAGAAGGGGATCTGTTAAGGAGTCTAAAGATGAAAATGAATGGGACAGTGCTGGAGCTAGCTGGACTATGTCCAGACTGGCTTAGCTTGGTGGAGCATAGCAACTATGTCCGCAAAACAGATCAGTGGCTGCACCATGATGTAGTAGGGAAATCTGTAACGCTAGTGAGCAATGTTCTCCCTATGCTCAGTTAGGTGGTGTTTTAACACTGTGAAATGCAGAGTTCTCCCAGTGCAGACCTTGATAGCAGCATAATTAGGAAACATTGAAATACAGAATAGCATTTTCACTCTTCAAAAAGAATCAGTCAGTTTCACACCAACCATTCTTTAAGCAATATGCTGGTAAGAATGGTTACAGCACCTTTACCCCTTTACCCTCCACGCTAGCATAACTAAAGGATCTTGACACACAAAATCATTTTATGAAAGAAAAAAAAAGAATTAAAAAAAATTATAGACTCTATCTGCTATTTCAAATAGGTTTTATTAAAAATAAAAATAGCTGTTTCGATACACAGTACAGATTCTTCCAATACCTTACCCAAAGCAGAGATGAGGATTCTTGCTCTCTGTAATTCCCACACGAGTCCACTGCTCCCACACATTGCATTAGGTCACAGTGCCACAACCACCACTAAAAATACAAATGGATCTACCCTGCACTGTTAAAACCTTTTTGCTTTGCTGTAAAGATAACTCCAAGGAATGAATCCAAATAGCCTGGAAAAGCCATTCCCCCTTACAAATAAGTGTTACAGCGCGCCAGCAGATGGCACTGCTCGAACTCAATCTGAATACGCACATTTCTTCCTAACACAGCCAAAACACGGGCTGTTAAGGCTCTCCCAGGAGAGACTGGTTCATGCACGACACAAGCTAGTAACAATTACAAAACATACGGCATTTGCTTTAGACAGAGAGAGTGCACTTCCATATCAGTGCTTTAGCAAGAGCTAAACTACAGGTCAAATATGTTAGCAAAAGGCTTAGTTGAAAACTGCAGGAGTACCCATTCCAACATTCATCTACCTTTTCTCCCACATTTCAACTTCATGTTTTTTGCCTACACCTACTTCAACAGGATGGACACCAAATCTTTTGCTTTATATGAGACTAAAGGGGACAAAAACATTCTGGATTTAGCCTGCAAAACAGAATAAATGACTAAGAGCTGAGGTGTACAATATTCACACATTTAGTTAGTTGTCAGAACACAATTTTTACCATGAACTGCAGAAATATTGACAAAAAATAAATTTTTTACACATTTTCAGACACCAGAAGGGCTTAGAAGCTAGACATAATTCACACTGCAAGACTGCCAATATTCCAAAATCACTTTTTGTGTTGAATTTCCAGTTCTCCCTAATTATGTTCTCCACAGCATACAGTTGAGATCAGTATCTTGTTTTAATGTAAGTCTTAAAAGCAATCCACAAGACCACTCATACATCAGAATGGGAAACATTTAAAAACCACTTTCTTACATGGCAAATAGCCTGCAGGTAAAGACATCCTTGGTATTTCAATAGTTTATACATACTGCAACACGCTTCTTGCTGTACTTTATCCAACCTTCAAATATTAGCTCAGAGGTTTGAAATGAGACAGCGAAGAATAGAAGTCATCTCAGCCTGGGCCTCTGAAGGCTGATTTGGCCATCAGACAAGTCCACAACCAAGCTTACCTGGGTAGTGCAGAAACACCTGGTGTTCTTTTACAGAAAGGAAAGCTGCCAAGTGGGTTTTCTAGTATGAGTGGTATTGAATAGTAGTCACACCCCACATATATCTTAACGGGAAAACAAAAAAGGTTTTCCTTTCCATTCTTGGCCTTGCATGTATATTGTTTGCTAAAGGAACACCCCAGAAAAACTAACCGTTATTAGTGATCAGTTTGGATGTGGACGCGCAATTCCTGAACCTCTTTAACAACTTCCTGGTGTCTCTACATGATTTACATCCTCTTCATGCCTCAGTTTCTTTAACTAAAGAGGCAGTAGCCAGTTGTATGGCAATAGTTTTCATATGTTCTACAAGCACCATTTTTGCATACATTCTGAAAAATACTAAACACCTAGCAAAAGATAAGATACAGAAGAAATGTGAAAGATCTTTCTGAACTGTAGAATTTCACGAGTTTCAGACTAAACTTCTTAAGGCAAGGGACAAAAGTAGTCAGCAGCCTACAAATCCATCACCACTCATTTAAGAACTCAGAATATGTTATGGACACACACAATTTCAATATATTACGAAAATACCTTGGTGGAATTTCCTAAAAACTAAATGAACTTGAAGAAACAGTTGAGACACTTGTTTAGCATTCTATTTCCTTGGCCAACACAACAACAACCAACTTCAAAATGATAATAAAAATATTTTTATAAGGGACAGAAGTATGCTGCCCTAAACAGACTGACAGTCCATATGTTTTTGCTGCCTCAGTGTTACTTTAACACAAGCTGCACATAGTTGCAAGCAGTTAGAAATAATAGGACTACATGCATTGCAAATTTGAGCTGTTTCAAAAGACACATTTCATACATGCTGCATACGTAATAATTCCTATACATCAAAAAGGACCAGGTTTTGATAAAAACACTGCAGAATTCAGTTTCCCAACAGGCTAACTTGAAAGCAATATTTAAATACCTGTGCTAAACTTGGTAGCAGTTTCTTTATGGAGGGATGGAGGGGACCATCTGACATCTTCGAGAGCACTTGGTCACTGTGAGAGAGATCATCCACAGTCCAGCCTTTCCAATTGCAAAGGATTTCCAGTTAAAAGCATCCATGTCTCAAGTAGAATTGCATGTCAGATTGTTCATTTAGTCAGGAATCACAAACAGTGCATCTACTTCTTAATGTCTTCAAAATGAACTTCTAGATCTTATGTTCAAGAACTGTATTTGCAGCAATCAGAGACAAGAAAAGCCTCCCTAATTAATTTACAATTATCTTTAACATTTGAAGGATTGATATGAAAAACTCCTAAGGAGTTGTCAGAGCTGGCTACTGAGCATGCTTTTAGTAGTACAGCCATGCTACACATGCAGAGTAAATTAAGTCAATTACCTTGAAAAGATTTTATTTTGATCCTTTGACTAACAAGAAAGATGAACATCAAAGCAAGATACACATTAGGAATACAAGCAAGTATGTTTGTCCTGCTTGTTGAGAGTCCTGTCATGCAGCTTACACAGAAGAAATCACACTGTAATACTGTTCAATGAACAAGCAAAAATGTTAACTATTATGTGATCTTCCATTAAGTGAATAGACAGCAAGCGTTTTAAACAGGATGACAATCGACTAATCTCAAACTAGGTCTTCAAATACCAATGTACCAGCAAAACACAGGCCTGTCTCAAACTTATTTTTAGATAAATCACCTTCATTTTTGACATTGAGTATTATGCATATACACTTATAGAGCAATAAGGCCATGGAAAAAAAAAAAAAAAAATATCAGCACACTCCAGCCAGATAAGGAAACAAAGATTTATTAGAAACTGATAGTTTTATAGAGCTAAAAAGGTAAACATACTTTTAAGAGACCAAGAGTACACAATTGAGCGCAGTCATCATAAAGGCACATAATAAAAACTGAATTTGAAAGACCCCATCTTTTCAACATTTGAAAATATCACTACCATGATTTTTAATACTCATAATGGCACTTGCACACTAGAAACAAAATGGACCAAGTCTAGAAGGTAGACACCGCTGAGGTCATCTTCACATCACACACACACAATACATTTGCTCATTGGTCACAGTCAAACAAAATGCATTGGGAGCTGATCTCACAAATCCCACAAAGATACAAGAATGTTGGCAAAACCAAGAAACATTCAGGTCACAAAGGCATTGTACACATGGATAATTTGGATAGAGTGACCTTTTGTTTTGTTTTTAGAAAAGTGCAAAGTCCAAGGTTCCCCTAAAGGGAAGGCCAAAAGACACAGGTAAAGCTGCCATTTTCTGAAATCGGATAAAACAACATTTTATAATACAAATTTTCTGGAGTTGTTATATATCAGTTTATGGAGCATAAATACCAACCATGGAAGCACTAAACACATTGACGCCTGATTGCTGTTTGAAAACTCCGGCCCAAATAGCACGTGGAACAAAGGAGGTTCAGGCAGTTAGTTATGTTTGCTTGCTTATTTGGTTGTTCAATTACAAAAAAAGGGGGGGTGGAGGGGATCCTTTAATCACCTTACAGGAACAAAGTTCTTCCTTCGATAATCCAATTTCACAGATGTGGTCTAAGGGCAGCTGCTTTTAGAAGGTCAAGGTAAGTACAAAGATAATCTTGAATTTACAAAGATTAAGACACCACACATTGCAGAAAGCAGAAAAGGTATAACAAATGAGTTTGGCAATAATTGTTACTCAGTTTCAGTGTTCAGGCCTGAAGACAACTGAAATGTGCCCCCACCACCCAAAAGGAAGTACATAGAAAAACCTAATGTTCTGCATTGAGGAAGTGCTGCTTCATTTTTTGAGGAGCTGTTTCTCAAGCACTAACTAGTTCTGTGTGCGTGCTTTGCTCGCTTCATTAACATCAATCTGATGGGCACCTGAGATCAGCAGCCCCATTTGGTCACTTGGACAAAATGCTTCAGTATTTTACTACCTGAATTTCACACACACAGCCAGCATGCACAGAAGACTGAGGGAAAAAGGATTTCTCTTGCATGACAAACCTGTAAAATCTTTACATAGTAATGCAATCCTCTAGTGGCTAAAAGCACATAGTGCACAGTAGCCCTCTGAGTAAGGGAAAGAATGAAGAGTCCAAAATAAGAAGCATTTCTCTCCCCAGGGCAGCTATGATTAGCTCCACTATGAACTGTACTATGATCACTATCAGCTTAATACTGGATCCTCCACTCCGTTTTTAAACAGCGACTTGCACTTGTATGGAATGGATCTAGTAACCAAGCTTTTCCTGTTCCTGTGTATTATGATCCTATAAAACGTGCAGCTGTAATCCAAAGCTTGGCATGGTTAATGGTGCTAACATTTACAAGTGCAATGAAAAGCAGGTCCAGCAAAGCAAATCACAAAAATCACTGATTGTATTCTAAAAATACCGTGTAAATCCATTTGAGGTATTCTGATACCACGGAACAGCAGTTTCTCAGGCTCTTGTTCTCTAAATAAAAACATTTAAAAAACCCCAAAAAGGCTCACCTGAAGATAAAGGTGACGGGCTACATTTTAATGTGTTATTCCATCCTTATTTGTATCTAAGATGCTGCTTCTTACAAACTTAACATTAAGTCTTCAAAAATAACAATAGTAAGTGCTTACTTTTAGGCATGCAAAATGTTGCCTGTGAATTGCTGAAGTATAGGCAGCGTGACAAAACAAAAAGTCACCTTCATATATTCAGTAACAAGGCAGTATAATCTTCTCCTACCTTTGGTTTGATCCAAGCCAAATACACATTTAGAGAAGACAAATACAAAAAAAAAGCCAATGAGTAAAATACACACAATTTCTTGAAAATATAAACAAATTGCTGATTTAAAGATAGTTTCTTGATTTTTTTTTTTTTTTTAAACTCAGTGACATTTAAAGTGCAATATAGATATCCGTTTAAAAATGGTGAACTAGAATTTAATAGTTTCTTCCCACTTCAGGGCAAAAGTAGAAGTTGCAGCATCTCTCCACAAAGATCTGTCTCTAATTGTGAGAGCAGATTACTTGAGAAATCATTTTTGTTCTGGTGTTTCCAGCAACATTAGAAGTATCTCACCTTTTTCCTTCATTTCATGCTATTCCTAAATTCTGCTTCATTTTTTCATATACAACATAGCTGATGCTGACAGCTGGAAGCACTTTCATAAAATTAGGGGCTATGCCCCTGTAAAGTCCTCTGATTCCCTCTGTAGCAATAATTCTTTGAAATAGACCGACCATGTTTAGTTGTGGAGCTCCTTCCACAGAGGCTAGAATAAAAACATAATGCGTTACACAACAGTTCTGGTAACATTAACATTCTTAAGCAAGTATCAAACACCTGGGTAGTGAGCCTACTACCACCTCTAGGGCCATTGATTAAAAATTGAGTCCTCACAGAGGGGGACATCTCTTTAATCCTAGACATTTGAGAGATATCTACGTGTCTACATCCCACTGAAAAGCATTATCCGCCTACATTCCTTTGGAAATCTAGGCTCCTATCCTTAAGTCTGTGCACGAATATATTAAGCAAAAACTCAGCTATGAAACTCTCTTTATGAAATATCCTCCAGAGCAAACATGGTTGTCTACCTTCACAGGATGATGCAAGTCTCTTCCTAAATTTTAGGAGATAAAATGAAAACATTCTAGACTTTAGAAAAGCGTTCCCAGGCTATGACAGGAGCTCTATGCTCGGTAGTCTTGTATGGAACGTGGTGCTCAGAGCACACAGAGCACGAGTGTCTGAAATGTTACATCTGAATCCAGTATGATGAAGAGCAATGCTGGGGGTAATAGGGAGAAGGGACCAATGCTAAGAAGGATTTTCCAGATAAATCCTTGATTTTCCTGGACGGGTTTTCTTTTTCCCATGTCTCTGCTACAGCTATTCCAAATGATGCAATTTTGATGCGACCACACAGAAGCATTTTCAGTATAACAGAACTCACCTTGAGCCTGCATGCGTGTTCTGATGAGAGCAAGAGGGTAACTGGCTAACTGCCCACATGTGCTGGAAACAGTACCACATCCCAACAGTACAAAAACACCTGGGTTAGCAGAGCTTGATGCATAGTGTTCTAGCCATGTACTCTTTAAGAGCTGCCAAGATATAAATTTAAGTACTAAGACAAGAGATCAGCATTCAAGAAAGTAAACAAATACATCTTTATTCATAACAAAACTTATGAGGATCAATCCTGAGAAGCACCAATCTTGCTACATGCTAACTTTTAAAGTGCACAGGTAAACAGCACACGGGCAAGGACTTTCACCAGACTACAGTAGTTAGTGCCTAGAAGAGAAATCCTTAAGGGATACAGCAGCAGGAACAGTGCCATGTTCTAGACCTGTTAATACTTTAGAGGAGAGGGGAAACACAACTCAGCATCCCACAGGATGCAACAAAAACTCTCACAGCTGTGCACGTCACCCCACGCAGAAACAAGGGGGCAAACTGTAGCAAAGAGCTTCCATTCTGCTTTGAAAGTGTTTGCTTAAGCAATTTTGCTGGTTACTGCTGTAGTAGGAAAAAAAAAAAAAAAATCAGTGTGTGCACCCGAGTTACTTAACACACTCTGAAGCAACACCTAGCATGTAAAGTAGATAAAAGATTTTAATTGTTGCTGATGGGTGCCAAAGGTGTCAGTTTCTCTTGAACGGAAAGACAATGGTGTTTCAAACTCCTGAGACCACTGTATGTCAGCCACAAAGAATTCTGGTGACACCCACAGACACACAAGGAATTCAGGTTACTATAATCCAATTAAAAATCAGACAAAATGACAAAAAAAAATGTATTATCATAAATGCTGGATAGGTAACATAATATCATACCAGGATTTTAAGGCCCATATTTGCAATAGAACAGGTATGTTAAAGTCCAACAGCCTTAGTTGAGTATGCAAGCACATTGCATTGCCAAGGTCTATACAGTCCTGCCTTATGAGTAGATTTCTTGTTTGGTACTGTTGCATGTAAGGGCCCATCAGCACAGGCACTCCTCCAAAAAGGGCAAAGAAAAACTTTACAGTCTAGACTAGGGGAAATTCATTTGTCTATTTTAAATTGAAGGCAACTGTAATACCACAAGCATATTATAAATCTAACTAATGATACAGTATTCTAAAGAATATTTAACCTTTCCATAAATTAACTAATGAAAGCTATATGCATTCAGTGATCTAAACTCACCTCATAAACAGCAAGGTCAATGCCAGCATAAGGAATTATACCAAGAATATTAGGAATATAGCCTTTGTAGAAGGCCTTTACACCTTCTCTTTTCAAGATCTTCTTAGCACAGTCAAACATCCCAGAATATTGCCCTGTTTTACCCACAGCCAATCTGGTCTTTAAAACCTAAAATAGAAAAAACAGTTGCCTTAACTACATACCTATTTATTATTTTATTTTATAAACACAGGAAAACACAGTATCTCTCTGCTCATTCAATTGTCTGGACCTCCTTTGCATTTTGGTACTTAAAATCTCCTTTGTGCATGGTTAGCAGTAGGCTTCTTTGGCTTTATCCCTAGTGCAGAGTAGCACACATACTACCATACACCAGTTTACAAATTATTAGGCTTTTTGAATTTCATTTTAGCTTTCTTTCCTTGATTAAAGCAGGCATATTTTTTTGATAAACTTGAAGGCAACAGTGCAAGCAATATTTAATAGAAGCATTAGCTGAAAAACAAGTGAGAGCATTAACATACTAGTAGATCATACTTCTGATCTGGGAAAAGCAAAGCATACTAAGAAAATAATCTTTCAAAAAGCACAGCACAGAGGTAGTTAAAAGGTATAAGGATTGTGTCTTACTACTGAAACACAACATCTGATTAATAATGGAGATAAGTCTATACAGCATCTTAGGACAAAAAATAAAAATAAAAAAATTAATAACAGTATCCAAAAGAAACCACAAAGGAAATTTCCAGAGCAGAATTTGGCCTACTTTAAAGCCTCCTAAGACTGGAGCTTCCTCAGGAGTTTCCTGGCCCTTTGCTTTTCTCTTTTACTTAGAAACACCCTAAAAAAACCTAATTCTAGAACAGTATTATACCTTTGCAGGAAGATCGAGCATCTTATTGCAGAATAGCTCACCTGTCTCCATTGACCAGTGTAATCCAGATGATCTACATAACATTTCAGATATTCTATAACTTAACCCATCTCTGTGCTCAGGCTAGCTGTGATTCAGTGGCTCTAACAGCAAGGATGCTATTTAAAAAGAGATTATCACTGTCAGCAATGAAAACAGCTGAATTCTATTCCTCTTGACACCCCTCCCTATGAAAAAGGTATTTAGGTTACATTTTCTACTACTTCCAAATCTTGATGTTAGTACAGGTTTAATCGCAGACACAATATATGTCTCAGTTATTTACACAAGATAAACTTCCTGGGGAACCAGCAGTAAAGGAAGTACATCCTACTTCTATTAAAAAAAACATTAAAATCAGGATATTAAATAGCTACCCTCAAGCAGTTAACATATTAACACTACTTAAATTGCAACATGTGTAGTACCACATACAAATATGTACTACAGAGGAAAGAGCAGTTTATCCACCCAGACTCAAATGTAGCCATCATATTCTCCTTCCCCACTAATCTCCTAATCACACCCAGCTCCCAGTCATAATGCAGCATAACTTCATCAGTTCGGAAACACACAAGTCTATTACTTGCTTACATACAGGGGGAAGAAGATTAATGCCCAATTTAGAAAATACTTGAACATGTACTGAATTTTATTCTTCCCTGAGCTAAAGTTTTACTTAAGCATTGCTTTAGACAATATTATACAGCCAAATATATAGAAAAATGGCAGGTATCAAATAGAACATAGTATATTCTAAAATGCCTGGTACTGAAATTCTAAAAGGAAGTCCAAAGTAAAAATAAATTAGGATCTAAGAATACAGAGGAATTACTACAATATTTTCAAGAGCAAAGTAGGTTTTATCTTGGAAATGAACCAGACATTTGGCAAAGTCTCCGATGGAAGCAGATTTTCTACTACTTACCTCCATGGGATAAATAGAAGTTTGTGCTGTTGCTCCAGCCAAAGAACCGGATACAAATCTTTCAACAGTGCCTAAATTTCCATCATCCTTTGTAAGTATCTTCTTATACTGTTGTTAAAACACATAAAATAAACATCACATGCTTTTTAGGAGAGCCAAGAGTTACTACAAGAGGCAGGAGTACAGTACAAAATGTCTTTTCAAGCTGTAATTACTTTTTTACAGTTATGTTTACTAACCCAACAAATTTAGTGCTGTGCTTACTGCAACTCTGTGTACAAAGATTCTCAAGAACAGAATAAATATTCCAGCCTGCTAAATCCTCTACATTAAACGCCTCTGCCACACACAGTACCGTCAAGTATTCCAAACAGCCAACGCAAGGCTACCCACGTTATGGCTTCTAGACAACAAAGTGGAACCCGACTCCCTTGCAGATCCAGTTCTCCAATCAAAGAATGAAAGATGAACTAGCACGTTCACAGAGACAGAGAGCTGTACATACTGTGTCATCCAACACAGAGACACCACCACGCAAAAATGCCCCACCAGCCCCCAAAAAGAAAAGCAAGAGTAAGGTATAATGTGCTCAAGGTTACTCCACAGCATCAAAGGCTGCTGTTGTCTTGCAATATACCAAAGTCTACTTGATGTTTTATTGCTTTTATTTCACAGTTGCACACAGATGTTCAATATGTTCATTTCGTCTTACCTGATGCACTAGCAAGCCCCACAGAGAAAAAAATAAAGCTCATTTAACTACACCAGAATGGGAGTTGATTTTCCAAAGGAGGATTAGGCCTTAACATGATGCTTAAAGCTGATTCAGAGGTAAATATAACTCTGAAATCCAGGATGAAAGCATCTTACATAGCACCATTATATTTGACTCAAAAAGAATCCTGTATAAGTTCAGCTAGCATAATGTGCTAAATTATTGGTGGTTGTCACTTCAAAGCAACAAACTAGATATTACTGCACTACTCCACATAAAGCTATGAAGCCTGGAGAACAGTTTAAAATGTATGATAGACACCACTTATAACACAATAGCAAAATCTGCCTAATATCCGATATTCTATTAACAAAATAGACTATTTTAAAATGTGAAAGTCACTCTAAAATTACTTTGACAAAATCCACAACCATGCTAAGAACTCCTATATAATACAGAAGGGCAAATAATGAACAGTGAGAGTGATATAATGTTATTTTCATTCCTGATTTATCAACCTACCTGTTCATAAGCCCAGAACTTGATAGCTGTTTCAGGAGCTATCTTCACAACATTTACACCGTTTCCCCTCCAGAGGGATCGGATACCACCTTCTTTCAACATTTGCTTAAAACCATTGGCTATATTCATTTTGTTTGATTTTGAACCATGAACCTAAAAATAAAAACCACAAAGTCATAGTAAAGAACACTGCTCTGATTAGATTGTAAAACTCATCACCTACGTATTACATTGTTTAAATATATCAACTAGCAAAAACCACAACCACTACCGAAAGAAAATCTTATTTTAGTGGCACAAGTACTATAATATTTGATTACAATTTTGCCAATATGACTATGGAAAAGAATTTTTATGAACAAAATACGGAAAATGTCAAAACATAACTAGGCTTACAGAATTTCGATATTGTGTTTGGCCGTCAGTTTTCCATAACAGCTCTCCAAAAACTGAAGTGATACACTGGAAACTACAAAGTTCTTGAACATTGCACCTACCTGCATCATTACTTTAAGGCGATCTAATGGTGCTGTGCCTGTTCTAGAGACAGCACCAGCCACTCCTCCTGCCAACAGTTGTTTCCACCACTGTCCAGTCTTTTTCTCTTCCTCCGTGAACTCATCTGGAACAGTCAAACTATCTCCTATATCCAACACCTATTAGAATCCAAAGCAAAGATGTGCAAATAACTTTCTCATTCCATCATCTCAAATTTTACGAAGAGCTCTAATTCCAAATTAACCTACCACCTGAGAGCATGTAAATAAAATGCTAATGAAAAATAAATCTCTAGTGTACATTCTATAATTAAATTGCTATGGATTGCTATTGCTATTCAATGAATAGCAACTTTTAGTGACTTCTACATAGATACTGAGCAACACCACCACAGACCCACCATTTCAAAGACTGCACCATCATCATTAAAAATTATGTTGAATTCCCACCTTGACCGTGGCCCAAACAACATTCTCTCATGATCAGTAGACTTCACAGTCAGCACTAAAGCTCAAATGCTTATATGCTGCCGATAACCTTTCACTGGACAGCCTTCTAGGATTAGTTCAGTAATCTCCTAAGGATGCTAACAAGAGATTTCTCTCTCATGGTAATTTATTCACACATATGTGGGATCTTGCCACCACCACCACCATTTTAAAGTAGCCTTTTTATAGCGGATGTATTGGAATATTCTATTTCTGGTAACTGCTGTGTATTACCTTACAAAACTACAAGTTTGACTAATGCTTTATACATTATTTTATCCTCAGTTACACTGAAAGACACATGAACGACATTGTTCAACTATAAAAGTTTGTCATTTCGTTAAGAGGTGCATGTTTGTATTACCATACAATTTGATCGAAGAACACTACTGTAGGCTTTAGCAATGAAGCTGTCCAAGACACAGGACTATGGAATCTCACATATCACTTAAACATAGTCTCTGCTCTTCATGCAATTCATAACCACAATATATGAGGAAAAAAATACACTGTAGCTAATGCAAAACCAGTATTATGCATAAATTAAACCTATAAAGAAGCAAGAACGTTTTCATAACTGGTAAGTACTGACCAGAAAGCAAGTTAACCGATAAATTTTTTAACAACTGTTGATTTTAATTGTTGACACCACATTCCTAACTTATGCTGCATTCCCTATCTGTTAAGTAGGCAGAATACTGTTTTGATCATTTGGAACACAAGAATTGCAAGATACAGATTATACATATAGCCACTGGACAAGCAGGATAAGCACTAACTATTCTGGATACTGAACATAGATTACTTGGAAAATTCTTTCATCTTTCTGACATTCATGGTTTCCAAGTAAGGTGTCATCAGTTGCTCAACTACATGGAATCATCAAAAGGTCAATCAGAACTCTTAAAATATGAATTCAGTGTTCTTAGAGATATTATGCATATCTACCAGGGTTTAAAACTTGTGTCTACCAAGCTCTAAACACAATTAAGAAAGCAAGCTAAATTTTAGGGTGTTTATAACAGAAAACTACCAATTTGTAATAATTCTATCCCAATGCAATAATCTGCTTAGAAGAGTCTGACAGCAATTAAAGTTTTACAATAAAAACAGAATTGGAAGAGCTGTCAATACCAGCCAGATGTGTGAGTTGTCACATCTGCTCTTATCTGAAAGACCAGCTGTGCTGCCGTAGAGCTGGATTTTGCTTGCTGAGATAACTGGGTCATCAGCTGACTGCAACACAGTCAGATCACAAGAGACTTTTAAAACTGTTTCATGGGAGTAACTAATGACATACCATAATTTAAAAAAACAAAAAAAACAAAAAAAACAAAAAAAACAAAAAAAACAAAAACCAAAAAAAAAAAACCCATGAAAAACCTCTTATGTTTAATAATATTAATATGAAACATTTTATTAAAGCAAAGGGGTTTTTTCCACTAAGTAAACTAGCACTAGGACTATTTGATCTCATAGCAGTGCTTCAACTGTTTTCATCAGCAAACAGGGAGCTAACTCTCTTCCGGCAAGCATTTCTGAACTGAGGCTGAAGTGTGAAACACTCAAAGCTTTCAGATCTCACAAACTGTTTCTTTATTACGGAAATGCTGACTAATACCTGAAGATATAAATGGTCTCACTTATATTGAAAGGAATCTGTCTTTACCTAACTTCATGGATTACTCCAGTAATTCCTCAGCAAACAGGATTACTATTGGTTTACTTACCTTATTATTTGTCCTAAAAAGCCTGTCACTGAGGTGGCCAGAGCTCCATTCAATAGAAACTTAAAAAAAATTATCTGCTCAGTGGATAACCTATTGCTGTATATTCTATCATTCTTAAATGAAACTCTATAGCACAAAAGAGCGTGAGAACATGTGCACAGAAAATCACCAATGACACCAGCGATTTTAAGATTGTAATAATGTTACTATATAAATACAACTACTTAACTAATTTCAACATGAGAAACAGTTAGAATGTTTCTGTAATTTGTTTCAACACATCAAAAGTGCTGAGCATAATGTATTGTACTGTGAAAAGAAAATTATTTAATATTGTGACTTTGATCTTTCTGCAGAATATCTGCAAAGGGAGAAAAAGGATTCCTTCCTAAGAATTACTGATCGTTACTAGCAAAGTTTAGATGAAATTCTTTTTTCAGAAGAACCTCACGTGACACTATTGTGCTTGTAAATGGGAGAGCATGAAGTCAAAAGGAAATCAAAACAATCTTACACACAAGTATGCTTGAAATGTAACAACTGTGAAGCTGTTATACTCAATATTGCAAACTAACACAGCAGAGATGAACTTAAAAGCTGCACTAAGTTAAAAGGAAAGTTGAACTTACAGTGGAATGTTTCCAGTATCGAATTATTTCCTCAATGTCTGTAGCTGGGTTAAACATAAAATGATCTCTCCACTCATTCCAATCTACTGTCATTGTCCCATCAGCATCAATACTAGAAAGAAATTAAACAGAACTGTTTAAGGAAATAGTAACAGGGATGGAGTTTTACTGTTTTGTTGCCTTCCTCCCAAACTCTTTTTTTTAATTTAATACTGGCCATCACATTAGTGACAACTGACTGTAAATTCCATATGGAGACTTCAAGGCTGAATCTGCAGTGGCCTTCCCATATGGGAACATTCCATATTCCATTTAAGAACATATTATAACACTTTGTTCTATCAACAGCATTTACAGGGAAATGAGGTAACATTCTCCTCCCAGAACCAGATGCTCAAATAGCAACTAGACTTACTATCACCCAAGAACAGATAGAATATATAAGAATTTCTATAAAGGTACCACTGAAGGTACCAACGCTTTTCAAAATTATAATCCCATTTATCCTGTTCTCTGAATTATAAAAATAAAATAATTAACAGCACAAAGCAGCTTCAAACGCTTAAAGAAATAATAATTCCTGACCTTTGCAGGATCTTTTCTGCCTGTTTTTCTGAAATGTTTATACCCAATATCTTGAGAGACTGGACAACTTCTGATGCTTCAATTTTTCCTTGAAACAGTAAAAGAAAGATAGTGCATGTTTAAAACATGGAGCTTAATACACTTTGCACCTTGGAGCTCATTAAGTTCTCTTGTAACACCTACATAATAGCAAAGATCATTTAAAACCCATTTACACAGAAATTATGTATTTTGATTGTCTACTACAAGGACTGAGTGAAAATAAGTACATTAAAATCATGTAACCAAACAAGAGGCAACCATCCATTGAGTTAAAAAGTATTTAATCTTTAACAGATACTTAGAAACTTCCACATAGTTTCTCCATCTGGGGAACAAAGCGCCCCAGATCAACGGACCTGGAAAATAATAATAATAAAAAAAAAAAGCTACTATAATCATTTACTATTTCTATCTATAGTAAACTATTATTATGATCATTTTAAGGAAAAGAAGTAGAGGTTCCATATTCACAATTTTTTCTCTCAGGTTTAGACAAAGAATATAAATCAAGATAACTCTTAAAGCAGAGCTTCTTCAAACAATGTTTGAACAAATAAATCAAGGCATACCATCATTGTTTTTGTCCAGGCTCTTAAATGCCAGTTTCATCTTCTTCTCATGATCTTTAAGATATTGCATAAATTCTTCAAAATCTAGCTGTCCATCCTGGTTCGTATCTCCAGCTTTAAAAATTTTCTGTTGAGAGAAAATTCAACATTTGACTTTTCCAAGTTACAGCAGGTCACAAAGCAACAGCAGCATGACATAGCCCTAGCCTTAAGGAAAGCTTCATATTGGTCACTTAGGGAGTCAAACCAGGAAAACATGTAAGCATACACTTCAGAGATATATTTTGCTTTTGGAGTTTAACACACACAGTATTTTCATAAATAACTGATTTCTTCAATTTATCTTTGCTGCCGAGTGTTTTCTCTTTTATTTACATAGCTTTCCTACTCAAAGATTTTAAAGTTTCTTACTAGCACTGGCAAGTTATACCTACAAGTATCAAATAAGTCGTGGAGGAGGAGGTGAGAAACAGGACAAAATGAAAGAGAACAACTCTAATTCTGTGACTTTTCATGGTTATACATGAAATTTGTCAATATGTCAGTAAAATTAAAAAAAATAAATAAATAAAAAATCTAGTGGTCTGTTAATTATGAATTATAAAAATAAAGATAGCAACTAATTATTTAACTGCTGACCGGGAAAAATACGAAGATCTTGCCTTTGACCACCCAGGGTCTGAGAAGGTAGGGCTTTCTACTTCAAACTGAAGCCCTGATAAAACAAATAAACAACAGACTTGTTGGCAAACAAATAGAAGCACAGTAATCTTCCTTTTTTGTATGTGTTTTCTTGTAATTGTCCCACAGGTAAGAAACATCTATACATAAAATTAACCATGAGTTAAATGCATGGTATATAATTGCCAGCACTGCAGGAAACAAGTCTGAAATACAGCCCAGGCATACACATCTCCATCAGAAAAGGGCCAGAATACCATCTTTGCGTGTGAAAACACAGTTTTTAATAAAGCGAAGTTACAGCAGCCCCCTCCAAGCATCAGCCTGTAACTGCTGAGGTTTGTCCCCAGAGACGAAGCCCTGAGAAGCATGAAGCCCAGGCTAACAAGCTCTGCAGGATTTATGAGCTTGGGCTTCATGCCACAGCAAGGGTTGCAGAGAGCACAGTGGGGCGGAGGAGAGGCAAGGCCCATAGCTCACTGCTTTCACCCACTCTTGGGCTACCACAGCACTGCTGTCTCCTCCGGCAGGGTGGGCAGGAAGCAGGCAGGGAAATCCACCCCAAAACCCTGCTCCGGAACACAAGATTTAAGGGGAACTTATGCCTCCTCTCTTGATTTGGGCATCAGTCCCCATGGTTTCCCCCAAAGTGTGAAATCCTACAAGAGCAGCACTTTATACAAGATGGACAGGAGACCAAACTGATAGCACAATCTCTTCCTTAACTTGCAGTAAGTTTCAGAGTACTTCAGGGTACATGTAAAGCATGCGCCAGAAACTCTTCCAAATTTCTATTCTGCAGACTGCCTTGGGCAACTGTAGTTTCTGAATAAGCAGGATTTGCATGGCTGTTGTAATCTGCAAAATCTGGCTTTAATGATTTTGTTTACTCCATTATAATTAGTGTAAGTCCTCAAAAGACCAAAGTCCAGCACGTTCTAGCCTACAGACATTAAGCATAAAGGAAGTTGAAAACTCTGGAGTATTTGCTGCAGGTGTCTGAAAAAAAAAATTGAGAATATTTTATTACATTTATGCTGCCTCCTTTATCTTTCCTATCACACTAAAAAAGAGATGCACTTCATGTTTAATCTCAAAAAAAAAAACCAAAACCCCAAATTCCTAAGATTATCATAGATTTCTCGATGAAAGAAAGGAAGTTAATATGGCATGACACAGTGCAATAAGGAGATTATCTACCTCCTATAATAAAGCAGTTATGCACAATAAAATCGACTCAAGTTACCATATACTCGGAGAAAAGTGTTTGGTATCATCTTAGAAAAATAGCGTTCTTAGCATACTTGTAAATTCAACTTGATTGTAATATCTACTAATAACCTGAAAACAGAAATATACGCATCAATTCAGTTTTCAAATCCTTACCAATATGGTTAGGGCTGTGCAGAATTTCCCATTACAAAGAAAAATAGTTTATACTTATTGAAGTTTATGGATGCATTTCTGACAATGAGCTTCTAGCAAGATATTAAGAAAGCCCCCCCCCTCAAAGACACTGCAATCTCAACACATCTTGTACTGCACACATGGCATCTCATACTGCAGGACTGAGCATCCTACTAGACTCCCACAAGCTACTGAGAAGAGGTAATTTACACGTCAGTCATATACACACTGAGTGAATTCTAATCAACATAAGTTGTTACTATTCCCTACTGCTATCTGAACTACACAAACAAGAAGGTAGAACAAGGGAAGTGTTATTCTGGCTCACGGATATGACAAAACTTGAACTAAATTACAGTTATAAAACCTCCACTGCTGAGGACGATGTGAGCCAAAGAAAATGGAAATTCCTAGGAGGTTTAGAGCACTGGCAATTAGTGTGTGTGAAGGGGCCACCTTCCATTTCATCTGCCAAATGAGCAGATTTTATATTGCAACAGCCAGAAAAGGATAAGCACAAACATACTCTCCATTCCCTGCTTTTGTTTTTATAGTTATTTTCCAGACTTCAAGCCAGCCTCAGCCACTCTCAGTGCAGCAGAACAGAAGCAACGGGGAACAAAATCGTATGCTTTCACTGAGCAGCCACATGCACTTTTCTCGTATTACAAATCTAAAAGTTCATAGAAACAAAAGCCTCTTGTGTCTACGAAATGTACTAATCATGCAGGTGTTAAAGTTTCAAGATTAAAACCAGTAATTTGTGAGTTTGTGGAACAAAGAGAACACTCAAAGGAGCTTGCCTTCCACTGGCAGGGCAGAAATTCCCTCGTGGGGGGTGACATGCTCCATGGGCATAGCCAGCAGGAAGACACATGCTTGATTCTGCAGGAAGCCGGGCACAATCCCAGGTACAAACTGCCCACTCACAACACCAAATAATAATTCAGGTTAGAAGGAACCTCCGGAGGCCATCAAGCACAACCCCAGCTCAAAGTATGTCCAATTAGATCAGGTTGCGCAGGACCACATCCAATTAGTCTTGGTCATCTCCAAGGATGGAGATTCCACAGCCTCCTCAGGCAATCTGTTTCAATCACCCCCACTTCAGATCAACAAGGAACCAACCCTGCTGTTCTGCATTTAATATACCACCAGATTTTGCCACTGTGCCACTTGTCACTGTGCCATTTCCTGGTTCACCAACTTCTCTGACAGAGAACTGGGTGCACTTTGAAATAGGCATGCTTACAACAATGGAGCAGGAATCAAACCAGATGCTAATCCTTGCTTAGAAGTCCTGGGAAACAATGGTCAGTGTGCCTGCCACATAAAACCTGCCATTTCTTGTTACTGACTTACTGTGGGATCACTTCACCTTTATGTAAGCCCAGCCCCAAGAGAAAAAAGTTTACTTTTCAAGGTATGCCATTTCTTCCGTCATTATATAATAACTTTAACCCCAAGCAATAAAGATAATTCACTAGATAAAATTAAATGGTGGCCACATAAAGACTTGCTGATAGAAGACAGCTTAGATGATCTTTGTTTTTAATGCCTTCAAATATACTGACTACAATGCTCCAGGGCTGACCTATTTGGTCATGACATTGCTGCCTTGGTTTTTTATCTCTCCTTTTTTTTATTCTGCTACTTTCGGGGTTTTTTTCTGCTGTATGTTTTGTTAATACAGTTGCTTTCAAAGTCCTGCACAGTGCAGCAACACCAATGTGGAAGGCCACAAGGAGACTGAAACACTGAGTCTTTTTATTTTTTTCTTATTTTCTGAATTACAGAAAGCATGTTGAATGCCTTCGCCTCCAGACGACCTCTGTCTTTGGTGTGGAAACACAAGCCACAACACAGTAAAGTTACAGACAGGCTTTATATGCACCTAAAAATCCTGGTGCTCTGTAAGTGGCCTAATGAATTATTACATTACTCTGTGCCAAAGTTATGAACTTTAGCACATTCATAGCTACAACATAAAGACAGAGAAAGCAAAACACTAAAAATCTTAATGCTTTAATGTAGGGTTTTCTTTTAAATTTACAGTTTACTTTTGATATTACTTAGTATCATTATTTGTGTATCGTGCATAAGGCTTCACATTCTGGTTACAAAACTGAATCAAGCATGAAAAGTGGGACTGCTCAGCACAAATGATTACTAAGCATTATTCATTAGCTTGTTACTTCAGCTAATTAATACAATGTAAAGAATATTTAAAATGAAGTGATCCGTCAAGAAGTTACTGGGCGTTTCTAGCTTCCTACCATGCTACCTGCAAGACAAGTAAAAAAGACACCTAAAGATACCTAATCAGTGCAATTAGCAATTCATTGTTCTGCAATCTGCGACTAGAGTTTCAAAGTGCACAGTTACAAATACTGCATAGAAGAAACAGAAGCATCAAAGTAAGAACAACATCATGTCTTTGGACATTCAGAAATTTTACATTTTCTTTTAAAACCAGAGGTACTATATATATAAATCCAATCACGATGTTCCCTTCTCCTCTTGCCTCTTTTTCTATTCTTTTCCTCTTCACCTCCAAAATAATTAGTGCCAGTCACTCACATAGTTCTGCATTCTACAATTTTAAGTTATTAGACTGAAATCTTACTGGAAGCCAAATCTGGTCACAGCTCTAGTATATGTAACTCTTCTCTCTTTACTGGATGCATATCCTACAATAGTAAAAACTAATGTTGTCCTTTTCTTATCTGTATCTGCCAAGACTACACAAATTTATGACACACAATGATTACCCAAAAATCAGTATTAAAGTTACTAAAGTCAGCCTTGTCAAACTGCATCAGCTGGGAGATAAATGCAGCATAAAGGGAAAGGACCTGCGATGTGTCCGCACAGCATTATACCCCAATAAGTCCACATAACATAGTAACGAACTAGAACCCCACTTAACCTCCAGAAATCCAACACAACACAGCATTTTGAGCAGTTTGAGTAATTTCTACTGCCTCCAAAGACCTCCCAATTTCAATGCTGTTCAAATGCTGCATTCGTATTTATTTGCTTTCCTCCCAAAGGATACTAGCTAATATGTAAGCAGTACTCCAGCAGGCTCTTTAAACCTGCCACACACAGACATTAAGGGAGTCCCTCACTCCAGTACAGGAGACTTGCACCCCTGGCAGTAGCAGAGTACCAGCTGCAGAGCTTCGCTTCCTGTTCTTTGTAACGAGCACCAATCTTCCTTGCAACAGGAAAGTACTAGCAGCTGTCTTCTCACTGGTCCATTTCAGGTAACAGAGCCTAAAAAGGAAGAGATGCAAGTCGTAGTATGCTCTCCAATATGCCTTGCAGCAACTGCTCCCTCAGGACCTGGATAAACTCTTAACTCATAGCCATGAATTAGATTCCAAGAATCTGAAATGGCATTAATGGGAGATGCAAACTATCCCTTGCACTTTCACTCAACATTCCTTGCAAGTTACACTGGTATTTTGACTTTGAACATTCTTGGTAGACTGACTTTTTCCATTAAATAAGACTACTTTGCTGCAGAAGCCTCCCCACCTTGCCATCATCTTAAAAGGTTTACCTTGTTTGTTTACCTGGGACAAACTGCTGCCTCAAGACAGGGATTTAGCAAAGCATTTCAACATGCAGTTAAGAAATCTTCCAGAGGTGGGGGTTCCCATATTTGGTGCCTGGCATTCTTGCACTTTGCAGCAACAAGAGGAAGAATTAATCATTCACTGTACCCTGTCACTGTTCAGGGAAAAACCTATCAAGTTAGTATTATAAAAATTTATTTTGTCTCCTTGGATGCTTAAAGTGTTATGAAAACAGGCTTACATTCAC
Organism: Strigops habroptila; assembly: GCF_004027225.2. Classification (NCBI taxonomy): domain Eukaryota; kingdom Metazoa; phylum Chordata; class Aves; order Psittaciformes; family Psittacidae; genus Strigops; species Strigops habroptila. The sequence continues at coordinate 13,713,237 of NC_044284.2, forward strand.
CTTGCTCTTTCATATAGAGATTTGGAGACTACAGCACAGATCAGTTCAAAGCTTCTGAAGTTGTACCCATTGAAATGAAACGACAACTTACACGTTTGCTTACAACTTTAGTCAAGATACACTACTGAAAATTTTTTGTGGTACTTCACAATTAAGTCCCTATAATCAGACATAATCATAAGCTCTATCATGACCTGAAAATCAAAGTTTAAGGGAACTAAGTGGTTCCAGTTTCCTACAATCACATGAGGTGACATCTGCTTTGGTAAAAAGTTAGAAATGCCCATCTACTCTAAATCTGTAGTACCAGTTTTTGGCATACTATTAAGGCAAGAGAAAGCTTAATTTCACATTAAGAATTACATATAGACATGAATCTACATATAGATATGTAGATTCAGCTACATATAGCTGAAGCTTGTAGGACTGTGAAACTGCATATCATGTATGATAATAATTTCTAAAAGTAGATATCATGTAATCCAAAATGCCCAAGTTTCTTCTAAGAACTTGCCAAAGTAACTCGTGTTTTCTGAGCTGCAACATTATGAAGAGGCTTCTGCTAGCCTTCCAGTCTTGCCATGTGGAGGAAGTTCCCAAAAGTAAGAAAAGCCCAGAAGTCTCAATAAAATGCTGGAGCAATACTCAAGGACACATTTAGCTCAGTCGCTAAACAAGTATGTGCTTTCTGGGCTAAGAACAGCTGTGACAAGTTCAAGCTCTGAAGCACCAGTTTTTAATGGCCAGAGAATAGCAGAGAAGGAATCAGTGCTCACCTGGCCCTGTTCTCACCCCGAGACACAGCACTATAACACAGCATTGTGCCTGCCTCACTGATGGAATTCTGACTTTCCAGCAACATGCTTGAAGCGTTCTGAGTATTTTTAGACTTTGTTGGACTAAAATCTTCATAAACACAGTCAATTACTCTAAACAGAACATATTCTGATTGCTGAGAATTTAGTCTTCTTGTTTCCACCACACAGAGGTGTCTCATCACACTGTTTCTTTATGTAAAGAAGTCTTAATGTAGCCAAAGTCTTATGTCAAAACCTGACAGTCAGTCCAAATAAAATTATTACACTATTTCCAGAATGCAGCCATTCATTTCAGTAGCATCTTTCTACTCCTAGCTCCAGGACTCAATGTGTAAGTAGCACCAGAATTTGAATGCTTGGCTGTTCCTACCCCACATTGAAGCTTGAAATAAGGGATTCGCCTCCTACAGTTTTACTTTAAGGATTGATTGCAACAGAAGGGAAGGGTGAACAAAAATAGTACTTCATATAACCATTCACGCCATTTACGGCACTCCTGGCTAAGAGGCTCATAGCATTCTGTAGACAGAGGATGAGATCATTTGAGATCTGATCCCAGCATCTATTTTGTGTCTCTATGGGACAAGTCCACTAATCAAAGTGACTGTACAATAGCTGTTAATATTGCTTGTAGAGCACCATTTGATACTGTCACCACAATGAATTCCTTCTTTACAGGTCTTGACGTATTATGTCAGGAATCTTTTGTGAAGTTTTGCAAAGTTCCCCATTCCTGGCGGGTAATATACTACCTTATAAAACAGGAGTCATCTGGCAGCCTCTAAGCAGCACACATTTCAGATTTTCCAGTGGTTTACTTTTGTCTGTCAGATACTGACAGAAGGCAGGTCAAGTAGAACACAAATTCAGGGGCTTCTGTCATGTTGTGCTACAATGTCTTGCTATGGGGAAAAATTATTCTTCCTTAGAGGGACATGCAACCTACCTCCAAAGCTTACCACATGGTTTTGCATCAGTTCCCGTATCTACAATGTTACTTCACCTAAGAGAGTCTCGTCATACATTAAACATTATAAAACTGCCAAGACAACTATGAAAGGCAAAATAAAAAGAGCATACCAGTAGTCTATTACTCAAATGGATAGCAGCTTTGCATCTTTTAAAGACATGCATATTCCTTCCAGAGAGGAATTACATTTCAAGAGAAAAGAGGAAAGTAATACTTGTAGCGCAAGCACTGATTTATACCATGAAGATGACAACTCAGGATGAACCAAATGACTTGGCAGTGAAACACAGAAACACTCACATGGTCCCTTACCAGGGGTTAAACAGGAAGCAGTGGTGCCCCCAGAAGCACAGTGACCGACATCCCATGTGAAGGAAGCTGGCCCTGCAAGAGTACTTTTGTAAACGTAACTCAGACCTGCATCTAGAACAGAACAATAGCACAAAGCCTGAGACCCCGACCCAACCATGAGGCACTGAAGCCTACTCTGCTTTAGAATACCCCAAGGCCTGCCCATCCCATAGTGCCACGATGAGGGCAGGGCTGAGCAGTTCAGCAGCTAATGCTTTGCCATGTTGTTCAATATTTCCTCATCTCATTTACTTACTCATTAGTTATTAGTAATTATAAGACTACTTCTGCCTCTCCAAACACAAATACAATGATGCAACATCTGACTTCATTAATAAAATACCTGTTCACCAAGTAGTAAAAAGGCATTTTACTGAACTCATCATCACTTCAGACCTTGAAGTGAAGTAAGAGGCGGAAGGCAGGTTCAAGCTGCAAGAAAGTACAGGAAACAGATTAGCTATGTAAAGACAGGAAAGAAGCTGGAAGCAAGTCTTACTAAGGCTTTCTTATAACAATTCTAGTTATTAGCAGTCCAGTTTCTAGTTCACACCGTGTGCACCATTAACTTTAAAACAGTGAGCATGTAGAAGTTTCAGTGTACTCCAACAACTCTTCCACACCTCGTAAACATGCAACATGATTCATGGTTTATTTTGTTTACTCTGTGTTTCTTAAGCAACTAAGGCACACAGTTCCTGCTCTCCATTACATGCAGGTAAGTCTAGCTTATCTCACTTCCACTTTATCTTGTAGCTACTAAGACGACTGACAGATACTCAGATGTGCACTATTAATGAGGCATCACACTGATCTTGAAGAACTTGGAACTTCAATTCTAGGTTGCTCAAAACTTAAGCAGCACGCTACTTGAATCTCAGGGCTCTCAGTGGATTACGTGGGAAAATCACCCTTGTTAAATGCCAGAAAATTAACTGGTCACCTGGTCCCCTGTTGTTCCATGTAAGTAAAAACCCCAAAATCTTTACAGTCAAACTGGTACAACAGGTTTTCTACAACGTGCATATAATGTGTGAAGTTTGTAACTAGCATGCTCTTAATACTACAACTTCCATGGATAAGCAAACAGAGCAAACTGTCCCTCCTTTATACCAAAAATTGAGAACACAAAACATACTTATTGTAAAGATGATTTTGATCAGAAGCAATATTGAAGTGAAAGCATGCTTTCATTTATACTTGGCATCATCCAACTAAAGAAGCCTGCTGGATACTTTTCCCTTAAGTATATAAGACAGACAATTAAATACCAAGTAGAGGTAGAGACACCAAATAATGAGACCATGGGGAAGAATTGGCAGTGCATCCCACAATTAGTATAAGGTCACTGAAACTGAATTATTGACGCAATGCATCTCTTAATGCTGCAGTCAAAATTTAAGTGCACTTTCCTGAACCTTTCAGAAAGTATGCAACAGCTAGTACAGGGACAGCACTGGAATGCCACCTAACCATTCTTTATACTGAAACAAAGAACAGGACTGTTACAGTAACAGCTGCAGCACAGATCCCAGCTGTACCTGTTCAGCCTAGGTGAACCTATGCGTGCCTTTTCGGCGCAGACCTGCCTTACTACTCAAATACTTACGCCTACAGAGTTGTGCATTTAATGATTTTATATTCTCATCTCTGAGGATTACTAAAAACAACAGGTCAGATTTACTAGTGTAACTTGGCACTGCACTGGAATGCTTGATGACTCAATTTTACTGACTTTTGAGGTCACCACATTGATACAGGAGACAAAGTAATGCAATCCAACCCGATCACAGCAGAATCCACAGCACAAAGAGTGTGTGCTGTCTGTTTCATGGTTTGACGACCACTGTTACAAGTCTACATTATTAAACAGAAGGGCTTTGATATCCAACACAGCCCTTGCCAAGTAGTCTTTTCCATGTCTGTGAGTTGATGAAGACCTAGCATCAATAACTAGTTCTGATATTGCAGCCTACTGTTATACAGGTTTACTCACCTGCTGCACAAAGCAAGCCTTAATTTATTCTGACCTAGATTATGCAAAGGTGCAATGTCAGACAAAAAATGTAAATTACAATCCTTTATCATGCTGAAGGAGGAATATTCTATCAAACATCATGCAACAAAAAGTCAAAGGAAGTCAGAAGTCAACACACGATGAATAAGCCCGGCAACAGAACCGCCGACAGCCGTACTATTAACAGCCTTCGCACACGGGATCCTTCACTCCAGCCCCGGGGCGTGCCTGCACAACACAGCCCTGGAGCAGGCACGGCGTCCCCGGGAAGGCAGAAGCAGGCCCGAGGCCGACTTTACCCACGAGCAGCCCAAAGCCCCCGGACGCGGCTGCCGGTCTGGAGCAGCCCCCGACACGCCGCCTCGGCTCCGGGACCATCACGGCGAGCCCCGGCCAGGCAGCGCCCCATCCCTCAGGGGCTGGGCGGCGGGTGGGGCGGCCAGGCCGCGCCTCACTCTCCCTGTGGTCGCAGGGTGCTGGAGGGAGACCGCTCGCCAGCGGCTGCTCCTCCGGGAAGAAGCGCCGGGGGGAAGCTGCTGAAGATCGGGGAAGGGCGGCCGCCGCCGCGCCCCCGGCCCGCTCTTACCTCCTCCGCCTCTTTCCCCAGGGGGATGCCCATGGCCCGGAGGCCCGTCTGGAGCTCGGCAATATCCACTCTCCCATCTTCGTTGAGGTCCAGCTTCCTGAAGAGGTTGGCGTACCGCGAGTCGCTATCCCTGTTCCCGTCGCAGGCGGCCGCCGGCAAGACGAAACCTCGCAGGAGCTGGAACATGGCGAGGCCGTGCGGTGTGGCAGCGGGACGCTCGCCGCTCGCCCCTCGCTCCCCGCGGGCTGGGCGCGGCGGGAGGCACCGCCTCTGCTGCCGCTGCCGCCGCCACCGCCCGCAGCTGGCGGAGCAAGAAGCGGCCCGGCCCCGCCTCAGCGGCGCAGGGAGGAGCGACCTACGGCACTGCCTGCTCACCCTCCTCCCTGCGCCGCTGAGCGGGAAACGGGAAGAGGGAAACGGGAAACGAGCAACGAGCACCGAGCCGCTAAGGGACAGACGGCGAGCCGCAGCCTCTCAGGCTTGCCTCGGCTCTCCCTCCCGCACTGACACGGTCGTATCCAGCTATACGTTTCCCGTACAAGTAGAGAATACCAACAAGCTGCAAAATACCTAATTTGGGTACTTTGGTGCATTCTAGTGACACGGTTGAGGTCTGAGTGGAAGCTTTATGAAGAGCCCCGAGTCTAGGGGCAGTCTGAACGAGCTTGGCTTGCTTGGCTTAACAGAACAAAGACCAGAAGAGGAAACTTCTAGTGTTTGTTTTCACTTCATAATTGCTTCATAAATAAATCAGTGGAGTGAATGAAAGGGCACAGCTGGTACAAGAACAAATGGACAGAAATGTCAGCAAGCAGGTTCTTCATGAGAGAGATGCAGTGAAAATGAGCTGCTAAGTTGGGTCTTGCTTTCCTGGTGCATATTCAGTCAGTACACAACCATGGAAAGTGCTTTTCAGCCCTATAGCAGGAACTTAGTAGACTTGCTCAAAGAGTGATTAATAAAGCTAATGTGCTATATTGTCTGACCATAGACTAATTGGTGCTTGAAAATGACTAAACACTACTATGACTTGCATGCGTAAAGACTACCTGGCTGTGTTATAGATTCATTGAATCACAGAGGAAGCGGGGTGGGAAGGGACCTCACAGAGTCTGTAGTCCAACCTCCTGCTCAAAGCAAGCTTAGCCATGAACTCAGACCAGATTAATTGGGTCTTTATTCAGTCTTGAAGATATCCAAGGACAGAGACTTGGACTGCCTGACTCTCCTTACAGGGAAGAAGTTTTTCCCTTTTAATTCACTCTGAGCTGTTTGCATTTCAATTTGTGCGTGGTGTCTCTTACCATCCCACCATGTCCCACTACAAGAAGCCTGATCCTGTTTTCTTTATAAACTCTCTGTAGGTACGAAGAAGATGGAGACCTCCTTTTAAGTCCCTACAAAGCCGCCTTTCCTCCCAGTTAAGCAAGCTCAGTTTCCTTATCCTCTCCTCACAGAGCAAGTGCTCCAGCCCCCAGACATATTGGTGGCCCTCTGCTGATTTCTCCAGCTTCTCCATGTCTTTCAGGTTTTGGGGAGCCCAGAACTGCACTAGAGTTTCTAAATACAGTCTAGCTTGTGCAGAGGAGAAGGAAATAATCACTTTTCTCCATCTGCTGGCCATGCTCATGTTAATACAGTCCAGGATAGTGCTGGCCTGGTTTGCTACCAGAACAGTGTTGGCCCATCCTCAGCTTGCTCTCTGCCAAGACCCCCCGATCCTTCTCAGCAGGCCCCGCCGACCCGTATTGTTGCAAGGGGCTATTCCTTTCTACATGCAGTATTTCACATTTGTCCTTGTTGAATTTCATTCAACACCTGACTCCATTCCTCCAGCCTCTCTGAATGGCAGCCCTGCACTCAAGCACACCAGCTGGTTCCCCACAGTTTGGCATCATCTGGAAACTTGATGAGAGTGTACTCTGCTGCCTCCACCTAACTGATAAATATGTTAAACAAGAAAGGTCCAAATAGAAACATGTTACTTTGTTAGTACAGCTAAGGTTGTGTATCGGAATAAGCAGAGTCTGAACATACTTCACCCCTTTCTGGAATAAGGAAAGGGGATGTTGCTGAGGTCACCACATTGCAGCGATGTAATACTGCTTAGCAGTATTCGATTCTGTTTTTCTACTCATACAATCAACCTTATGTCTTTATCTAACAAAGTACAGTGACTGCAACATTCTATCTCTAATCAGAACATGCAAGTAATAACTATCTGTACTAGTTATTGAATATAATATATAGAAATATGATGCAAGTGGGAATAAAACAGTGCTACCTTAAGCTCCCATTGCTTATCACTAGCTTTCTAATATCTGGCATTGTCATTGTCTGGGGACTTGAGGAAGTATAGTTATTTTCTCATATGATGATGCTAAATACTGTACTTGTATTCTAACACCATGGATGAACCAGAACCACTCAAAAATTAACACTGAATAACACCAAAGCATACACTTAAATTTATCTCAGGCAGTTTTACCCTGTGTTGTGTGCTAATGTCATTTAGATGTTCAACATCAGCTAATCATTTCCACATAATCAATAAAGCTCTATGCAAGCACTTACAGGAACCTGCAGGCATTGAGTGTTAATATTTTTTCCTACCAGCATTACAGGCACCACATTTGGTAACAACTTCAGAGTGAATATGTACATATTATATATACACAAGCTTAAAAAATATTTTTATCGATTAAATATAACTATTAATTTAGTGGCAATACATACAAGTTTTTGCAGTGATTGAGTATCTGCTATAAATTACTTGCAGTACGGGTTGAAAGTAGTATCTGCTGGGGGATTGACTAAAGTAAGAACTAGCATAAATAAAAGATCAAGGCAAAAGAGAACCTTAATGGAACACTGGTATTTTTTTCTAAAAGCTGTTATTAAAATGTGTGAAGAGCATCAATAGTCAAAGATTCAAGGTAAAAGAGGAAGAGATGCACTTGTTCTTTGCGAAGCAAGAAGGAAAAAGGGCTAGTTTTGGCAGGTTTAGCTTTCATAAGCACATCCTGCATAGTTACAATTTATATAGCATGTGTCATACTGTTAGGAGTTGTGCAGGAAAAGTAGGCCATAGAAAACAGGCAGGTAATAGAGCTTGATGGTTAGACAATTCATATTTGCAAATAGATTCTGCTTTGACTTACGTGTGTGGCAGAAAGTTGGAAGTACAGGTTGTATGTCATTCGTCCAACTGTTTATCCAGAGAGTGACACAACAGGGAAATCACTTATTTTTCATTGATTCCAGATTTGCACTGGTGTCCCTGAAAACGAAGTATGTAGTATAGAGCTGTGCAGAAGGTTTAAGTGCTTTGACTTCAGTATGACTGGCTGAGGCAAATAAGAAAAGCAGGTGGTAACTAAGAGTCTCAGGTATTTTGCATATGTTTCTAGGTGAACAATTAGATACATATCTGAGGAAGCTATTGCCCTTGTTGAAAGATACAAGCACTAGTTCAGCCTAATTAATCTACTGCACTGACATTTGAGACAGTGACCATAAATGCAATTCTAGAGGTCTGCCTCATTTACATCTCTAATAAGAAAATTAATCTTTCCTATTATTTGAAGCTATCACTACCAAAACTACCATTTCTTCTACAAATGGTCTTGGATGCTGGAGAGGCACTCTTCATCAGGGACTGTAGCAATAGGACAAGGGGCAATGGGTTTTTAAACTTAAGCAGGGGGAGTTCAGGTTAGCTATAAGGAAGAAGTTCTTTACTGTCAGGGTGGTGAGGCACTGGAACAGGTTGCCCAAAGAAGTGGTAAATGCTCCATCCCTGGCAGCGTTCAAGGCCACGTTGGACAGAGCCTTGGGCAACATGGTCTAGTGTGAGGCATCCCTGCCCATGGCAGGGGGGTTGGAACTGGATGATCTTTAAGGTCTTTTATGAGTCTACAATTTATATGACAGATTTTGGGGCTGTATTGTGTACAGAGTCCTTTTTTGTTAAAAAGGAGTTTTGAATAGTCCATCATCTTGCATTCTAGTTTTTAGCTTGCTTGAAAGAACTGCATAGCTCCAAAGGACATCTGAGTCAAGAAATGTCTTTGCCCAAGAGGTGCACCTAAAATAAGATTTTTTAAAATTCAATAACATTTATATTATTTATATTCTTATAAAGCTTTCTGAGATCATCACTGATTAGTATCAGAACATCAAAAATTTAACAGAAAAATATATGCATTTAACTTAATAAAATAGAGCTTTTAATTAGTATATATATCAATTAATGTACTATAAATGTTTAAATTACATCAATACTATCCACTTAGAGGAAGTGCTATAAATATCACAAAACCTCAGAGGCTAGAAGATGTATTTTATTCATAGACTAAAAGATAACTCAGCTGAATTGCATGATTCACTGCCTGCCCTAGATATTGTAGCTCTTTATCTGTGATCAAGGAAACACTTCATAATAATCTTAAAATTGTGAAAACAGTCTACTTCATGGGCCAAGAGTCATTTCTGGCTTAACCCCAGGGACTACAGTCAAGTTGAGTAATTTTTTAATTATGAGATCAAGCCCCGTTCTGCTACACAGTTAAAAAATTGTCTGCTAAGTACATCCAAAAATTTTGTGTCAGCTGAAGGAGCAATCTCCAGGACACACACAGGAGGGCATAGTTAAACAACACAAAGGCAATAAATAACAGACAAAGAGCAGTGGTTTTTCTTGTTTCAGGGCAAAATGAATACTTTCTCCATTATATAGATGTAATCAGCTCAGTTTTAAACTACCATTACAAAATAATTCTTTGAAATAAACATATTTTAAATCCTACTATCATAGAACAAAAGCTGTGGTAAATTCAGGTTCTTTTGTTATTGTTCACATTCTGCTTTACTGGTATTTGTCCTTCCCAGCACACAGCATTGGACTGGTTTAGCATCAAAAAGGATTTCTGCCTTAATTCGGAAAGACTGGTGCTGTAGTACAGGTAAACACAGTTTACAAATTAAGGAACCATGATTTAATGTTGCCAGCAGAGGTCAAGCTGAGTGTGCTGTATTCTGACTTTCCTTGTGACACATCACCATTTTGGAGGTCACAGAACACCTCGTGGAATTGGGACTGTTACCTGAGCTTTATTTACAGCACAGCTTCAAATAGACATGCCACATGAAGGCAGTGATCGTTCAGAGAGTGATAAGAGACCGCTCGTGTGGGTTTGTACTAGACATGTACAAACCTATTTGGAAGACTGAGGCTTCACCGTGTGTTTCTTAAAGCAGCATGAGAAGTGCCATGATTATAGCTTTTACTTACCCACACTGCATTTATCTCCCACTGAGCTCGCTTTTCAGTTTAATTTAGTTTCAGACACTCACATTAATCTCTTTCATGACCAAGATAGAGTGTTACAATTGACGGCTGCTGGAAGCACTGATCTGGATACGGGTGGTAGCCCAGCTCTTAGGTCACATCAAGAGCCGAGGTCCAGCTAAAGCCAAACCTAGGAAAGGTTTTGGTATTTTTCTGATGCCACTACTCTCAGGAAAAAAGGGCTACCGGTCAGAAATACAAGTGCCCAGTGAGGAAATGGTGCTGCAGATGACAAATAGGCCAAGTGGATGAACACAGATCACATTAGAACCGCCTTCAACAATACGTACACTGGTGCTCTGGAGGATTTTAAAATCCCAGAGACCTGGGCTTCACCTATCCATGGAATCACCTGTCCATAAAGGAAGTTCCCTATTAGCTCCTGCAATTTCATGACTGAAATCTTGTATTCTCTGGGAGAACGAACAGCCTTTGAATAATATGTTTTCCCCTGGTGTAATTCTGCTATTTTGAAAAAAAACACTGATTTTTCTTGAATCTTTGAGGTTTTGCACCTGCTCGAGTAACATCCAACTTCTTGAAAGATTTATGAATTTCTCCAAAAATAAAACTCCAGTGCTTTAAACTTGCAGAAGCTTTACATCAGTGACAACACAGGATTGCTACATTACCCACAGTATTTATCCTTTTTTGAAAAACTCCTCTGCTATTTCGAGAACCATTTGATTAAAGATTCTAAATATATTTAGAAATCTATACTTGTGACACTTCTGACTTTGACTCTTTCTGATCAAGAAGGTTATGCTCAATATAGAAGACATTTTCAAGTCACCAGCTTCAGAATGCAAATATAGCCCCTGAGTAGAGTTGGGTTTTGTTTTTTTTTTTAATAAGGTTATCATTAGGTGAGCAGCATTTTCTTTGTTTTAGCAGCTAGCACCTCGGGGCGGCAGGGCACAGCAAGGGCCAGCTGCCTCCTCAGTAGCAGGAGGCTGAGTGCAAGAACACAAGCAGCAGGGCCCATCCTGCAGTACCTGTCCAGGAGAGTGGGCATCCACAGCCACAAAGCAGGGCTGAGGTCTTGCTGGGAACACATCTTGAGGTCCAGTCCAGCTACAGCAACCACAGACTGCAGGTCTGGGTCCACATCAAGGTGCAGGCAGTTCTGCAACATAACCCCCAACAGACAGGCAGAGCTGCAACAGAGCTCAGACCAGGGCTGAGGGCTTAGAACTGGTCTTCAGTGGGTCTCCTGGGCAAGGTGGGGTGAGGGCTCAGGTGGGGCTGGACAAGGCTGTTACAGCCGGTCTGTACACACAGTGTGTCAACTGTTACAGCTTCCTGGTAAGTTCAGTTGTGCAGAGGACCTACTCACAGAGCCTGTACTAATCTATAGGCTTTAATCATTTACTAACGTTGCCCCTTCTACCTCTTCTCTGACTAGGTGTAAATTAGTTCGGATTTTCTTTAAGGTGCTGTATAATAGCTGGACCACCCGTATTTGTCAGACTGCCAATATATAATTCATGTGGTATGCAACCCTATTTTTTAATTTGGTTCTTCAGCCCTATTTTTCTTCCTAGATCTTAATATGCAGGACCTTCCAGCTACATGTGGTAATCTCTTCCATCAGAAACATCTGTTTTTAACAGAACTCTGGAACTGGTTCTTTAGCCTTGAGAGAAAGGAGCCTCTTGGTATAACTTGATACTATGTAACTGCTGATTCACTCCTTTAAGGTGCTGAAAACCTTTCACCTTCCATTCCTTTCAACAGAGAGCTGATGGATACAGTACCCAGAGCATTGCCTTGTGCAATATATTGTAGGCTGTTGCAGTCTACTAAAGAGAGAAGACTTTCCATATTATTTTAGAGCAGACTGGAGAGATGTTCTCAAGGGGGCAATTCTTAGGTCAAGGGGGCCAAATGCCTGGACCTCCTCTCAAAGGTGTATTAAGTTTGTTCCAGTTATACAGCTTCTTTCCAAGCCAGTGATTTCTTGACATTTGGGAGTTTTGGAGGGAAGTTTTTGTTAGGAACATGAAACTGATCATGGAGTCAGAACTACCCTTGTAGTTCTTTTTACAGGAAAACTGTGTAGAAATACTTGTTATGTCCTGGATGTTGTAGGACAGAAAAGGCAAGAGCATTTCTCTTCCAGGCACTCCATTTTTATGGTTTTGGTTTGGTTTGGGTTTTTTTTTTTCTACTGTTTACTACTTCTTTTTCTCTAGCATTATGATACAGGACAGTTGTTGATGGTTTGGTATACTTTGCCATCACACCATTTGTGATGCCTGTATTCACCAGGTATGTGTTCCATGAAAAGTTATTTTTCCATGTTTCTTCTGAAGGAGGGGCAGCAGTAGTTTGCAACAAGATTCCAGAGGCTCCGCATCATGCTACATGCCTAATCTTACAAACTGTTTTTACTGATCGTGTGAGTAAATGCTCGGTTGCGGGAAGACGTGCTGTGTGTTACAGTTTTCTTACGCAACACTGAGAAGAGGAACGTGCTTTGCTGACGGAGGGTGCCCGGAGCCTTCTTTGTGGTTTAGTCTCTTGGAATGAGTTTCTGAGACAAAGCTGTTCCCTGGAGAGCACACGCTGGTGCTGAACTATGAGTTATACAGAGGAGTGTTGCGTGTGTGCTGCTGTGATCGTGGGTGCCACAGGGCTGTTCTTAAACGTAAACACGGATGTGCACATCCCTCCTTCTCTGCAAGGCTGTGAGAGTTTGTTGCTCGTATCAGAATCGGAGCCTGTTCTACATTACACTGAACTGCGGGGAAGGACCCCGATAAGGTTTGAATTACAGCAGAAAGAATCTAATGTCAGAGTTGACATTTCGACGTCTGATCGACGTTTAGTTTTGTTAATGCCCCTTAAAACCACTCAGCTGACAGACATAGCGTTACCCAGACGGTGGGTTTCGGCTCGCGGGCCGGCCCCAGAAGGGTCCCCAGGCGGCGGGGTTGCACAAGCTCGGCGGCCACGTTCCTTCCGCGGCCGCGCTGCGCTGCGCGGGACAGTGGCACGCCAGGCTCCCGTTAGCGAATAGCGCGGCAGCGGCACCGGCCCGCTCCGCTACGCCGAGTAAAGCGCCGGCGTTTAACGCCATCCCCAGCAGCGGCTCTGCCGTGCCCGCGGGTGGCTCCTGCCGGCCGCGCCCCGGCGGCAGCCGTTGCCGGCCGCGGGCGGGCGGAGCGGAGGCGGGCGGGTTTGAAAGGGAGGCGCCCGCTGCCATGTAAGCGCCGGCCGGGAGCGCCGCGGCGGCAGGGGCTGAGCTGGGGCGGCCGCCGCTCGGACCGGCCCGGCCCAGCCCCACGGTGCCGCCGCGCTCGCTCCGGGCATGGGAGCGGAGCGGGGCGGAGGAGAGCTGCCGCGCGGCGCCGACCGGGCCTGGGGGCGGCCCCCGGGCAGTCCCCGGCCCATGGCCTTCATCATGATGAAGAAGAAGAAGTTCAAGTTCCGCGTGGAGCTGGAGCTGGACGAGCTCTCCTCAGTGCCCTTCGTCAACGGCATCCTCTTCTGCAAGGTGCGGCTGCTGGACGGCGGCAGCTTCAGCGGGGAGTCCTCCCGGTAGGTGCCTCCGGGGATCGCGAGTCCAGAGGCTGCCGGGACGCCCGCTCCCCTCGGCCGCATCCCGCCCGGCTCCCGCGGTGCAGCGGGCGGAGGTTCGGGGCCAGGACGGAGCGGCCGCGCCGATGGCTGTCCCGGGGCTTCGGGCCGCCCCTGTCCCCAGCCAGGGCCAGCGCCGACGTTGGCACGCGTGCTGCTCGCCGTTCCTCCTGGGAAGGGAAGCGGGCGCGGAGGCTCAAAGCTCCTGTGCCTTTGTACAGGGCGGGCTGGCTGCCTTCTCGTCCCGTCCGCTTTCTCGGCAACAGAGTAGGTGTGGGAGCACTTGTAGGCTCCTCGTCTGCAGGGCTCCTCGCTGCCTGGAATCATAATAGGGGAAATGAATCCATGAATGCATAAGGGCTGTCCTGGAGAGACCGGCCTCTTGTGCCTGGAGCTATAAAGCCTGCGATTGCATGGGTGACGGGAGGGTGCGGAGGCATTTCTTGCCACCAAGCCTGAAGTCAGAGCTGCCGCCTTTGAACGCGAATTGTGCCACCTGAATGCTTTATTCTGTTCGGCACTGGCTCACTGTGATTTGTTCTGTGGATGTTTACTTAGAGAGTTAACAGTTCCATGAAAGAGTCCGCTCTTATTTCCCGTATGTATTCAGGTCATATGCGTCACTGACTTTGTTCATGCTTAATTCTGCAGTGGAAGTGCAGCAGTAGACAGTGGTCTTTTTTCTTTTTCCTTCTTTTCTTTCTCATCTTTTGTACCTTGCCAATAGAGCCGTCACCTCCTGTGATGGTGGCTTCTACACCCGATGGGTAAACAGAGTGCAAGTGGGTTTATTTGTTTTCAGGTACCAGGCAGAGGCAGAACCTTGTCAATAGGAAGGGTGTGCTGTGGCTTTAGGTCTAGGGAGGAGGAGACTGCCTTCCCATTACACTCGTTCATGTTGTGTGGGTTATTGTATTACTTTAATGTTATTATGAAAAGGATTTACTGAAAAGTGTCTCCTGGAATTCTGGGAGCAGACAGAAATCAGTAATAAATCTATGAATATTCAGTTATTTTCTTGTTAAAGTACTGTTGTTACAGAGCTTGCGAAATTATCCACTTTTGATTCTATAAATAGAATTAATGAAGGAGAATAAAGAGCATAAAAATGTAACCTTGGCCTTAGACCTCCTTATTCAACCATCCCGTTATACTAGCATATAACTGAAGATTAATTTTTCCTCTGTACAGTTAGAGGGTCTTCAACTCATCAGTGTTCTGTTCTCATTTCATGTCTCTTCAACATTTTTCTTGTGAGCAACTTCTTCATGAGTAATTGATGATGATGATAATCATGATTTCAGGCGCTAATGTGCCATTACTGTCCTAATGCAGCCTTTCCTGCCTTGAAGTAATTTTCACAGGCTGACTACATCTTCTGGACAATATCTCTATTTTAAAGGAGCTGATTTCAGCTGAACAGATGTTTTTGATACATTATTATGATCTTAAACTGTTTTGCCATGCCTATTTATGATGCTAAAATTAAAAGCCTGAAAGCATACATGCAGATCTTTATGAATGTGAACAAGATATTAGATTAAATATGCATGATGGGAGGTAGTATGTGTATGTAGGAAGTGTCAGTGGAAGTGTGAGGATGTAACAAATTGTATTGAAGTATTGTGTTGGAGTCAAAGCAGCTTTGAAATTCTTCCATTTTCTTTTTCTGGGGGGTATATTTTAAAAATAAGAACAGCAGCGAAACATATGCTGGTAAATCAAAGTCCCTGTGAGTGTACCTGTTCCATCCCTGCCGGACTGAGAAGTGTTGAGGTATGCTGGTAGGAAAGTAAAGAATTCTGCTGCAGTGACCCTTCAGTGCCAATTTAGGGAGTGCCTTTGCTCTTGGCTTTATGATTAACAGATGGATTTTCATGATGGTGATTCAGCAGAGGTCTGAATAAATAAGGAAAAAATTAAGTTAACATCAGAGTGGCAGCATTTCAGAATTTGTCAGTTGCAAACTTTTTTTAATGGGCATCATCTTCTAGTTGCATGTATAATATTAGTTCCTCTATGAGCTGGCAGTCATAGCCTTAAAGTAGTGATCTTTGTAGTGTTATAGAAGAAGGCTGAAGAACTCCATTGTGTTTCAGAATGTAATATACAAACACTTTTCAAATGTTGCATAATACATGGGAAAACTGACTCGGTTTTCTTAATAGCTTTTAGTTTTGTTACTGAGTGTAATAAACCTACAATTCTTTAGGGAGAAGATATTGAGAATTAAGGTCTCAAGTTGGTACTGCTACAAACCAATACCCTGCTGCCTCTTGCCTTATAAAAATAAGGGTGTCATAGAACAGTCTATAAACCAGCCTGACACTATTAGCATTTTCTTGTTGAAGCTTACTCATTGAGAAAGAAATGTCATAAAAACACAGGCTGGCAGCATTGAAACAAAGGCCTATACATAGTGAGTTGTGACGAAAACAGATTCAAGTGGTCGCCTTTTCGGCCCTGCATGGATCATGCTGTATGAATGATTAAAGCCCTGATCCTGCAAGCAACATGATACCTACATCATCCCTCTGAATACTGAAGTGGGATGAAGACAGCTAAAAGTTCAAGCATGAAAAATACTGAGAAGCATTTTTTTTCACTTCCCAGATCTTTACTGAGAAAGAGATATGTAAGAAATATGTTATGAAGACATGGTCCATATCAGTGGACACTTCTTGTCACAGTCCAACTACTTTTCTGGCTGACACAGATGTGTGCCTCAAGTGCACAGAAATTTTGTTACTAGATAAAACCAGCTTGTATAGTGCAGTACGTAGTGAGCTGGTTTTTGTATAAGCAGCAACCACGTTAATTGTTTACACATCACTGTGTGAATTTTTGTGTTTGTATGTAGATATTTAGAATTCCAATTTGAAAACTTATATTCAAAACATCTCTGTACATATTTGTCAATCTTTACTGTAGGAAAATAGTATTCTGTATTATAATGCTAAATGCTTAATTATCTGATAAAATATTCAACTTTTAAAAATAATCTGGTACTGTCAAAAATATTTTGATCAAAGGACACTGAACAGCCAAGTAGTATCAATGTTTAAACTGCAGGGGGATGTTTGACTGTCTGTGTGAGAACAGGACCCTGGAGTTCTAGGGAGAATGAATGGGTTATATGCTTTGACTCTGCGACATGGGGAACCTTGGAGGGAGTTGCGGCACGAGGGAGGTTTTGTTTAGTTGTTTTAGTAAACTGACAGCCATGCAGTGTCATTCCTGCCCTCCTCTTTTTGAATTTGCTTTCTAATACAACTTCTGGATCTTTGCAATAGTATTTTCAGATTTTATAACAAAGGGTGGACTTTCAGCACACTGTGGATGTATGCAAAGCCATGCTAACAAACCTTATTTTCATTTAGAAAACTTTCTATCTTTAGCCTGGCTTCCTATGTGGAAAGGCTTCTTTCTACATTTTAACCTGGGCCAGTGCTAATAGATATTTCTCTTTGAAACTGGATACATTAATACAGGATGCTTGTGCAGATTCCAGGATGCTATGTATCTATACACTGCCTGGTCATAAAATATTGTGCATATAATGTCTATTGCACCATGAAAGGACAGAAGATTATTCCAGGGCAGAAATTTCACCTATGAATATCTTGAACAGAAAAGTACTATTTTAAAGTATAGTCTTGACTAAATAAGCATATTTATTCAAGGCCAGTCTAATGCAGATATAAATATATTGAAGGTGTAGGTTCTCTGCAACTGCCGTCATTTTAATAGGCTGAAGAAATAATTGATGGGCCCCTGGAGTAGATAACTACTCATAGGCTGAGCAGTTGCTCAACCAGAAGCAAAAGAACAGATGGAATATGAGAAAATCAAAGAAGTTTTGGCAAGTAAAGGATATTATTTCTTCAGGGTGCACTTTCAACACTGTGCTGTGTAGATTTAGACGACAGGAGCTGTAAGCCTGGTAGTCACATTTTTAGCTCTGTTTCCACCTGCACCTTTCCACTTAAAGAAAGGTCCCTTTGGCTGGTGTGTTCTTATGACTGCACTCATCAGTTTGGTCGTATTCCCCTGCCTTTCAGACCCGATTCCTGACACTTCAGACTGCTAATGTTTCTCTCTTAGTTCTTTTACAAAACAACATTCAAAACTAAGAAGCTGATGATGATTGGTATCTGTGTGACAGATAGGGATTAGGGGCAGCTAAGATACAACTTTGTCATGAAAACATTTTATTCTCCAGCAGATTCTACAGTCTTGAGAGGCAGACTCAGAGACTTGCATTACTTGCATGAATATATTCTTACTCCTAATAGGTATAGGCTAGAGTATATAATTGTATTCTGTAGAAAATGATTTCTTATCTTCCAGATAAGAAGTAGTTCTTACTTCTAACGATGCTTAGCTACCTCCTTCTCAACTACCTAAAACTAGATCTGGTTTTTGTGACTCCAGCAAGTACCCTTTCTGCCTCACTGCACTCTTTAAATTGCTTTTAAATCATTGTTTTCCCTGTTGCCACCACTGTATTTGAGAGGGAATTTTTCTCCCCATAATAATACAGTTTAAACAGCTTTCTGTTTTTAAACAACAGTACTCATTAGAAAAAAAATACCTGTCACATGGAATTACTGTCCCTATCACTCTCATCTTCCTGCGTGATGTATGACTCCTGCTGATAGTCTTCAAAGTTGGTAATGGATAATGCTACTTCTAATGGCCTTTTTCAGCTGTAACCAGATTCGAGGTTGGTTAAACTGAAACAAAATAAGTTTTCAAGTGCTCTGAGGCAAATCAGCCATGGGCTAATAATCCTGGCTTGCAATTTTGTAGCTGCTCTTTTCCCAAATGGCCATTTAGTGTTTTCTCAGTTGTGAAGACTGGTGGTTGAGCAGCTTCCAGGCTTCCAGGCCCAGTCCTTCTCTGTAGAGAAGAGGTAAAAAGGGAAAGTTCTCTACACAAATTATGACTTTTTTAAAATATAGTTTCTTTGTACCCCTTCAACCTTTCATTAATAGTTACAATAAAATGCATTTAGTCAACAGATCTAGAGAGCATGCTTGAGAAAGGTAATGTGATGTACAAGAATTGGTGTGGATGTTCTGGACAGGGCTGAAGGGGAAGAAGCTAAGGCTGAAATATTAATGGGAGAGTTCATGTATAAGAATGGAAGAGTAACAGTGTGGAAATAAAAGAGACGAAGGAATTAAATCTCTGAAATAGATTGGAGGAAAAAATCAAAGAATTAATCAAAGGAGTAAAGAAAATAAAATTAGATATGAAGAGGGTCATCTTTGGCCTACAGTAGGAGATAAGAAAATTTTTGTACAAACTGCATTTTGTATGAGATGTAACTGATTATTGCAGATATTTTCAGGGCTCATTCTTGTGAGGCTTTTGTTACTGTAAGTACTGGTAAGAGATACAGCATCAGCAAGCTTTTCAGGACAAAGTTCCTGAAAAGAGCTGCGTGGCTGGCATCTGTTAAAGAGGAAGGGGTAGGGGGAGAAAGCTTTAATGCTTCATATATCTGGTTTGTGCAGGAGAATAGGCATAGCTTTGGCTTACAAGAGCTGGTAGTGATGCTGTTCTCCTCACTCCCAGCACAGCACATGGAGCACAGTATTTTGCTGTCATAAACTTGCCATGTGCAAGCTGCAGAGCACCTGATTGCCTTCATATTTTAAGGACTATTTCTGTTCATGGAACAATTTAGATTGAAGAGAAGTGCTTGAGATCATGGAGTCCAACTTGTTGCTCAAAGCAAGACTAACTTCAGTTAGATCAGGAAGCTCAGCGGTCTGTACTGTCAACTTTAGAAAATCTGTAAGAATGCGAATTCCAGTCTTGGTAGACAACCTGCCCTTCTGTTCCACCATTTTTATTGTGAACTTCTTTTTCCCCTTATTTTATTGGAATTTCTCTTACTATTACCTCTTTTCCTTTCTCTGCTCCCCACTAAGAAACGTCTGGCTCCATCTTCTCTCTAGCTCAGTAGAGGTGGCTGAAGATGGCAATTAGATTTCCCTTCACCTCTTCTGCAAATTGTAAAAATCCCATGTTCCCTACTTCTCCTGCATCAGGTACTTCGTTCCCCTCATCGCTGACTCCAGACCCTCATCACACCCCCGGACTTGCTTCAGTTTATCAGTGTCTTTCTTCTACTGAGAGGGCCCCAAAAAATGGACGCAGTGTTGCAGATACAGCCTCACAAACATTCAACAGAGAAGAACAATCACTTCCTTTGAATTGCTGTCTAGAGTCTTACTAATGCAGTATGCCTTTCACAGTGCTAATTCCCTTCTAGGTCTCTGCATTTGCCTGTAATCAGCAGTCTTTCATAAGCAAAAGTATTCCGAAGCAGCTCTATTTCCATGTGATGATCATTTTATACATATAAGAAATAGTTGACATGAACTGTTTCTAGTTAAGGATTTACCCTGTTTATTATGAATAAAAACATGTGGAATAGAAAATTATTGCTCTGTTAAAGTTTCATATGTACTAGCAGTAAATTCACTGGGGAGTTGTGCACTGTAAACAAGTGGAGCTCTTCCTGCAGAGCCAGCTGTTTGTTGCTTTGCTTAGTGCTGAAATTTGTGAAACACTGGAGCTCTGTTTGTAAATGACTGGTTTTGTTATGGTTTTTTGGGGGTTTTTTGTAATGCTTAGGAAAAAATGTTTTTGTTGGAATGTATCTTCTTATGTGCCTCGGGCATGGATGAAACACAGAATATTAAAGGAACAGTAAACTGTATTTCTTCCTGAATATAAGAAATAAATTGAAGCTTTGCATGTTTATTACTACAGTGTATACTTTGGAAATCATGCTCTGAACTCTAACTTCAAGAGGTGCATCTTTCTGTATGAAGACTAAATTTAGCATTCTGGTTATCAAATAACTGAAAGTATAGCTCAGTATTTGAAAAGTTATACTAAATATTTTTTGCTCCTTTGTAGCTCTACATTCTTTAAATATGATGAAGTTGGAATTGGTACATGCAGGGGCAGCATGTATGTTACATGTATTAAGCTCTGTGCATTAGATGCATAGAATACATTTGAATAAAACTGGTACTGGTGTTGGTGTTAAATCTTTTTATTTGCTTTAAAACACCCATGTTAATTTTGTATTTGTCTATTTGTATTTGGTTTTATTTAAAATTAAACTAAAATCGTTACTGTTAACTGATAATGGAAAGTGACACTCTTTGGGTGATCTTGTTTATATTTTTGCTTGCAAATGCAGTACAGATATTAAAAGAAAAGACATGAGTATGGGTCTAGACCAAACAAGAAGACTACATTTCTGAGGTTCTTAACGGTTTACAAGTACTGAGCTACTTGGCAGATCCTGGGATACTGAGCAGTAGTGCAGTGTTTTACTTGGAAGTGGACCAATAAGACAGCCGCTCAGTTTCTCTGGGAGCCTCTTGCATGGATCCCTGTATCTTTCCCTCAACTGTAAAACTGCACAGATTTTAAATGGAAGTAGATTTTGGGGTGCAAGAGGGTATTCTTCTCTTGCATGCCAAATCGTTACGTGTTCCCTAGTATAAATGAGAACTCTATACCCAACAATACCTTCCTAATGCTGAAGATAGCTTAGAAAAGGTCAAATCTTATCATAAAGTACCTGAACCACTGAGGGCACTGAAAGTGTGGCTACTAAACTGTGAAATTATAGGCTAATGCCTTAACTCACGTCTCTGCAAGGTGGGATAATGACATTGGCATTCTTCGTTAGGTGCTCTGGCATTCTGCAGAGCAGAATGTTTGTGTGTGTGTATAAAAATATATATATGAATGGGATGTTGTTCCCATTTTAAAAGACTATTTCCTACATGAAAAATAACTGTTCTACTCCAATCCACTAAACACTGTATATGTATCAGAAGGATGGAGCTAACTTTATTAAGTTGACGAAGGGAAGCTGTTAGGTTAGGTGATAAAAGTTCATATGCACGCCCACAAACGAGCACAGGAAACAAAGGCAGGGGAGCGTGGAGGAGTTAAAATAATACCCTGCCCCAGCTATTCCCAGGCCTGCCACAAAGCCATCAGCCCATCAAAGGCTCATCTACACAAGCCCAGGGACACAGAGGCAGGTGGGGAACTGAAATTGTCTGGACGCGACAAGGGGACACCCTGTCCAAGCCCTTCCCAGGGATGTCCCAGGAGAGCCTCAGCTCCATTGTCCAGGCAGGAAGCCCATCACATTGAGCTAACACTAAAGCACGTTTTGGGCTGAGAGGAGTTGCTGCATAGCACTATGAGACACATCAGGGGATGCAGGGGAAGAGGCTTATTATGGGATATTTGAAGGAGGAACTAAAGGTGGAGAAAGGGCTGAATGTAGGTGATCTGAGGAAGAAGTGTGGGGAAGATAGCAAAGTAAGGGGATAAAAGGGCCAGCTAGGTATAAATAGTTTGCTGTTTGCTGTTTGGAATGCACTGTTTCTGACCAGTGCAGTCTATTGTATTTTCATATTGAACTACATTCTAACTCTTTCCTGGGTGAAGGACACTCTGTTTAGTCTGTATGGGGGGCTCTTGAGTGTCAGCAACTGAAGTGAAGACAGTGCATCAGAGCGCCCAGGTGCCTGCGGTGCCAGCACCAGGAGAGACCTGAGTGAGAGGACTTATGTGCCAGCCATAAGAGAGGGACTGTGAGTCAGAGGGGCCTGTGTATCTGTTGTGCCAGCAAGTGGCCTGGGATCATGGGCCAGAGTACCCATATGCCCAGGTGCCAGCAACTGGAGACACCACATGAGTGAAACCACATGCCGGCCCCTGGGGTGGGACAAGGAGTCAGACCTGTGACAGTGCCAACAGCTGGACCAAGTGCAGGTGTGCAAGTGTATAAATGCTATCAGGGATCAAGCAGGACTAGCTGTTGAGCCTTATACACACATATTTACAGGTCTTGCTAGCAGACCTCTGTCCTGTTCAGCCGGAGGGGAGTGGGATGAACCTGTTGATGCTGGCTGTTTCTGTGAGTGCTCTGCATGTCTGTGATCTGTGTGGCCAGCTCTGTACATGTGCTATTTGTAGGTGATTACTTACATCTTCAGCCTTGCTACTGGTTGAATCTGGGGAGTGGAGCTGCAGCAGCCTCACTTCTCTCAGGCTGTCTCATCAACATGACATATTTTCACCTAAAAAAAAGCAAGCAAAACGTAGGCAATACTGGAAAAGTCATACTTGCTCAGAGATAACTCCTGTAACGGCATTTTATTCACTGTACTTTGTACTCTAAGAACCTGGCTGCAGCAATTCTTAGAAGGCCAAAGCAACCCTCCCATCAAATTACCAGCTTTAAAAAGTAATACTTATAACAATAATATTCCCATTTACCTCATGGAGATATTTTTTGAAGGTATTTATAGTGAGTAGGTAACTCATGTTCTGTCCAAAAGCTGCAAGATCAGCTTATATTAAAGAAAGCATCCCTTTCCTTAATATAAGGAAACGTACCGACTCAGTTGACTCCAAAAGTATTTCCAGAAGTAGTTTAATGTGACAGCGATCTGATATAAAGACTGAATGGCATCTTAAAACCGAAAAAAAAGTGCTCCCCATATTGTTTCTTTGGTGACCAATGATTCTAAAATAATTGCACTAGAAAAATAATCCATTTAACATAATCATGCTAATATGGCTAAATGTAACAATTGGCTGTCTAGAATAATTCAGATAAAAACTTGAATACATGATTCTGTAATTAAAGGAACACAGTATTTTGGAAAATGCCAACAATAGCTTCTTTATTTCTAAGCCTCTGCTACTAAGGCTTTTCCATTTGGCAAAAAGGGATTTTTCCCATGACACTTAAGGTCCTTAAAATGATTTGGTTTTGCATTTGTAACTATTTGCTGAAACAAGCCATTATTCATATCCTTTATTGATGTGGAAATGAACAAATGATCTGCTCGTCATAAACACCTTCCAAAAAAAAAAAGAAAAAGAGCCAGGTGATGACCTGTTCACAAATGAGGATGAGAAGTTGACTGGATTAGGATTTGTTGTTTCTTTTCTGTTGGTTTGTTGGTTTTTTTGCTGATTTTTCTCTTTTGGGGATCAGAAGAGAAAAAAACAATAATTTTATTCATCATTCTAAATGGCAAATGTGTATGTTTTAGGTACATAGACAGAAAAAGGCTACAGCTGAAATATTGCATTTGAAATCTAGTCAATGTGAAATTTTCTCTCTAAAGGAAAAACAATTTGTTAAACTGATGTTAACTTATACTAGACTTTGGAATCAATTTATCTTGTAATATCTGTCTATTCAATGTATTCTTGGTTAGGTATTACTAAAGCACTACAACCTAGTGTGTATTTGAATGCATCTTGGTAACTAAGATATATTTTGATTCATAAACCAACTGTTTCTGCTTTGCATGTGGTAAAGTGGCTGTGAGGTTCGTAGGAAACTGACTCATAATGGAAAGCTTTCTCCAGCATGCCCTGTAGCAAAGGCACAGTTGCCAAGAAGTTATCTGGGTTCATTTCCATAGCAACCAATCAATATAACTGTTTATTTTCGAAAGGCTTTGCACTTGAACTAAGAATCTTCTAAACTTCAATATTACTGTTTAAAGTTAAATGTTCTGATTATTTGACCTTTTTTTTCAGCACAAGGGGAATAACTTGCTGGTGCTTTTCTTTACACAAAGATTACATTCATTAAAATATGTCAATTTTTCTTTATCTAATGGAATTAGAACTGTTTGGTGGAGTGGGGGCAGTTGCTTGGGGTTTTTTTGCAGATCATGTTCAAATATTTCAAATATCTTGTTTTTTGAAACAGTGTGCCAGTGTTATACTTTTTTGACATTCTTATGAAATTCTTACGGGGAGGAAGGGGTATTGCTGGTTTTACTTGATTTTATTTTTACAAGAATTAAAGTATCAGTATCCATAACTGAGGCTTTTTTTTTTTTGTAACTTTTACTTTCTTGTTTGTAAAAACTTAAAAATCCTGATCATCCTATTTAATGTTTATTAAATTATTTGCCTGAATAAGTCCTGACCTGTGACATGAGGGGATTGACTCTTCCAAAAGCATAGTGGTTTTGTGCTATCCATCTTACTTGAACAATATTATACATACAGTAGTACTGGCATGTTGAAATCAAAATACTTAAAAGTTTTAAGGACACATTTCTCAAGCAGATGTTACTTAAATTTATCCTGTATTTACAAGCAAAAATACATTTAACGTTCACTAAAACATGTTTTACTATAATGTTAGTGATGTCTGGAATATTATATAACTCTACAATGTAAAGCTGCTTTTTACATCAAAACTGTAGTTTGCTGTAGAGGTAGAAAGCTGTTATGAGAAGCAGAAACTGTAATACTGAGAGTTGCACAAAGATTTTGGCATATTATTTTGACCCTATGAGTTTACAGAAACTTTTTTTTTTTGTAAGAAAAAATATTTTTACTTAGTAACTGGAAATGTTATAGATGTAAAAACACTAAAAGAACTTCACAAAATGGTGAACAGGAGGAAATGTCATTCTGTTACTGGTAGTCCCAATGGTATCTTGGGTGATAAGGGAAGGGTGGTAAGGGCAATGACAACTGTCCTACTTGTATGATGAACAGATGATATGAGAAGGGATTTTCTGAACTTTATGGAAGATAAGTGAACACTTTCTGTCTTGTAGCATTGTTTTATAGCCTTATAATGAATAGCAGAAAATCTACATTGCTTCTAGTTTCCAAAAGGACACTCAAGGCAAATTGTTTTGCAGATATTATTGGATGCACAGTAATAACCAAATGCAGGCTCCCTGCGGATTCATGGCCATAGCTGGCATGCCTTGATCTGAGAGTAGAGACAGAATGCAGGAGGAGGTTAAGTGAAAGGATTAAGAATTATTCCTTTTTGAAACTTAATAAAGGCTTGTATAATTGCATGTATTTCACTATTGATTAGTTATTTCTGGTAAAGTTTAATTTCTGTAATTCTTCAAAGCCCAGTAGGACAGCAGCTACAACAATCACTTTGCTTGGGCAACAGCATTTTT
Source organism: Strigops habroptila (assembly GCF_004027225.2). Lineage (NCBI taxonomy): Eukaryota > Metazoa > Chordata > Aves > Psittaciformes > Psittacidae > Strigops > Strigops habroptila. The sequence goes on from NC_044284.2 coordinate 13,738,931, forward strand.
AATTATCCTCTTAATGTAGAGGTTTTTTAAGTATAGCGGTGTGTTAAAACTGAGATTCTTACTCTGTGCTGAAACTAGGTATAAAATCTGATTCTGGGATTTTTTTTCTGTCTATGTGTTTGGGGTTTTTTTGGGAAGAATAATACTGGTGTGCCAAAATCTGATGGGTTCAGTGATAGAAAACTTTGACCAACCATAGAATTTAATTAACTTGCATTCAAGTTCACCTTCTTGCTCAGTCTTTTTAGTCCTACAAGCTCCTGAAAGTTAGGGTGACTATCAGAAGGGTTGAGGCCATGAGCCAGTCTATTGTCTTTCAGTATCAATGCAGTCTGCTGCATCTGGTGCTCACAAGAGGACATTAGTATTGTTTCATAAGGTTCTAGCATTCTCAGTCTATCCTGATAGAACTGCTGACAGAAGAGTCAGAGTACTCCTTGATGACTTAAGATAGTGACATAAATATCCCTTCTCTATCTGAAGAAAAATATTGCAGCTGGGCAGGTCATGAAAAAGGTTTTTCTCTTTTTTTTTTCCTGCTTGTGGTAAAACTGCTTTTGATGTAGTGGTGTTTCTATGACAGAAGAGGGCATTCTATTTTGTTGTTGTTGGGTTTGGTTTGGTTTTAGAATAAATTGTTACTTAGGGAAAAAAAGAGCTTAAACTCAATTCTGAAGATTTCATTTCTAAGTTACTTTGAGTAAGGCTGGACCATTGTCATCTGCAGAAAAAACAGTGTGTCCTCAGCACTTGTGTTATCTTTAATTACAGAGTATGACACCTGCAAATATGCAGACCCTCAATACCCCTGCACTTGGATAGCTGTGTTCTGCTTGACAGTGGGTATCTACTTGACTATTTGCTTTACCTGAGAGTTGAGCAATTATCACAGAAGACCTACAATAGTTATTCTTAGGCTTTTTAAGTGTAACAAATGTTAGCAGTTATCAAATATCCCTTTAATCCCTTTAAGGTTGTATTTTACTTGATGACTTCTTGCCTGAGCCTGTTTCCAGTAGAGGAACTACGTAACTATCTGTAATTTGCTTTTTTTGAATTCTAGTTCTACTTTGATTTAAATAACTCACACACTGGCAGTTTGGTTTGGGTTTCTTTTGGGGGGGGTTTTTTGGTTTTGTTTGGTTTTGGTTTTTTTTTTAATTTTTTTTTCCAAAGCACAGGAAAGTTTACAACATAAAACATAACAGATAAAAGGTAGCTCATGGTGTACAGAGCCTGCTCCTTTTCAGTCACATGCTGGAATATGACTCACCGTTGTGTCATCAGAACCCGTTACTCTGTTGTGGTCACTAAACTGACTCATTGTAGACAGGCTAGTTTATTCCTACCTTAGGAAGTCACGGTGCCTGTGAGTGGTGTTGCTGGCAGTCTCACCAGCACAGCAAACTGGAGCTTCTGCTTGAGCCTTGCAATTCATCATTTCTCCACACGTGGCAAACTCTGACTCCAGCTCATGTGAACCATAGAATTCTTCCTCTGTTAAAGATGTCAAACTGGCTCTTTAATAATAAGCTGCTGTAAGAAGTTAATACAAATCATAGAAATGTATCTATTAGAAAAAATGGCAGAGAGTGAAAATATGGGAAGACTGTACTTAAATGACTAGAGTGGTAGAAGAAATTATCACGGTTTCTCCACAGTTCCAAGTTCTGAGTTTAGAAACTTGAGACTAGAAAAGAATTTCTGATCATTCTGGGAGGTCCCTCAAAATCACAGTTCTTATGTCCTTTCTTATTGACAAACTGGCCAATCTTGTCTTTAAATACAGTAGGATTTTTTTTGCTCCTACTTCCCTTGTTTGAAGGCTGTTCTAGAAACTTGCTCTGTGGTTTGAGACCTTGTAGTATTCAGTTTAAAATGGGTGTTTGGTTATGCCTTATTTTGGTCCTAACTGCTTTTCATTTGACTAATGTTACTTGGTCTCTAAAGTGTTTGAATCACTAGTGTATTTTTATTATATATAATTTATTCTCATAAGGTACAGGAGTTTTCTGGTTGTCCTCCCTATACCCATTCATTTTGGAGTCTGTTCTTGCTCAACCAGAGTTACTCAAACAGAATGATGTGTTCCATTTGAGACTTATAAAATAAAATTAATACAGCTGAAAGCATCTTCCATTTTGCCTTTTCTCAGCTGCATCATGCTATCATGTTGTAATCCTTCTGTGATAAACAAATACGTTCAGATATTAGCTGTCTTATTTTGCTCTCAAACGGCAAGGTCCCGGTATGTAGTACCTGAAATTCTTGTTTGCCCCAAATGCATTAATTTGTATCTGATTACAGTATATCATCTCCTTTGTAGTTTTCCAGGCCTCAAATTTATCTGGTTCTGCTTGTATCCCTTCCTCTGTATTGAAAAAACTCTTGTCAAATACAATATCTTGAGCACATTCCAAAGCTCAGCACCTTGGAAGACAGTGCTTGGGAGCTAATGTTCAAGAAGACTTCACTCACCTGAAGCAAACTGGAGAAATCGGGGTCCCATTCATTTGCAAAAGCATATGGCTGTTGAATTTTTCTGTAGGTCTAATACCGTGGTCAAGGTTTGAAACAGTTATTAGTCTTGCTACACAAAGAGAAGAACGAAGGAGGGTGATTCAGGCCGTGAACTGATTTTGCATGACATGACTACTCTACAACCAGTGTTCGTTCTTGAGCTGTCCTATTGCATTTTATGGTCCTGAATGCATATGCAAATAATATGAAACATATGTTCTCTTTTTGCAGAGAGGTAGTACAGGCAAACTGTGTCCGCTGGAAGAAGAAGTTCTTATTTATGTGTAAAATCAGTGCCAGTGCCACAACAGGGATTTTGGATACTTGCATTTGCAGGGTGTCTGTACGGAAGGTAAGCAGCCTTTTTTTCCCCTTCTCTCCTCTTTTCCTGCTCTTTGTTCACTTGTTTTGGTTTAATTTTTAAATGTCTGATAAACTTCCTAAAGTAAATTTTAGCTGCAACCATGTCAGGTATTCTTCTAGTAGAAATTTCATAGTAATCTTATTAATTACCTTAGTTTGACTAATTCATTGCATTTTTTTTCTTTTCGAAAGAAACACTTATTCCAGCAGGATAGCAAAGTAATCACTTATCAGTCTTTATAAAGTTAGCCCTTGACAGATACTTCTACCAAGCAGCAGTAAACTTAGAAGCCTTGAACTATGCTAAGTACCAGAATTTTTACTCAGCATGTCCTACCTTTGGGGCTAGACCTGGCAAGAGCCAAATACTGGTTGGCATCAGGCACTCATCCTTCCGCCTCTCTGCAAGATGACAGTCTCCTGCTGGCCTGCACCGAGAACATTATTAATACTAAGTTCTAAATTACAGCAGTACAGCCTAGCAAATGTGTATTGAGCTATTTTAAAATGAAGATTAGTATTTGCTTCTCTAAAAAAAAAAAAACCAAAACAAAACAAACAAAAAAATCCAGTCAGTATCTTTAATAGCTTAATGGGCATGACTTTTTTTCTCTTTTTTCCTAGGAGTTAAAAGGAGGAAAGGCATATGCAAAGGTAAATTGAGCTGTATTTAATTTTGCCTACAAATTACCTTTTCTTTTTTATAATTTTATGTCCTTTTAAAGTAATTCCAGAATACTACTCTAATACCCATGGGTTCATTATGTGCATTATAGTGACACAGTGGTGTTGGAACTCTCAAAGAGTGTGTTTAATAAATATATAATTATATTATACCACCAGAATGTTTTTTCTTTCAATTTAGTATGTTGAAAGGATTGATAAAAGTAAACCCTTCTGCACCTGTTTACTTTTAAAAATAAACTCCTCTTGTTCTTTTTCTCTCTTGAGACTGAAAACAGAATTATGCAGAATTTGACACTCAAAGTTTGTTTTCTGCTTTTTGCCTTGGGCCACTCCCATTAAAGGGTATCTTCTTATTCATATTTGAGAGAAACTGCTGTTGGTGGTACTCAATGCTGTGCATGTAACAAGTACAAGTAATATGGTTATTACTAACTTTGTAATTTTCTTTTAACAGCTGGGATTTGCAGACCTAAATCTTGCAGAGTTTGCTGGATCGGGAAATACCACTCGTCGATGTTTACTGGAAGGTTATGATACCAAAAATACAAGACAGGATAACTCCATTCTCAAAGTAATTTGTTTCCTTAAGAAATACTTAAACTAATACTGATACTTTATACTTGAACTAAGACTGATACTTAGACTAATAAAACAGAGAACTAGTGGTAATATTAAATACTTAATGAAATTTAAAGCATATTGGGTGAACCTCTTTCTAGAAGGAATACTATTTAAAGTAAAAACATCAGCATTGTTTAGAGAGAATCATTAAAATCCACGCAGTCAAAACAGAATTTGTCCTACTCTTTGTAAAGGAGCTGAATAGCTGTAAAAGAAAAGCTTTCAAAAGGTATTCGTATTCTAACAGGAATTGAAAAAAGGAATAGGGAAGTAAGATGAAAAAGTTAATACATTCATATATATGTAGCGATTATATCTTTAAGACTGGGCAACTTCCTGTGCAGCTTTCTAAGAGTGAATCTCTTAATTGGCTTATTTATGTATAAGCCAGCTTCAACACCTCAATGACTCCTGGAACTTTCCGTTTTCTATTTGATAGTAATGAAAGTAATAACTGTGGAGCATTGTTGCAAGAAATCCACCCTACCATTCTCTCCGTTAATCCAGGGAGTTTAAAAAAATGGAGTAAGCTTTTTCCTTTTCCTACCAAAGCACTAGGATTAATTTCTCACACTACCGAGCACACTGTTTAAGCATGCACTTTGTGATTTCTTTAAGACAGACTTAGACTTTTTCCAGAAAACTTTATAATTGATGGCTTTGACCCAGCTAACAAGCCTTCTCAATGATTTGTTGTCCTATGGCATTATTTACCCTTTTGTGGTTTTATTTACCTCTGGTGTTAGCACAACCAGTTCTCATATGCTAGCTGTTTGCTAAACACTCTCAGCAAAGAACATACTTCAGCACCCACTATTTTAAACAATATTCTGTTTACTCGTTAATCTTTTAGATTTCCTGTCTCTTTATTTTTCCCTTGAAGCCATCTTAACTATGATTCTAAGATTCTTCTTCATCCATGTATCTTCTGCAGAATCTTGTACATGCAATTATGTCACTTTAAATGCTAATTTGTCTTGTTTGCATGTGTACTAGGAAAAAAAAGTATTTTTGGGCATAAGTGTGTTTATTCACATCTGTAAGGATGCCATTTTGTTTTACTTAAATGTAAGATTTGTGGCAAGTGTAAAGTAGTGACATGACCATGTACCGCAGACCAATTCAATTTTTTTTTCTTACAGTGGGTTTTTGTTTTCTTAATGTGTAGGTTTTGATCAATATGCAGCTAATGTCTGGAGACCCATGCTTTAAAATGTAAGTTTATAAAAAATCTGTGTGGGACAGTGTTTTAGTCATACATTCCATGTTCAGAATTATACCTCCAATTTGCATTTATAAATATTGAGTAATAGATTGTTAATATTTATAACATCAGTATTAATATTAATATGGATTAATAGATTAGTACTAATCTCTCCAATTTAACAATATAAAAAAAAAATTACAAACAAATGGGATGGTAGCTGAATAATGGCTAACATGGTAAAAATACCAGTAGAAGTGTCATAGTTCTCCTTGCTGCTAAATGCTTAGCATATTTTCTAGCAAAGAATACTAGCCTGCACACCTGTAAATAAATAAATAAATAATGCAGAGAAAAACATACGGGAAACCATTCCTGCTGTAAGGTTATATTGGTATGGGGTGATCTGATTAATACTTGTGTTTGGAAAACGTGGTCTTATACCTTTTACTCACAAGTCTTAGGTGATTTCAAAAGATTTATTTAAAAAAACCCCAAAACAACAACAACTAAAACAACTAAAATGAAAACGAAACAAAAAAACAAACCCAAAACCAGAAGTGTGATATGACTTAGTACAAGAGAAAGCACTTACAGATATTTCTCTGTTAGCAAAGACATGCAACTTACTAAAAGATGTAAGAGGTAACATCTGAGGGGAGAGGTAGCTAGTAGAATACACTGTTATGTATTCAGGATCCTTTGGCCTCACTGTCCTTAATCTATAGTTAATGAAATGAAATAGTTTTGCCAGAGCACGTTAGCTTCCATAACTAACCAGAGAAGAGAAACATCATGCATGCTAGGGAAAAATCTAGTCATGAGTAAAATGAAATTGTTCCTTTCTTTCTAGACTAATAAGCCATTTTGTTATGGGGCACCTTAGCTGAGTGGATAGCTGAAACAGTGCAATGGGCTATTTCTAACCATGGCTTAACTATCCTGATCAGTAGGAAGTGAAGAGCTCCCACATAATTTGTATTATAAGAGATACTTTATAATAACCTGAAAGCCATTCATTTTAAGGATAGGCTTGGAGATACGTATAGAATCTGCTTCCATGAATGCAGTGTGGAAAATTCCTCAGTATTTGCCAACATTCTTAATGCCATTGCTTTTCTGTAATTCAAAATGTTGGTAGATTGGGTTCTTCAAAGTGTGTGTGCTTTCCAGATTAATGTCAATCTTTTCTAATTCTATATGACAGTATATGGCAATTTTGTCTAGACCAGGTTTAAACCAGCTTTGTTGTATTTTACTTGTCACAAGATGTTTAGGGAGGGGTTGATTAAATAATTCCTTCAAAATAAATTCGATTCTAGTTTAACTCCATTTTTTCTTCAGTTCACTTTATTGACCACACTGTTATACTGAAGCTAGTAGGAGACGGAATCAAAATTCTTCCCACATGTGTGGAACTCCTTGCTACTCCACATTGTGAATACTAAAAGCTCAAGAAAGAATTAAGACAAATTCCTGAATGAAAAATTATTGAGGGCTATTCAGCATAAAACATCACATAAAGCTCAAGAAATACTTAATTTACCGATGAGGAGATGCTGGAAGAATATTCAGGAGAGAGATTACTACGTGTGTCTTGTTCTCTCAGCATCTGTTGTTTGCTGCTGATAGAAACAGGACACAAGGCCAGACAGATCTTTAGTCTGAGACAATATGCTTGTTCTCATGTTGGCCCTTTCAAAAATAATCTAAGGCAGAATTCCAAGTATTACATATAACTTAAAAAGAAAATGAGCTTAAGGAAAACAAGCTGGGAAAAACTGCTAGCTTCACTCGTGTTATGTCAATCTCAATTTATTGTGTAGGTTCTCAACTTTCCTTTATACTTTCAGACCTTATGTTTCATCAAAGGTATCTCTCATTGTAAAGATATAGTGGTTGCTTACAAACTGCTACACTCAAAACACTTTTACTTCAGTATGGATTAGGTTTTTTATTCAAAATATAACTGAATTTATAAACTGAATTTAAATTCATCTTCTATCAGATTAATGTAAGCAATCAATGTCCCTCTGAACAATCCAATGAATAGGAATAATAATCTCATACAGGCTTAATCTGTAGCAGTGAACAGATACTTAAGTCTTCTTTAAGTAAAAAAGATTGCACTTAGAGTGAAATGGGGCTGCAGCTCCAAGAAAAGCAGCACTGATCTCTTAACTCAGTCTCAAGTAAAAGTATGAACTAACTCATGATTTGTAGGTTTTAGCTAGTTCAAGGTAAATTCAGGTGTAATTACGACAATCAAGAACTGCTCTCTGTAGCAACTTGAGACTTTGCATTATTGCTGTGGCTGTGTCCTTACCATTGTTTCTGAGGAAATCTGAGAATGGTGCTTGCATCAGTCTAGCTCAGATGATTCACCACAGGAACTCTTCAGTGTCCACTTGCACAACTAAAGACCCTTTCTGCTCGCCTAAGCTTCCAAAAGAATAGAATGCTGTAAAAAGCTCATCTTGTGCTTACTGAATAAACAGTAAGATAGTATTATCTAAATTTGATTGGGCAAAGCTTTTCTGTATCTCTAGTTATTTAACCCCTCTTGATTTACTTTTGAGTCAGACTTATTAACAACGACATCACTGGTACTGATAAACAATTTCTCAAAGGCATCTAACTAATCATTAATCTTGCATACCAATAAACAGTGTGTTTCTGTTCTTACTGGCTGGTACTGAAGAAGTTCAAATTAGTACCTAAATAGTTTTCTAGCTCCCTAGGAAAAAATCTCTAACGAAATTATTCGGGCTTGGCATTTTCTTCCAAACTGATGATATAACCATTTCCTGGAACGTAAACTTTCAACACAAACAGAACAAAAAATTTATCTAATCCAGATGTCCTTTGCAGAAGGAAAAAAACAACCTTAAAGCAATTACACAATCTGGAATCAGCTACATATTTTATGAAGCAGCTTAGGAGGCTTGGTGTTTGATCTGGGGTGACATCCCTGAAAGCATTCAGTTCTTGCTTTCATAAGTAAGTTAGGAAGATAAGTCACACAAGCATTGTCTGCCTAGAAGCACTTTTTCTCTCTTTAAAACATAAGAGGGAATATGTTACTATACATAAAGACAGTGACTAATTTATTGAATATGTAAAATCTAAAGATGTTAACAAAAATCTATTTATATGCAGACCAATAGTCTGTTCCCAAAGTCAAAAATAACAACGCGTTAGAAAAACTGTAGGTAACATCTTGAAATGTATTTTAGTTGTATTTGCTTGCAAGAGAAGATTACTTTCACTTGGCCGTTTTCTAATTAGATTCTTTTGCACTAGCAAAACACAAACTTAAGAGGTTTAGTCATTTAAAAATATCCCTTTAGGTCTTGGTATAAACTGAAACAAGCATTTAAGCATTACACAAAACTTTTAAAATATTGAACCAAATTTAAATTATGTTGTACATGATGCTTTTTTTTATTTTGCAGGAGGTAGAATTTAGAGTAGAATACATGGAGGTGGTAACATAGGCCCCATTGTTAGGAGAGGAAGGGTTATCAGCCCAGAATCGCCTCATGTCTTGTAACAGAGATAAAACAAAGTACATCACAGTGCACAAGCCAAGTAGGCCAACTGTTTTGTTTTTTTTAACTTGCCATCTTGTCATGTATGCCATGAAGTACTGGCTTGTATATATTCTTAGCACATAAATTAATCTGATTCATAACTTACAAAAAATAATTAAGAACTTCAAAATAAACACATATCACTCCACCAACTATCAAAAAAGGAAAAGCCTTTCCAAGGAACCTCAGTAACCTGGAGGGCTGAGGGCTGAGTAGTCTAATTCTGTAAAATGTCCTTAGCTTTTTTATTTCTATATTTTCCTTTTTTTTTTTTTTTTTTTGTTTTAACAGGGGGCTAGGCAGAACTTTTTTATTTCTATATTTTCCTTTTTTTTTTTTTTTTTTGTTTTAACAGGGGGCTAGGCTTGTAACTTTTCAGAAAAAAAGTTACAAGCCCATTAACTTGAAGCACACTACGAATTATGCCAACTTACTTGAAAAGAAAAATCTGTGCTGATCAATTTGAAGGGATTACAGCAGAAGTACAACACATTTTAACCACCTTTTTCTTACAGGCCTCCGTCCACAGCAATGTCTATAGCAATTGCTGGAGAATCAGAATCTTTGCATGAAGACAGGAAAGGTGGAGAAAACTTAAAAGTAGTACATCTGGGCACAGCAGGTATAAAATAATGCTCTTAATTTCTCAGTTCTTCTATATTGGCTTCGTAGCTTCAAGGAGGTGTACAAAATCTTAAAGGGATGCTGACAGTTGTCCCACAAAGGGACATTCTTTGGTTATTTGTTGAGACACGTTCTCCTAGATAACATCAGTGGAATCTCTCTTTTTTACTTTTGTAACAGTTTATTCAATGGAAAGAAAAATCAGCAATTGGATTGATAGTCTACCTTCTTTTTAACATTTTAAATCTTACATTTTCTGTGTGACACATTACTTTATTGCTTTGGAATTGTATTTTGAGTGAGCGTTTAATTTGGCCCTTGATTTTCAACTTATGAATCACGGGGATATTTGTAACTTTTGAGTGGTAAATTTTGAGTGGTAAAAGTTCTAAGTATTGTTTAAAATTGAAGTAGCTACTCTGAAATTTAGACTATTATAAAAAAAATACTATTCAACCACTTTATTACAAGTTGGAATTTGGTGGGGGTTTTGTTTTTGTGGAGGGTTTTGTTTTCTGTGGTTTTTTACAGGCTTCAGATTCTTACATATTTTCTTAGTTTCCACCATACGCAGTTAAGTTGTATTAACCACAGATACTTTTTCAGCCAGAAAACATCCAGCACACCATTCTACTATAATACTATGGAAAGCATGATCTCTTTGTTGTCGACAGCAGACAAATCGAGAACTACAATTCATACAAATATTTCTAACCCAACGGTACTCTCTGTTTCATTTGGACAGAAACATGGTATTTTTATATTTTTTTAAGGAATGCATATTTGTTAACATCCATGGTATTTTTGCAGCACTTGAGTCTTCAAAGGGTTTGTAGGAAACCAGTGTCAAACCCCTAATCCCTCTGGGAAATCTGACATTTGAGTCTAACCACAACTACAGACAAAGTAATAATAAAGCTGGCTTTAGCAACAGTATAACAGTATCTGACTTGCACATGTTGCAGATGTCTCATCAAAGAGTGCCTCAGTCCCAGATGAACTTGGTGCATGTGGACATTCCAGAACATCAAGCTATGCAAGTCAGCAGTCAAAACTGTCAGGTAGTTGTTAACAATTTTGTTGTGAGTTTTTGGGGTTTATTTACTTTCGTAGTTATATACCATAGAAAATAAGTATACTTTATGTGTTTTAAAAAAAGGTTTGAAATTGAAAGCGTTTTCCTAGGCATTTCAGGTGTGAGGAGAATAACATTTTTTTCCTCTTAGAAGCACAATGAATTATCTGTTAAGATGCTAGACAGCTTTTTCCCTTAGCTCTGTCCAATTAATGATACATCTAAATGGTATTTTTACCTCTTCCATGTGTAAAAACAAGTAACATAGAAATGGAGACTTAGCTCTAAAAGCTGAAGTGGAAGTAATGACACCAAGTCATTATATTTGTTAGGAAGCAAGAGTTAGAACAAAAAGAAAACAGCACATGCTAGAATACAAAACACAAAGTGAATTGCCTAGCTGATGTACGCGTATGCATTCCAAGACTTTTGAAGTCTCCTTACAAGAAAAAACAAATTCTGCTTTCAAGATGGTAAAATGTAAGTAATGACCTTGACTCTCAGGAACATGCCTAACTTAGTTCTCCTGCACTTTCCCAACAGGATACAGCACATGTCACTCTAGATCATCCAGTCTGTCTGAACTCTCTCACAGGAGAAACACCTCAGAGGGTAGTACCTCAACAGGAATTGGAAGTATTCTGGAGCCATGTGAAGAGTCTGAGCCAAAAGAAACTAATATCGATACATCTGTTAAAGATGCACCATCAGAAAAATTCTCCAGGTACACTTGACAACCTTATCTAGCAGAAGCAAAATACAATTTACTGTATCACTTCTAAGAGCTCTAAATATGTTTAATTTTGCAGACATCCTGTAAAGCAAGACTCTGTGGAGTCACAGCTGAAGAGGGTTGATGCTACCAGAGTTGATGCTGATGATATAGTCGAAAAAATACTCCAGAGTCAAGACTTCAGTTTAGACTCAAGTGCAGAAGGTACGGAGATAAATAAGGAAGCTAGGGGAAAATTGATGCACATTACAGGCCTTAGGAAAATCCACTCTCTTCATAGTCCCTGTTGCTTGTAGCCATAAGGACTGTACAAATGGATCACTAGATTTTCTCCTTTATCCTGCCTCCCAGAAGTTGAAAAAACCGTTGCATGACTCAGGTAACTTTGGCAGAGAATTACTTTAAGCCTAAAAACAAAAAAGCAGGAGCAAATCTACCACAAAGGTAGTTCCTCCAACCTATACCATGAGAAGTTTGGTTCTTCATTACTTAAAATATTTGCATCTGAGAGTATCAATTACAAAACTGGTAGATTTAAAATTATGTAGTTTCACTAAGGCAACATTAAAGGAAGCTAACATATGGTAATTCCCTTGCTTTTTAGAAGAAGGTTTAAGATTATTTGTGGGCCCTGGTGGAAGCACTTCTTTTGGAAGCCACCACCTACCTAACAGGTATGTAGCCTGAACAACTAGTCCATAAACAAAAATGCATCTTAAACAGCAGTTGTTCTGTATATACATTCTTGATCCTTGTCTCTTTCTATTCTGTATCATTTAAAAGCATGAAAAGAACTAGATTGCCAGGCTTTAAAGCAAAGCACATAGGTTAGTTCCAAAACAGAACTGATGTGCCAGCCCTTAGAATTATAACTTTCAGAGGTTCTGAAGAGAAGAGTCTCAGTTTCAAAGTTTTCAGAACTGAGCAGTGTTTCAGTATGGACACAGGAAACAGGCACCAGTTTGACATCTTAGCTCTATAGACTTACTACGTCACTCTCTGGAGCTGGAAGAAAGTCTTAAGTGTTTTTTTACACATCTGCCTTTACAATATCCAACTTTTATGTCTTCCTGATAACAAGCCTGATTTTCTTCACTTTAATTTTGCTCACAACTCCTTCTGTTTCTATATATTACACTATTCCTGATTCAAGGTCTTGCTCATCTTCCAACTATCTGTAGCCCTAAACTCTCTTCTTTGATATTCTGCTTCAGATTATTTTCTTGTAGTTGTTTAGGAGAGATGTTTTTCCTGTATCTTATCATAGGACCATCACTGGTTTTTTTAATACATTTATCTGTTTATGTGTAAATATATATAAAGACTATTATATGTATATGATACAACTGGGGTCAGAGGTGTACCCAAAATGTAATGTTTAAGGAACTAAAGAGAGGTCCAACAATAACTTCTTCTCAGTAACATTATTTATAATTCATTTTGACTACAGTATAACACAAAGCACTTTAATGCATTAAACTGTAGGTTACCCAGTGGCCTGGTAATTCTGCGTATTTTCCACCCTTCACATGTAGCAGTTCTGGCACCAGCTGTTCAGTTGGGGTTTTTTTGGGGGGGGGGGGTGGTTGGTTGGTTGGGGTTTTTCAAACAGTAAATTTGCTGATGTGTGATAGTTGCTGTTTAGGTTCCAATTAAATTGCAACTGAATTAACTTTTTCCAAACATTCTTTCAGGGTAGGATCTGGAGCGTATGAGCAGGTGGTGATAAAACGCTAGACTAGAATGACAAACAAGAGGAAAACTTGGAGCTCTGGCATTGATATTTGGTTTTGTTTGCTCTGTTGCAAGAGTTGTGAAAGCCAAAATGAACTCAATGTGGTCTTTTTTTGAAAGGTAATGGAATGTCTCTTGCTCACAGAGCTCCATCTTCTGTGGTATGAAGGCAATGTTTAGCTATGTATACCTTGTGCAAGCACTTGGACTGTTTTTGTAAGCTCCACCTGATGCTAGTGGAATTGCTTGCTCTTTAACTTATGTGAAACATTTTTGGAAGCATGATGAAATGAGACAGATTTCAGTATTTCATACAAGAGATCATTTGTGGTGACATACTTTGTTCATAACTTCTTTTCTAAAGAAGATTCTGAAAGTTGGTCTTAAATGAACCAGAAGAAATTAATTACTCAATTTGATCCTACCTGCCATTTTAGTCTTACAGAAGCTAATTACTTCTATCAAGTCAAAATTATTATTAAGTCAAAGTTCAGGCCTCCACAAAACAGCATAGCTATGTTTTAACATAACAAAAACCTTCTCTTAAGAGTACTGATCATAACTTCATTATAAGGTTGAACTGTAGAGGTGAACTTCATATGCATTAAAAGGAAAAAAAAAAACCAAACCCAAAACATAACAGATCTAAACCAGCCAGTGATCAGTTCTGTTAAGTGTAAATGAAGTTTAAAGGCTTTAATGCATGAAATGTGACATTTGTTTTCATGCAAGTGACAAAAGAAGTGGGATTTCACATTAAAATACTAAGGCGCAGTAGTGTATTATCAAGAAAGCTGGCTTGATTGTTAAGTCTGGAGTTCAAAAGCTGCTTCCACAGAAACTCACTTAAATAATGCATGAACCTTGAGATTCAATGGGATAGTACTGTTTACAAACCTAGTCAGTAGTTTACTACCACTTAGAACTTTTTATTGTAGCTTACTCCTTCACAGTTAGTGCTTTGCTTGTGTTTTGAATGTGCCTTGCGGGACTGGGGAGGTACAGGGAGATTAAACCATTTACTAAGAAATTTAAGCTTTAAAACTAGGTAAACATCTATACTATTATCAATATAACTTATTAAGAGAAGCACTTTATTGTAGACATACTCTGCACTCTGAAAAAGTCTGCAACAGATTTGTTGAACATTTCTTCCTTCACTATCTGTCCACTGTTACATTAAGGTCAATGTACTGTATTTAAATTTGCACAAATAATGATTTGCCTGACAGGCAAGAAAGATGAAAGCCCCCTTAAAATTTTCACTGAGGAATATGAAAGACTCTATTTTTAAAGGGATGTGGTAGGTGATAGTTCTAATTCAGGCTTGGCGCTACTGTACTTAATTGTAAACTGCAAATTACCTTAATTTTGTTATGATTGTTTATCAGTAAGGCTTGGATTAATAAAAACACAAATAGCATGGCCATTTCTGAAAGCCCTGAATGCTTCAAATTCTGCTGCGATGTTTGACAACCTTTTATTGAGGTATAAGTAGGCCATATTTAATAGGTTAAATTAAGAAAAGCAGGCTTTGTTTTCCATAAATCCATATAAGAATTATTAAACTAATTTTTGTTTGTGAGGGGTTTTTAAGGAAATTTCAGATTTTAAAGCCTGAATACTGTTACTGAATATGATTAATATAAGCTATTTCTCAGTTATGGTACTTAAATACTTCTATTTCCTACTGATAATTATAATCTCTTTAGAGTGTTTTAATGGGCAAAAGAATGAATACAAATTAATACAAAGGTTGTATTCTAGCTGCTGTGAATAGAAGTGTGGTATTATCCATTTCTGTCCTCCACAGCAATTTTAAACAGAAACTACATAACTGCTAGTATACTACATATCTCCCAGAACATGATAGTTTCTTTTCCTGTTACATAATTCATTTGTACCAAAAAAAAAAAAAAAAAATCCTACTGCAAGCCAAAAGATGCATGATATTTCAATAAATTAGTTGCTTTCAGTACTCTTGAACACTGCTACACTTGTGGGCAAATTTATTAAAACCAGTAGTAGTAGTTTAGATGGTAGCTTACGTAAGTTTAATACGAAAAATAGGCATAGTTAGAAGAAAGAAGACTTCCAAAAAACATTGTATAGCTATTTATGCAATTCTTAAGGGAATTTCCATAGCCTAGATTTGTATTCTATGTTAAAAGACACAGCTAACTGCCGTAGATTAGATATTTTGTTTACTGGAAACCAATTATTTTCTTGCCTGAGCAAATGTTTTAAATAGGATGGAAGTTTACATGGAAATCAAGCCTTTAATAAAACTGTATCCTAGTAATTTATTGTTCTGACTTTGACCTACAACTCTTTATGAAGTGACTCTCTAATTGTGCATATTTTAAGTGGAATATAACCTTCATATTTAGATGTAGTAACTTTTTTTTGTAAACTGTGTTATAAGAATACTGGAGACTCTCATACAGTAAACTGTTCAGGATGTATTGGTGGTTTTTTTTTTCTGTATTTAAATGCAAATCTCTCAGACATTCAATAAACTCATGTCTTCAGCTTGGAATCTGTTTCTTAATTCTTTCTTTTTTTAATGAAAAAATTTACAAACTTAACTAGAAGTTTGTGTCCATCTTAGTTTCCCTACAGCTTTTCAACTTTGAGGCTTATTAAACTTCATCTCCAGTCCACAAAGTATTTAATGGCACTGTTACTAGTACATAGTTATTTATCTGTCTCCCCGAGAGGAAAAGTAATATGTCAGTCTTACACAAATGAAAAATCAATTTTAAAGTGTGAGGCACAGTGGTAAGTTATTATTAAGCAGGCTCCACATTTAGCATTTTGGGAAACTGAGGGCACTCTGTACAGACTTTCCTCACCTTGCAAATGACAAAATCAATCCTCCTCAGTCAAGTGTAAAGACATGCTACTACTTAACTTTTCATATAGTTTGTATAACTTTGTAAATTAACTTCTTATTTTTCTAACATATTAGTGGTATGTATTTCTTTTCTCCACAATGTATTCAAAATAACAAAGTCTTCTGGTACTGCAGTAAGCACCTGTTCTTACATTAAAAAAAAAAATAAATCTAGATCGGTGAAAACTGCAGCTAATTATAGTACAAACTATTTGGCACTCAGATCAGTTCAATAATCAATGCATTGTATAGTAAGGATTAAGAGAAGTAACTGTACCATGTACAAGCAACTCCAGCCGCCGCTGTCTTTCAGTACAAAGAGGAAGGCAATGTTTCCAAAATTTCAGCAGAATATCCAGAATTGCTTTTGTGGTTGTTGTCTCTCTTCTGGTTTTATGAATCAACAGTTTCCTTATAGAATAAAAGGCAAATTTCATCACCAAACAAATCCTCCACTTAAGGACCTCACAGTGGAGGGTCCTCCAGAAATACAAAGTATACATGTATATACATAAAATAATCATAGCTGCTAGTTACCTTAGTGAATACCAGCAGCTGCAAATATAATCACTAAGCGGATTTTTTAAATGCTTTGCTTTTTCTACCTCCATGTTTTCAGACTGTTTTAGTGACATATATATTGTAAGGAAAATGTGTCATTTAGACACTCTTTTTAATCTGGAAGGAAAAAATCTCATTAATGAAAATAAGGCTATGCACCAATGTTGCATACACATATATAATATACCAAGGCAAAACCATTGTTGTGATATAAGATCTTCCTTTACTACTACAGAAAAAAAAAGCAGGAATGTGAAGTACTCAAACTTTAAATACTTAACTCTTAAGTGGATTTTGTAGACCTGACATGTGAAAACAAAAGAGACAAAGATAAGCATGGGAAAAATTATTTTCTGTAATTCTTAAGGCAAAATGAGTAGCTCTGCCTTCTCCCCACCCAACCACTCATTCTGGCCTGCTCTCCTCTTCCCACTACAAGTTTCTGTGACAGATTAGTTGATTCAATTCCCTATGTGGCCTCACAGCAGGATCTGCCAACAAGGGCAAAACACAGCTTAATATGGCTGTTACCATTTCTGAGGGACAGGCTATTTTGTTGCTTCCTTGTTAAAAACTAGAAATCAGTAACTAAGTGTTTGGGGGAGTTTTTATGTGAAATCACCAAGCAAATGCTAGCAAAGCTTTGCCCGACTTCAGAGTTGTATGTATAAGTAAAAAGTTCCAACCACTAACCATTATGAGTTACACAAATTCCAGCTGTAACTGAATGATCCAAACCTCTTTCACCAATTAAATGGTAACAAGCATGGAATAGAGCCCAACACCCTGGAAACCCATGGCCAGCAGGACTGAAACACATCAGTAGTTTATTAGCTGTGAGATCTGTTTGTTTGAAAAATCTTTGGTGGAGACAGACAATTAACTCTTCCAGCTCTCCCAATTAGGCTGCTGGCATTTATTTACTCAAATAAGTGAGGCAGTATTTTTAGAATTTATTTATACCACTTCCTCACTGTTATTATTAATTTAAAACATTGATCAGAAACAGTCTGTTCAGCTATTCTGACCTACTGACTTGCTCTATAACCTATCAAGTTATATCGATTATATTCAGGATACTGCACCAGTTTTTTGGTTTTGTGGGCTTTGAGTTTTGGTTTGGGGTTTTTTTTTCGGGGGGTGGGGAGGGGAGACGTTTTGTGGGTTTTTTTGTAGTGGTGGTTTTTTTTATAATCAACTTTATTTGGATTTTACAGTTTTGAACAACCTAAGGTTGATCTGTTTTGCGATGTGTGCGCCATCTCCTGGTCAGTGATACTGTCACACGCACTCTAAAACATTTCATGACCTTCCTTTCAGCATGCTGGTTTGAGACATTAGAATTTGCCTTTAGTCAGTTTCAAACTGCAAGTTTAAGTGGGATACAATAAGTACTGTGTTTATTCACAAATACGCATAATAGTTTAATCAAAAGACCAACCTGAGAATGAAGAGCCATACGCACAGTGAATCCTGTGAAAGCATTTAATTGCTCCTGAAAAGACTGTTCAGTCATCTAACCAAAATCTTATTTAACACTGATTTAAGCCAGGGGAAACCTGGTAAGCTAACACACAAAACAGCTTATTTCAGTAAAATTCAGCAGTCTCAATTTAAATGTTTATATTCTAAATAATGCTTTTGTATATGCTATTTAATAGCTTCTTCAGCTTCAGTATGCATAGGTATACTACCAAACACTGAAAACACATCAGGCCAAACATCTGTAGTTTGACTTCAAATTTTCCCAAAGAAAGGCATAAGCAAGAATGTTAAGCATTGGCATTTGCCATAGCTATCACTAAAAACTAAACAAACAAGGGGAAGAGGACCCATGAACCCCTTAAAAACTGGATTACTGTTTAGGCCCCTTCACATCAGTCCATCAAATATTCACAGAAACCATTTTCCAAGTGTAGCTACAAAGAGGGTACAATGTTTTGTGGAAAACCAAGCAGGTATTTATATACAGTTTTCTCTGTTCACAACACAGTCCTGTATTTAGATATTACCTGAATATAAAATTCAAAGCAAATATCATTCCAAATCTGATGGAAGAGAAGGATCTCTTTTCCTTATTCTGAAGTGATCATGCTATAAAGTACACTAAAGATAGAATGTTTCAAGAAATTACACAGGAAGAAGTTATGTTGTACAAAAATCTTCTAACTGTAATAAACCATTAAGTGAACTGTAGAGATTTTCTCTTAAATCAAAACTACTCTCAAACAGCTACGCTTATTAGTGCCTAAGACTATTTACCAATTTTGAATTTTACATATATTTTAACATACCAACTATGGCAAGTTCATATCACGATGTAAAAAAAAAAGCTAAACCATTCTAAATATTGTATTAAAGATTGAATTCTTACAATGAATTCTAAATCATGTTATTTTTTTTCATAACCAGTGTCTATTTGTTGTAGGAAAGAAATCTTCCACAAAAGAGAAAGCTTACTAAGTAAGCATTTTTTAGTTACTTAATATGACAGAGCACTGCAGATCATTTTTTCTTTCCCTGATTCTCAACCTGTTATAGATTCTGTACCATTTCTCAATTCAGAGAATTACAGCTGCCTTTTCCCTTTATGTCTAATCTTTCACCCTAATCATGTCAAGGAAATCCAAAAACTGAGAAGGTAGAACACAATGATCTTGTTTAAGAAACAGTCAGCCCTTACACAGAATTTTTTTTTTTCACAAAGTTATGAAACTTTCATGTTTCACAAACATAAAATCAGTTCTGATAATACTAGCTCATTCAAAGCTGCCAATGACATTGTGAAACATGCACAAAATTAGGCCTTTTAATTAATCATCTCTTCACTCATAAGAAATACTCAGAGATATTAAAGTTATTAGTGAAAAAATTTGGGTATGCAAAGAAACTTAAGTGCAGCGCTTTGCTTCCTGTACGAAAAAGCCCATCTTGTGCATCCTTCAAAACTTCTGTCTTCCCAAGTCCATCATCTAACATTTGCTCGCTGCACATTACACAAGCAATTCAGCTCTACTTTAGAAAAAGTCATCTTAGCCGAGCCAGTAAGCTCTACTATTTCTAACATCTCTGCTGTTCATGTCTGCTGAATGTGCTAAGACTTTTTGGACAACAGCTGCACGAGGAAATACAGAGAATTTTTTTCCCCAAGTGCAAAGGGGCCAAGTTAGCATTTAGTATTCAGTGACAGAGGGTTTTGGTTTTGTTTGGGTTTTTTTCTTTTTCGGTGTTTGCTTTTTTTTTTTTGGTGTTTGTTTGTTTGGGGGGAGGGGGGGTTGGGGTGGTTTTTCTTTGGTTCTTTTTTTTTGTTTTGTTTTGGTTTTGGGGGGATTTTTTTGTTTTTAACTCAAAGATACTGGTTTCAAATCAATTAAATTCAGCTTCTGGAAAGTTACATGATGCAAATTATTTCCCAAGGAGCAGTTACCAAGAAACTGGACAAAACAATAGTGCTAAATCTACCTTTTATTCCTACCTTACATCCAACATCATGGCGCTCTTCCCAAGTATTGAATTTACTGAACTAGAAATGTTTGCAGCATATTCCAATTTACCAGAACAATATTTGGTTTTCACAAAGGCTGAGTAAGTGCTCATCTTGAAAAAGGCATCTAAAAATTCTATCCTTTTAGGAAAAAGCTTGCCCTAAACCAGTGTACAACTCATTACTTAGCACAACAACATAATTCTGTGTTATCAACTATCCTTGGAGCTAACAAAAGATTACCAAAAAGAATCTAGTCATGACAGCTCAATATGGTAATAGAAAACAAAGAGAAATACTTAATTTTTTTTCTTCACAGGAATTAATTCTTTCACTTTAGCCCCGATACTCTACTTAAAAACCCTATGAGTTGCTGTGATCTTTGCCAGAAGCACTCATCTTCACTAAATGAAAGAGGTACTGATGGATCAATACTGGAAGGTGTAGAAAAGATTGTGGTTCTAGTTCGCATACAAAACACACCATTTCACAGGTACTTCAAAAAATTCTTCATTATTTTAACAACCTCATATGAGAAATTTGTGATCTAATTATCTTCCTGGTCAGTACTGAACACCACAGCAGAGCCATCACTGCTCAGTGTGACCTGTCCAGCAACAAGCTTGCGTAACTTCTCAAAGGTACCACAAAGTCGATTCACTCTGGGAAAAGAAAAGATTGTTGCAAGAGGTATATAAACCACATTTCCATTGACAAATGATTCCATGCTTTTTTCAACAACCAGTTTTCCAAGATCTTCTGAAAAGCAGTTCACTGCAGGTTGGAATTTGGATTTTCTCTCAGTAGGATCATCATTATACTCCTTGTGTTCTGACATTAAATGGTTCAGCAGACTTTGCTTAATGATTTGTGCTGTGAAAGTAACTTCTCTAACCACTGCATTCCGCAGGTACTTCTCATCTTTAAGACTTGGATACACTGCTTTGAAGACCTTTATAACACACAAGAACACATAAAATATTTATCATTATCACAGGCTCAGATTTTAATATTTGTCAAAAAAACCTCTAAAACGTGATTATTTTTAATTCAGTCCTGTTTTACTTACTATTTTAAACATCTTCAGATACTAGAAAAACTAGACAATATGACTTGATCCTACGTATTACAACTACAATGGCAATTAGGTTAACACAACCTAAAAATTAGGCTTAT
The DNA here is from genome assembly GCF_004027225.2 of Strigops habroptila. Classification (NCBI taxonomy): domain Eukaryota; kingdom Metazoa; phylum Chordata; class Aves; order Psittaciformes; family Psittacidae; genus Strigops; species Strigops habroptila. Next base: position 13,760,202 of record NC_044284.2, read on the forward strand.
ATCTCCAATCTATACTTGTAGATCAGGCAAGGTGAAGACTCGCAATTCTTCAATTCTTTTTAATCATTCTCTTACTTTCCACATTGTTCATCATGAGGCTCTCATGACAGTTCCACATCTACATACATTCTAAACTATTTCTGAACTATCATCTGGAAAACAGGACTGCAGCTGTGTCTTTCATTCTGTTTCCAGAGTAAAACATTAAATATGCTCTTACAGATGCAGAGAATGCTAAAAGATAAACTCTGACATCAAAATCTGTGACCCTGTACTGTGTTTTACACTGAGATATACTCCAAGGCACTTAAGGAAGCTAACCAGGCAATCTCATTCCTACTAGTTTACTAGGAAGTGCTTTATATCAACACACTACCACTGCAGTTCCACAGTCCATAACTATTTCTTCTTACTTCCTGATTACTTCTGGAAATATTGATTAACATAAATTTCTTGAATAAAAATTAATTTAATACTCCAGGTTTGATGAGATATAAAAGTCTTGTTTGACTCAAACTGATGTCAAAACTCCCTCCATAAAAACAGAAGATATTAAAAGCAATTTCTAGTACATATCAGTCACCTAGACGTATATCCAAGTTTGCTGAACACTACAGACCGCTTCATGATTCTATTAAAGGCAGTAGATGACAGGTAGAATTTCAAATGTACAGAATGTCTTCATAGTTTGGAAACTACCAAGAGACATTCCCATAACTTCACTTTCAATTTCACTTCAGGTCACAAGTCACTTGAAGATACATATGTATCTTTAAACAGAGAAGTGAAATACTAGAATACGTTCACAAGTAATTTAAGGCCTTCTAAGATTGAAGTAAAAAAAAACCAAAACAAATCAACACAAATATACTTCGCTTTTTGCATTGTTACTTTGTGTTATCTCTAAAAAACAAAAAAATGCCCTTTGATTTATACCATGTGGCACTTAGACGCATTGGGTTTTGCTGCTGTGACACACTGCAACACGCAGTAGAGTACTATAAAAAAAAAAATTATCTGATGTTATCTAAAGTGAAAGCCATTTAGCACTAAATACCAAAAAGGTCTCATGTGTAGCACCAGAGAACAGGGTACTTGGCAAGGTCCCATGCCTCTGCAAAAATCAGAACTGGCTACCTGAAAACAGAGAATAGGACGTAACATCAAATGCTACCAAGTATGGCAAACCACATAAAACAGGTCCTGTCAAACCAATTTCTGGGAAATGCCTTCTTTCTCATAATATATTTGACAAAACTATGTGTTTTGAAAAACTGCACACTGTTAGAAACGCTTTTCTATGCTTTTTATTTTTTATGTATCTAAAAAAAAAAAATCTGTGTTAATGCCAACAACCACATGATGAAAGAAAGTGAATGATTAGAGGAAAAACTATAAAACATGTCACAGTAGGTTGGCAGAAAGAATTTTCCTTCTAAGGATAGCAGTATGTTAATATAAGAATGATCATCCATATTGTTATTTAGCAAATAACTTTCATCAAAAGTACAAGGCCTTTATACAACTACAAACACAAATCATGTACTTAAGAGACTTTAGATCTGACGGAATGTGTTAATCAGAGCTAAGATTGGATAGCAATAGCAGTCTGCAGTGACCTTCACAGGCAGGTCATACGGAGTTTTACCCTTTATTCATCCTCCTAAAGGAAGAAAATAATACTTACTGTTTTGTAAACTGCTTCAGCAGGTTTCTCAGACTGAGCGGATGCACTGGTTAGAGGATATTTTTTAACAAACACACCTATTTGGGTACAAAACCCAACATTCTCCATTCCTCTTGGTGGATGCCCCACACCAGTAAATTCCACTGAGTAACCATAGCGTCTAGCAGTCTCTAGAGCCCTAAAAAACACAAAACATTCCAGTCATACTAAATATTCATCTTTTAACATAATAAAGATAGATTCTCTAACAGAAGCAAGAGCCTGGGAATGCTTGAGCAGATTTTTTTTTTGAGCAATACTCACATGAAGATAAGCACTGTCAAAATTTGCTGATTCAGAGCTGTAATCATATGCCTACTATAGCCTGACTCATTTAGTATTGGTAATTTAGGCAACCAACCATTACTGTTCTTTCTAAAGTATCTGCATAGAATATGCATGTTCACAGCTACTGACAGTCTTAAATGCACTGAAAGTAAGCTAAAACCTACCAAATTTTAGAGAACTATTTGAAAAGAACTCTTAAAAGACATACATACCACAAAACCACAAGACACCAATTAATAGCTGAAAAAAGGGGGGGTGGTTGTAAACATACAAAGAGTAAAGTCTACTTAATCAATGTTACAACAGTATCCATGACATCTAAATGAAAACCAGCCTTCTAGTACTGCACATCAGCCAGTGTGAAAAAAAGAGATGGGGCAAGAAAACTAAAACAGCACCACCTACCTGCATCATTCTCCAAGAAAAAATGGAAAGCTAAATTAATATCCCATTTATTTTAAAGAATATTGAAACACTTATATTTCACGACACAAAGACTTTGTTGTTTGGAATTCAAAAACATCACTCCTTCAGCAATATCAATATTTTTAATTCACATGCATCCAAAAGTAGAATCTAAATTTACTTTAGGTTGTATAAGTGGTCTCTAAAGTATTCGTCCTTTAGCTAATAATGCAGGTAGGTTTTTAGAATCATTATTTAAGGGAAAATACATGCCTCAAGCTTTGCAAAGCTACATCCTCAAAAAACACTCCACACTTGAAAGTCCACAGCAGAAACAACCTCATTTAAGGGGCAAATTTTCCAAGATAGTTTCTGACCAGAAGTCAGCTACTGAGGTACGGCATCCTTTACTGTACTGTGTATTTTCTTCTACAACTGCCTGACAGCTGAACGATACGACAGTATATATAACCCATTCCCTCTTTATGTTGTTTTTATTCAATCTACTGATACTAACATACAGCTCATGCAACCCTGTGTCCTGTCCATATGTTCTGCATAGAATCATCTTCTATGCCATGATCCACTAAGCTGTCCTTAACTTCATTCAACATGTTATGCTACTATGAATATTTGATATATCTACTTGCATGCTCTTACAGAAAGATCTGGACTAACAGAGTGCTTTGATTATACCACCATACATAGTGAGCACATTTCTTGGGGTTTCATGAAGAATTGTATAGGAGGCTATTATTATTTTAAAAGGTTAATTATTACTTCACACTTCAAATGTATTAATTGTAATTAAGACATATAAAAATTAAAGTAAAAAAGTTAAAAATACTTTTTGCAGAGCAGTTACAGTAAAAGCAAGACAATTTAACCACCATAAAATCCAGACCCCACACAGTATGCTTAACTATTCATAATAGCAAAGAAATGTTTCATCAAATCAGACGTGAAACTCCACTGACACCAAATCACACACATAAACCATTTGAAAATGTGTAGCTATTCCTTTCTCACACTACTGAACACTCCAAGCTGCCTGTGTATGATGCTCAGTAAGCTTACCAGCTTTGAAACTGCAATCGGGTCCATTCAAATTTGTGGTCTGGATTCCTGAATAACCTCACTCCTCGAAGCAAAGGGTTGAATTCAGAATTTGGAGTACTGATTACAACCCTGCTTGGAGCCATGAAACCAAACACCACTTCAGGAAACTTCTTCAGTTCCCATTCTTCCAGGTGCTCTATTCTGTAAAGGGTAAGTTTATGTATGTGTTTAAGAACACCCTATTATATCTTAATCTTCTTAAACAGTCAAAAAAACCCCAAACCCGTACCTGTACCTTGGAATTTTAAGCCTAGCCCTGCAATATTAGCACTGGCACTGTGGCTGAGTGGCAACTTAGAGGTTTTTATATGTGACAATTTCCTCTTGCATTTCGTACTTTTTCATCAATATTATTTTTCCACCATTAAGCTAGCACCACATCAGTTTCTTAATACAGTTAATTTAAGCACAAGTTAGAAGATGCCACATTCTGCTACGCTCTTCCTTGAAAGGTCTGATCAAGTCTGTTTACACTACAGACAAAAATCCAAACTGGACCCTAATGAACTTGGAAAAACATAGTATGTTGGCTTAATACTCACAGTTCAATACACGTAACCAAGTCAAAACCAAGCATGCAAGGATCTTTCTGGGCAACTGAACCATGATGCAAGGTAACAGTTAGGGATCTTTCAGCTGGTTGCAAATAATCAACAGGAAGAGGAGACAACCTATGCCTACAAAATATTGAATACACGGTGTTATAGAAAGGATCTTAGGGCAAAATAAATTTTGCATGCAACTGAACTAGCTAACCTGCTACACAGATCCCTTGTGAATCTCAAAAAGGTTAACAATGTTACAGGGATTTACAAAAGTAAACTTCCTAATACAAACACTTTTTATGACTACCTACAATGAGACAGAAAGAGCAGAGAAGTTAATCCAGCAGTTGTCCTCACATTTACAAAACTTTCCACTTGACTCTTATGCCATTTGGAAAGGTGCTTGTAATTTTTTATAGTAGCTCAGCTCTAGATGTAGTTTAGAGGATTTTGGGGGAAATTATTAGGCAAGCATATTGACTTATTTTTTCCAAATAAAATCAACTATATGTGCAAATTTCATTCTGAAATACTGTATCACACAAAACACACAATAAACATGAAATGTAATACCTGGCAGTCCTGGGGTAATGGTTGGACTTGATGATCTTAAAGGTCTTTTCCAACCTAGCTGATTCTGTAATTCCATGGTACTCATACAGTGTGCAAGTTCATAAAGTACCTTTACAAACACTATTTCTCAGGCGTACACAACACACCTTCAGGGCCATTCCATGACTTGGATCTTTGCCACAAGAGGTGATGTTACACACATCTACAGCCAGGTGCATGGACATCGGTGCAATGTAACTAACAACAATGGACAGCTCTTCATTTGCCAAGCTGGTATTTCCTCATTTATCCTTACTTTGAAATTCTTTACAAGAAACAATGTAACATGCCACTAGGTCAAGCCAAATACAAACCTTAAATTAACACAATGCAAGAGCTTACATTTTCTGTTTCATTACACTTGCACAGATATCTATCCCAGCTAACACTTCAATGCAACTGCAGAATTTCAGCATACAAAGCAGCCTGCAGTCAGCACATCCTAAATCTGCCACCTGTAAATTAGATATTAAACAATGTGTAAATGCTGTGCATTTCCAAGTAATTTCAGACTTTCATAACATAAAAATTCCGTATTTGTCAAAATAACCTTTTAATGATAAAATAGAGCATTTCAAAATCCTAACTAAAATGTACATTTGAAAGCAGGATTGATATGGATTTGAAATTTCTTTGAAGATCCTACAAGACTTTTTAAATTCATTAACCTCTTGTTTTTACAGCTATAAATAAGTACATGTAAAACATCTCACTGACTCTGGAGAATGTCTTCCACACGAATAATGATAGGGTACTGTTTTAAGTATAAAAGCTGTAGCAATTTTCATGTTCAACACTGCTTTTCACTGGACTGAAAACACACACCAAACCCCACTGTTCTTTCTCAGTCCAAAGTCAAGGTTGGAAGGCACTGCTCAGTTCTCAGTGCCAAAATCCTGAATTGTTTAGATTCAGGTTACCTCTAACCCCGTAGGCAAGCAGGAAGTTTACACACACACACCCCCCCCACTTTACATCCCAATTCAGAAAATTCAAACATTTAAATACAAATGCAACACTCCTGAATATGTTATATTCGAAAGCAGATCTCAGTGCCATTACCTTATATACTGGATTATATTTTTATTAGCTATTATGATTCTGTAAGTGCACTGCTATTGCACTTCTCATCAGTTTCTTGCATGCTCCTTAAGACATTAACATCAGTTTCAGACCTAAACACTGAAGACAGAGGTATTTTGCAACTTCTTGCATTTTCACAGGATGTTCTGAGGGGCATATTAGAAAAGAGCAAACAATACACAACATTACTTAAATAGTTTAACTTTTCAAAACTGAGTATCAAAACAACAGCCCTGGGGGGCAGGAGGGGTATTTCCAAAATACCTAATGTCTTTTTTTTTTTTCCCAAATTTATAATGTAAAAAGACAAAACATACCAACCTTCTTAGGTTTGTATTTCCCCACTAAATCTTTAACAAACTGGTAGCGTTGTTCGTATAAAGGAGGTGTAAATTTAGTAATTCCTGTAAACTTCTCTTCCTGAAAGTTCTTATCCATAATATTTTGCTAATACTGAAATAGAAAGGTAACTCTTATCCTTCAAAGTACTTTAAATCATATGAAATTACAGAGTTTGCTGTTTTCAGCAGTCAATTCACAATCAAGCAGAGGTAGACCTGATCCCCATCCTATCCAGAGAACATCAAACACAGGAGTTAGTAAGATTAGGCACTAGCTGGTCCCTCCACATATGATGCAAATAACCTTTCAATAAACAATTAAATATCATATGCAATCATTAAAAAAAAAAAATCAAGTTTCATAATTCATCACTCTCCATCCAGCACACCTACACAGTGTTAACACAACTACAGCATATTTCATCTTCCTTAGTTCTTCCAGCAGGAGGGGAAAAATTGGTAATTTCTCACTCAGGTGCCTGGTTTCTTGCCTCTCATCTAGCATTTGCTTTATATATCTAGAATTGTGTACATACAGCTCAATACAATTTCTACAATGTAACAACCATCAGGAAATATCTGAGTAACTACCATATTGTGCAAAAATAAATGTTCTGCTGGGCCTCAGCTTCAGATTTACTATGAGGTAAACCCTGTTATTAAGTGCCTGCATTTTATAAGTAAACTAACATAATCCAACTTGGCATTAGAGTCATAGCCATTAGTGCATTTCCAACTCTCCCACCTTTTATTAAAAACTGCACTTCAGCACACATAAATATTTAACAATAGATATCCCCACTAAACCTAAAAATAAGGCCCTAATGAACAACGACTGAGCTCCCACGGGAATCGCATGAAGTGAAAGAACGCGGGCACAGAGCTCTCCCGCGCCCGCAGCTGCAGCCTCAGCTCACTGCCGGCTCTAACGGGCACCAGGCTCAGCCAACCAAAGCAGCTAGGCTGAGCCTGCTGGCAACCTGAACGCTCCATAAGGCCTTATATGCATAAGCGTAGATACATTATATATATACATACATATACATATGAAAAGAGGAAGCGGGCTCAGTGTTCGGGCCAACGACGTGCCTCCCCAGGAGCAAAGCAAGCCTGCTGAGGACGGAGCCCGCAGGCACCCACCTCCAGACCCCCACAGGCTCCAGGCCCTGCAACAGCCAGCCCGCGGCTGCCTCGGCCCTCGCCTCTCCAGCCAAGGCCGCCCCAGGGCCGCCACGCCAGCCCGTCCCTAGCCCTCCTGTCTCTCTCCGAGGGGCCGCTTCTTGCTCTTCTCAGGGCCCACGACGCGTACGGCGGCGCGGCGCTGGCCGCCCCCGGCCCCTCCACAGCTTTCTCCTCAACCCCTGCCCTTCCCTAAGGGCTCCCCGGCGCTCCTCCCTCCATCTTCCCTCCCTAGGGCTGACCTCGCGCAAGCAACCGCCTCCCCTTCGAGAAGAGCGGGCGGGCCGCGGCGCCTGAGAAGAAGAGGCCGCCTTTACCGTGGGCTCGCCGCCCCGCTATCGGAGTCACACCTGCCCCTTCGGACGGAAGCGCCTCGACGCTCCGGGGTCGTAGGGAGCGCTGGGAAACTGCCACCATACAGCAGCGACCAGGCTGGTTCCGTCCCGAGCAGCAGCTGCCCACAACAGCGCCAGAGAACCTCTATTTATCTCTTCTAATGTAGGGTGGTGTCCTCTAATCTGTAACGGAACGGGAGCACAAGTGTGATGAGGAACAGCTGAGGGAATGGGGGTGTCTAGTCTGGAGAAGAGAAGGCTCAGGTGAATCTCATCGCTCTCTACAGCTACCTGAAAGCAGGTTGTAGTGAGGTGGCATCGGTCTCTTCTCCCAAGTAACAAGCGATAGGACAAGAGCTAACTGCCTCAAGCTGCACCGGGGAGGTTTTGATTAGATATTAGGAAAAATGTTTTCACAGAGAGGGTGATCAGGCATTGGAACAGGCTGCCCAGGGCAGTGGTGGAATCACTCTCCCTGGAAGTGTTAAGAGCTGTGTAGATGAAGCCCTTAGTGACACAGTTTAGTGGTGGACTTGATGGTCTTAAAGGTCTTTTCCAACCTGGATGATTCTATGATTACCAACACACAAGCATCCAGAGGTCCACCCGCTGTATTTATCTCTGCCTGTGCCAGCCTCCCTCAGTGCAATTAAAACGTGATTGGAGGTGGTGGGGTGGTGTTCACTAATTTTTACACTAAAAAAAGAAAAAAAAACCCACTACTGCTCTTGCTGATACTTTCAAGTGCTCTGCCTCAGTGCAGCTCCTGTGCTTGCAGATGTGTTTGTTACTCTCCATAAGAGAAACTTGGGCCATTGCACTGGCTGTGACATGAAGTGAAAGTGTCCTGCCAAGGTCAGTGAGGTAGACTACAAAAAAACCAAAGCAAATCAATGCATTTTGCAGCATTTTGTGGAGTATTTTCCACATTGGAACAGGATTTGTCCCTCGAAGAGCAAGCAGCTGTTTGGATGAACAGTGAAAGTAGGAAGGAAAACGTGGGGCCAAATTGCCTGTTACTTTTTCTGTTCACAAGTATGTAAAGCATTTTGCTAATCACAGGGTGGGGCTGCTATATAAAAAGAGTTGTGTGTCAACTGTGTCTGGGACTTAAGGAAGGAGTTGTCTGGTGGGAGTGAGGACAGAGCAGATTTGTTAACTAAATTAGATCATAATTCAATGCTTTTTGGTTCAGTTTTCAGAAAATACTGGAAATTTTTATGCTGAAACCTGCCTGTGATGATTTAAGCTTGACTCTTTTTAATGTTTTAAATTTGCAGGATGTGGTCTACACAGAGCGTACATAAGTAGCTAACAGCAGGCTAGCTATCTTGTTTACTCATTAGTTAGGAGATGTATGTGTGTTTGTAAACTAGCAATCCAGACATTTTCAGGTACTTCAAGGTATTGGAATGATTTCTTTCTGTTTGAACTTCTTTGTTTTTCAGGTTTTGGAATACAATAGCAATTAGCTTTTCTTTATATTAATTTTAGTTTATGAGTACTAGAAATAGGGAACTATCCAATTTTACAGTTAGGGGTTTTTTCTGTTATAACTGAAGCGCTAACAACAGTGTATGCAAGTAAGGCAGCCTGTGAGTTGCTTTTTCAATGGGAGATTGGCGTGCAAGCAGGCTTTAAATAAACAAAGATCAGTAATGTTACAACACTTACAGAGCAAATTTATTGTAAAGTTTCTATATAACACCTGGTCAATTACTTTTGTAGGTTCTTTTCCCTCACCAAGATTTAAAGACCTGCACAACCCAATTTGGCCATGAGCAGAAACTATCTATAGAAAATAATTCCCATTAAATGCCTTTGACTAATCTAGTAAATTTATTTTTACTTTTTAATTAGGTCTTTGCTTTTTAGCAAAGAAAATAAATTGTTATTGAAATAAGGGTATGAATACCTCGTGCAAGGAAAAAAAGATAGGTTCAAGTCTCTGTTTTATAACTCAATTGTTCTTTTTGTCTGAGCCACAGTTTAACCCTGAACTACCATTTAAGTACCTATGTCTCAATTAGACAATCCATAAACTGTGCATAACATTTTTATCTCAGTGAGATACTGTAAAGTTTTTAATAGAAGTCTTTAATGTCCTGGATTAAAATGCTATATATTACAGTACCCTGTAAAATTCTACTCATAATTCAATATGACATTCTTAAGAGAAAAAATAATTATGGGAAAAAACAGTAGTGAAGTTACATTATACAGTAAAAGTAAATATATAACACATGGTGAATTCACATAATTTCCTTTGTAAGACTTCATCCAAAAATGTACCACTGTAAGTGAAACCTTCAGAATTATCAGATGTTTAATTCTCCGTTATCAAACAATGTACTCATAGAAATCTCTTTTTTGATTGTTTCATACTAGGTGGCGAAATTGGATTGGAGATCCCATCTTTTGAGGATTGGCAACATGAAAGAGACAGAGAGCCCTATTAGCAGTGTTAAGCTGCACAATCTGCTTTGATTCTATTACTTGCTAGAAAAAAACATTGAAAAATTATTCTGATCATTCCCCATTACATAAAAGTTTTGTATTCTCTCACTTGAAAAAAAATAAAAATAAAAATAAAAATAAAAATAAAAATAAAAAAATCCTTTCATGTAGTCTGTCTAAAGTTTGTTTTCATCCATCGTGTCACACATTCCCTTCCTCCATGCAGTGGTACATCTTCTTAAGTCTCAAGACATCATAGAATAATTTCTATTGGGAGGGACCTTTAGATGTTATCTAGTGCAACTCCTGCTCAAAGGAGGTCCAAGTTGGTGAGGTTCTTCAGAAACTTCAGTTCAAAAGTATTTCTAACATTACAATCTGTAATTTCAAACTGAAAGGCCAGGCTGTATTCGGTTAAGTATGTCCACAAATTAAGCAAACTATTTTTAGATAATTGTGTTACTTTTGTACCATACTAACAGTAACAAATGTATGACTGTACTGGAATAAAAGCATCTCACAGCAGAAAGTCATGAATCACGAAATCCTAAACTGCTAAAACTTATTTTATCCTTCAGTGTTTGCGATGAGAAAGAGAACTGTATGCAATTCCTGGAGCTTCCCTTTGAAGTTGCGTGGCACGTAATTAAAAGTGATAGCAAAAGACATCTAATGCAGCACTACTGCCAGAAGACACTACACTGACAGAAAAATACATGCAGCAATACTGCTTAATCTATAATTCAAGAGCTAACAAGGATTCCTCTCATACCAGGTTCAGAGGATTTTCAGTTACTAGGTACCAGTACCTTTCTCCTCAGATTCAACTAACAGAGTAGGCCTGTTCGAGAAAATTCAGAATTCATCTATGTGAATGAGACGGGAGGCTAGCCTCTTGCATAGATCACCATCCTCTTTTAATAATTATATATAGTTCCTTGCAGTCTGCAAGTGAAAATCACCTCCTTGTTCATGTGTGTGTTTGGTTTTGGCTCTGTTCTGTAATAAAGACCAGCTGGGATGCCTGAGGAAAGAAAATCTCATTTGGAGCAAATGGTTTCCTGGTTTGCAGCTGTATCAAAGGTTTCAGCATCACCACCAAAAAGGGACTGCATAAGAAGTACAAAAATGTTATACAGAGGAAAACCACTGAGGTTTGAAACATATTGACTAAATATTCTGACAGCAAAAGACAAACGCATGAAAACACAATTTGGGTAACATAAATTACATCAGAAATACAGGCTGTCTTTAAGTGATTACAGAAGACATTAAGGAAGTGCTCAGAGTCAAGGATACCCTAAAAAAAACACCAACAGAAACACTCAGCTTCGAAGTCACTACTCTAGCTAGCTGTCTTCAGAGCAAGATTACCTCACTGCTACAAGGACACTTCCTTAGAATTAATTCTGTGATTAGTTCTTTAATTTCACATGAGATTGTTAAAGGGATGTTTACTGCCTCAAGATGGTCCAGTCCTCTGGTAAGTAATGAAGGTTTTGTGAATGTCTTTGGGACGAGGAGGCCAAAAGGAGGCTGGTGAAGTTATTCCTAGAAAAGGGGAGTGAAGAGCTGAAATAGAGCAGGCAGTTTAGAGATACTGTTAACTGTCAAACTGGGCCCTGATAAGAACGCTTTTTGCTACAGTAGGAGCTCTGAGGTATGTTAAAGCGCCAGATTAACGAAGATGAGTCACCGTTTCTCAGGTTTTCAACTTTCAATGAAGAGTGAAGATGTTCTATTTACAAGGTTTTTAACGTGTAATGAAGAGTGATCATATTATTTACAAGGAGGTAAATACTGCTGGAAGTATTTAAAGTCAATTAAATCCAATTAGTTTTTAAATTTAAAATATAAATTAGTTTTAAATAGTACGCACGTAGAGATGCTGCTTCCACAGATGCTTCCATACCAGCTTCACCCTGCATCCGCTTCCTTATGCGCTGAGCAATGCGAAGCCCTTCTCTGTGTGTACGATATATTTTGACCTACTTATGCCCAGTTTGCAGTCACTTTGGTGGACTTCAAGTTATTTTATTGCACATTCATTCCATGTTCAGAATCTCTTGGCAATTCTTCTACGTCGTGCATTCGGTCTCCCTTTTGCACTTGTGGTTAAAGCTTGACATCAAAGTATGTAACTAGGGTTTGTTTGGGTTTTTTGGTTGGTTGGTTTGGTTTTTCGGGTTTTGTTTTTTGGGGGTTTTATTTTTTTTTTTTTTTGCTTTTGCAAAAGAGTGTGCAGTTACAAACCTGCTGGAAAACTTTGAATAATGCGTTAAACGTAACCTGGACATTTTCCTTTCAGATATGTTTCAGGCAAAACTGGAGGAGTTTCTGTTTCCTGTTGGCATTTAACAGTTACTTTCTTAAATCTCAATGCTTTCAAATGCATTAACCTAATTTGGATTGTTTCCAGTCTGTATGCAGTGTTACTCATTTCCGAAGATGTTCAGCTTGCATTTAGCAGCAGTTTTTTTGGTGTATGACAAACCCTCAGGCGCTGCTCTGTCCGCCGGGGGAGTAGGCCTCGTAGCCAGCGTTAGCTCTAAGTGCGCCAGCTTTGCTGTACCGTGGCCGCGCAGCCACGGATCCACGCTTCTTCCCCCGCGATCCCTCATGCCCCACACCTCTGCCCTTATTAGTTAGCGCCTCGGTGCTCGCTCCCCTGCTGTGCCCGGCTCTCGTTGCCAACGGCCGGGCCGGACTGCCGAGCTGGCTGCATGTCTGCCCCAGCCTGTGGGTTGCGGTGACAGCCGCGGTCCGACCCGCGGCTCGCTCTGCTCGGCCGGGACCTCCCCGCCCGGCAGGCCCACGGCCTGGCCGTTAGCGAGCCTCGGGCACGGGACAGCGCGACCCCTGCGGCCCAGAAACGAGAAGGGAGAGCCGGCGGCGGGCCTCGCCTCCCGGCTACGTGAGGTGCCGGAAAGGAACGGAGACCCCCGCGGCCGCACCGCGGGAAGCGGCCGGGCCTTGGGCGGGCGGGGGGGGTGGCGCTGCTGCTGCTTCCCCAGCTCTCCCGCCCTGCGCCGTCGCGCTCCCCCGCGGGGATTGGCCGGCTCGGCCCCGGAAGGCGAGGCCGTCACTTCCGTGGAGTCCGCCATCTTGTCGGCGGTTGGCGGAGGCAGCGTCCGGCTCGGTGTCCCGCGTTGTGGTGTGGCGCGGCCCGGCCCGGCCCGGCCGCTCGTCCGCCCCGCAGCCCGCGTGCTGCCGCGCCCCGCCCCGGGCCTGAGCCGTCATGGCCAACAACAGCCCCGCCGTCGGCGCTGGGAACTGCCAGGGGCAGCAGGCGGCCCAGCACCAGCCTGGCGCCGTCCCGCCGGCCCAGCAGCAGCTGCAGAGCGGAGCCCCCAAGCCGGCGGCCTCAGGCAAGCAGGGCAACGTGCTGCCGCTGTGGGGCAACGAGAAGACCATGAATCTGAACCCCATGATCCTCACCAACATCCTCTCGTCGCCCTACTTCAAGGTGCAGCTCTACGAGCTCAAGACTTACCACGAAGTGGTGGACGAGATCTACTTCAAGGTGAGCCTGCGGGCCGCGCCCGGGGCTGCGCTGCCGCCCGGGCCGAGCCTCCCCGTGGCGGGGGTTTTCGAAGGGGGAAGGCTTTGGTTGCTGCGGGTTCTCTCTTTCCCCTTCCTGTCCCTTACCGTGCGGTGAGCGGTGGGAACAAATTTAATTTTTAGTGCTTGATTGGGGGAATTCACGGTGCTGTTTTCCTTACAAAACACGCGTGTTCCGCCTCGGATTTGGAATTGCGGGGTTGCAGGTTGTTGTTGGAGGGGGCAGCGTGAGCCAGGGCAGCGGGGGTGAAATGGCCTCTGAGGATCGCGCTCTCAGTTCGGGAGAGTGGGGAGGGGACCCGGTCCGCGTGTCACTCACTTCAGAGACAAGCGCTGCCCGCAACCCAGGAGCTGCCAGCGCTCTGTAACTGCGCACAAGCGGTGGTTTCAGCAGGAGTTTGCATGTGGCCTTCTTCCTCGGTTAGAGGTCAGGATCCCCCCCTCGCACCCGGTCAAAAACCTCTTCAGTTTAGCGCTTCTTTGGGCGTTAGGTGGGCAGTCCTGGGAAGATAACTGAACCGTATCAGTCCACCCATGTCTCAGTTCTTGTTTGGTTATCAGGACTGAATCAGTTTTGCAGCAAGGCTTCCATCAAGCCAGTCTCCCAGGTAGAGGTATGCATAATTAATGCTCATCAACACAGCGACATTCTTTGTTCTGATGATGAGAGCAAAACTTAGGTAAGCTGCTGTCTTCAGTCAGCTGTACTTTGGTGGTGATTGAGGTGTTTTTCTCACGTGAATTGATTCTGCTTGGTGATGTTACTGTGTCAGTTAGATGGTTTCAATATACTTTGAAATAAAAATAAAAGGGAGCCTTTTTGTCTCATTTAAGCAGGGCAAGTTCAGTTACTTAGGGCACTGTAATGGTTAAAAATAACTCCACAGAAGTATTTTGAGATTTTCTGGCATTGTTTGCACTTAGGAAGACAGTGCTGCTGGTTTTCATCTTAATAACAGCTTGCCTCTGTCATTTGGAGTAGACTACTTAATTCTCCTAATACTTAAAGTAACATCGATTGTCGACAAAGCTTCTCTGCAGTTAATTTACCACTTGCTGCATATGAGAGAAATCATTATTACCGTCAGAATTGAAAGCAGCAAAGGTTTGCTGCTTTTTTTTTGTCATTGACGGCCAGAGCTGAAAAATTTTTAGAAGAAACATTTTCAGAAAATTCGAGAGCTTACTGTAATTTACAGGGACCCTCTCAGATGGAGTAAAAATATTTTATGTGATTTGTCTTCTTCGTATTGGTAGAACTTAACTGCAGTAGGTCATATAGTTCATTTGCTTGTCTCAGTGTTTAATTCCTTAAGTGTTTTGGTCTTAAATTGGGTAAGAAATTTGATATACTGTTAAATATCTGCTTATTAATCCAATGTAAATAAAGTTTGTTTACCGAAATTGACAGTTTATTCTGACTCAAAACTGGAGCTAAATAAAGAGAAAGCTCAGCACTTATGAGTAATAGGTGTGAGGGAGAAGATAACCTGATGGTTAACGTACTTCATTGGTATTCAGATGATGTGAGTTCTGTTCATATTTCAAGATTACTGAGAAATTGCAAGCTTCCCCCCCCCCTTGACTGAGCACGATCCCCACTGTAGCAGGTGTATTTTGGAGTGTATTTGTTTGGGAACCGAAATAA
This sequence comes from Strigops habroptila, assembly GCF_004027225.2. Classification (NCBI taxonomy): domain Eukaryota; kingdom Metazoa; phylum Chordata; class Aves; order Psittaciformes; family Psittacidae; genus Strigops; species Strigops habroptila. Next base: position 13,775,501 of record NC_044284.2, read on the forward strand.
GTGGCTCATTTAAAAAATTTGAGAATGATGGGTGCTGGCTTATTGGGAGAGATGATCTTAAGTCACGCAGGCAGCTGGTGATAGGGACCATCTTTGAAGGTATGGATTCCGTCCAGATATTTGTATGAATTCACTTGTAGTTCTGGTCTTGTTTCAGTTCTGTATCTGCAAAGCAGATGACTTCCTCTTCTTTATCCCTGATCTTAGCACCATGTGCATGTCTTCAACTTCGTTTAATCTGTATTTTCTGACAAGTTAAGCATATACAGCAGTCTTTGTAGCATCAAAACTTCAAATAGTCTTTTCTGAAATGAGTATTGTTTTAAGGCCTTTTTGTTTATTTTTTTTAAACTAGCATGTATATAATGATTGTGGCTAATAAATGTAACTGATAAAAAAATGAAAACTGGCATTGTGATAGTGTCACACTTGATCCTTTGACTAAAAAATACTTTTTATTTCCTGTGCGAGGCAAACCTGTAAAAAATCAGAAGGATGTGCAGTATTATTTACAAAGCATTTGAGAACTTCTTGTATGATGCAGATAATACAGGAAGTCAAAGTGGATTTTGATTTCTACAGTCTTGGCGTCTCACAAAAAACCCCAAACAGTTCAGCAGCCGTTAGCGTATCTCTGATTTCAGGTGATCATGTACTTAATTAGTTTTGTTTCATGTATTCTTAAAGAATTTTAAATGTGAACTACAGTACAACTACACGGCACAAAATCTTATCCCGAATCCAGTGTAACACCACTGTATCTTTTTTGTCTCTTTTTATCTACTTTTTCAAGTTGATGTGTTCAGGAAATGTACTTGTTTATTGAGTCAGATCAGCGTTTCACAATTTCAAATGTAGCTTGAACACTTTCGTGGTTCTTAACTTGCGTATGTCTTACTGTCAAATTTATGGAATGGTGTTGATTAACCGTGTTCGGGCACTCATCTTTAAATGCATCTCAAAAGACTGGAGTTAGGCAAGCTTTACTCAATTAGTACTTAGAAACCATTTTATCCAAGAACATCTCTGCAGTCTACAGAAAAAACCCCTAGCTTTTTACACTACACTTCATAGACATCTTTCTTTTGCCCTAATTGTAGGTGATACTCAAATCTCTAGCTAAATTCACAGAATAAATGAAATTATGAATATGAGACTGTAGATTTTGACTCCTGTATCTGTCATCAGCAGGTGTCACGAAATTTGGTTAGGAGTTAGTTTAAATGAAGGTAATAGTTTGGTCACCATAGAAAATGGTAATGATGGGATGTAGTCATAAAGTACGTGAAAGTATGTGAACTATGGAATAAGCATGGATGCTTGCTTTGGGGGTGTTTGGGGGTTTTGGATTTGTTTGTTTTTAAACTTAATGTGTTTAGCTATAATTTCTTAATGTGGTAATTAAAAAACCCAAATGCTTTGCTTTAATGACAAAGCAGACTTGATCTTGAATTTTGCAGAAGACAGGCTATTTATGATTGACACAGGATATCCATTGTTTAAATTAGGTTTGCGTAAAACATTGTGGAGGTTGAAACTAATTTTCTTTCTTTCTTCCCACCTACCCTTTCAGGTTACACATGTTGAACCATGGGAAAAGGGGAGCAGAAAAACAGCAGGCCAGACAGGGATGTGTGGAGGGGTAAGTAGAAGTACGTGCCTTCTTACATTTTTCTGTCTGGTAAATAAATTTATTAACATAGCCAAAACTTGTTTGTATGTTGGATCAGTCCCTAGATGTAACAATATTTATTACAAAGAGTTGATATGTTCCTCATGCTTCCAGAGCTGGGGATGCAAGAAATGTTACTTTTTCCACATCACTCTGTTTGTAGATTTAGATTTCATCCTGTGCTAGTTATAGAATCATAGAATGGTCTGGGTTGGAAAGGACCTTAAGATCATCTAGTTCCAATCCCCTCTGCTATGGGCAGGGACACCTTCCGCTAGACCAGCCCTGTCCAAGCTGGCCTTGAACACTGCCAGGGATGGGGCAGCCACTGCTTCTCTGGGCAGCCTGTTCCAGTGCCTCACCACCCGCGCAGGGAAGAAGTTCTTCCTTATGTCTAACCTCATCTATAGTTCTCATATTCTTTTGTAGAGCTGGGGCAATGTCTTTGACTTTTGGCGTTGTCACCTAACTTTTTTCTTCCAAAAGGTGCGTGGTGTTGGAACTGGAGGAATTGTGTCTACTGCCTTTTGTCTGCTCTACAAATTATTTACACTGAAACTCACTCGTAAGCAAGTGATGGGCCTTATAACTCATACAGACTCCCCATATATTAGGGCTCTTGGATTTATGTATATTAGGTAAGTATCAATATAATCAACTAATGATTAATTTAATACACAGAAAGCTGTATTAAGTTTCTACATTCTTTTTGTACTTAAAGGTACACACAGCCACCTACAGATCTATGGGACTGGTTTGAATCCTTTCTTGATGATGAAGAGGTATGTCGGCGAGGGTAATAATTCGTTTTCTTTTGTTTCCTTTCATGTTACTGCTTTAGGTTTAAAAATTGCTTGATAAGGTTTTCTGTAGTTTGAATGTTGCAATGTTATGTTCTTGTTATTTCATTAATGAGTGCAGGAAGCAGGCCTGAGCTAGGACCTGGGTCATTTTGCTTAGATTTCAAAGCTTTAACAGAATTGTCCATTGCTCAGGATGTTACTGTGTCAAATATTACTAAGCCAAGTGAAGCAGGTTTATTAAACCAGACTGCAGACAGCAGGTGCTGTGAGTGCAGCTTCCGTGCAGTTTGTAGAAAAAGAAGGATTTTTAAGCAAGGTATAGTAATTCCTGAGAGTGCCAAATTTGTATTTTGCATTTATGGCTGGGACAGGGGGAATTAGTGCTTACATAGAAGTGTGGGAGGTACATAGTAGAAACCAACACTGACCTTGAAAAATCTTACCAAAATCTCTGTGGTGGTTGTTCATGTCCAGGATTTCTTCAGAGCAGAAACAAACAGCCTAATTACTGTGTAAGGTGGCATTGTTTCTAGTAACCTTAATGTCTTTGCTAATGGGGCAAAAGAAAGAAACAGGAGTTGCTAACTGAAGGAGTTCAGTGAAGAGGCTGCATTATTATGCGGTCAGATAGGAGTATACTGTTGGTACAATCGTTCTGATGTACTGTCTGGAGAAACGGAGTAAGAGCTGGTGGGTGAGGTTGCTCAGTCCATGAAGTTCAACATACTGTTGCAATTTGTATTTATTGAGCAGGTTTTACATTACATCCTAGACTTAAGAATGGCACAGGAAGGATCACTTGCCCTCTTCAGTGTGACAGTAGGCATCTACTTCAAGAAATTTCAAATGTTGCAAATGATGTCCAAATGCTTGTATTAAAAATAGTGTTAATTATACCTGTATCTGACTGCCATGCAGTGTATTTATTTTAAACAGCTTCTTTCATGCTAAGTATCAAAAACACTGTCCAAAGGAAACAGCTGTTATTTCAGGTAAACTTGTGTTATTGTACGTTTGTAACAAAAATCCAAGCAAACTGAAATCTTGATTGCATCACTGTGATATCCTCCTTCTCCCCCAGGTGGTGCTAGTTAATATGAGCTCTTCTCTGCAATGTTGCGTGGTAACTTATGAGGAGGATTGGGTGGCTTCATTTTCAGGGTCCCACAAACAGCTTGATTCCCAGGACAAAAAAGTGATCACAAGTGCGATTCGTTGTGCAGGTCTTAACTGGTTCGTTATTCAAAGCACTTCTTGTAGTTTATACATTTCAGTTCTTGCAGATACTGGTGATCAGCGTATATTTATTGTTGTTTAAAACCTCCCAGTATATTTTTGGAATCAGTGTTTCTTTCCCAGCTGCTTTGAGTAGCTTTGTGTTATGTAGGGAAAAGTGCTTGGGGCTGCTTTTCTCAAGTTTGTTACCAGTCCTGGTCAAGCTCAGTAGGATGAATCAAATATATATATATATATATATATATGGCATAATTTAAACCTACAGGACTTTTTTTCTCTCCAGTTGTTAAAATATGTGGAAGCAGTTCATCTTTTGTCATGCTGCTGTGAAAATCTTCCCAGGATACAGAGTTACTTTTCAAAATGCTTCTTATGTTTGTTTTGTTTAACTGTACGTACTCTCCAGGTGCTACGTTTAACTCCTTTTTTTCTTCTTTAGATCTCTGCAGCGATTATATTTGGAAAAACTGTATATCTGAACACTTAAATGTGTGTGAGTGCAAGCAGTTTTACATTTAGATTTTCTCTTCCTGTTTAGATAACAAATCTCACTTTCCTTGTGTGCTTGCACTATAGGTTTGGGACTGACAATAGCTGACTAACATGTCCTGAGCTGTGAGAGGGCATAGCAAGAAGGCCTTCATGCGGTAATGACCCTTTTCAGAGACAATGGTCATCATGGATTATGCGTTTCCAATTATTTGTTCATTTATTTATTTTTTTACATGTTTCTAAATTAGAAACCTCACTGCTTCATGGCAGTTGGTTTGCTATTGCTTCCAATTCTGTTAGGATGCCATTTTGTACTAGAGGTTTTTCTGTGATCATTTTTAGATAGGCAATGATGTAGTTCTTAAATGATTTAGGCCACAGGGTTGGGTATGACGGTACGCAGTTGTACATCCACAACATGGAGTATTAAATGTAGTTTGAGAGGACTTCTCATCTTTGTGGCATTGAGATAAAATAGAAGATCATACCGTATAGCCAGACTGTGTAAGGGGATTTAGCATTAATCTCTTCCTCGACAGTCCCTTACCATCCAGATGGCTGCAGGATTATTATGTGCCTGCATGCGTATATATTAAGTCCCATTCCCTTTCTGTAACATACTGCCAAATCGGAAAGGTGCAGAGTTTGAATTTTTCTAAGGAGATGTATTAGAATATGAGACAAGTAACTTTTCATAATCATGAGACTTCAGGAGGGCAATAGTGTAGCAGCATTTTTTTTTTTTTGGAAATCGGCAAAGAATATTGTTGACCATCAGGATATTTTTTGCTTGTATTTTGTAGGACCTGGATGTGAAGGCAGGTGGGGGTTGTGTTATGACCATCGGGGAGATGCTTCGTTCCTTCCTCACCAAGCTTGAATGGTTTTCCACGTTGTTTCCAAGAATTCCTGTGCCAGTCCAGAAAGCCATTGACCAGCAAATTAAAAGCAGACCTAGAAAAATCAAGAAAGATGGCAAGGAGGGAATGGAAGAAATAGACCGGCACGTGGAACGTAGACGTTCAAGGTCATTTATGTGCTAAAAGAATGTAAAATGTTTAATACTGAACTAGTGATGACCAGAAACATGTTGTCTTTTCACTGGGATAGGCCTTAAGGCAATAGACAAAACAGTTTATGGATGCTAATGGATTAAAATAATCAGATAATGTTTGGTATTTAAGATTAAATACAGACTGTGTACATAAAGTATAAATTGGAAAGTAAAGAGGGTCCCTTAACTTCAGAAGGTGGTGTTTCATATTGAATCTTTCTTATTTTAAAAGGTCTCCAAGACGATCCATCAGTCCCAGGAGGTCTCCCAGAAGATCCAGAAGCAGAAGTCATCATCGGGAAGGCCATGGATCATCTAGCTTTGATAGAGAACTAGAAAGAGAAAGAGAACGGCAACGATTAGAACGTGAAGCTAAGGAGAGAGAAAAAGAAAGGCGGAGATCTCGAAGCACCGATCGCACACTAGAACGGAGGCGAAGCAGAAGCAGGGACAGATACAGAAGCCGTAGTCGAAGTCGTGACAGGAAAGGAGATAGAAGAGACAGGGATAGGGAGCGAGAGAAAGAGAATGAACGGAGCCGGAAAAAGGAGAGAGATTATGATAAGGAAAGAGGTAGCGAGAGGGAAAAAGATCGCTCTAGAGAAAGATCAAAAGAAAGGAAAAGTAAGGGTGATACAGAAGAGAGAAGACACAAAGATGACAAGGATGACAAGAAACACCGGGATGACAAGAGGGATTCCAAAAAAGAGAGAAAACATAGTAGAAGTCGAAGCAGGGAAAGAAAGCACAGGAGTAGGAGCCGAAGTAAGAATACAGGGAAGCGCAGCAGAAGCAGGAGCAAAGAGAAATCAAGTAAACATAAAAATGAAAGTAAAGATAAGTCAAATAAACGAAGTAGAAGCAGAAGCAGAGGAAGAACAGATAGTGTTGAGAAGTCCAGAAAACGAGACCAGAGTCCCAGCAAAGAAAAGCCTAGAAAGCGTAGCAGAAGCAAAGAACGTTCCCACAAACATGATCACAGCGACAGCAAGGACCATTCGGAAAAACACGACCGTCGAAGGAGCCAAAGTACGGAACAAGAGAGCCAAGAAAAGCAACAGAAAAACAAAGATGAGACTGTGTGAACTCTTTCAGAAGTGGATCACATTGAATCCTATAAATGTTTGATTAAATCCTGCTTATTTTTTCTTAAAGTTGAGATTGTGCAGTAGTTGATGAGCACTCTTCTCCAACCTCCCTCTAGGCTGCAGATTGTCATTTCCTATTTTGGGTAGGGAAGTGCCTTTGTAAACCCATTCAATGCATTGACGGTTTCAAACCATTTGTTTAGTTTAATTCGTAATGCAGAGATTGTTCTTGCATTTTTATTGTTCAGATGTTTCTGAAATGTACAGTCTGTACATATGTCCTGAAAATGTTTTAATTCCTTTGGCATGGTTGCCATGTTGGTTAAATTTGTATGAGGCAATAAACTGCCACTAATTCTACTTTGATTTTGTAGACGTGGAATTATGGGTTGTATCCTGAAGTTAGCGTGGCTGTGCTTTACATAATACTTTTAGGGATGGATCTTGAATGTGTATTATAGCTGAGATATTTATGTGCATACGATGTACATTGAGGGCTGCAGATTTAGAACTACCATGGATGTCCACTGTACCTGCTGTTTTTTCAAAAGCTTTTAAAATGTATTATGTTGATTGCCACTGGTATTAAATTGAGAGTGGACTTTCAAGGAGATAGTGGTTTTGATGCAAGGATTTAGACTGTGTTGGGGCTTGTTTAGTAATTCTTTAGAAAGGCTACCTCAAGCGGACACTGTAAAGGTTGGCGGATGAGTACCGTAGCCATCTATGCATTTTATTTGTTAAAAAAAAAAATCCATGTAAGCATCCATATTACGTTTTTTTAAACACAGTTTATTCATTTGTGGTCTTCTAATGTCTTTAATCAGCAGCTGCACTCTGTCATTTATGATAATCCTGGGCTAATAAAGGCATTTCAGGTTGCAAGAGGGAAGTAGGAAGAAGAAAGTTATTACTAAGGATTTCAGTTTCAAGCTTCCAAAGCATTTTTATAAGTGTAAACATTAAAACTAAGAATTACCTGATAGTGTCCTTTTTTAAGTCATATTTTCTACAAATAGTAAGGATTGCAGTTTGTGCTGAACATTTCATCTGGCAGATTTTTTTTTTTTTTAACAGATTGTTAGAAGCAAAAACCAAAATGCATTATAGAAAAAAAAGTCGTATCATTAAAGTCCAAGTCTATTTGATAGATCATTCTGATGACTTGTATACTGAGTGAGGAGAACCATCTGGAATAAACTCTCAATTAATTCCTTTGTATTGGGTGTCAGCTTTTCCCTGCATGTTCATTGCCAGCTGAAGAGTGTTTGGGTTCCTCCACATTTCATTTTCAGGCTAAGTAACACTTCGTATGAATAAGGGATTTTGTGTACTAAGTACCTTATAGGAAGACGTAGCAAAGAAATGCAGCAGCCCAAAAATAGGAAGAACATTGTGTGACTCATTCGTGATCACGAAATGACCTGAAGGTAGAAATAAACTGGTATTTGTGCCTTTTTCACTTCTGTGTGATACAGATCATCTAGGCATGATAGTGAAATATTGGGATTTTTTAAAAACCTCCAGGAGAAAACAAACAGGGCTTGAGTTTCTAACTACACTTCATTCCGTAGTATTCAAAGAAGCAGAGATAACAAACTCAATTTTGTCTTCCTCCTGCTCTTACTGTTTTCTGAGTTTTCAGTCTTTTCGTCACCGTCATCCTTAGCATTCAGTATCTTTTAATACTGATGTTGTTCAGTTATCTGTTTATATTTTTGATACCTTGAAACAAAGTTTTAGCTTCAAGAAGTTAATTTCGTTGCAATGTTAAACTAAAATACTGAGCTGTCATTTCACATGGGAGAAGAAAAACTGTATTGGCCATTTAAGAAATGCCCTGGTAAGCTGATGATAAGAACTGTCCTTGAAGACTGCCAGGGCATTGCACGGATTCTGTCAAAATAATGATAACTGTAATTTACTTCATTTGCCACTAGAGGCTTCTTTTGGCCTTGTTAGTTTTAACCTTCATTTTAGGAGTTTCTGAAACAAGTACGTTCTTAGGCAGAGAGGCTGCCAGTGTTCTGTCAAGGGAAAATGGACTGTTGATTCCAATTCTTCATTCAGGGCTTCTCCTCCTCTGCCATGGTTGGGAAATAGAGTGAAAGCCAGTTTATTTTCAGGCAAAATCCAGGTATTTAAGAAACAATCTTTGACCTGAAAGTGGAGAGTGCTGTCTTAGTACAATTAAGATAATGAACATTTTGACACAGCTTGTGCAAAGACTGGCTCATGCTGATAATCTCTTGCAAGTGCAGTAACTTGAGGACTTAGCTTTTATTTTTCAATAAATAGTCCTCTCTGACTTTTGGATTTAACTTGATCCATACTATGTGCTTGAGCTAGCACTGTAATCAATAGCACAACGACTGACCAAGACCCATAAAAACAATTTTAATTAACCTGGACACCTATCTTAATTTATCATTGAGATTTAATATCTTGCAGCTCTTGGGTATGGAACCAGGGACTCTTTAATTCCTTTTGCCATTTCATTTCATGTGATCTTCCTTGAAACCAGAAGGAACAGATCCAGAGAGCTTCTGCAAAGCAGCTCTGGTCAGAAATGGTAAGGCCAGTGGAGTCCCCAGTGCCATCTGGTCTGCTGCAGTTACCGGTGATACTGCTGCAGTGGGCATCCAGTGTCATTAGAAGAGTACTTCTGCCAATTTTAACGGGAGGTATGGTGAGAGTTCTTGCAGGAGCTGTGGTTGCAGAGCTTCTGCCTGATGGAGCCTGTGCGGTTACTCTTCAGTCCTTGGGGTAAAGGCACAACAAACTAAGCACTGTGAGCCCAAAGTATGTCACATGTCCATAGCTGCACAGCTGGGACAGTCACTCTTCATGGAGCCCCATCTGTCTTTGAAATTTCATGTGGTTCCAACATGTTAAGTACTTACCGGGAATAATAGTATTAATTACAGAAATAAACCTCTCTCGTTGGTTTTTTGGGGTTTGTTGTTTTGACAATACTACTCAGTTGAACAGCATATTAGACCTTGAGAAGGAGCAAACTGGCATGTTTTTTATTTTAAGGCAGGGTCAGGGTCCTTTCATCCTAGTATAGTGTGTCCAACCTTTTTCAGCAGTCCTCATAGCAGTTTCAGTGGTCAACAGTACTTGAAACGAGCCTTGGTAAGCTCTGTCCTGCTCGTGATTTTGCTATAGCACTAACAGAGAAAGCAGAACCACATGGAGATTAATTAGGGTACAGGAATTCCCAGAGCTTGTGCAATGCCAAAGTCCAGCCTCTGCTCTGGCAGTGACAATATCTGTATTGTCAATATTGACAATATATGTAGCTTCTTCATTGCACACTGATTACAGACAGAGCCTCCTTTGAGGTATTTTTAATTTCAGGACTGTGGGGAGCTGAAATACTTCATATTAACAGTGTTTAAGCAGATTGTTTATGCATACTATAAAAGTTACACACGAAGATGAGATTCCAGTTAGAAGTGGCATACTCCTTTCGAAAACACATGATCCTTAAATGTTTACTCCTGGTGAAAATTTAGAACTTGTGACAGAACTGACAACATAAGAATTTTGCATGTAAAACCAGAGATAAATTGTAAATCTGATTTTGAAAAACTTGGAGCTATCAGAAGCTTCCATTCCATTCCAAATCTGGTTTTAGGTCCCTGCTTACAGTATATTTGTAAAGACCTTTTTTTTTTAGTCAGTTACAGTAACTTAGCACTCCAGGGGTTTGAATTAGATGATATTTAAGGTCTCTTCCAACCATTCTGTGGTTATATGATAATACTTTTCATCCACGAATCACTGCAGTGTCTAACTATTTCTTCTGCTAAAGAAGGAAAGTAAAAGCGATCACAGTTGCCACATACTTGTTGCTGCCCCTGGCCTCGCTGAAGGAATGGACGGTGATGGTACAGGGGGTGTTGCAGTGCAGACCCGACAAGGTTCAGCCCGTGGTGGTGGTGTTGCAGAGCACTGCGCCACTCCGGCCACCAGCCCTCGTCTTGTACATTTCAGCACCTCGGGCAGGAGCCCAGGCCTGCACGGTGTCGCTCGACATGACCATGGCCCTGAAGTCACTGGGGCAGCAAGGTGCTGGAGACAGACAAGGCAGGGAGGGGAACTTGAACAGCAACTGGAAACTGGCATGAAACCAAAGAGCCTTATTCCATTTATCCATGTGCTTCGTGTCCTACATCTCCAAAAGTGACTGATACCGTGCAAACAGTCTCATTAATCCTAGCCGTACTTGAATTAATACAGAACCCCTCCTTCCAAATCAATAGTGGGCATTCTAATGTATAGATAAGATGTAGCATTTATGTATTCTTAATTTAAAATTTCAAAGCATTTGGGGGTTAAGTAACTCTAACAGTGTTCTTCACAATTTCCCACTGAACTTGTTATTTTTCATTTTCCAAATACAAAAACTTGCTTTGAGGAAGGTTAAGACTGTCGTACACCCTTCCTAAGGCAATAGAAAACAAAAAAACCTCCAGGACTAGAATTCAAATATCCTGGCATACCATTTGAAATACATATTTCATTGCCCAATGATTGTGAATTGTTAAACTATTTTCAAGTTCATAAGCATGTTGTTGCACTTGACTACACAAGTTAAGTCCAACTGCAATGTGAAGTGGTTCTCTTTATCTGCCAACCTTTAAATGTTTTGCCCCAAAACTGAATAAAAATAGAATTTTAAGTTATTATCCAACAAAATGTCCAATCAACTCTACCATAAACACAGTGCAAGGATTCTAAATGAATTTGCAAGAATACATTGCTACTTACCAGTAGTGTAATTGAGTACATCGCCTAAAGGACTCTGCCCTGTCTTGTTACATGCAAAGACACTAATGAAGTAAGTGAAGCCACAGTCCGAGTGCAAATGGCATTGAGTATGTGATGAGTTGCAGTGCACTTCAATCCATCATCACTCTTCACAAAAACCACATAATAATGACCAAAATTGATGCTAGACCATACCACGTTCATCCTCTTCAATTGATATACTTACACGTGCACAAGGAACTGAAGAAGAAACATTTTAAAAAGAAACGAAAACAAAGAATTGTAATCACAGTATTTTTATTGAAGTTACAAGTTTGTGGAATACAGGAAAATCGAGAATATAGAGAAATATTCTAGTCAGCTTGAACAGTTGCTCTGTCTTGAACAGGAAAACAGGAACTCGCCTGGCTTTACAGATGATACTACTTACATTTAGATGAAAAGTGAGTATGATTTTTACAAAAAAAAAAAAAGTATGCTACCTTCATGTTTTATAGAAAAAAAGATCTGCTTAAGGAGCCCCTGTGAACAAAACCAGAGGCACCAGGCAGTACTTCAAAAGGAACTGACACAGTCTGTGCTTACAATAGTAGGTTTGGATGACAATCAGAATACCATCTTGAATGGCAGTTGGCATCCAAAAGCCTTTATGTGAAAATCCTTTATGTATTGGTATGAAACTCACTGGCTGCGTCTGAATAGAGAAAAAATATTCTAGTACCCTTGAAATCACTACTGAAAATGACCATTATTTAACCTAGGTTGCACTGAGAGGTCTCTTTTTTGTCTTTCTCTATAGCAAATTAACTATACTGAATGTTTGTAGAAAGCAATATACAAAGCAATAGATACAAAGAAGAAGTGGATGTTTATACAAAGCAGCCTGAAATAGGATGCTGGACCATAGGTATTTCTGTATAAGAGCAACTTACATTAATTCAGTTTGGAAGGGGCTATGGGAAGTCATTTTATCCAATCCCCCTGCTCAGAGCAGATATAAGTAGATATACAATAACGTGACACATCAAACATTGCAATTAAATGCTTTTCTATTGTGCTATGCTGCAGGCCATTCAGAAAGAGCTCTTGTGTAATGCTCTTGCGTACTGCAGTAACAAAACTATAGAGCGTGTATTTCTTAACCACAAGTAATTTATGTTCAGTATTCAGGATTTTCAGAGCCAAATCAGTATATCGGTAAAGCAAGGCTGCAAAAACCTCACTAGAAGAGAAAAAAGATAAAATGAAGGTGTATCCCACCCACATTAAGAAATTAAAAAATATTTGGGACTAAAGTATGCAACTTGAGACAAAGTTGCATACTTTGCAAAGACTTATTTACAGCAAGGCAGCTAATCTGAGATTTCAGAGACCCTTATAATTATACAATTATTATTATACAGTTATACAACTCCTGAGCATTTTCTTACCCAGCGATAGTCAGACACTCTCTTTTTTGGTAAAAATGGTAACATATACTCTATACGACCTTGCCTACAGAACATTTTTCGTGTGTCTTTTGTGATCTTGGAGCAAGCTATTGCACTGTGGGTTTTTTTTTTTTTTCCCTTTTAAAATATTGTCTTTAGTAACAATCGATTAACAAATTCTGTGCAGGAAATCCTTACCCAAGTCTAAGGGAGTTGCTTGCCTAACAGTAAAGTACAGAATATATAGCACATGATTTATATCAGAAACAAATTATACAACATTAATATCTGTTCTCTCCTAGCTAAGCTAGCAATAGAGGTTTTTTATACTTACCAGGATAAACACTGTTTCTTTTTGATTTTCAATTTTTATTGCAATAATTACTTTTATAAGCAACAAATTCCACTGGAAAAATAATGGCTATTTCTAAAAATTATCACTTAAATTATTTTAAAAACAGAATTTCCACAGAATATTTTTTCAACTACATTTCAGTGATGAAATAAAAAAGCACTTCTGTTTATGTAGAGTCTTCTTCAATATCCATCGATTACTTATATGCTACAAGTCCTTTCGTGAATGAAACAAAAATACTGTTTATCAGCATCAAAAGCAGAGGGGAAAAGGAGCTAATCATGCAAATATTGAACTCGGTAGGAGAACCAGCAAAAGGCATCAACAGGAATGGCAGCTATTCCCTATCAGTACAAAGAAACATCAAGGACAAAATCCCAGTTCTACAAAGGTCAATGGAAAACGCACTTCACAAAGTTTCTCTTACTAACCTGTTGACTGCATAATCTGTGTTTCTGCAAGAGGAATTCTATTCTTGTCAACAGCTTCTGCCTGTATAGCATAAATAGTATTGGGAATTAATTAATGTTCCTTTCAGTGTAATATCACTAAAATGAGCCAGTAATGAATGGCCTACAGTATTCACAGCTGTAGCTGTGACTCTGTAAGAAGAGGCTCCTGAAAACTTGGGCCATCTGAGATAAATGCTTTGTGATGTCACATTGTATATAGACACAGAGAAACCTTCAAAAAGAAAAAAAATCATTGTCAAAAAACATTTCAGTCATTCCTAGATTTAGTCAAGTCTTGACAAAAAGATTGTTCAGTGCCTTATCAAGCATCTACTCGAGTGCCTTATCAACTGACCTACATTTCAGATGATAGGCATTCCACTGAATTTGGAGTGCTATTTCCCTTTTTCACTTTTGTAATCCATTAATTACTGTAATAACTGCTGCTTGATCGCATATTATGTTGTGATGATGCCTACTTTCCTTAAAACCCCTATATGCTGTAGTCTAATTATTTAAAACAAAAAAAGGGCTATACTCTGCATGTGAATATACAATCAGTGTCAACAGTATTCCACGAGTAGGATCAAATGCTTGTTTTCCAAATCATGAAACTAATATGCTACAATAAGTGTCCATATACTGCAACAGCATGTCTGCAACGATTAAGCATTTCAGACTCAATGGTACAGTGTATGCAGGAATGTGTACTATCACCAGAGAACAACTGAAGTCTGAGAGCATTTCTTGCAGTCTTGCATTCCTTGTATTTTAAACTAGTCAGTATTCACATTGAAAGCAATAGGAGCTGTAGGCACAAAATACGAAACTGAAGAAAATATAAAATGTTGTAAAACATTGGGAATATTTGTGCTTAGGAGATAATGCTGCTTCTGGTATGTGTTTTGTTTGGTTGGGGGTTTTTTTGGGTGGGGCGGGTTGTTTTTTGGTTTTTAATTAAAACATACAATTAATTGGATGCCAAAATGGGAAAGTGTGAACACTATTTGCAGCACAGTTATGGAGGTAATGAACAGCACAATTTGTGCAGCTGAGATGCCTGGCTCATGCCAGTGTCAAGGCAAAAGTGATCTGTCAGACTCTTTCTGTGAGTGTCCAACAGAATTGGGACTCCTAAAAATTAGTTTTAAAATTGATGAAGATATCAACATAATTTTTTTAAAGCTGAATTGAACTTGAAAACAATTGGTTATAAAGCTGCTAGAACTTAGAGTGTTTTACTAGAAATCACATGTGTGTGCTCTCTTCAGACCCATTAAAAAACAAGCAGGCAAAACCAAAATACCACTTTGAAGATTTACCTGTGTTAGCTGAAAAGATCTGAAGAAAAAAAAAGGAATAAAAAGTGAAATATTTTATTTGTAAGATTAAAAACCTAATAGTAACAACAACTTAAAATACTACTTTTTTAAACACATTTTACTGCTGTGATGTGTTTGCTCAGATTTTCTAAGCACAGAAAGTTTATGCAACCAATGAGATTTGGTACAGGTATGCAGGTTGTATTACTTCTTAGTTTTCCTCCCTGAATCTGCCTATTTATCCAGTTTTGAGCTGTTCACAGACTTTGAAAGACCTTGGGTCCTAACAAATTATTTTTCAGTCACTTGTAAACAGTGCAAAAGTTGCAATAGTAACAAAATTTGAATGTAGAAGCCAGTGTCAGATAGTCTCTACCCTAACTTTTAGTCTACTTTTACAAAGAGTACAATATAATTCTTGGAAACAGTTTTAAAGCGAGTGGCACTCACCATTCCTAGGCAGTTGAAAAGCAGCCCAGTAAATATTAATGATTTACTTTTTGCGCGGCACATCTTGCTAGAACTTTGTTCCAGCCTTCACATGGGCATGAGCTCAGGCTGATCTCTGCTGTGACCAGCAGTATTACGTAGCAGTGCTGTCTCCGCAGGCTTACTCCGTGGAACGAGAAGTTGCATTAGGTTATGCCCTCCTCTCTGCTGGACTGAAGCCTGCCGGTGGTTTACCAACGCTGTGGAGAAGCGTGTCTGACATAGCACTGAACTTTTAAGGCAGGCGGGTAGTAGGGCTTTTTCCCTTCTGCTATAGGATGCACTTTCTGTATTGTTTTTACAATATTCATAAAACAATTACGTCCAATCTAAATTCAGAATTTGCTCTTCAGCTTATTATCTAGTTGACATTTTTGTCCACTTTCAAGAATCTTTTTTTCTGTCAGGAATGATGCCCTCGTTGTACTCCCCTTTTAATGGAACACGGCCATACCGTCTGGGAACCACTCTTCCTCATGCTTTGTGTTGTGGAAAAAAATTTTCTTCTCGTTTCTTTGTATCCATACCAGCTGCTGGTTCCCCTTTGACAACACACCTTTACGTCTTTAAACTGTAACTTCTCACAGACGATTTTGGACATCAAGAAACGGCACCTTTCCATGAACCCATAGTGTTTTCTTCAACGGCTTACACGAACGTTAAGAGGGAACCTAAGGACGTTTTTATGAGGGAGTCACGATGGCGAGGGGAGCTCTACACCGGGAAGGGACCCGGCACCACGGCAAGCCCCTCTAGCTGCTCCCCACACCGCGCAAGGAGCCTGCCTCGGGGCTCGGAAGGCGGCTCCCGCCGTCCTTCGCTCACCTGACGAGCAATGGGAAGCTTCTTCCTCAGCGGACGAGCCCTGGTTACCGGGCACTTCCCCAGGGGAAACTTCGAACCCCATCACTGCAAAGCAAGCGGGCGCTGCAGGTGGTAGGACCCCTCAGGGGGTGGCACGGCTGCCGGCAGCCCGCCCCGCCCCGTCCCAGGTAGCAGGCAGCACCCTTCGCCGCGCCCAGCTCCCTCGGAAAGACGGAGCGGCGGGTCCGGAGGAGGGCAGCGGAAGGGAGGGGTGTGGCGGTGGCAGGTGACCGGGTCTGCGAGCAAGATGGCGCCGGCGGTGTCGGGGTTGAAGAGTTTGGTGTGGCAGAGTGAGTGTGGGGTTTTGCTCTGCGTCCCTGTCCCTCGTTTCCTGGGTTGGGAGCGGCATGGGGCTGCTCGGTGGGAGATGGTGCGGGCTGGTGGGGAGCGTTAAGCGCTCAGGTAGCGCCTCCCCTTAGCGCCGTGTGCTGGGGTCGGGGGTTCCGTGGTCGCTGAGGTGGGGTCGTGGCCCTTCTTGGCGCGGAGGGAGCCGCGGTAGGAGCCGCGCACCGTGTCGGAGCTGGGGCGGGCGGACGCGGTTGCTAGGAGAGCTCGCCTGGTCTGGCCCGGCCCGGCCCGCGCGGCTCTGCGGGGAGCCCGGTGTGTGGCGGAGGCTGGAGGTGGCTGCTTTTCTCTGGCTGTGACTGAGGGTGGTGGGAGGCGGCCGACTTGGGTGCCTGTGGTGATAGCACTTGTATGGAAACGTTTTGCCTTATTCCGGTATAAACTATGTAGGATATAGCCAGCCATGCTAGCTCTTAAAAGAGGTTAAACTGAAGTCAGCTGTTCAAGGACTGCCCTGTTGCTTGGAAATAAGAGTTTTGGAGAGTGCTCCCGGCTTCGGAAGCGGCTCTGTGGTTGTCTGTCACGAAGTGGCAGTGCCCGCTTCACCCGCTTCACATTGGACTTCACGGTTTTCAGAAGAAAAAAACATTGGTGCCCCAAGATGCTCTCATAAATGAACTGTAGGATTTTATTTGCATGTTTAGGAACAGGTTCTTCTGGTGTTTGTTACAGAAAATGAAGTCGTAACTACTCACCGTCTTACTGGAGTATAAGGGCTAATAGTACTTCAGGTAGTGTGGGACCTTTGGGGAAAGGCGTTAGCAGCCACCTCATGCCGCACTTCATTGTGACTCAATGAGCAGCTCAGCCAGCCTAGTGCCTGTTACTGGGAGGTTCCTGCTACCTTCTCATCTATGTTTTTCTCTTCCGTTTCCACTTGAAAGCTCCAATTTACTTGCTTGTGTCACTGGAAGAGAAAATATTAAAAGAGGAGAAAGACGAAAGCAGACTGTTCCTGTGGTGGTCAGTTCTCGGTTGCTGACATCTGTACCTTGCTTTCATGAGTTTAAAACCTGTCCTTTAGCACTCCCTACTTTTGCAGCTGTGCATGTCCTGTTTTGCTCTGTTAAATCATTTGTGCCTTTGACTGTAAAGTGATTGATTTGTCCGGTGGTGTTTTATAGAAGACTTGGACCTTAAAAAGAGGGAACCTGTGCTAGTGGGGTCAGCGGGGTGTATAAGGACTTTTGAAAATGGCACTGCCAATGCGGGCAAGGCCATGGAGAAGAATGGTGAATAATGAATAAATAATGGTGATGATGAAGCAAGGTGAATAATAAAACATTTATATTGCAAACTTTCTAAAAAGGAATCTTAATCTGAAAATAATGCTTTGTTACATAACGTGTGACTCTTGTCTTTCCAAGACTACAACAATGAAAATTTATGAACTAAGTTTAGACATTGTCTGGCACTTTGTGTACGGATAATTCAAGGCCATAAACTGCTGCTTTTTAATGTTTCAGTAAAGGTGGCTTTTTTTCTTTTTTTAAGGGCTGTTTTGTCTGAAAATAATGTTAGTGATGGTGATGCTTCATGTAGCAGCTTGCTGTCAATGTCTCTGAATAGGCAAAGGACTTAGACCAGTGTTGTGTGTACAGAAAGTATTGTACCTGTGCTCTGGTATGACCTTGTTAAAACCCCTTCTTGTAATCATGATAGTCCTGTCTGTAAGGTGCAATTTTAGACTCAATCTAAGCAGAAGTGTGTGACAAGATTACTTCATGAGTTTGTTGTCAGTTAAGTTTCACAGTTATGGGACGGGTGAAGCTACCTGCGTTAGGAGGCAGTAGTCCTGTGGATAAAATTCACTATATACTACATGTCTCTGTGTGTGTCTGTAAATAAGGTTATTTCCACAAGGAATTCTGTCTTCAGGGTTTTTCTCTGTGTGTTTTCTGTTGTTTGTGTTTTGTTGTTGGTTTGGTGGGGTTTTTTTTCAACTTTCACATGTGTTCTAGATTTCTGTAGTAAGATTCTAGCCTAGCCATAGATATCTGTATTATTTTTTTTTAAATGATACAGCAATTCTGCAACTTTATTTTCCAGTACACTTGCTTGTAGTGAAAGCTGTTTTAGTCCTTTCTTCAGGAAGTGTGTTATAAATGGCTTATTAACGTTGCCAAGGTGTGGTTTTGTTGGGGTTTTTTTTTTTCTTCACATGGGGCTTTAGCAGTCTGCTCTTCTGTCAGGTTTCTGTGTAATTCTTATTTGGTTTGGGAAGTAAAAGTAAAAGAAAAATGCCTTAAACTAGTTAAATATATTCAGAGAAAATAAAATTAGGGAAGGTAGTTAGGATGCATGGTTGGTATGAAATTTGTGAGGAGGAAATGAAAGCTTAGACAAAAATGGAGCACTATTCATATCCAGGTTTACAAATGGTTTTGGTACGTTCAGAGTGCTTGCTTGAGACAAATGAGATTATTTTGAGAGTCTATAAACTGGCGTAGTCAGTTATCTGGATAAAGCAGCTGCAGGTTGAGGACAAAACAAACAGCAGTTGGAATGTTACAGGGGCAAGTACGCTGTATCTGGAACACTGATAGCTTAGAATAAAACCTTTTTTTCATGATGGGATGAAGCCGACTCCTGTTTTTCATAAATGAAATTCAAGGCACAACTGGATTGTTTCAGGGACATCAGTCAGTGGGAGGGTGAGAGGAGATCATGAGGGAGGAGCAGGGGCAGCCATGAGGGAAGATCATGACGGGAGAGGTGGGGCAGTCATGAGGTGTGAGGGGACAGGAGAGGCGGCCATGAAGGATGAGGGGAGATGGTGAGGGGACAGGAAGGACAGCCATGAGAGGTGAGGGGAGGGCAGGGGCGGCCATGAGGGAAGATCATGAGGGGAGATGTGGGGTGGTCATGAGGCGTGAGGGGATGGGAGGGGTGGCCAGGAGAGGTGAGGGGAGATTGTGAGGGGAGAAGCAGGGGTGGCCATGAGGGAAGATCATGAGGGCAGTGGTGGGGCAGCTGAGAGGGGAGATGGTGAGGTGAGAGCAGGGGCAACTATGGGCTGTGAGGGGTGGACATAAGGGGAGATCTTGAAGGGAGATGAGGGGTGGCCATGAGGGGTAGGGATGGCAGCTATATAGTGTGGGGCCAATATGAGGGAGCAGATGAGGGGTGGCTGTGACTGGAGATCATGAGGGGCAGCCATGAGGTGAGATCAGTTTGCCCTTAGTGACTTGGTTTAGCAGTGGGCTTGGCAGTCCTGGGGTAACGGTTGTGCTCCATAGTCTTAAAGGTCTTTTCCAACCGAGTTGATTCTATGATTCTATGTATCGTTCTGGTTTATTTTATAGGCATGTAAATTAATGTATTGCATGAAGAATGTATTTGAGATTTTGGACAAGGCTCTTGAGCGGTTTATTTATTATTCAAAAGAACTCTGTAATGCTAAGGACTAATTCCTTGGTAAGAGTGTTATCAGAAAATACAAAGGTTAATGAAATTTTCATGAGGCTAAATATTCATTCTTACACCTTGTGTACAGAATAGAAACATGTAAGTAACAAATACACAGTATAAAAGTGACAGGAAAACATGCCTGTATTACATACTGGACTTAGATAATACCAACAAATACATCTTGGTAGGAACTCTGCAGTGATGTGTTCTGTAATTTAATAGAGGGTATATCCAAAGAGGTCATATGGGTCCCTGCACCAGGCTAACAGACCTAGAACTTGTTGAAAACTGTGGTTTGTGTGTAACGGGAAGGATGCTGAATTGGAAGCAACCCAGAGGGCAAGTGTGAGGAATGATAGTGGATTTCGGGAGTTGTATAAGCAGAAAAAGGTCCAGGAGAACTGAGCTCGAGTGCTGCTGTTTAGCAGCATGAACAAAATAGACCAATTGCATCCCACTTGAAACATGCTTTTTGCTTAAATAATTTTTATACCAGTGTTTTTGTCAGGTTATTAGATAGAGTGGAGTGTGAGGTGTTTTTGAGTTGTAACTTGAGCACATTGGAAAGCTAAAGCAAAAAGACCTATCTTTCAAAAAGAAACTTGTGTCAGTGGAGGACATCTTTGTAAAATATAACCATGAGAAGCATGAATCATGATGTCTTGGGAATGTTGTGTGCTATGCAGCGTTAGAGTTGGTGAACCTGAAATGAAGGCTACGTGAGCCTTCATTTCAGTAGTAGGCTGTGCAGGTGGAGAAACTGCTGAATTCTGAGGCATTGGAAGTTAGGGGTGGAGATGGAGTATCTTTTCATGGTTTCATGCCAAAGGAACCTAGACGTGTATAGACATAATATATAGAATATACTAATATTTCTAAACACTGAAAAAATAGGTGTACTTTTTTTTGTATGTGCACCTACTATTCTGGAGCATCTTACTTTTTTTTTTCTCTTGGTAGCAGTTGAAATGTGTGTTATATTCGCTTATTTGCGTTCTAGGCTTCTGTTTCTAAAGTGGGTTTTTTTTTTTATTTTTATTTATTTAGGAGAAAGGTCCAGCTATTTTTATAGGCAGCAGTTGTCATCAGCTTAGTCTGAAATTCTGTTCTCTGGGAAAAGTGACCAGAATAATTAATCTCTTTATTCATATATTTATGAACACCAGATTTTAAACAGTTTCCCAAATATTCTGACTTTTAATTAATACATCCCACTGCTGTGAGATCAAATCTGCATTAGCCTGATGACATCACTCCTGAAAGTTGCAGCTTGGTTCTGGTGATCTTTAAAAGCCGTGGATCATAGCTAGATTCTGACTCTTATTGCTGAATGCTGTACAAGCCTTTTAATTGACGCTTCTCCCAAAGTTGTCATAGCAGGAAAAGATAATGGATACCTATTTAAGATAACTTTCAGTTCCTGGAAGAACTGGTATTTTCTTAGGCTTATTCGGGAATTCTAGAGGAAGAACAAGGACATCTGAAGGTAGCCTATATTTTAAAATAGGTCTGTTTGTGAATCTGTTAGTCCAGCTGCTTTTATCTTAAAGTAGCTTAATTTTTTTCCATATGCACAATCGCTTCAGTGGAAGAATTCACAAAAAGAAAAAATAGAACCCAAATGAAATATTTATAAGCCTGTGATCATTCAGGCTGACTATTATGGAGCTCTTTATTATTAGCAAAAATGAAAATTTAACTACGTGTTTTTGAAGTGGGTAGGGCCAGTTTGTGCTCAAGAATTCTGTAGAGGTATTTATTTGTGGTTTGTTTGGTTTTGTGTTTGTTTTTAATATTGTTTTTATGTATCTAAACATATGAGTCTTAATGGGTGAAGCATTATTATTTTTTTTTAGTAACAATTTGATTCCTCAGAGTGGTAAACTGTCTATCTCTGTTTCTTCTTACAGAGCTAAAATCATCAGTATTTGAGGACTGCAAGAAAGAGGAAGAATGGAAGGTATAATTTTGTGATATTGTTTGTAAGAATGTTGGAATCACTTGAACAAGTAATCTGTATCACTGAGAACAGAAAAAATAAGTATCATGTAATGGCTGGCACTTTCACTTAAAATTATTTTCTATCCAATTGATGGATTTTAGTTCTTCTAACTCAATGTCTGTATAATACATAATGAAAAACCAAAGGGCTAAAATCGTAGAATGCTTTGGGTTTGAAGGGACCTTAAATATCATCTAGTTCCAATCTCCTGTCATGGGCAGAGACACCTTCTGCTTAACCAGGGTGCTCAAAGCCCCATCCAACCTGGCCTTGAACACTGCCAGCAATGGGGCAGCCACAGCTTCTCTGGGCAACCTGTGCCAGTGTCTCAGCACACTCATAGTAAAGAATATAGGAAGAACAAATGGTTACTTGTCTTGGTTGTTTCTTAAGGTTTGGGGGGAAAAAAAAAATAAAAATTGGAAGCTGTTTCTGTTTATCTTTTCTTTTGAAAGACTTGTACTTGATTAATTTCAAACATGATGCTGCTGTGCAATACATGTGGAGCAGGATTCAGCAGTATAATGTCTGTTAGAGCTGCTTAAACTGTAAAGCGGTTTTAGAATAAGTACAGACATATTTAAGCAGGCCACAGGGTAAATTAGCAGGAATTCAAAAGACAAAATGCAAAAGTTTTAAAATACTTTCTAGTGGGAGTAGTGGGGACAAGCTACATGTAAGATGCAACTCATCTTTTGAAATCCTGTGTGTAGAGAGCTGCTTTCTGATGCTATTTGAGATTGATTTCCCCCTGCAAAGTTGCTATATGCAGGTGATGATATAGATACCAGCTATATGCAGGTGAAAAGGCAGAGTAATAAAACAGATTTCAGCTTCAAATTTCCATGGCAAGTTGTTAAGGAAATAACATGGGTTTACTATAGCTGATTAATCTATCTGAATACTTGTGGACTTTTTTAAATTAGGTAATGCTTTTGGATGATTATACTACTAAATTACTGTCACTGTGCTGCAAAATGACTGATCTGCTGGCAGAGGGTATCACAGGTAAGCATCATTCTTTTTAATATACAGATGCAATATCCTGATAAGAAAAAGGGAAAAAATAAAATTGATGGTACCCTTGTGAGAACTTCTGTTAATTTTATTGATGAAGACAAGTAGCTGTGGGATATTAGACTAGCAGACTTTGTGCTTGTACAGTAATTGCCCAATTGAGCATTTTCATTATTATTATTTTTTTTAATGCAAAATCAGATGTTTCTCTGCCTAGAAGCTAAAGCCTTTTCTGTGGTAGTCTTATTACTAAAGATTGCAATAAGTTTGCGGTTGTTTTTAAGCTTTTTAAAATTTTGGTTTGGTTGGGTGTGGAGTTTTTTTGGAGGGTGGGTGTTTGCTAATGTCAACAGTGGCGTAGATGAGAAAGTTACATGTCATGGAGTGATTTTAAGGATATCTGTCAGCTGAACTTAAGGAAAAACAAGAGCTCAGTTAAGTATTACAGGAATGTTAGTAAAACATAAGAATGGTCAAATTACTCTCTTCATTTCTTCCTAATGTGTTCTATAAATCACTAATATCTGCATCTTCAAATTAATTTATGTTCATGAACAGTAGAGTTAGGAGGGCAGAGAAACTCAAGTACTGAAGACAAAATGAGAACAGAAGACAATAATAGACAAACTGAAAGGTGTTTTCAAGCAATGGATGTGATAGAGGCAAGAATTTAAATTTGAGTTCTGTGTTGTTGAGATATAGTTTAGTCTCTTCTGAAAACTAGAGAGCTTTCTGTAATAAAAAAAAGAAAAAAAACCCACAAAAAAACCAACAAAAACTTGAAACTAAGTTATATCAAAGATTAACTAGAATAAACCCATAAGCAACATTAACAGTAATTAGATATTAGCCACTGTCAAAAGAGAGTAATAGATGGATTGTGATAGATCTCAGTTATGCAGTGTGCCAGTTTAGATAAGACTTTGTTTTTCTACATGTGTTTTTAAAAATCTATTTTCTCTCTAGGAAATTTCATGGGCTTTTCTTCCCTACAACTTAAAAAAAAAAAAAAAAAAAGGTCTATTTTTGCTATCATAAAACACTTATCAAAGTTGCTTTTTATGATTCACCTTTCTGTAATGTTTATTAGTGTATCATCCTGACAAACTCTTTTTCTTCCTATTTTTTGTAAATGAATACACAAAATGTAAATTATCTTTTTTTTTAAATTACTTTTTCTTTTTAATTAGCTTTAGGCTTAGATTTTTAGAAACACTTTTGTAAGAGAGTATTATTTAGGCTTAGCTATTTTTCCACAAGTACAAAGACTCTTCTTATCCCAGCAGTTCAGTGTAACATAATTCTTCTGGAATAATAGTGAAGCTTTTTGTAGTGTGTTTTTAATCATAAGAAACACTACTTATCCTTTGTGAGAAGCCTTCAGTGAGCATGTATCCTATTCATCAGTAGGAAACCTTTTATTTTTAGTGAGTATGCTATTGAAAAGAACCTGTCTTTCCACATCCAGATGTCTGACATTACTTATCTTCCTTGTTCCTCCCCCTCAAATTTACTGAGCAATATGAATCACTGCATTCTCAAGCTAGTGTACAGCAACACTATATAGTAATGGCTTTACGAAACAGAGAAAACCAAGAATGGAGTGAAACTGATTTGATGAAAAGGTCTAATTTGTGCCTGCAATTATATTGAAACAGAATAAGTGCACAGGAAATAGGCAAAGGACAGAAGAGGCTCTAGTCCGAAAGAGTGCCTTGCATAGTTTCTTTCTCATTCTCCTTCACTGTGCTGGGAAAAGAACAATCTTGATGAGTCAGTTCTCTTGTAAGATAGTTCATACTGGGCCCCTTGGTTTCAGCAGGTTTGTATTGCCATACCTATTCTGTGCGAGAGAAAAACTGCCTGTGTACAATAGCCAGGAAAATATTAGTCCTATAGATTTAGGTGACACTAGACTGAGCGTTGAAAAAGTCTTGTGGTAACTTGCTCTATTGAAAACAATAAACAAAAATCAGGCTAATCATTGCCACTTATTTTGTGGACAACTTGATAGGCGTTATTTTATCACTTCTTTACTAAAATATATATATGGTGCTTTCCTTACAGATGCCTAAAGCTCTTAGTTATAAAAATGTAATATTTCTTTCTTTATAGTGGTGGAGAACGTATATAAAAACCGTGAGCCTGTCCCACACATGAAAGCAATCTATTTCATAACTCCCACCAAAAAGGTTAGTATTTTAAAGAAAATGTAGCAAGATCTTTCAGACTGAAAAAGCAATCTTATTTTAAAAGTTAGTTACTGTGTACAACTATATAGTACTTAACTTTTGCATTTTGTGTGATACTCCTCTGTGTGATACTTAATTTTCCAGGATGAAAAGGCAGTGCAGTGTCACCACAGAATATGTTGCAAACATGTACCTTTTGAGCAGTGGAGGCACTGTTTCATTGCTTACATCTTAGTAACCTCTCTGAGAGAGATGCTCTCTCAAAAGAGTGATGCAATACATTGAACAACAGAAGGCAAAGTGATGGCTCTTATTAGAGATTACTCTTACTCCCTAAAATCTATTGAGAGAATAAATCTCAGTACAGAGGTGGAAAATGATGCAAGTATCCTGCTTTGTGTGTTTCCTGAAATGATCCTGGTGCACAACTCACTGTCAGTAATGTTTTATTATTATCGGTCTGGAATTAAAATCTTCTTCTTGAGTGTTGTATTATATGTTGATTTGCAGTATTCCTAAGTGGTACTGCATAGTTAACAGGGCAGGAGGGGAGGAGGGAGAGGTTTTGTTTGGTAAGTGGGGAAAAGCAAAAAACTAATGTGTAGTTTGTTTCTTTTTTCCTTTTTCCTTTTTCCTTTTCCTTAACTTATTTTTCCTCTCCCCTAAGTCTGTAGATGGACTTATTGATGACTTTATCACTAAATCATCCAGCAGATACAAAGCAGCATATGTGTATTTTACTGACTGTAAGTAAGCTTTTGTGTTGTAGTTTGATAACTTTATATAGGTAAATAAGTAAGCTTCTCAACTTTCTTTCCTGTAATTTAGTATGTGAAAATTGAGTCCTGTTTCTTGAGAGAAGAAAGGAGACTCAAGTCATTAACCATATTTGGGTTGCCAGGACGTGGTCACTATGCTGTATGGCAATGGTAATTTCTTGCACGATTACCAAACAATGTTGATCATTCCCCACCTCAGCTTTTAACTTAGGTAATCTAGTTTTATCTTTCAAGTATTCGAGTCTTCTCCTGTGTCAGAGAGTGTGGAAGAAGACAATTCAAGTAAAACTATGTATCTCATATAAACTAAATAGTACTCAAAAATACAAATGCGTAAGAATTTTCTTCAAGAACAGTGTTTTGTAGTGGGCTATTTTAGGTAGTTCCTTGAGACTTGAGCCAGCTTTTTCCCATCCCTGAAAGAAGGTGCCTACTTACCCGTTACATGCATGACATTTTGCAAAGCAGAGACGATTAGTGCAAATGGGGCTCACGTGACTGCGTGTACCTCTGCAGTTGGTCAGTGTGAATAAAATGGCATGTAAAGAAGGGAAAACAAAAAAACCCGAATGTGCTGCTGAAGGCAGAGGCTGAGTTGTGGCTCTCTGTGGATGGAGCATATCTGCTACCATGTGTTCTCAAAACAGTTACCAAATTACCGTCAAAACGACCTTGGTTTCTTGTTTGATTTTATGCTGATGAAGCAATTCTTGTTCTGGAAAAATACTGCTATCTTGCTGTATGTTCCTTTGTTGCAAATGTTCAAGCTTTCAGTTTGAATGCTTGCCAGAACTTTTCTTGTCAGGAGTTAGAGAAACAGCTCTGTCATTTCCAGTATTTGTGTCATCCAAGTAGTCCTTAAATTCGGTTTTGAGAGTGGAATCCAATGTAGCCTGAATATATTTGAGATCTATAATTAAATTCCATATTTCTGTGTCTTGCTATGTACACAGTATTTCTTCCTTTAACCTTTTTGTGGCTTGGGAAAAGTTTTTCCTCTCCTATATATGAGAAGAAACTTTTGCTTTGATAAAACCAATATCCTTCACTGCTGCAGACTGCTAATGAGTGTTCTACAGCATTGTTTGCCAAAAGCTAGTAAAAAAAATTGCCAGTGATGCTTCTTGAAAAAGATCTCAAACACAAAATATTGATTATACATTCCCTTTCACTTCAGGAAGATTTAGCAACTTTTTTGTATATTACTGTAAATTAGTTCTTAATTTGGAATTGTTCTGAATGCTGTTAAGCTTCTGAGTGAGTAAACAGCTGGAATATGCACAAATGATTTATACCTACAATCTTTTTCCTAGTTTGTCCTGACAACCTTTTCAATAAAATTAAGTCGTCTTGTGCAAAGTCAATAAGGAGATGCAAGGAGATCAACATTTCCTTCTTCCCATATGAGTCTCAGGTAAGTTTCATTCTTTACAGCAGAAAATAGTCTGGAGGACTAATTTCAAGTGTTGATGACCTGCTAGAAAACAATTAAATACAATGTAGTTTTTGGTTTTGTGTTTATTTTTTTAGCTGACAAACTGTATGTGAGACTTGTTGCCATTTTGGCATATTTCCAGTGCTTGCCTGTATTTTTCAGATGAAAACAAATGCTTTTGTACGCAAAGTCTTACTGTTTGCACTTGATCTCTTTGCCAGACTTGGAATCAGTTGCAATGGAGAGGTTAGAGAAGGTATGTGTCCTTTAGGAGAAGTATTTCGGCTTGTCTTTAGTAAGCAGTAAAGTTTTTTACTGCTTATACTGAGATGTTATTTTGACAGACTAGGTAGGTTAGTGCATAGAAATAAGTAAAACCAGCTGCTTGGTGAAACTCAGAAAAGGAGCGCAAATGGATGAAGAGAACTGAAGGGGAATGGAGCAAAACCAAAGTCTTGCAAAAGACAACAGCTGTAACAACTTGAAGAACTTCTTTTTGAGAGGAAAACATGGAAACCCATGTTCTCTTAATTAAAAATTGGAGACCACCAATGTAAACCGAGTACTTTCCAGGTGAAGCCACACAGTGTGTGCTGTGTTGCAAAATAATTTGTTGCTTGTGCACTTTATTAGAACAGAAGGCTGAAATGCACTGTGATATTCACTAATACAGTCAACACTCAGGCTCTGTCCCCTGTTGGAAATTGTAGAATTAAGTGTGAATGTTTCCCATAAGTCTTTGCTGTATTCTTCAAACCTTATGAACATATCAAAGGTCAGAATCTTATGTATACCAAGTGGCAGGTGAATATAGGAGTGGTTGCTGCTATCTATGCCTTACTGTGATGCAGTTTCCTAGTTTGACAGCACACTCCTTTTTACAATAAAGGTGTTTTATTATTTAGATTGAGAAGCCATCAGAGAATGGCTCAGCTTTATTTGCTGAGAATGACATCATATGGTATGGAATATCCCTTGGGTCAGTTGGCATCAGCTGTGTCTCCTCCCAGCTTCTCGTGCACCCCCAGCCTGCTTGCTGGTGGGGTGGTGTGAAAAGCAGAAGAGGCCTTGACTCTGCGTAAGCACTGCTCAGCAGTAACAAAAACATCCCTGTGTTATCAACACTGTTTTCAGTATAAATCCAAAACATAGCCCTATGCAAGCTTCTATGAAGAAGAATTAACACCATCCCACCCAAAACCTTCACAGGGCTACTTTTCTAAAGTCAAACATAAGCAGCATTTAATTTCTTCTCATTTTTAGTTTAGTTTTGTGTTCTCAGTATTTTGGGTTGTGAGAACATTTTTAATCCTTTGCAAAGGAGCAGAAAATGCTAGCTAGTTTTCCTAATTTAAAATCTGTGGGCCTGCTTTATGGGGTGGTAAGAGTAAATAATCAGACTGTGCTCTGGTCAAAGTCCAAGTGATTATCTACTAGAATGAAACAAAATCTTTATTTGGATGGTTGTTCCTCTTTGGCTGTGTAGTTACAGAGTCCATCTACAGCTGGAGAAAATCCATTTACTGACAATGAGATTTGTTCCCATGTTTGCATTCCATTCATTAAGCTGTTGAAAAAGTTTTTCTTCTGTGTAGTACTAAACATCTTATACCAAGGTTTAATGCATTTAAAGAATTTCAGATCTTGGGGGTGAAGTCTTAATATAATAAACAGATAAAATACATAAAATTCTATTTTGAACAAATTTACCTTGATACATTCTATGATCATTCTGGTATTGCATTGTATGGCTCTGTAGAAGACACTGGATGGTGTTTAGTTCTGCCTGACTTGGGTCCTTCCATCTGTACAGACAGTAAGCAATTTGAAAAATACAGTAATTTACATAGGGGAGGAGAGTAATAGCAGAAAAGAGTGTAAGAACAAGAAACAGATGAGCTTAACAGGAAAGAGAAAGAGGACTGAAGTGTTGTTGTTGTTGTGGGGTTTTTTAATGGCATTTAACTACAGCATGTATTTAAAGTATTAGCATTTATTTTACTAGATATTTTGTAATTATACAATTTAAGTCATTGTTTTTCTTGGTTGTGCTTTACATAGGTATTTACTCTCAATGTCCCAGATGCATTCTACCGCTGTTATAGTCCAACTCTGGAAAGGACAAAGGATAAAGATGCTGTAATGCAAGTAATGGCTGAACAAATCGTTACTTTATGTGCCACGCTAGATGAGAACCCAGGAGTACGATATAAAAGGTGGGGCAAAAATAGTGTTACATAGTGTAGTTGCTTTCACTTACAGGATTTCCCACATTGTTTGGTAGTAGCCTGAGGCTGCAGCCTAGTTTCTTTTATTGTGGATTAATTGTTTTTAATCCACAGCTCTGAAATAGGGAATGACAGGAATTTGTGAAGTGTAAGCAGAGCAATGTATTATTTTTGTGTGTATTCATATATTCACTTAATATACCCGGGTTTGTTATGAACTGTTTGTTTTATATTCAGTCTACTGACCAAATTGGAAATAGTTAGAACGGAGTTTGGAAACTGCTCGTGAAACCAGAGCATCAAGCTGGGAAGTTCTTTCTGTTTTAATGGTAGCATTTTAGTGGTTTTGATGAAGAAAATTTAAGTTATTTTTGCATGCTTCCTTTTTTTCCAGTGGACCATCTGATAAAGCCTGCAAACTTGCACAGCTGGTTGAAAAAAATCTTGAGAACTACTACAAAACTGATGAGAGAAGCCAAATAAAGGTAAAAAGTGAACTAAAATGTTTGCTTATTTTTTATAAGTTTAGGGGGAAAAAAATAATCTTTAGAGTATGTTTTGACAATAGGTTCTACAAAACCAGATTTTCTTTATTAATAAGGGCAAGTAGTTGCCATTTAGTTGGGTTTTGTGTATGGAAACAACTTAGAGATTGTAACTGAAACAATAAATCTATATGTAAGCAAAAGTTATTTGTGTGATCAAACTAGTTGTACTCGAAAAATTGGCCCTCTGATAACGTAGGGGATGATACAAGCCTGAAGAAAAGTGGGTAACCTGTTTTAACATCACCTTCCGTGAGGCTGCAGAAGAAGGGTATGTGTAGAAGGGACTTAATTGCAGAATTGAAATGGCTCCCATTAAGGGATTTATTGTCTACAAAGATACAGCTTTTCACATACATAGTGTTTTTGATCTTTCACTATAGATTGAGGCAGATTAGGGCAGCTGCCGAAATGTGGAAGTACGGGGTGAACCACTCTGACTTAGTGCTATGCCACTCTGCCACAGAAATAAATGTACCTGATGCTACTGCTGCTTTACTGAACCCCCAAAATGAAACTTTCAGTTGAACGGTTGGACATGAATTTTTCTGTGTTGCAGCACTGCAATACAAACAACACACTTAATTGAAATAAGTGTGCTCTGAAATACAAATAACACACTTATTTGACGTGTCAGTGGGAGGCTTTGTTTGTTTGTTTTTCTTATATGTTTCTTGTCCATTAGGTGAGATCAGTGAATGGATTGCAAGGGGCTAAGAGCATTGCCTTTAAAATTGGTATTTATAGCCACTGTGTTCTGGTTATCATCCAAACGTTTGCTTCTATTTATGTTGATGAACACTTGGACTATACTTTTTAGGGTTTTTTCAGTTAGTTTTCCAAAAATGTCTGCAGTGCTATAGCTTATTTTAAATAGACTTAACATGCATTAACTTTGTACTATCTGTATTAACTTTACATTTATTTGATGGCTTTCTAGGCTAAAACCCATTCCCAACTAATAATAATTGATCGTGGCTTTGACCCAGTGTCAACTGTCCTTCATGAACTCACCTTCCAGGCAATGGCTTATGATCTGCTACCAATTGAAAATGATACTTACAAGCAAGTACTTAAAGAAAAAAAAAACATCTAAACACTTTAGTCTTGATTATAAAATCTGTGGAATCGTTTAGCTGAATTGCACCATAGCAATATTAGCTGCTTATATTATGTAAGGATCGCTTCACTTTTTATTGGTCTTTCCTTTTGGATTTGTAACTTCCTTTTTTTGTTAACTTCCTCATTTAGTTGAGATTAGGTAAGATCTGACTAGAATTTTTTGTGAAGTTTTGAGTCTAACAAATTCAATTTCTTTTAAAAACAAAGAACATTGTACTAGACTTGAAGTAAAACCTTAGTAGTAGATGTTCAACTTCTCTACCTTTTCTTTCATATGCTCAACCTTCTTGGCCTAACAAGGCAAACATGACCAGTAATCAAATACTGAGAGGAAGCTTAGCTAATTCTAAGGAGTGCTCACTTTTATAGCTCCAGTCACATAATTTGTGTAATTGTTATAATTTCCGTGCTTCTCCCCTAAATGCACATTTAGTTAAGCCACATTCAGTTTATGAGCATTATTTTATCAATATTTGGAATAGTGTGTCATGTTTTTGTGCAATGTATGCACTTTGTCAGATTGTTCTGACACCAAAGATATTGGTAAGACTTGGCTTTCTGATGACCCACTAGAGCAAATGAGAACTAATCACCTCACTGTTTAGTTAAGCAAAGAGGAATGGATCTCTTTTGTCAAAAACATTTGGTGAATGTTTTCAAAAAAAATGTAGAATTTGATGAATCTGAAATTTGCTGGGTATGAATATATAGTAGAGTGTTTTCTAAGCAGTCATGATCTGACTTTCACAATTAATCTTGTAATTTTTATTTTTTTCTCTTCTGCTCTCTGGCCGTATGCATTGTGAGTTTCTGTAAATGTGCAAATGTGATGTAGTGTGGTTGCGGTTGCTTTATACATTTATTTCTGTTTGTAGAAAAGTAGTAACTGGTCTGTAAGGCTGTGAAGCATGGTTCTTGTATACATGAAGTAATTAGTCCTACTTAGTCTATTTTGTTGGTGAGTGGGACTTCATTTTTCTTCAGAGATATAAAATGTCCTGGAGTAAATATAGAAAGCTGCACTTTGCAATCTCAACATGTGCTACTTCGCATGCAGTTTGCATTTGAAGCCAAAGGGAGGTTTACATTGGAAGCTGAAGAGAAATTGAGGTGTATGTGAATGTGTGATTGAAACTCTAGTTACCATTGGTTTAAAAGAATGTCCAAGAAGCTATTTCCCCAAAGAGTCAGTCTAAAAGTCATCTGCTGCTTCTATGTTCAAAGACATAGTCTGTGAAATCCTATGTAAATTATATTGTTGGGCCATAGCTGTGTTATTGTGAGAGGGGGTTGGAACTCAAACCACATAACTCTGAATTTTCTCTTGGAAGATACAAAACAGAAGGGAAGGAACGGGAGGCAATTCTGGAGGAAGATGATGAGCTCTGGGTGAAGATTCGGCACAAGCATATTGCGGATGTGATAGAGTATGTGAATAAAATAACAAAAACTAGTTCAAATGCAAGTTACAGAACTTTGAGAGGGAATGTATTTGAGCTGTTAATTAGGAATGCAGGCAGTAGTGAAGATGGTTTGCAATATAGACTGCAGTCTTTTAAATAATTGCAGGGAGAAAACACTTTAAGAAATAGAAGCATGTACAGAAGTATACAATTTTACTAATCTTAATTACAGTTCTTGAGGGAAATGAAAATAAAATTATTTCCTGGAAGGTGTCTTCAAATCTTTTAAATCTGAAGGGATTATTTTGCATAAAGTAGCAGCAAGTTATTGCATCGAATGATGTGATGGAGATAGCGTAAACAGAATGTTTTAACTTAAATTTGTTTCCTTTGTCTAAAACCACTGTCTCCTATGAAGCAGACCTGTATTTGAAACTTCTATTGTAAGTCAGAAGTTCTTCTTGCACAGTTCTGTTACAATTTTAAGTAAAGATGTTAAATCTTTAAGAACTGTAGTGCTTTTGCATTTGATGACTTTCCTTCCCCCCCCTCCCCCCCCTTCAGGGAAATACCAAAACTTTTTAAAGAAGTTTCATCAAAAAGAAAAGCAGCAGAAGGAAAAGTAAGTTCTTTAAATTATTAATTATTGTTGGTTTTCCTGGTAATTTAGTTATTTTCAGCTGATCAGATCAATGTAATTCATGGACCTATTACAGAAATTAAGGCTTATCTCACTGGCAGTTTTCGGAGGGTGTGGGGGACCAAGGCTGCACCAGGGACGGGAAATAATAATGTTAAATATTGGAGGGGGAAGACTTCAACTTGTATCATTTCTTCACAGGTATCAATATCTGCTCTGGCCCAGTTGATGAAAAAGATGCCACTTTATCGTAAAGAGATTAGTAGGGTAAGAGGTCTTTTGTAACCACAACTTCACAATAAATCATTTTGTACACTGTAATTTTCTGTGTTATTTAAGTCTAGTTCTGTCCTGACATCTTCCTATATAACTTATCTCCAAATTAGTATATTCACCTGCTGCAAAATTGTGAGAAGAAAGCTTGTTTCCAGGTGTTTCGCTTTAGTGTGTAAAAAAATCTGCTTTAAATGATTTGTGTGCTTTGAGGATGGAAGATAGCATAGCTGTTTAATGTTTTAAAAGCTATTATGGGTGTTAATCTCTGTTGAGGATAAACCACAGAAAATGTGTGTTGGTGTTGAAGGATAGTCGAAGGGTTGACTCTTATAACCAGTGAAGATGATTGCTTTGTGTGTTTACAAAAAAAAGCAAGTTATGGCAGTAATTTTTTTGTTTCTGGTCTTCTAGCAAGTTATTCATCTTAACTTAGCAGAAGATTGCATGAGCAAGTTCAAATCCAACATAGAAAGGCTGTGTAAAACTGAACAGGTATGGTGAAAAAAACCCCCCACAAACCAAACAACAACTTACTACAGATGTGACTTGTTTGTTTGCAGGAGTAAATGCTTGTTCTCAACTGACAACAGTAGTGTGTCTCTTGCCTGGGTTTTGGGGGGGGGGGGGGGAGGGGAGGAGTGTGTGATCACTTTTTGAGGGAGAAGCATTAAAGCTAAGTGAGAGATACAAGGCTCTTACTCCGCCAGTAAAGGACTTCTGTTTGTTATCTTTAAATCTGGCTGATTTGTATAAGGATAATCTTTGTTTTCTTTGTTCAAAAGTATTATGAAGTTGCCTTACTAAGAGGCAAGCCCTCTTAAAATGTCTGGGTAAAGCACCTGCTAGGGTGAGGCATTACATTGTGCTTGAGTTAAAACCTACAGTTTTTATTTATATGAATTCTAAATATCAAACGGTTCAAAATCTTTGAGTGTTACGTAGTGTTATTATAATGCTGTAACTATTGAAATAATGAGGACAAAGACTTGTCATACTGAGTTTAAATTGATGCAGCTTGATAGTTTCCTGAAACCTATGGTTTCATTAAAATGCATTTCAAAACACACAAAACAAAGGGGTGGGTGGTTTATTTTTTGGTGTTTTTTTTTTTTTTTTTTAATGACTACTCACTCAACCATGTGGGTTTGGGGTTTTTTTTTTCCCTTTGTTTTGTTTGGGTTTTTTTTCCTTTAATTTAGGACTTGGCTCTTGGAACTGATGTAGAAGGTCAAAAAGTGAAAGACTCAATGAGAGTCCTCCTTCCAGTTCTGCTCAACAAAAGTCATGAGAGCTATGACAAAATTAGAGCTATTCTTCTGTACATCTTTAGCACTAATGGTATGATAAGCTACCTTATTTTTTTGTTGTTGTTGTTTCTTTCAGTGGTATGGACTTCAGCTCAAATTTTGGGCTAGTCAAGTGTTTTTAGTTAAGCAGCAGTATTGGAGTTGATGGACAAGTTTGAAAGAAATACTGTCCATCCTCTGTAGCTTCTGTTAAATTAGTAGTGAGGTACTACTGGTAAGGAGTTAAGGCATTCAACACAAGTGCAGATCCATGCAGTGTTTAAGCATCATTCCTGTTCTTGGATGTTGGCAACAGTTTACGTTTTCTCCTTTTCACTTCGTATTGAAGCTGTTAAAGGGGGAGCTCTGTGTTTTGGAACCTGAAAATTAACTCAGTGGGGAAGAACTTCTAGTAGAGAAGGAGGAAATTGGTATAATGTTGGTCTGAGGAATCTGTAATAATACTGAGTTTTGGTCTCACAAATGGACAAAATTTTATCTAAAATAGAGTATTGTGTTAAAGTAGACTGGCCAAACAAAACAAAAAATCTTGGACTAAGTAACAGCCCAGAATGTGTAAGACAAAATTGGTGTTACTCAGTCACATGGTTATTAAGTTGTATGCTTTCCTTATGTCAAAGGAACTACCCAGGAGAACTTGGACAAGCTGATCCAGAATGTTCAAATAGAAAGTGATAGTGATATGATAAGAAATTGGAAATACCTTGACGTTCCTGTTATCTCCTCAGTAAGAACGTATTCATTTATTTTGTATTTTCCTACAACCCAAGCACTTGTCTAGAGCTCTCTTGTCTTTTCAAAGATGCCTATAATGTTCCCTCTAAAATTGTCAGCTGGTGACTTGAGCTAGTTGGCTTTGGATA
The DNA here is from genome assembly GCF_004027225.2 of Strigops habroptila. Classification (NCBI taxonomy): domain Eukaryota; kingdom Metazoa; phylum Chordata; class Aves; order Psittaciformes; family Psittacidae; genus Strigops; species Strigops habroptila. The sequence continues at coordinate 13,811,102 of NC_044284.2, forward strand.
GTGCCAACTTACTCAGTTCCTTGTCTCTGAAATTAGTACTTCTAGTGTATCCTGAATTCTACAGGTATTAATTATTCGTTGTTATTGTTATTTCCTGAGAATCTCCTACTGATCCCCTTCCCCCCACTACTAATTGGTAATAAGTTTCAAAAATCCAATTCACTGTATAACAAACCTCGTTTTGAAAATCTTTTCAGTCTGCTGCTCAGCAGCATAAATACCCAAGGAGGGACCGTTCTTCAGAAGAAACTTACCAGCTTTCTAGGTGGACGCCTGTCATTAAAGATGTCATGGAGGTAAATCTGACCAACTGATTAATGCATGAGTGCAGTGCAGAAATGTGCTCAAGTGGGCAGTTGCAATCAGTTTTTTCAAATTCCATAGTATCTTGAGTTACTTCTGTTAAATATGCCTGTTTAGCAAAGTGATCACTTGTACACTGTCTGTACTACAGAATGTTAGCCTGCTGTGTGTTAGCAGTGCTCCTTTTAAAGGTGATGCAAATGAAAGTGAAAGCAAAAAGTCTTTTTGAACAGCTTGTGCTGTGATTGGCAGTGTTCAGGAATCTGAAGATCTGGATTATTTTTTTTTTTTGTTTTTCCCTCCAGTGGGTCTTAAAACTGCAATTCAAATCTAAACTGTAGATTAGCAGAGGCTGGGAAATACTACTTGCCAGAGGTGTAGTTGCTCTGTTCTTAAACCTCTTCCTAGCCATCAGTTAGTGACCCATGTTGGACAGAATAGTGAGTTCACTGGACCTTTTGTCTGTCCTAGTGCTGTCACTGGTAGATTCTTGGTGACTTTCACCTATTCATTTATGTCTTCAGGGGACCCTAACTTCTGTCATACAACTAAAGAGAAATCAGATATGTTAGGGTCATCAGAGATGAAAAGCTGCTAGTGAAATCTGAGCAGTTAAATCAGTATCGTATTTGTAAAGAAAGCAGATGTGCTTCCAGTTCCTCGTGATATACAAAAGCCTTGTAATAATTTTTGAGCATTACACGGTTTAGCATTTTGTTACGTAGGAGTGTAGCTTGTGAGATGCTGCTTGCAACTGGCTGTTCTAAGAAATTGCATGTGCTGGCATTAAATTCCGGTTAGACATCCTTACTGGAAGTTGAAACTTCGTGGGTTTTAGGTCTACATGGCTGTTTCAAGTGAGTCTCTGTTTTGCCCTTCAGGATGCTATAGAAAACAAACTAGATTCAAAAGACTGGCCTTATTGTTCCCAGTGTCCTCCTACCTGGAATGGTTCAGGAGCAGTGAGGTAAACTGTTTAATTTCCTGAAACATAATTTGCCCATTTATCAGTATTTTTCTCGTGTACATTTTCCAAGTGTGCTTACTAAGCAGTGAAATAACGTATTTAAGGTAATACTCGTGTAAAATGTATTTTTTTCATCTAAGCCATACTGACCTTTTGTTGTTTAATAATTCTTGGCTGTATATAGCTTTTTACTTGGAGTATCTCCCTTTTGCTTCAAAGTTAGAAATAACATTTTTTTATTTTCATTCCCAGAATGAGAAGTTTAAACCATTGAGCTTTTTAGCGTGAAGTAGTTTCAGGAATGGATTATTGGTATAGTGTGACTTGGGCAAAAAGAATGTTTTTATTTATTCTGAAAGTTATTTCTGCTGTGGTAGCAGTGGTGTCATTCTTCAAGGTAATGACTTCAGTAAGTTAAAATTAACATCTCTAGGTTCTGTCATTAGGGAATAAGGGCCTGTTGGACATTTGACCCCTGTTGTCAGGGGATGGCTTAGACAAGTCCAGAAAAGTTGGAGGTCTTGAGATGAATTATCTGCTAATGAATGTGAAACGGTGTGTTCCATGTACTTGCATATTTACTGAGTAGTACTGAGAGGTTATTTTGGGATTTATTTTTTTTAGCTCACTAATCTGTACTGTCCCTTCCTTCCCTTTTTAATCTCATGAGCTCTTGAACCTCAAGATCAATACCTGCCAATTTGACAGCTTTGTCACATTTGGTAGTGTTACTTAAATGGTGTGACAGCTGAATAGAGATAGGAGTGTTCCTGTCACAGGAATGCTCATTGCACTAATCAGATGCAGGAATTCATAGGGCGGGAAACTTATACACATCCTAAGATTGGAGGAGATGCTTGAATTGGAATTTGTATGTTATGGAATACAAGGCAAAAAGTACAGATGCACAGCCTTGGGAAAATATTTTTTCCCAGCCTTGGGAGCATAAGGACACACGATGATGATCAAGGCAAGGCAACACCGAGGCAAGTCCCTGTACATTGTAACTGGATCTCTATCTTATAGGCTGATGCAATGTGAGAATCTTTCAGACACCCTAGCAAAGAGAGATCAGGGCTGGAGATGATTTAATCTGAACCTGCGATTTCTGTATCTCTGTTAGTGTATTTTAAGTGACTTTTTTTTTTTTTTTCCCTCCTAGCTATCTGAATCTTATTTGATATAACAGCCAAGTATTTTTTGTATTAGAGATTCTGTTCATGTTTAGAAACTGAAAAACCTAAGACTAGCTTTTTCAAAGGAATGTCTCATGAAAAATGACACTGGAATTGCCAGCATGCAGAATTAAGCTGCTTGGTAGAAGTCCTTTGTGTGTGTGTGTGTGTAACATTTTTGCTTTGTGTTTATTTTCCCCGATGTGATACTCAGTAGTTTCAGTAATATGCTAACTTGTTCCATTAAAATCCTTTGAATTATCAATTTGTCTAAATTTTTTTTCTGAACTGATAATCAAACCAGGAAGTGCATGACAGAAAATGCTACTGCTTAAGTGTATTATTTTTACCAAAATTACCCAGTAAAGCTATATAAATGTCATCTTATGAAATCTTCCGCAGTGCACGCCAGAAACCTAAGGGTAGTTACAAAGATGAGCGGAAGAGTAGTGCAAGACTGATTATATTTGTGATTGGAGGAATCACATATTCTGAGATGCGCAGTGCTTATGAAGTTTCTCAAGCCTACAAGTCCTGCGAAGTTGTTATTGGTAAGCTTGTCTTGGGAAAAGGGTGGTAGGTAGGGTTTTACTACGTGTATTTTTGGAAAAGTAAGGATCTTTTTTTTTCCTTCCAGTCCCTAAATTGGTTCAGCAAACTAGTACTATAGCCGGTGTCTTTCTTAAAACTATGCATTTAAAAGTATCTTTTTAGTTGATCTAGATTGCATGGTGGTTGGTTTTGGTTTTGTTTTCATAATAATTCATAATTCATTGTTTTCACAATAAATGCTGTTATGCTCTACAGAAGAATCATTATGAATTATGTTAAAGAAATATATTATTGAAGTAGCCTGAAGTATAGCGAAAAGGATTTAAACAGACCTGTGTTTTCTTGCATTATGACTGGCAAAACAGTGCAAAATTAGTCTTTTGAGGAGGTAGGGAAGATAAGTATCTTTAAAAAACAAACAAACAAACAAACAAAACAACCACCACCCCCCCCCAAAAAAAACCCCAAACCATAAACCAACAAACCAACCAAACCAATCCAAATTAACTTTTTCAGTGTAGATCAGTTGACTTTGCAACATCCTTGAGTTCTTGTCATGTGTTCGTTTCTAGGGACTTTATGCAAACCACACCATGATTTATAGCTTTTGCCCTGAAAAAATGAAGCAATTGCCCTAATCTTCTTAAGGTTCCACAGTAAATGCATGAGTTACCAGCTGGGGTAGTAATCGGTCAGTTAATACTTCAGGTGCAGCAAATGCTTGTTCCATCAGCTCCTATGCTTCGAATAATCATTTCATGTAATGCTGTTTAAATTTAGGTGCTAAAGCATTTGCTTATATGGAATATCAAAACAGAGCTCCAAAATACAGAACCTTACCAGAGACCTGTATCCATCTCCAGTGGCAGCTGCTGTCCGGATCATGGTCATCTAAAGCATTCTAAAATGCTTGTGATGCTTATGTCTAGCAATTAAATTTAGTCCTGAGTTTCAAAAAGGATTAAATCTATCTACCCTAATTTTAAATAGATGAATACTCTTCCTTAAAGCAATGACAACTTGGATTCTGAGACTGAGAGTCTGTTACTTCAGGATAGTGGGGAATGTTGTACGTTTGGTGTAGTTGGGTTTTTTGTTTGTTTGTTTGTTTGGGTTTTTTTTGGTTGGTTGGTTGGTTGGTTTGCTGGTTTCGTCAGTGGTGGCTGAGGTAGGTTTAATGCTGGTCCTAGTTTTGAGTTGCAATCAGAAGACCAGGAAAACAGGAATGTAGTTTAACAAGACTGTTTCTTCATCTGACACTTGTTTACAAACCCACAGTGAGTTGAGGTCACTCTTTTGCTGTAGTATCTGGCACTAATCTTCCACAGCACCATCCTCACTTTTGTTTAGAGGTTATTCTTGCAGTTTTGTTAGTAATCCTGATCTTTGAGGGAAGGTACTAACTACCAAATTTCCATCTGGCTTACTGCAAGATGAAATCTTCCTGTGTTCCTGATTCAGAACTCAAGGATTAGTAGCCCATTCGGACTATTAAAACTAGAGGTTCAAGACATCCCTGATCTTAAACAGTTAAAGGTTCCCTTTATAACTCTAGGGTGACCCTTCATGGCAAAAGTTATAATGACTCTCTATGAGAACAAGAGAGCTAGTTATGTGCTCTTGAAGAATCATAAGGGTTTTGTTTGCTGCTCCAGAGTTGGAATTTGTTGCAAACTTTTCAAGGTGATGTTAGTAAGAGCCAATTTTCTGTAACTCCTGTTTCTGTGGCAAAATACTGTTTGTGACATTCTTTAGTCCAGATGGTTTCTGGATTCTAGGTTTAAAGCTTGTTGTTACAACTCCTCCTTTCAGAGAATGGGCACGTTACGTGCCAGCTGGAATAAATGCATACAGCAGAAGTGGCCCAGGCTTAGCCTATGTTTCAAACGGGGCAGAGCAGGGACTTGAAACTTGTATCCGAAGTAAGAATCCTAGTCTGGATGTTTCAGTGTGTGGAAGAGGGACACCATCTACTTAACGTTGACACTTAGAATGACACTTTCCATGATAACACCTGAAAACACTTTGAGCTGTTGTACTTTAGTTTTCCAGGTACAGTAAAAAACACTGGCATGTCCCCAATGTATTTATTTATTTATTTTTAAAGGGAATGTCTGAAATTCTGGCTTTCAGACTGATACAGTCAATAATTCTCTTCTTTTGTCAGGTTCTACTCACATTTTGACACCTAAAAGACTACTGGATGAAGTCAAGAGCCTTAGTAAACCCAAGGATATGGTCTGCATTAAGGATGAATAGAAGTGGTGATGTTAATGATGCATTAGGAAAAGACAAATAGTATGTACATATTATTATGGAACTGAGTTTTCTAAATACCGTACCAGGACACTACATGGTTCTGACTGATGGAATGTCACTTTGTAATTTAAATTTGCTGCTTTTTTGGGCGGGGAATAGAAGGCAGAGGGAAAAATCAACATGTATGTCTCTTAGGTTGTATTTTGTATAGACAGTGTTACACTGTAAGTGCTTTTTCAAAAGGGCATGTTCATTCCTAAGAAATGATGCTAAAAGTTACTGTGATTATGTATAGACCAGAATTGTCTGAGAACTGTGAAACCTTTCTATTATAGAGTTTATTTCTACAAATGACTGAAATAAGGGGCTAGGTTCTTAAGTAGAGGCTTTATGAGAAAATTTGGAAATATGAGTTTATGATAAATATATTTCACAGTGTGGTGTCTCAAGCTATAATATTTTCTGTAAAATAACTCACTGAATTCTTTATACATGTGTAACTGTGAAAAATCAAGAGGTTTTTTTAGATGGTGGTGGGTAAGGTATAAAGTTAATCACGAAAGTACTAAGCAGCTCTAATTTCAATAAATAACCGGAGAAATGCTGTTGAACTGTGCACTGAAGTACACTTTATATTTAAGTAATACAGGGATTATTACTAAAGCTTTTCAAAAAAACGTCATTTCTTACAAACTTCCTTATGATTGTGTCTACGTAGTCCATCTGGTTTAGAAGTTGAATTGCTTGTAATATACAAGTTCCAAAATTTTTAGCATTAATCCCTTTTTGAGGGAGTAGGGGCAGCGGAAAAGGAGAGGAAAAGAAGGGAAGCAGTTGAATCTTTCAAATGGCTTGATACTTTAAAAAAAAAAAAGAGAAGCAAAAAGCAAACCAAACACCAAAACCTGATGCATTCAAGAGATTTACTGTTTTCTTCTACTTTGTTACATACTAAGAAATACATAAATTTGTGTTGAAGGGGATCAACTTCTAAATTATATTAATTCTGTAATACTGGTAATGTTTAGATTTGTCTTGGAAAATCACTTCAGTAATTAAATTATGAACCTTTTAAAGGGATGTTGTATTGATGTGCCTTGAAATGTTTGTCGTGTGTCGAATCTGAGAGAAAAGTTGTAATGAAAATATGAGATTACTCATGGCTTTTTATTTACATTTTTGCCATTGTAAGGGTATTAACTTCTTGTTTTGCAGAAAGGTGGTTTTGTTTCTTTTCCCTTAATTTCACCTTCAGGTTAACTAGTAAGCTAGGAGAACATATTTGTTAGGTAAGTTCATTCAAAGTTAATTAGAAGGTGGAAAAGGTCAAATTCCTTCCCCCTGCATCAGAGAGGAATGAAATGGGAGAACATTATGTAATGACTCTAGAATGTTGCAGGACATGGTGCATGATGAAGGTAAGTGGCTGTGGCTTTCAAATGCACGTACGTGAGTTAAACATAAGGTATTCTGATTTTATTTTCAGTGGGAATACAGGCACACCACCTCTTTAACTGGTTCATCAAACGTGCATCAAAACATAAAAAAAAAAAACCTAGCAGAGATATCTATAATGTTTATCTGAATTCTAGTTTCTAACTGTAAATATCACAGTAAAAATCCAGAGTAAAAGAATGTATTTAAGAAACGCAGTGCTCAATACTTCTTTAGTAAAGATGCACACTTTGAAATCAGTATTAAACAATTAAACTTAGGAGTTCTTACACTTGGGCAAGAACCACCCAAGTTCACTGTAAAAGCTGTATGTAATTGCCATTTTTTTCATACTCTGAAAACTTAAAAGCAATAAATACAGAACAAAATAACTGATATCAAAGTGTCCTACTTAAGGACTGAAATAATTGAAATATAGTAGTATATAGAATCCATTGTATTGATGTTTAGAGTTGAAGAACTACCAGCTTGAAATGTTGGATTACTTATATGTATTTGGCAGTGAAGCTGAAAGCAGACACTTGGAAAAAGTATAAGTGCTATCACCAGCTCAGAATTTGATAGCTGATAAATACAAGACTTAAGACACTTGACTTTTGGAATCCATCACCCGCTGTTTCCAGAAGGCAAAGCCAAACCTTACTGTAAAGATGGATTAAGAGAGATGCTTTAAGAAATCTGACAGTGATATGTAGGTGAAAACAGCTCTTGGTTTGTTGCAAGAGCTTGTGAAGGGGGGAGTGGTGGTGGTGGGAGTGGATTTCTTGTAAGGATACTTACTTGTTTTCCCAAGGATCTTCTTGGCTACTTTTCTAGATCAAAAATTGTTTTATCAAGATCAAGAATGGGAAAGAGTTATATCAAGATAAACGTATCCCCCAAAACGCTAATATTTTAGAGTAAATGTAGAAGGTATATTATAATTTTGAAAGTTCCTGTTTTCATATTATACATCTTAAAATAGCTACCTAGTCCACACATGTGGGCCCAGAATCACATAAGCACATGTTAGTCTGATTCCCCTAGATAAATTGCACTTGGGAATCTCTTTAATATTTCTTAAGTTGAATCTAGAAATCTGGACAAGATGCAGAGATGATGAAGATGAAAATCAAAGGTATGGAACAATTTCCATGTCAAGAATGGCTAGAATAGGATCCTTGATCAAGGGGAAAATAAGTGGGATATGGTGCAGTAATAGCATGCTTAAAATTGTTGGGGGAGGTGGGGGGGGGGGGCAAAAACCTAGACATAGATGAGAAAAAAGTCTTTACTGGGCTATTAAAGACATTACTGTTGATTGGGAAGGGATCTGAGCTTTCAGTTTGCTGGAGAATGCTCTAAGGAAATGTCACTATGTGCTTGTCTTATGTTTTGTATTCTTTTCTTGAGTATTTGCTGTCAGGCCTGGGACAGTGGGTTCAGACAGTGACCCAGGATAAGCAAAAGGTCTAGCTGTTCTTGTGGTGTGGGAAGATTTCTGTGGTAAAGATTAATCTTTTTTTATTGGATCTAGGAAATCTATAGCAATTACTTTAACTATTAAGTTAATTTGCAAACTAATAATAGGAACATTCCAAACATTAATCTAGCAACTTCAAAGGCTAGTGAGCGTTTCACCTGTGCTGTTGTCTTAAGCTAAATAAAGCAAAACCATGGATAATAAGCAGAGGCAAATCAAGTTATAAGGATCTACAAAGAAAAGAAAGGTTAATGGTGGTGTTGGCTGTCAAGTGTGGAAGAAGCCCTGAAAAAAAAGCTGTTGAATGAACGGAGTCTGGGTTATATCTCTGTATCCATCAACTGATGAAACCACGTGGGTTTCCCTGCAAAATGACTGTCTTTTTTTTGTAAGCAATGCACTGTCACTTTTAACAGGATTTCCATCAGTTCATATATACTTGGGAATTGCTTCAGTGAATAACATCCCTGATAATATAAGGCTGTTAACTTGCTTGTAATAACTGCAGTTAAATGGATTTCAGAAGGAAGATAATATATGACTCGTCTTAGCCCACTGTATTTTACAGTATCTTAAAGTTTTCCAACCTTCTTACTATAACGTAAATTCTCAAAGCCAAATGTATCTGGCAGGGTAAGGACGCTGCATTGAACAAACGGACAATTTAGTTGTTAAGAGTACTTAGACAACAGTTGGTATCACTCAGTTACTGAGATGTGCGAGGAAGTCCTTTAAAAACAACTCCCAATGTAGGGCACTCTAAAAACAAAATAATTACAAATTTTAATTACGACTTGGTATGTGAGCATAATGCTTATTGATGTCCCAGGTGCAGAGGATGTTTCCCTTTGTTCTGCTTAGGCAGCTGCTGTTAAGGTGTAGGAAGAAAATACACATAGTAATCACTGAACTTTATTCTCCTATTGGGGCGTGGGAGGGGATAAAAAGTCAAAAAGTTACCTTCGCTTGTTTAAGCCAATTTTTATTAAGCTGTCTTAAATGAAAACTCAAAGTAAGTAGCTGTGCATGGTAATGGGGGTTAGCCAACATACTGAAGACTCTCAGTAGGATTAGGAATTTGTTTTCCAGTTCTGAGACTGAGTGTGAACATGTGTAATACCAATATGCTCTGGTTTGGTTTAGCACTGATAGCTACAGAACAGCTAACCAAGTCGGCTAGCTGACTTTCTGATCTTTGTATTTATCATTGCATATTTGTAGAGATACTGATGCTTCAGTGTCAACCAGCAAAACAATAAAGCATTTGAAAGTGGGTAATTAAAGGTGCTTTCTTTTAACTTTAGCTAGATCTTCTGAAACTGCTTGTACCATTCGTTCCGTAGCTTTCTTCAAAATGTTTGCTGTCAGTATGGCATGATCCAGAGTAGAGCTTAAAATCTGCTGGGAAATAATAAAATATAGCATTGTTAATACTGAAGGCAGATGTTTACAGAGGTGTAGAATAGAAAATTATGTTTAATTAAGGTTGCGTGCAGTGCTTTCACTCCGAATACATGTTGAGAAGAAAAAATTCTGAGTCATGTGAGACCGTTCCAGGATTCAAGTTGGAAGTGTCTGTTTTCTGTTTCTCTCTTTGTGTAATCCTTTCAACTGAGGGATGTTTACACATTCCTAAAGTAGCATCCCCAGTGTGGTGCATGTTTGTGGCATTGGGAAGGTTTTCTTTTGGTTTTGATAGCGGTTTGTATGGCTAGGGTGGCATTTTTTGTTTCAGTATATGAAATACAATTCCAGAAATAAGAGCCAGTGCGCCTTTTCTGTCCCTTCTGCCATTTATGCAGGGATTAAGTTGCATAAAGAGTCTGTAACATACTCATATGAAATAACATACAAAAGCTAAAATACCTGGGCTTTTAACTCCCTCCTGTCTTATCCTTAAAAGGACTAGACATGCTTAGGTTGTAATAAATAACTTGCTGAGAATGAGATGTTCAACAGTGTCATGATGTGGGGATGAAAGCTTTCCAGGATAGTTTTGTGGCTTTTAATTTTCACTCTGAAGTCTTACATTTGCATTGGACTCATTGGTGTTTCTGTATCTGATGTTGATTGCAGATTTGCTTTGGCCAGACTTCTTGCTGGGTAAGCACTGATGTGAAAGGGTATTTTTATCATATGTGCTTGAATAGCAGGTTTTGGCAGCCTCCAAGTTTTGCCTAAAGATAAGATGCATAGCATAAATACAAACAATTTTAGTAAATGAAGAATTTCTAAACTATGAAATAAATATATATACATCTTGATAGCATACTCAGTAGCAAGTTAATTTTACAGTGAGTAGAATTTTTCATTTAACTGTAAAACAAACACAGTCCATCATAATTTGTGTTACATCTGTATTGCAGTAAGATAGAAAACATGCCAGGATGCAGAGTCAGGAAATCTCTCAAAATAGTATTGCATTCTTGGTGCTTTCTCTGAGTGGTCTAAGCCATTAATTCTCAAGTCCAGCTGCTGTGCTTCCAGGCAATTGCTACCACTGAGTAATGCTGTCAAAAAATACGGTGACAGAACTTGTCTGAATTTCAGTCTAGTCTGTGCCTACAGTTAAGAATCCATTTTACTTCTCAGACTCCCAGTATAATTTAATGTTAACAAGAGTTAAAATAGGACTGTTACGTATAAAGAAATGGTAGCAAATAGAACTGCATCTTAAATAATGCAGACCTGCTTTTAAATCTGTCAATGGGACCATCCTCTTAATCATGTGAAATAATCTTCTTCTTTTTTTTACTACTAAATGTGTCAGTTAAAAAAGTCAGTATTTACTCTTCCTTAAATTAGAAAGATTCAAGAACTACTCTTAAGAATTATTTACACTTGCTATTAGGTTAAATATTTTCATTTCACTAATGAGTAAAATTCTAATATACATCATGCACCGCAAAGATGAAACATTCCTTCTGCTTATGATACTGGTGAGTTGTTCTTTCCTTGCTGAATCTTCAACAATGGCATTTTCTGTTGTACTACATAGTTATTGCTACAGCTTACCTTGCAGAAAGTCTCTTTACAAGTTCATGTGGCTGTTTATTTTTTTGAGCCTTTTGAGAGGAAAGTCTCTTCTGTGAAAAAGCTGGAGTAGTTGAGCCATGTTTAAAACAAAGGCAAAAAAAAAAGGTAATTTTCTATGTATTTATCATTTTTCTCTATTTGGCATTCATAAAAAATCAAGTAACTATCACTACTGAATAAAACTTGAATATGTTTAAGATTTTTTTTGTAAATGAGGACAGATTAGCCTTTTTGGGTTTGCTGTTGAATTTAGTTCTGTGGTAAATAGTATGCAGATTTAGATTTCATTTCATACGGTGAAAGACTACAGGGGGAAAGTGTAGAATAATCAGCCTCGTATAATCCTAATAATTACATGAATACTTCTTTGATTTACAGTTTTATAGAATTTGTATAGAGAAGTAACTAATTTATACTTTCTTCTCACTGTTGAAAATTTGTAATTTTCTGCATGCAATTTTTCCTACAGTATAGAGAGGAGTCTGAGGTAAGAGACTTTAAAAGCTACATGTTCAATATTATAAATATCATTTATAGAATAAGGCTTTTCTTGACTTTGCGTGTCACACAATTTTAAGTGTAAAGATAGAATCTTCTTTTGTACTCATTTACATTAGTCAACAGCTAGCACTGAAAGTTGGCATAGTAATACCCAATTTTAGTACTTCTTCTATATGGCACTGCCAAATGAGATATTCCCATCATAAAGGAAATATAGAAGGGACTCCTCTCATGAAGAATCAGGTAAGGTGCTGTGTATGGGGACTAAACTTGGCCAGGTGTGTAAAAGTTGAATTTGCTGATCTTGCTCTACAAGATCTATACATATCCATTGTTGCTTCTGGTTGCTTATACTAAACTAAATTTGGCCTGATACTTGCAATGTGGCTTTCTTCCTTTTAAGATCTAACCTGTGATAGGTAATTATTTCAGTACACATCATACTTACAAGATGAACCAGAACTTCTATTTCTACATCGGGCACAAGACTCAGACTCTTTGTAATTCCTGAGTTGAAACTGATCTTTGCTTCCTGTAGGGCATCTGCATCTGAGCCCTGAAAACAAAGACATGTTTAGAAAAACAAACACTATAAACAATATTTTTGTGTAGATATTAATATTTTGGCAATCATTATACCTCTTCTCTCTCCACGTGATCTTTTATTGAATGTTTTGTAACTTCCAGTCTCACAATTCACAAGTTCCTTGCTTGGTGAATGATTGTAAGAATCGTAGGCTGAGGTGTCTTCTGAATCGCTGCCTAAAATCCCCAAAATAAATTAAAAAGGTCTGAAATATTAAAATTATTGGCCTGTGTACCTAGGTAATTATTTGTCTTTTAGCACCATAATTTTTGAGCCCTTTGCTGCTATTAACACTGCTGCAATTTGAAGTAGTACTTTTGGTCCATCCCAGGTGGGGACTGAACTTTAAAGATTGTCTCAAATGTAGATTTATTTATTTATTTATTTATTTATTTTTAGTGGTGGTTGTTTCCATTCCAAGAACTAGTGTTTTGTGGGTTTTGGGGTTTTTTGGGGTTTTTTGTTGTTTTAATTAATTAATCTTTCATCTCCTTGGTCTTGTGAAAACAATGCAGCCTAAGAGGAACATGACAAGCGAATTTGGGAGGTCTAGTACAGCACTCTTTAGCTATTGCACAAATCAGTACTAATAATAATGGCCCCTAGTGTGTTATGTGAAAGTGAAAGGATATTGCAGAGATGCCAACGACAACAGGTAGACCAACGGTAAGAATAACCTATATATTCAGACTTTAAACTGAATCTAGGACAGCCCCTGCTATTATTTTTTTAGTTGTTGGGTACTAACAGCTTCAGAGTATTCTGCAGTGGAAAGACAAGACTGGGATGCCCTAAGAGAAGCAAATGCCAACCGATCCTTGTGAACCTCCAAGAGCTGGAGTCTGGGATGACTTATCTACTGACATAACCAGCTCAGTAGCCTATGTAGGATCTATTTTGGATTCAATCAACTTACATTATTAGGGGCTGGACTAAGGAACGAGAATATTTCCCATCTGTGTCAACCCTGAATGGGTCAAATATTTGGGAAAGCTTTTTTTATCTTTGTTTCTTGCAGAATAAGAAAATTGAATCCAAAAACTAAACCTGGAAGTACTGATGTGAAATGTTTCAGTTGCCATGTTTGAAATCCCCTTCTAGGATATGAAATAAATGCACATAATGATGAGACAAAGCAAAATCAAAGCATTGTGTGCATACAACTCAGATGAAGTTGCTTAGGACCCTGTGCAGTTGAGTTTTGAATATCTGTGAGAATGGAGATGTCATGGCTTCTCTTGGGCAAACTGTTTCAGTATTTCACCAGACCCTGAGTTAACACTTTGGTTTTTTGCTCATATTTAACTGGAAATTCTGTTGCAGCATGTCTGTTGTCTCTTGGTCTGTCTCAGTGTCTTGTGCTGTGCTAAGCAGTAACATCTGTTAAAACTACAAAAAAATTTCGTGCTGCTGAGATGTGACAGGAATGTATTGAACACGATTCAGTAGTAGGAGTAAGCACAGTTCTGACCTTTGTATGCCATTACTACTTACTCAGGTTGCTGTCTGATAAATAAGCTGGTTTTCTCTGCGTGAAGAGTGAACACATTCCAGTTTTCTTTTCCTGTATGTTTGTGTTTCTTTGAGCATGAAAACAGAATATTTTAATTGTACTTTAACATCTTTATAACGAGCCTTACAAGCATATTATATTAATGTTTGGCCCCTTCTTACTTGAGGAAAAATCAGATCTATCCATAGAAATAACTCTACCTGTATCAATTATCTGAAAAGGTGGTAAGTAGAAGATTAAATTAAAAATTAACCAGTTGTGAAATTATGACCCCTTTAGCTAAAGGACACATTCTGACAAAAGGACCCTGATTACCAGAGCTGTTAAAAATGCTTAAAAGTAGAGCTCTCAATAATAAACATCTCTGAATAGCAAATTAGTATGAAAATTCTATGTATTTATATGTGTTAACATATGGTGCATCAAAATATTATCAATGGTAAGGGTTATATAGTTTCTTAGTAGATAAGAGCTATTAAGGCTTTAATTTTACTGCCTTCAGGTAATTAGAGGAATAATTGAGATATACTTTCTGCCAGAACAAGAAACAAGTTGCTTGTTTGAGCTATTTTACATATATTTTCAACTTAGGGCATACAGTATCATCAAATTTATTTGGAAAATTTTCTACTCATTCATGAAAATAATTATCAGAAGATGGAGCTAACTTTCTTTAAATGACAGGGAGGGCAAAAAAAAAAGGAACCTAGGTGAGTTTTACTACATAAATATTAACATTTATATTAATATTATTGTGTTCTACACTGCATGTATTTTGAGATCTAGCTTTGGTTAGAGATTTAATTTGCCAAAATTTAAAACTCCAAAATAACCCATGTAGATTTAGTTTATCACACTGACATTTCTCTAAATGAAACTTCTCAAGTGTAAGGGTCACTCAGTAATACATGTAGAGGTATCCATATGCTGTCCTTCCAGACCTACCAGTTAGTCGATGACAATGATAACTTCAAACGTTTTACATTGCTGAACACTTTGCAGTCATCCCTGTGTCGGAGTCTGACATGAATCACTGAACAGAGAACAAAGACAAAGCCTCTTCTCTTAATACACTATTAAAATAACTCTCTACCACTTAGGCACCATAAACCTTATGGTGGTCCACTGGTTTACTGAGATGGGCTACTTCATAATACGAATATAATCCTCTCTTTAGTGGGAGCTCTGCCATTTCTCTGGTCATCTGGTTTATCACATACCTTATGTGATTATCTGCTGATAAACTTGAAAAACAGATTGTCCTCTCATTTATCTGTATTAAAGATGTCATTCAGTGTTTCAGGCAGAGTCTAGTATAGAGACATACCAGTGTACGTGCATGTATCCATTCACTTAGCTGTAGAAAACCACGTCTGTGACAAGCCAAAATAGATAATACACTTACCCATTCATACTTGAATCTTCATCAGCATTAGATTTTTGACTTGATGTATCCTGACTGTGGGATGCAAGACCTTCAGCAGGGTATTTTTGCTCAGGTGAAAGGCATCTCTGCACCCAGAAGGCAAAACAAATGTATATATATGATTGTTTATATTACTGTGTATCTCTAACTGTATGACACATCAAACAGGATAGTATAAACAGTCACATCGTTTGCATATCACTTCTATATTTCTTTTAGTTGCCATCAGGTCTACAGTTTATCTGTTTACAATTCTATTTGTAGAGCAGACTAGGAAAAATATAAGCACTTTATTGTCTGTGCTTATATTGGAATTCAATACAGGTTTCATGTTGCTTCGAGAAGGATTAGTATATATGAATGAATCCTTCTCTGTCTTAAGTATATTTATAAGCAGGCTATTGCTCGTAGGTTTTTGCTCTCTGAACAAATAATAAAGGCAGGCTAATAAACACAGTTAAGTCTTTCCTGAGATCACAGATCTCAAAAATGTTTGAGTCCTTTAAATTTCTCTTTTGAAACCAATTCAGCAATGTTTTGATTTCACTATTCTATGATTCTAATGTTACGATATGCTGTAATACCCCAGATAAGCTATTATGTTGGGCAACAACTGAAGAGAAAAATGTGTGATCTCAAAGCTGAATAAGATAATCTAAGTTAAAAAAAAGAAAAAAAGTGAGTATGGAAACAGATCCGATACCGTTATGTTGGAAGAATGCTTGTTTGCTAGCAGACCTGTTCTCAGAGGCTCTCTTTCTCTTCTGGAAGTTGATTCACCTCTCTTTTGTAACCTTAATTAGTTAAGGGAAAAACATTTATTTTTCTAATCTTGTAGAGAGTTGATTAACACCCCAGATAACACTCCCCAGGAGGGCAGAGATGGTGTACAGAATCGCTTCACAGAGGTTTGATGGCTAATCATGTCAATATCTGCATCCCTCCCTTTTCTTGTTTGTTTAAGAATACCACACAAATATTAGCAAATAACTTTTTACTGGCACCCTCATTCTCAATGCCAGTGAATTTTGTGTGATGCAGTGCATTCACTAGGATTTAGTTCCTAGTGAAACTGATGGTAGTGTTTTGGCTTCAGGAAATACTTTGAGGTCCGTAAGACCCAGAAAGGTAGCAGTGCCAGGCTGGAAGGAATTCTTGGGTACGTAGTTACAGAATTCTGTAAAAGTTTTACTCTGGAAATATCCCTGTTGATTTCACAAGTTCCAGACATGCTGAATTTTCTATATTCAGCAAATAATTGTAGATAAACTTCTATAAAAACTGATAAATAGCTGTTTCAAAGTTTTCACTTACGTGTGAAGGCAAAGATTACACTTGTCGCTTTCTGAAGAAAATTGATTTGTCTGTGGGATTACATCAGTTGTCTGACTTTTTTCTCCCTCGTTGTTGGAAAGAAGTAAATTTTCAATGCCTCTTCTTTCTGGAGGATCAGCAATGCTTGAAACTACTGAGCTCTGTACAAAGTAACCATAGCATAGACATGTAGTACGTGGTTGTTGCATTGCAAGTATGTGACTTCTACCAGCCATCATTTTCCGAGTGTCTCTAACTTGGGATTCATGGAAAAATGTTTTCTGAAACACTGACTATGAAAACATTTGGTGACATTTGTCTACAGATGTGTAGAAGGCCATAAGGTTATTTTTTGTGCATTTATGATCCAGGACAAAATATTGCCATTCTTAGCAGTAAACTTAGTTTTCTATAGCATAATAATGTTTGGTCTTCCAGTAATTCTGCAGTTAAGAATCTTGGACAAATGAAGTAGTATTTCTTCCAACTAAATGACAAAGACAGTTTTGGGGAACAGTTTAAAGTAGCTGCTTGTATTTTCTTACTTAAAACAGAATAATTGTAGACTTTAAATAATAAGAGTTACCTCACAAAGGGAATATGATGAATGGGCAGATTCATATGAAGTAAGCAAAGAAGACAAGTTGCATTTGCTGTCATCAGTTTGTTCTTGGATGTCTTCAAGCAGCATGCCAAGTCTAAATATTTCCCCTTCCAACTTTCTAAACCCAATTGCAATACACAGTTAGTGAAATCTGTGTAAATTGATACTTTATTTCTTACAATAATAACCATACTAGGCATTGCAGTACACTTCCCATAGGATAAGAAATAAATTGGACTTCACTGAGTCCTTTTTAGGTACTTAGATTAATCAGTTAGCCTACTGATAACTAGGATATGCAAAGCCCAAGATGAATATTGGCCAATTACTTTTAGCTTACTGCATATAGTTTTAAGATAATGTTTGCACTTAAAATTCTAATGGATAAATGAAGTACTGGTTGTAAAACACTCAAAAAATGGAAAATATATACTGAGGTACTAATTATCACTTATCTTCTAACCTTTCAGGGTCAAACTCTCCAACGTTGATAGACTTGTCCTTGTAGTTCTGCAGCTGGAAATTATGGTACTCTTCTCTAGCTGTTAAGTAATTCCTTTCCAAGGCATCAAGGTATCTTTTCAATTGATTTAATGCCTTTACCAATAAGAAATAATTCAATAGCAAATGTCATTATGATTTAGCAAGCCATAGTGATAGCTACTTGTGCTAGGTAAGCTCAGTGCTGTTGACAGTGATGTTGGTAAGAATTCTGGTACTGCTCTGACTTGGAACAGGACTGCATCTTGTATGTCCACTTAGTACTTCTGTGCTGCTCTGTTGTATATGAGTAAAATACTAAACCATGACTTCTAATGGACACCCTGCATGTCAAAATTAGTAATCTACTTGGCAACTTAAGGCCTTTTGCTAATAGTTTTGAGTTGTAATCCTTAAAAGAGATTTAAGAATTCAGCCACCTACTGAACACTCTGATTATTGTCTCTTAAACTCATAATTTGTGTGAGATGGAGGAAAAAAAAAGTATGTTTAAATGTCTCTTTGATGAAAATGTGGAGTATATTGGCAGCACTTTGAGTCTACAGCCATTTAAAGTGCATTTCAGATAACTCAAAATACATAAAGTAATTTACCAGACCGTTGTCTTGTAAAAGCAATGTCTCTTGGGTCATATGCTTAGAGAAGTCTTCCACCTTCAAGACAAAATATTAGACTTTTATTTGGGATTTTAAAAATGAATATGATGAATATATAATTTGAGCATCAATACAAGGTATATATTGAAACAAAGCTCTTTACTTTCTTTATCAGTTGATCTGTCTGATCCTTTAGTATTTTAGTCATCTTTTCTCCTAGTGTTAGTTCTGGCAGTAAGTTAGAACGATTTAGACAGTGTGCTTCTACTGTACCAGCTGCTGGTAATGCTGATGCTATCTTTCCATATTGTAATCCTACAGAATACAAGATAAGATCAATCAATTGGAATTTCTGCCCAAAGTGTCTGCCCAAAAGTGCTATCAAATTACATAAAGTAGTCATTTGCATATGGTAATTATTTACTTGCTTGAGACAAACCATGTGTAGATTGTATAGGGATGGGAGCATGTAACGTGAAGACTTCAGAGGACAGCCCAGCGTCTCCTGAGTAAACAGCAATGCTGGCATTTGGACAACCTGACTGAGTAAGTACCTGTTAAAATAAGAACTTTGGTTGTAGAAATAATATATAGAACATTTATGGACATAAAAAATTTAGAAATAAAATACATAGGGCAAGTCATTAATATTAATGTTTATTATAACAATCTCATACAATTTTGTGTTTATAGTTTGATATATGTATAGTGTCTTATTGTATAAATACTTAAATACTTCAACTCTATGTTGTGAAAACCTAAAGAGGATTTGTATAAATGGGAAGTACAACAGGAAGGTGACAAGGTAGTTTTGAGGACTATTTATAGTTCTAGAGATAAAGGAGAGGGGAAAAAAGAAAAAATCGATTTGAGAGATTTTTACCTTAGGATTCAATCTCAGATAGTCGCTATGATTTTGGGTGTCAGCATGCTGTGTCAGCACCTTGTTTGCAGCCGGCAAATAATAGGGAAAAGTATTAAAACTTGTTACAACTCGAATGATTCACTAAGAGAGCAATCTAGGAAGGGACTTAAGCATCTGTATAACTCTGTGAGTGAACTCCATGGCAGGGCATGAAATGGAGAAGTGATTATCAAAATATTACCAAACTTTAAAAGAAATTTACTACAGTAAGAAAAATGTTGTCCAATTAATTCTTTAAAAAGAATTGACTTGTCAGTTAATACTAGCTGAAATAGTTGAAGAGTATTAAGATGTTCAAGGCCAGGTTGCACAGAGCCTTGGGTGACATGGTCTAGTTAGAGGCATCCCTGCCCACAGCAGGGGGGTTGGAACTGGATGATCTTAAGATCCTTTCCAACCCAAACCATTCTGTGATTCTATGTGAAAAAGGCAACGATGTCTAACAAACACAGGCACAGTATAAAAATATATTTTAAAGAAAAATCTAATTTAAAGTACTTACACATGAATGTTCAAATTCACCAAAATACTGGAAATAATTTATTGTGAATATCCTAATGATTTGATGGGATGCTTTATAATTGCAAATAACACTCCAGAGCATCACTAAATATTTGGTAATCAAAGTTTCATATAAAGTCAGTCCTACAAAATTTGATTTGTGAAAGCAGTTGTGGACTGTGGTGATATACTTGCTGATACCTATAGACTGCCTGCATGAACTTGTCATGGTAGTTGGACACAGAGTATCTTCTAATGGTAAAGCACTCTTTACCAAGTATTAAGAATTAAAGCATCTTAATTACCTCTAGCTGTTGCAGCAGTTCTGGAATGCCTGATTCTTCTTGATTTTCTACTTGAGCAGAATTGAAATAGTTCCTATTTTCCAGAACGTTCACAGTTACTGATTTACGTAGTGAAATAGGGAAGGATTTTGCTCTTTCAGTTGTTGGAACTGAGTTAATATTGTCACTTCTTGTTGGTACTTTAACTTCTGAAGCAACTTGGGAGAAGTCAGGAAGGCAGTAGTGAGCTTGACCTTGTTCATATTTGAACTCATGAGGTGAAACTGTTCTCTTAAACAGGGTGCTCTCTTCTTTCATGCTTTGAAAGATGTGTGTGGTTTTGTTCTCATTCATTAATTGTGAATTTTCTTGTCTGCACCCACACTTACCAGTAGAAGAAATAGATTTCTTTGAAACAGGTCTATTCTCATTGAGCTCGTTTTCATTTTTATCACCACTGTTTACTTCCTCATGCTTTTCTAAGTGATAATCTGCAGAGTTAGTTGCCCATTGTTCATGTGCTAAAGGGCCTTTGACGTGTTCTGAAGGCTCAGGTTTGCTTCCAGTGTCATTGATACTTTCTGTAAGGGATGTCTCTGGTATTGTCTCACATTCAATTAACTGGTATGTGCTTGTTAACTCTCCCTTAGAAAAATGACGCAAGAGGACATTGGACATTTTTGAGTGAGTTAGGTGTTCTTTGCTATCTGGTTTACTGAAACTACTAAAAGGTAATTCCTTTTTAAAGGGAGCTTCACTTCCAGGCATTTCAGCTGAAATTCCCATTGTTCCTACGGCACCTCTGCAGTGACTGGAGAATTCTTCAGGTTGTGTATGAGTTTTGTAATTTGCTGCTGCTTTTATGGTTTTGTTATCTTCAGAACAGGCTAAGTTTAAAATACCAGAAATCTCTCTTGTACAAGTACAGTCATTGAAATTATCTGAATTATTGTATTTACAGTTTACTCCTACAACTCCATCATAAGGTAAGTCATCTTGTTCCTCTTCAGTTGCGTCTGTGATAGAACCTAAATCATCTGAAAATGAACTATTCATTTGGCTTTTCATCCAGTGTGATGGTTTGCACTTCTTCGTAGTCTCCATATCCAGTTTACACAGAATATACATGCCATTGCTTCTCCAGTTCTGGGTAGAGCTTTTATTAATGCGTTGATCAAAATCTGTAATGTATGAGTAATAATTATGTTATACTTAAATACACCTGAGAATAAGATCTACTTGTGTCTGGTACCTACTGTAGGCTTTTTAGGACTATCCACCTGACTTGGATGTTTTCTTTTCATATTTACACTAGGGAAAGTCTGGCTTAACTACTGGAGGAAATAGACACAAATGCCAAAAGCATGGGGAAAAGGAGAATTGAGCTTAGCACCAGGTACCTGTCCTTGTTCTTAATCTTTCTGTAGTATTATAGGCAAAAAAACCTTGGTGACAGAGCTAACAGTGGTAATAGAATTTAACCTCAGTTTAAAAAAAAAAACCAAACCAAGTAATAGACTTTCTTAGATTTTGCATCCCCACATTGCATTTCTCCAGCTTCTGCACCAGAGAAAAACCCCTAAACTCTTTTCAATTTAATCCTTACCCCCATTATTTCTTTATTTCATTCGATAAAATGCACTGAATTAGTACGACACTAAAGTAGTGGCCAGTCTTGTCAGTTTCATGAAATAGATGGTTTCACGCACGCCGCAGTCGCTAAGAGTAGAAAGAAGGTACTTACAGCACTAGTTTCCTACAAGCGATAGTGTGGCTGTGTGGTTGAGCTGTTCCGTTCTCTGTGGGCCATGACGTCGTGCTGTAGAGGAGTGTGTTGCCGCGGCGGGTGCGGGACCGTCTGCCGCTCGGTTCCTGCCGCACCGTGCAGCGCCGGGGGGGGCACGGGCCGCGCCAGGTGCGGGGCGGGGTGCGGGTGCTCCCTCCGCCCCCTGCGCCGTCCCCGCTCTGGGCCCGCCGCCCTCGCTCCCCATTGGTCCGTATGAAGGATGCGGCCTTCCGGCGGCGGGGCGGGCCGTGCGCAGCGCGCTGCCGCCGCCGGGGCAGAGCCGTTGGCCGCCCCGCCTGAGGGGGCGGGCGGGCGGCGATTGGCGGGTTCGAAGAGCGGCTGCGCGTGGCCGGTACCGCCCCGCGCTCCCCGCCGCGGCGGTCGCTGTGGGAGCCGCACCGGCAGCGGGGCAGCCATAGCCCCTCAGCGAGCGGTCGCGCCGGCACCAGGTGAGCGCAGGCCCGGGAGCTGGCGGGGGTCGCGCCGGGGCGTAGCGGGGGATGCCGGGAACGGAGGGTTGCGGCGGGCAGTCGGCGCGCCGCCGGGTCCCGCTGCCTGTCAGCATCTGCTCCCGCTCCGGCGGCAGCCTCTCCAGTCCCGGCTTCGCAGGGCTGCAGCGGCCTGTGTCGGCGAGCCGCTTCTGAGCGGCCTGATGTGTTGGCGAATGAACTTGGTCAGCTTTGGAAAGCTGATGTTTGTACGTGGAGTGCGGTGTTGTGGCTGGAAGTGATGCTTCTGGTAGTCGCGAACCTTGCTCCTTTGGAAGCTAAATCCAGATGTACCGATTCCACCAGTCTTTACTGACTCTACAGCACTGTAAGATCACCCGTGTCCCTCTGAAGTGTAAGCAGTAGCAAAAGGGCATTGCATAAGGTATCTTTAATCAGCTGTGTTGTGCTTAATAAAATAGATAAGGATGATAAATAGTAAAGGAAATTTTAAAGGGGGAGTGAAACAGTCTGTTAATACAGCAGGAACCAAAGGACCTGCAGCATACTGTGAAGAGTGAAGTGTACAGGGAGCAAGCTCTATAAACTCTATAAGAGTTAGAGTTAGACATTATGTTCTGGCGTAGCTAAACTGAAATTGTACCACACCTCATCCTATTTATCCACTAGACTGTAGTCTTTGCTAGTCTAGTGCCTCCCCTTCTTTTGCTTACTCAGTTTTTCAACAGAGGAGCATAGTTAATCAGGAATTCTTTTTTAATCCATTTATTGACCTGACTGCAGACATAAATTTTACCCACCTATAAGTTGTGGCTTTTCAGCAGTGAATATACTACTTTAGAAGCTTTTCCAGCCTCATGTGCTTTCCTGTTAGATTTTTGCCAGCAGGCTGCAGGGCACGTGCATCCTGGGTTGCCATGGAGAGTTGTGCAACCATCGGAAATTTAAGAGAACGTGCGGAGTCTTGCATCTCAAAAAGATTAGTGAAGAGATTCCAGTCCTTCCTAAAATTTTGTTGGAGAACTTTACACCTTCTGTTTAAGTCGTTATTTTATTAGTGTTGAAAACGTCAGGAAAAAGGTCGTCATTACAGTGCAATCCTTGTGAATTCTTTGCCTGTGCGTTTTTATTGTGTAGACCTCTACCAGTGTTCCTTCTTACTTATTTCATTAATGATTACCTAGACTTCTGAACTGTAGTTATGTATCCCTCTTCAGGAGGAAGGACTTTATACTTTCGGTTACTTCCTTATAAAGCTGAGACAAAGCTTAACTGAAACTTAAGACCACCAATAACTTAGATATTGGACGAGAAGAAAACCTGTATAGGTTTTGTCTGTTGCTTTATTTAAAATGCTGTTATTTAAATGCTCTTGTAACTCTTTCAAGTGTCTTAAAACTACTTGGGATTGTACATTCCTACTGCTCTTGCTGAAGTGTAACTTTAGAACTTGATCATAGAATCATAGAATGGAAGGGACCTTAAAGCTAATCCAGTTCCAACCCCTTGCCATGGGCAGGGACACCTTCCACTAGAGCAGGTTGCCCCAAGCCCCATCCAAGCTGGCCTCGAACACTGTCAGGTGGGGCAGCCACAGCTTCTCTGGGCACCCTGTGCCAGTGTCTCACCACCCTGACTGTAAGGAGTTTCTTCCTAATATCTAATCTAAATCTGCCCTCTGCCAGTTTTAAAGATGGTTAGAAGGTCAGCTCTCATGGTTAACAGGTTAAAGTAATTTTTGAAAAGGTATTGGTAGACATCTTACCATTTTGTTCTTGTGCTCTCATTGCCACTTGGCTTTAAATTGTTAATATTTTATGGGGGTTTTTTTTCAGTATTTAGAGAGAACAATTCTTTGTTTGCTTACACCTTCTTTTGGTAGTCAGCAGGCCTGACTGATTCTACTGTGAATGTTGAGTAAAAGCATTGCAAAAACGTAGAAAACCTCTTTCTTTTGGCATGTTGTAGAGGAGAACACCACAATTTTCAAGATGAGTCTTGCCTCTTGTACCATGTTAAATGGGAGTTTATTCTTATTTTGCTAGAACAGTTTCTAGTATCAGTTCTTGGCCTTTTCATGTCAACAAATGACAACAGACCGATTTTCTAAACCAGTGTTCTTCAGGTCCCCATGCGCAGTATGATTCGGGGAGCAGCCTGGCTCCCTGCTAGGGAGGAAATGTTTTAGTAAGACATGGGTGGTTTTCTCTAAAAATAGATGTGATGCGTCCATAGCTTTAACTATGGAACATAGGGGGAGTTTTTCTTAGATTACACAGTTTATCTGGATTCTTCTGTTTTGCTTTAAACAGGATCACTTTTAGTTTCTGTTAATTTTCTACTTTTTTAATTTAATAGGACAGATATTTATATTTTTCTCTTTCTGTCATTCATTTTTTCTGTAGCAGTTGTGCAGTCAGTTTCACTTTCCACAATTTAGTCATTCCTGCCCAGATCTGGTAACTATGATCTTGGGTTTAGTAGTTTTTAAGATTAACATCTTGATGAAATTGTTTGTTTGAAGAGCAAGTATTGATCTGAAGACTTTCTGAAAAATTAAGCTGTTATTGCTGTTACTATTGCTGAGAATGAAAGAACAGAGAGATACCAGGGGAAGAAAATAAACCCTTAACTTTTATTTAGCTATTTAATAGCAAGTTAGCTGTAGAAATGATTGTATTAAAAAAAAAAAAGAAGAAAAAAGTATTTTGTGGAAGACCACAACATTAAGAATGTAAAATATAGGAAAAATAGAAGTGGAAAACTGGTAAGTGATGGTCTGAAACATATGTAGTACTGAACAGAGGGATAATGTTAAGCTGCGTCTTGGGACTCAAATTTGGCAGTGTTCTTGTCATATAATAAAACTTTCGTGTTAACCTTTTGCTAATAGGAAGGAAAAACTTTCATGCAGCTGAGTTGCATGGAATATAAATCATACATGATCTACAGAGAAGCCTCTCTAAATATTTATTATTTCTTCTCTGTTTCTGTTTACTACATTTTCCTACCATTGTCCTGCTAGTATACTGTGTAGAATTATGTTCCCTGCATGCATCACTTTGGAGCCTGTACCTTGCCTAGCGGTCGATGGTTTGTTAGAGGACAGGATATGTTATTGTGACCAATAGTGTTTGTGTGATAATGTGTATATATAGAGGATAAATCTGGGGGCAGTGGGGCAAAATGAAGTCCAGTTCAGTATTCATCACACAGACTGGAAAAAAAAAGTAATTGACTAGCTTCTGAATAGATTTGCATCTGCATCCCACATGTTAGAATAAATATGCAAAGCATTCTACCACGTGGCATCTCAACAAGTACTGTATTCTTTAAATCTACATGAGTGATGTTCCATAAACAAACTGTGCCTGTGTTTATAGGAAGCGAACAATAAGAAAAGACCAACACGTGATGTTCTTGTTATAGTACGTGTTCATCTGCACTTCTGCAGTTTGCACAGGTTGTAGCTGTGTGTTGGCTAGCTGTAGACTCATAACTGAGAAGACGTTTACTACTTGTTGTTAATACCTGTGAATCGAGGGTGATGAACCAAGCAATGCTGCTGGCATTAATCTATTGTGGATCATTTCAGTAGTGTATTACAGGCTTTATGGGAGCTACATCTGCTTCTTGCAGGATAAAAACTTGCTGGGGTGGTAATGAGTTCTTTATGCTGAATGTCTGCTTAATCTCTCAATGAGCATCATAGCGTGAAATAGGAAATTTGAAATAGCAGCTATATTGCTTCGCTTAAATTGCTATTGTGTTTTACTACTAGTGATTCTAAGGTTTTTTTTTTTTTATTTTCTTTTTTTAAATTTATGGAATCTCAAGACTAATTGTCCCCTTTCTCTGTAAGATGCTTGTGCAAGAAATGTTATAGGCCAAGAAGGAGCTAAGTGGAACATTTTACTGTAGAGATTTGTGATTAAACTAGCTCTGTCAGCTTAAGTGTAAATAGTCAATATTTTGTGCTGAACTTTTCCCATCTGGTGTTCTTTGACATCATATAACATGCTCCATTTCCCGGACTGAAGGTACTTGAGAAAATGTCTTGTTGGCTGGGAGAAGCCTGGTGTATGTTAATTTGCATGATGAGGTTTGAGTCCCTAATAAGCAGAAGTAGCAACGTTCAAATTTACGTTCAGAACCTGGTAACAAAACTCTCACTGATTTGTGGTAATATGATTTCAACTTTGCGAAGAATAAAAGGATCACAAGTTATTACTTTGCTGTGAGCTGTCATTGAAGTCTGTTGTGGCATTTAAGCAATTCAAAATTGCAGATTTCATCTCCAGTTGTGGGATGCTTGGAAAGAAGGCAGCACAATGTTTGTTTTCAATCTATGAATGACAGTAAGTAAAATCTTGGAAATTTTCTAAATTTTTCTAAATGAAAAAAAATAAAAATATGAAGGAATCTTAATGTCTTGGTGTATAGAGTATGTGAAAAAATACAAGCTATTCTGACTTCGCTATTTTTTTAAGGCAAAGGGAGGATGTTATTCTACTGTCTTCTTGTATCTGAAATCTTAACCTTCTGTATTTAGAATTAGTTTTCAGTTGGCTTAAGAGGTTTATTATGGGGATATTGGTTCTATTTTGCTGGCACTTCATTTTCTCTTCCTTTCTTACTTTGTCGTAGTGTGGGACTGCCTTACTGCAGGATTTAAATAGACAGCTTACATAAACTATCTGCAGGAATATCATTATAATAAAGATGTTTGTGGTTACTTCTGTTAGCTACACCCAGTTCTTCAACTTGTGCACTAGACAGTAATTATGCGCATTAAGTAGCAAGCTGATTTCTAGCTAAATACCGAGTTTCTTAGGAAAAGGGTGTTTTATTCTGGAAAGATACTCTGTGGTAGAGGCACTGAGAGGTCCACCTTAGCATCACTGAACACCGTTATTAGTCTCACACATGCATTTGATGCTTCTTTGTTTTACTCAGTGTAATGATGTGTGCTAGCTGTTTGGTTTTGTCTACAATAGTTTCTAAGACGGCAAGTCACTATACGACCTGCATCATTGCTAGATATTCCAGCAATATATTTCTGTTTACAAACCTGTACTATACTTTACTATGCCTAATAGGGCACCTTCACGTTTACTAAAGCTAATAAAGTTGGCCTGGAACTATGACTGAATATACTAGCAATGAGGATATATGTTGTTTGTCTTTATGTATTGCATCATTCTCCTAAGTTTCTGGCATCTCCTTCTGCTCTTAACTATTCCATTTTAAGGAATATATTTTCATTTCAATCTGATTGCTGGGTGAAAATATGGTGTTTAGTATGAGTAAAAATACCAGGTTCTGGCCAGCAATTTGAATGTTCCTTAATGAAAAGTGTTAATTTTCTTTAGGTTTTGGTATGATACACATTTCTCTTGTTGCATAGTTGTTTATGCAGTTTTTATCTGCCGCTTGGGTGTTTCTCATAAAAGGAAAAGAAAATAACCCGTAAGAATGCAGGCGAGCTTCTTTCTGACTCAGAGAAGGAAGATGCTTCTGCAATCAGTTATCATGGTTGTTTGGAATAGTTGTGTGGTTTGTTTTTTTTTTAATGATCTGGCAAAAATAACTTCTGTCATTAGGTCTGCTTCTGTTTTAAGGTTGGTGATCGTGGGTAATACTGAAAATAACAGTAGGTAATGCTTGTTAAAGGAGGGGTTTGCACGACCCTTTAACAGAAGGAGGGAGAGGTGAACAAAAAGGGTATACAGAGTTTAAAAGGCTTGCCATGTTACAGGTCTTTAGCATTATTTAAAGGTCTGTATAGAAACACTCCTAGACTTTTGTTTGCCTTTAACACAGTGTTGTATAAGCCAGGTTATCTAGTCTGCTTTGCCAAAGAGAGATGTGAGTAGAAGGAGAATCAAGAGTAATTAGCTAATATGAAAGGGTGTAGAGGAGACGAACCTTCTCTTGCCTGTATCTAGAACCCCCATGCAACAGGGTTCATTGGGTTTAAGTAACCAAGGAACTAAAGAAAACCACAAACAAACAGCATTTTTAGAAATAGGATAAGTATCTCCACTGTTACCGTGCCTGTCGTAATGCAGGACCATGTTAAGATAATAAATGTTGGTCTCTGTTCCTCTACTGTTGAATTCCAGTCCATGCTTTCACTTCCATCTGTGGATGCTGATCCTTACTTTGTTTTGACCAGAATTTGTTGCCACCTATTGGTTTTGGTTTTTTAAAATCATCTCACAATTTAGAAGGATTTCATTGCTAGCATCTTTTAAAACCTTATTTTAAAAGTATAAATAGAATTTCATAAACTATTATGGTTTATAATTACATATGTAATCTTGTGAACTAGTTGTGGGTTTTTATGCAGTATTTTCATTACTTTGATATAGTTGCTAATATTTTAGTCCTACTTTGTGCTATTCTGGGCATACTTGTGCCCCTTTGTCAGTAGGGGGATTCTCCTTCTCCAGTCATATTGGTGACAAGTAAAGAAAATGGGTGAGTAAATTAAAATACTTTGACAAAAAGCCTTTCTTACATTTGGGTAAATGCAGTGCGAGAAATGATATGGGGAGGGAAGTGAAGAATAGAATCGATTGGATCACTCGGGATTTTGTGATAGATAATGATATATTTGCATAATTTTTCATTTAGCTCTTAGTTTTTTGAGGGGATAGATGTAATGAGTGTCATAGTTCCCATTATTAGTATTTTTCAACTCTTTTATAACCTCTGTGTTTCTGTTGACTGTATGGAAAGACTGATGGTTATACTGAAGTAATTAAGTCTTGGGCTTAATTGTCCAAGAAGGGAGATAAAATAATTTCATAGAAAATAGAATCAATTTTCCATACCTCACTATAGTAATTCTATTTTTTTGATTCATAAAAAGTAGTTAGCTATGCATTGGTTTCATATATATGACAGTCCTGTCCACATGGTCAGGGGAGAGGAGAGGAAACTTCATGTTTCTTTTTCTGTTAGTATGCTGTAAGTGAAATTCAAGACTTGCAGAGCAGTGATTAGTAGCATTCCGATTTTGTTCAAAGAACATCACTTGTGGCCCAGAGCCAATACAATACCCACTCCTTCCACCCATTTTAGAGTTGTCTGCAATATTCAGTAATGTGTCTTAGTTTCATGCTGGCCCATATTTATAAGTCAGCATGGTAAATATAATTGGGGTGGAGGCGGAAGTGTCTGAATCAAGAAAATTAGATAGTGCTATTAATTTATTTGCAGCTTGTCTGATGAGACTGATAGCATAGGATGTGTTAAGCTGGGTCTTTTCCATGCTCTATAGTGATTACAGGCTCTGCAGAATTTGCTTTATCAGACTCACACCTAGGAGGAGTGTCTGAGGTAGTTTACAAACCTCAGTTTTCCTGTTCTGTCCTTTAGGTGCAACCTGTTAATGTCTGGTGTGAGCTGCACTTGGATTGTGTGTTGGATAGTATGCTTGTGTGCTGCTTATATTGTATGCTGCTAAGCCAGTTCTTTAAAAGAAGTGGTTTATTCTGTGTGCATCGGCTCCATATATAAATCCATGAGGAGAACAAGGCAGTATTTCAGAGCAGGTATTGCTCCATGTCATCACTGACCCTGAATAAAACCTCAAATTCACTGCATCAGTGAAGGTGGGTTCTGTGTGCTGGCAGCTCATCAGCTGTTGAAGTTCTGTCATAAGTGGTGCAGGGAGGAGTTTAAAATTAAGTTTCCAGCAGTAACTTCACTGGTGTTAGCGCCGTCTTTCTGGCATCTGCATGGTCTACTCTCATGACTAGTCACTTGTACACTCCTCGAGGTTTGGAAAAAATACCTTTTTCCCAACATAGCACAGTGTTACCTTAAGGTTCGTTCACAGGGAGGTATATATGACCACAGAAATGCCAGTGATGCTGCTGTTTACCCCAGATTTCCAATTACGATAAATTTAGAAAAAAACCCTTTTTCGGACAGCATTAAAGACTAAAATTATGGGTTGTCTAGTTCTGAGTGCTTCTGGTTGTACTGTTTGTGTTTATATGCTGTTTTATATTTTAAAGGTCTGGAACCAAGCTAAGCCCTGTGTTTCAGTAATAGAACTGTCAGGGTATTTTTGTTGCTGTTTAGCCTGTCTCTTTCTCCACTGGGTATGCAAAGCTCTGTTTTGTTTTTATATAATCCTGTTCAAGCTTTTTTATTTTTCCTTTTTTTCCGCCCAGCTATAGCCTCTTCCTGAAAAGAAATTCAGACTTAGTTCACCATTGGGAAAATTGCCTTAATCTTGAAACAATGAATTTCTGTAGCTGTTTGGTTTCTTTTGAGGAAATACCATTTGTGCAATTGGTCTCCCTTTGTGTGTATTTTCCCTCTAGTAGCTTTTGAATCTGTCGGTCAGTGATGACTTCATTTGGCAGATGCTCCACTCCTATAGCTTTGTGCAAAATAGCAGATGGGTGGAGAAGGCATTACTTGGTTGTCTCCTGTAGGGATAGGCAGAAAGAATGAGCTGTTAGATACTCTTGTTTGTCAGCCCCCAAGTGACCAGTCAGCATATGTCAGCCAGTCAGTAACCGTAGGTAAGCAAAGCAATACTTTTATCATCTGTCAAGCTCTAGAAAGGAGGGTATGGGTTGGGGGAAGGAGCCATTGAAGCAGCAGAAATGTACTGTTTTAAGAAGATGCGTGGGGGGAAAAAAACATCTCCCTCACCAACTTTTTGGTTTTATATACTGGTTTTATATACTGTTAAGAGCGGTATCGGTTTTCTGTGGCTTGCCAATTCATTTCCACTTGTGTGAAATAGTGTATTCTATCAAAAGTTAAAATGAAGGCATCTACCACAGACATTCAGCCTAACTAACAATTGCACACTGATTAAAATGATGATTTACCATTGTGATAAAATCCATGGTAGGTAATCAAATCTTTTCTGAATGGGAAATGCCTTAAAACATGAAGTGCTTGTCTGGCAGTTGTAAGATCTAGGACAATTAGCTTGCATAACAGGCTTCTGAGAACGAAATTACAGCTCTTGTTTTATTGCTGTCAGGGACTTGAAACACACTGATCAGAACTGAGGATGGGGAACTCTTGGTTTCTTCTGTAATTTGAGTGAGAGTGAGGCTCATTCAGGTCTTAGCATATGCATCACTGATTCAGTCCAGTTATGTTAAGGGAAGGCTGACATGAACCTTCTTTGAGTATCAGCCATTGGGCCTTGGTTCCCTTTCTGAGAACACTGATAATGGTTTTGTGCAAAATGCTGAGAAAGTGCAAGCGTGATGGGGTTTCACTTCTTAAAGCACTGTTGTGTGGGATTCCTTTCAGGAGGTAACATTCGTATTTTACCATGATTTTTTATTTAATTATAAAATTCTTACAAATTATTAGATTTTATGCAGTTTCAGAGAATCAAATTAAAAATAGATTCATAGAATTTAGTAAGGAAATGCCTTAAAACCTCATGCGATGCAAACCCCAAGCTTCTGTATCAATAAAGCTTCTATAGAAATTGTGATTTAATAGAAAAGAATGAACAGTGACTTTTTGAGAGTGCTAAGTACGGGGTTTTTTTTTTTAGATAAAGCATTGCATTGAGTCAAAGTTATCTTTTTACTAATGGTTTGATTGAAGATCCTTTAGCTGTTTCTAGGCAGGGTGGATAAGCCCTAGCAATCGCTCACAATTTTCTCCTAAAAAAGAGTCGATAAAGCACATGATTTGTCTGTTGTGGGGTATAAGATGGCTGTCACATTGGATTGCCTAACATCTGCCTTGCTTTATTTGATTTTGGGAGCTGGTGGTGTTGGTTTTGGTATCATACTGCTGTGTAATTAGTAACACCAGTTTAATTTTCCACTTCTGAAGGAGGCCCAATTTTCTCTGTGTGCTTTTTCCCCCCTCACTATTTTGAAATTACAATAAAGCTAGTACCATTGCAGCATTTGACAGCTGGAATAGTAAAACTGTGCAATTTGAAGTTGTGTATACAACTTCAGTTTTCTACTTTTTGCTTTCCTGAAAGGCAACTTTGACATGGACATGGAATTTGTATTGCTTAGAGGTGTAGAGAGAATAAATGTAAAGCAGCTGCTTTGCATTAATGCAGATTCTTTTCCTAGTAAGCACCAAGTGCTTTTTTTCGTGCTGCGTGAAGTTTTAATGAAAAAAGGCAGTTCAAGAGAAAGCCCATTTCACTGTTATGCATGACAATAGGGTAGAACTCCTGATTTTGGCTAATCCACTCAGCTTTTCTGCTGAAGTACTGTGTCCTCTGAGTCAATTCCATGTTGATCACCAGTTCAGGAAAAGCTTGGTTACAGAGAGAGTCTGAATAATTACTGTGCCTCAATTCAAAGAGCAAGGTGCTTAGTTTGCTATAGGGTAATTCTCCCAAGGCGAGTTTACACCTGAGAGATGCTGTCTGTGGAAGAGTTCATCGATTTCCACCTCTGAGTTTTGAATCCACCACTCAAATTATTATGTTTTAAGTTTGCTTACTGATTACCTGCTGGGTGAAGGCATAATTTGATGTCCTAATAAGTTACGGGGGAAGGAAGCGAGGTAGGAAGACCAGACCTAGTAATTTTTGTTGGATCTGTGATCATGATGTGTTGGCCAACTTGGGTGTGTCTGTATCACCCTCACAAGAAGAGTAATGTGCCATACAGCCAGCAAGGAGGGAAGAAAGCAAGGAGCAGTGGTTCCAGGTGGTGGGAGATGGTGGTGTCAGTCAGAGGATGAGGCTAAGTATGAGGACAGAAGCCTAGCTCAGATAAATGAAGTTATAGACAGCTGATGCTGTTCTGCTAAAAATAACTGATATTTAACTAAATGCAGGCATTCGGATGTACTTTTCAAAAGAACTGGGTTTTTTATTAAATTTGGCTTTTTATTTTTAAAAAAGCTTCTTAAATTATTCAGTTAATTACAGTTACAGGATAAATACACAAATTACCAGAGTCATTTGTTTCATGATCCATGGCAATTGCCAAAGTACGCACTTTTTAGTTTGTGGCATGTTGCAATTTGCATGAGCATATCCGTGTGGAAGAGAAATTTGAATCCCTTGCATTTGCTGAGCAGCAGGAGTGCTGGTGGGTGACTGCTGTAGATGGCATGGCTCCGAGCTCCCTTGCTTGTGTGAGTTATCTGATTTGGGGTTCGGACAAACTTCCGGAGAGTAAATACCTTTAACACAGTCCTCTCAGTGTGTGAGCAGCAATGGGTTTGTAAGCTGCATGTGTCACACTTTGTAATTGCAAAAATATACCCACACCCACTTGTTGATGCCAAATAATTCTAACGATGAGTATGGAAGGGCACAGTAGTTGTTTAACAGGGAGAATGTGGACAGTCTGTTTGAGGGGTGCTGTCAGGGTAGAGCGTGATGGGAAGCATGAGTCTTTGCTGCTGGTAATTGATAAAACTCGTGAGATGAAAAGGCATGGCCCACATTGACAAGTAAAAATAGAGGGTTGTTTTCTTCTGGTGACAGTTTTAAATCTGAGCTCTGTTCTTTTGACATCTTTGTAGTCTCTTGATGAAATATGCGTTTGTGAATTACTCAACTGTAGGTTTACTTGCAAGGGAAGGTAATATTAGTACTGAGCAATAAATATGTCAACTCCTCTACTAAAAATATCCTTAAGAGTGGGTAAACTTTTGAACACAGAGTTTCTTTTCTGTTCATCTTTTCCCTGCCAGCCTAAACATGTCTGATGTCTAAGTGCTGGCTGCTGCAGTCCCTTTGGAGCAGACTCTGGAGCTCGTATGACAATGCTGCAGCAACTTGGAAGGTGAAGCCAGTGTAAAAAAATCCAAACAAACTAAAAAACCCCAAAACCCCCAGACCTCCCCTGCTTTTTTGGGAGTGGGGAGGGGAAAGGGGAATAGAGCTTAAACCTCTGCTTGCTTCTGTGCTCGTGATGTTCTGGGTGGGATGATCTCCAGAATGGATGATCTCCAGATGGGATATTGCCAGCCAGTTCTGACTACTGTGGGAGTTCAGCTAGCTATCAGGGCTTCAGCAGTACTGTTTATGTGTAAAGCAGTTTGTGATTTGTTTTATATTATGTCTTTCATTCTGTAGCTTTTGTTCTTGAAACTTTTTGCTTGGAATGTCAGGAGGCCAAAGAATACTAACAAGGGTAAATTACTCAAAGTTTCCAACAGAAGAGAGAGCGTTGTTTTTGTTAAACCCTTTTTGCTTTCTTGCTTGCCTACAGGAATTCACATATGTACGTAGAAGGCTTTGGCTCTGGCGTTAAGTTCTTGATTGACACTTCCTGCTTGGTAGGAGTAGTGTTATGCTTTTACATCAGCTGCAAATGGTTATGAGTTATTAACTGACTATGAGACCTCAAGCCAAGCATCTTGTGTTCCCTTTGCAGAAACGCAGCTGAATGAAGCTTAAAGGGCCACAGATGAAAGAACTCGAACATGTTTCTGAAGGTTTAAGATGTGTCTGACAGTGACCTCCTTACCTTACTAATAAAGAAGAGTGTTTCAGCAGAGCTTAGGATATGTTTACTCCAACTTCTTAATGTACTAACTGGAATGGTGTTCTGACAACAATTCTTCATAGTAAAGTACTTACCCTACTACAGAACAGTATTATTTTCTCTACTGATAATGCAACTCAATGGAGGAAAGTAATGTTTTGATAAGCATGCCTGAAGATCGTTCCTTTCATGTTCGATACAGGTAAGACTATTAATTTTAGTATGGATGAGTAAGTGTGGTTAATAATAGAAAACTAAAGAAGTTGCAACAAATAGTTTGGTGTTTCTGTTGTTAGTGTTATTGAAACTGAAAGCTAGAATAACTTGCTTTTCTTGGATTTAGAACTATGAAAATTCAGTTTTGTTATATAATGTATTAGTATAACTACATGGTTGTATAGTATTGGAACTGTGTGTGGTTGCAGAATAACATGATTGTCTGTATTTCTTTCTATTTCTGATGGAATGATAGGAGGTATGATTCCTGCATGGTAATAGCAGCTCTCTTCTTTTAGCTTCCGGGCTGCATTTGCCAATTGTTGAGTTTGGTCTGCTCAAGTTCTCTGTACTTGTCCCATTAATGCTTGTGTAAACAATGAATTTTTGGGTGTGCCATCACCTACAGCAGTGTTTTCCTTGCTTAAAATAAAGAAATTAGATTGATAGATAGAAACTGATTGGATATCTTAGTCTAAAAAAGTGCTGTTGCTGCAAGTCAAGAGGATACGTGATTTCTCTTTGAGAGCTTTTACCATTTTTCTGCTGGAATCCCCTTTACAGCTGTGGGAGGACGTGTTAGCACTGCAGGCTCGCTCTAATGAACCTGAACGACAGAAGCATTGTGTAGTGCGTGGTATTTGCATGGATGGTGTTTGGAATGGTAAATCTTGCAGCTCATTCAGTAGGAAGGGGCAGTGGGACACTGGCATGATTGTTCTAAGAACAAATAAAAAGCGTGATTCTTGTTGTGTGCTCCCCTCTATTCTGGTCATCCTGGTTCTGGAGGCCTTGTTCTTGCTAGCTAACAGGAACTAAGCACTATTCTTATTTGAAAGACAGCACATGCGACAGCTCAAAATTAATTCTGAAAATGTTTTGACAGTGTTAGATTGCTGTTAGACTGGTCTTCTCTTCCGTTTCACAGAAGTACAGTTCTGGTTAACAGTGCAGTCAGCAGGAGGAGCTTTTTCATGGCCAGGAAGGAGATGAGCAATTAAACTCTCTGCTCTCTTTATTTTGCTGAAATCTTTATTATGGTGGCTTTGAGAGCAGGAATCCCAAAGTATGTAAACATGGTATTTCTTCTGTGCTCAGTGTTTCTTGAATGTATCTACCTCCTAGCATTCCTCTAACATGTTTATCGTCGCTGTTGCTGATGCTCTTGGTGCTCCCCAGGTGGCTGCAGAAGATCCTTGCTCACTCTTTAATAAAAGCAGGAGCTGTTCAGGGTACTATTATAGAAGTAAATGGCTGAAGAAAGCGGCACAACCAATTGTCTGGTTTAAACTGAGAAGCCAAAAATAACTGCAGAAAAATTGGCAAGCACAGTGAGGGTAAAATGCCTTACTGCTTTGTGCTGTATTTCAGTACAGGCTTGAATGATACTGATTAACAGTATCGTTAATGGCCTTATTAAACCTTGCCATAAGAACTGTGCTCGGATGAATATTTAAAAAACACGGAGGCATAATGCTTGTAATTTTTTAAAAAATATTAAGCTTTTCTAAGACATAGAGGAACTGCAAATCGATTAGGTATATTGAACTGGAATTTTATGATGATTTAATGTAATAGCTGTGATTCGGAAAGATTGTGCTTGGTTGTAGTTTAAAATTTAATGCAGGAAAGAACAGGTCATAAATTACTGGGGGGATAGGGGTGTTACTTATGCATTTAATTTTTTTTTTTACCTACAGGTCATGTCTCAGGCTCATTTGGGTTTGACTGCTTTTTCCTTCTTTCTGGTATTCCAATAGAACTAACTTTAAAAAGAAGTCGGTGGCCTACTCCTAAGGAGAGGCTTTATTATGGGTCTGTTTCATACTGTGCAAGCTGTTTCTTCGTCCCCAATGTAGCTGGCCACCATCACTTTAGCAGCCATAAAAATGCTTATGCTGGTAGACGGAAGCTGGGTTTTCGTATGTTGTTTAGTGATTGAAAATGCTGTTGTTAATAAAGGGGTTAATAAGTGATCTGTAGAGTAATTGTTTGTAGAATTCGCTTGTCTCGACCTGCTAAATTCATACACAAGAAACTTGTAACTGCTTTTATCTTGACTGGAGGAAAAAACCCCACAAATTCAGCTGTGTGGTTTCTTTGTGTATGCATATGATGCATGTGTGTTGCTTTGTTTCTAAGTCTGCCATCAAACCTGGTTTGATTAAAGACAGTGTTGCAGTGGAGGTGTAGTTAAGGTGTTTGGAGGGGTCAGTGTGGTGTATTTCTGCAGTATGTACAGAAACCAAGACTAAGGGCAGGAGTTGGGAATAGTATAGGATCTTTGTTAGTGTGGCATTAGTAATTTTATGCATCTGAGTTGGGGAGATATAATAGGATTTTTTTGTTTAGTCTCTAGGTATGTTACATGTGTCGTAGGCAGGGGGGAGGAAAAGAGAAAAGGGAGCCAGGCGAGATGAAAAGCTTAGAGGGACAGATAAGGATGAGGTAGTTTTACAAATGAGAAATTATTCAGGAGATGCCAACCTTTCAGAGAACAGGTCCAAGCAACTACAAACAGAATAATGAAACAAATCCCTATGTGGGTATTTCCACCGTAATATCTGGAAGAGCATTACCCAGTTTATCAGGAATGGAATTTCATTACAAGTACACAGATGAATGGGCCTTGTTCTCTTCTCATCTCTGCAGATTCAGTGTATCTTTTGTTTAGCCATTGGGTGTTGAATAAATAAGTAATTCAATTCAGCTCTGGGAACAGAGCAAGTAATTTCATATTCTCCTTGTAACTATTTAATGACTTCCTAAAACATTGATAACCTAGTGCTGTCTGGTCTGCCAGCACGCTGTTTAACTATTAGTAGGGACAGTTTAAACATTCTAAAGAAGTGATGGTTTTATGACTGGAGAACACCTAAGTAAATCTTAAAAAAAAAAAAAAAAAAAAAAAAAAAAAAAACCCACCAAAAAAACCCAAAAAAACCCGCAAAACCAAAAAACCAAAAAACAAAAGAAACAAACAAACAAAGTGTTAATTTTCATAACAGAAATAACTTCATAAATAATGGAGGAATAAAAACCCGAAACCCAAAACTAAACCTTTTCTGAGTCCGGCTTTGGTGCTTGATGGATAATCCTGCGAACTTTTAAAATAACTGAATGATTTCACAGCTCTTCCATAATGTGAATAAAATACTAATATTGGATACGGGCAACTGTGGAAATAAATATCTTGTGTTCTCTGTTAATTTTTTTTTTATAGTGTAATTAGACTTTGCAATTGCAGAAGTTCAGTAAGAATGGATCCAAATGGAATCATAGCTTTAACTCGTCATACAGATTCTGCCAAGCTATTCACACAGCCTTTCTAGAGTTGCACTCGAGTAGTGTTAAATAGTGGGTTCTTTTTTTTTTTTTTTTTCCACTCAAACAGTTCCTAATTCCTGTTCTCATTTACTTCCTGTCGTTCTGATTGAATTAAATACTGTAATAATTTTCGTCAGCCTCGGTATAAGCCTTCATAGATATTTGTGTTCTGTCTGAAAAAACTGAAATCTTTGATATTTAATAAGTTATATTATGTCTAGGTTTGCAAAGTCAAAGATTATGTTTCATGTTCCTTGATGAAAGGGTAATGCTGCCATGGCATTTGGCAGTCTTTGACGTAGTGTGATATTGTCTTTGCACCTTTTTAAACTGTGCCTTTTCTTCATTGATTAGGTGGCTGATTTATCACAATTGCAAATCCAAGCATGATTTTTTTTTTTTTTTTTTTTTAATGGGACAAATTCACGTACAGAACCGGAGCCCACTGTAACGTTTTGGACTGTTATGTCATGTACACGTCTTGCTGAAAGCTCTCCCCTTTTTAGCTAAAAATCTAAAGAAATGAGTGTGATTGTATAATGATCTAAATCTTCGCACTAAGGAGCACCATATTTTCTAGCCATCACTTTAATTGGCCATGTCATTTAACATGAGGTGTCCGGAGAGAACCTCTTTGGATAGGATTAAGATTACCCAATGAAGTGTTTTAAGTCTTAAACCTTCAGTTGCTGATGGTGTAATCATTTCTGCCTTGTACTTAACTGTACTTAATCATTTCTGCCTTTTTCTGTCTGACGTTCAACACATGCAGAATGTAACAAAACCCAGGTTGTGCATTCTAGCAAACAGGAATGCTTTCACTTCTCTGAGAAGAGCTTCCAAACCTAAAAACACTGCGTGTGTTATGGATATCCAACCTGAGAAGTTGGGCCTGGGAAGAACTTCATGCCTGACTTTGCATTTGCTGTCTGCATCTTCAACAGCTACCAGGTGGTTTTAATTGCAAAAGTTAAATATGTCTGCCATCTCGTTGTGCTTAAGTTGTGGAATGTCGAAGACCAGCAGGTATGGTACAATTTTGTCTTGGTAACTTGTTTTACCTATGATCCAAAATCTTCTAGTTCTCTTGAAAGTAATAGGATATTTCCAAAATATTCCTGTCTTACTCAGATTTGAGTAGACTGTCATATAACCTAGTTTCTTCCTATTTAGAAAAATAATGAAACGTTAACGGTGCAGGTGGGTTAAATATCTATCACTCTGTCTTGTCAAAACAGCTGTTTTCTGCTGTTGCCATTAAAATAACTTTTGGAAAAGTCAACATTTGATTGTTGCTATTACTGATATGTGCATACAAAGGGAAACGATTTTAGGAGTAGAATTGTAAATGTTTTATTCTTACAACCGGGTAAATATCAAATCATGGCATGACAAGGATATCTTTAACTACACCAAATGTTCTGGTTTGGAGTGCAAGCCCTTGTACGTACTGTATAAACCACTTGAAAAAAAGAAGAAAAATTCAAAACAATGGACAGATTTACAAAGTTGATGTCACCTTTTTGGCAGTATTAGCACACGCTTTTTGAACACTTACAGAAAGGCTTTGACTGAGTTTCCTTGTTTAAAATATGTTGTGAAAGTAGAACGATAATTTTGTGAGCTTTTTAAAATGCATGTATCTTTAAAATGTGCTTCAGGATGAAGACCTGAAGATGTCTTTCTCATCCTTCTCTCTCTCACCTCGCTTGCATTAGGAAATGTTTGTATATAATCATTAACACTTAGTGAAATGTTACCTTTTGCACACCTGAATTCCCAGTAGCAAAACCACAATGAATGTGTTTTGGCAGCTGCAGTTCTGTAACAGCTTCTTTGCTTATTGTTCAAAATGTAGTCTTCTACAAATTCTGTAAATTAATTCACAACTCCCTTCTTTACTGCTTGCTGTATTTTGTATCTACACAATTATTTGCTTATAATAATAAAAAGTATTCCATTGGGTTTCGAACAATGGCATCTCAGTGAAGTAACTCGCCTTTACATACATTTTGTCATTAATTCAGTCTATATCTTTTTTTCTTTACACTCGGAGAATTTTCATAGCAGTGCCACTGTAGGAAATGATGAGGTGCCAAGGAGTACTGAATTACACAGGAAACAACTTTGGGAAGAATAGTCATGGTCTTTGATACACAGGAATAATTGAATTTTTAATTTAATTTTTTTTTCCATGGAACATTTTGCAGATAACTGTGATAGGAGCCTAAAAAAAGAAGAGCTTATGTTTGTCAAAACGGGTATTTGCCAATAATAGCTTGTTTTCTAGGTCACTTTTCTGAGATTATATAGATGGTAAAAACTCTGCATTTTTGAATCCTACAGGTGCTATATATGGACAAAACAGTGTTCGGATTTCCTCCCTGAGACTTAGAAAGAAAGAAGGAAAAAAAATAATGGTGAAGCTGTTTGTTCTAATGTTATGTTTGCTCACCACCTTTGAAGTTGCATTTTCCATTTCAGCATTAGTTTCTGTAATATTACAGTACAAAGCTCATTGCTTGTCCTGTGATGCTGAGTCTCTGTCCTAAACAAATGGACACCCTCCTGAGTAAAATAAGCTTTTCAGAACTCTGGTTACTGGACAAAGTCCTGCATTTAGAGTGACCGTGTATCTTTTTGCTTATGTTGTGCAGGATGGAGGCTTCCTGCCTGGAGCTGGCTTTGGAAGGTGAGCGCCTGTGTAAAGCAGGAGATTGCCGAGCCGGTGTGTCTTTCTTTGAAGCAGCAGTTCAGGTTGGAACTGAAGATTTAAAAACACTCAGTGCTATTTACAGCCAGTTAGGCAATGCCTATTTCTACTTGCATGAATATGCAAAGGCCTTGGAATACCATCACCATGATTTAACTCTTGCAAGGTAATCTTTTGTCTGTCTTTAACCATATTCTCCATGTCATCCCGTTCTTGTAGAGATGAGCAGTTGGCTGTTCATTTTTCTACCCAACTCTACTGTTACTACTCTCCAGTCAGGGAGTGCGGTGACAGCAGAGGGCCAGGGGTTCTGGTAGGTAGCTTGATTGCCTTTTAACCTGGAGCTAATACTCGGTCTAGCACCATAATCCTTGTACTGACTGAGACCTTGCCAGGTTTGTGGATAATTGAATGGCTTCTTTAAATCCACCCTTCCTTCACCCTTTCCTCTTTTCTAAAACTCAGTCTGCCTGGCTCTCTTGTTTACTAGGCCCAGCTCATTCATGTTTCTCTGTGTAAAACTCCTTATAATATAATACTGTGAAGTCTAAAAACCCTGTGCTTTGCACATGTTGTTTATGCATCTGACTTTTAATGATTGGTTATAGCTCCAATAAAAGACAGAGGCACTTAATGCACTTGAGCTCAATTTAGGCACATATCTATTCTTCTCCCTGCCTTAACCTGCTCAAGTGCTGTAACCTTGTGGGAACTTGTTCTGTTGTGTTATTCCCCAGGTACCACTGAGTGGTTCAGTGGCAGTCTTTTGCCTTAAGTCTCATTTAGAATCTAGGAAATGTGGCATTACCTCAGATCTTTCTAGGAGACGAGTATGTCTTGGAAATAATGTAAGACTATGATAGTCCAGTAAAATGCAGCAGTAGTTAAACCTCTCTTTCTAATGCTGGGACTGCCTTTTACATAACCATTAAAAAAATTATCTTTATTCTCTTCCTAAAAGAAATTAATTTTTAATGATATGTAGATCAATCTAGTTCAATGCCATGAACTAGCTGTTGCACAAACAGCACCAACAAAATGAAATGTCTGTTAACCACAGACTGAACCAAGTTTATGTGAGTGCAGTTTAGAGATAAAACTGAATATATACACATTTGCATAGTTGTAATCTTTTTTTTCTTCTAATTGTTTACTATATGTTGATTATCTTGGTGTCAAATTGTACACTATTAATCACTGGGTGCTTTATTTCTGCAATTCTAGAACAATTGGAGATCTACTGGGCGAAGCTAAAGCTAGTGGGAATCTGGGCAACACCTTAAAGGTTCTTGGGAATTTTGAAGAAGCTATCGTTTGTTGTCAGAGACATCTGGATATTTCCAGAGAGCTTAATGATAAGGTAAGAATTGCTCAGGCAGCAGGAAGTAAACTGCTAACACACACTACTGAACCCTGTGGTACTGGTAATGTGTGCCACCTTTCAGAGGGAAGTAAATACTGCATATTGAATTATTTATTCAAGACAGTAAGAATCTGTTACTTGTAAGGTAGTTGTTTGCACCTGGAAGGTTTATAGATCCAGATTAATAAATATTATCCTGTTTTGTGGTGGTGGTTTTTTGTTTCGGGTTGGTGTTTGTTTTTGGGTTTGGTTTGGGTGTTTTTTTTTTTTTTTTTTTTTTTTTTGATTGATTTAATTTTTAATTATAATTGGCCTCAAGAATTATTATGTGTCTTGCATCTCAAAAGGAAGTGGTGTGTCTGGGTGGGAGTAAGGTGGATGTTAAGAACAAGTTAAGAGCATGTTTTGGCAACTAGTTAACAAACTTCTTTTCCCATCTGTGGTTTGTACTATTAGTTGTGATGGAAGACTGAAGCATAAAATTGTAATGCTGCCTTTTGCTTTTGGTTTAGGTAGGAGAAGCAAGAGCACTGTATAATCTGGGAAATGTGTATCACTCTAAAGGGAAAAATGTAGCCAGTGCTGGGACTCATGATCCAGGGGAACTTCCAGATGATGTGAAAAATGCTTTACAAAAAGCTGCAAATTATTATGAGTAAGTAGTAGCTTTAAATGTTCGGGAGAGAGAGGATAAGGTCATGTACTTCATTAGAATATTGGCAGAGTTGTGGAGTCATGAACCAACTGTGGCATGATTCTGTTCAGAACATTGGTACCTGTGGGTTTTTTCCCTTTTAAACTGGGGGGTGCACTATTTTCTTGTTATGCCCTTATTTTTAATGTACCTCTTACTACCTGGTAAGTCCTTCCCTCATGTTAGAATCCAGCAGTATTCTTCAAACCAGACTGAGTCAATGATAGGAGCTTGGTATATTTGTATCTAAGGTAGCTCTGCAATTGGAAGCCAGCACGCCAGCTTGAGAAAAGATGCTGTTAAGTTCAGGATCTCAGAGGAAATCTTTTCTACTCAGTGAAAGATTTACGGTTGCATAAAGGCCATTAAAATAAGCCAAAGTAGAATATAGACCAAATTATA
Organism: Strigops habroptila; assembly: GCF_004027225.2. Lineage (NCBI taxonomy): Eukaryota > Metazoa > Chordata > Aves > Psittaciformes > Psittacidae > Strigops > Strigops habroptila. The sequence goes on from NC_044284.2 coordinate 13,854,485, forward strand.
TAGACCTTTTCCTTTATATAGATGGAAAGATTTAAAAAAAAAAAAATATTATTTAAATTACTGAGTGGAAAAAAACCCCTGTTTAAGTCACTATTCTTTCCCTTCTCTCTTCCCCTGAAACAGGGAAAACCTCGCAATAGTAACAGAGCTGGGTGATAGAGCAGCACAAGGACGTGCCTTTGGAAACCTGGGAAACACACACTATCTTCTGGGCAACTTCAGGAGTGCGGTTTTAGCCCATGAACAGGTACAGCAATGTGCTAGTAAGGAATTCTGTTCTAGCAAAACAGCATTGGTTGCTCCTGATCTTAAGGACATGTGTTGGATCTTGTTGCAAGCTTTCCAACACAAGTCTTAAATCTTCATGGCCCAGCTTCAAGGTTGGCTGTTCTTTTCAAGCACTGGCCTGAAGAAAAATATAGATGCATGGTAGAAAAAACTGAGTGTGCACTTCTGTGTGCAAATGTGTTGCAAAATACAGATTTGAGAGAATAACACAATTATTCCATGGTTTTTAAGCGTCTCCTAATTGCAAAAGAGTTTGGTGATAGATCAGCGGAAAGAAGAGCATACAGCAATCTTGGAAACGCCTACATCTTCCTGGGTGAATTTGAAACTGCTTCGGAATACTACAAGTTAGTTGACTGCTTATAAATAGAATTTGTATGTCGTCTTGTGCAGTTTACTTCTGTTGTGCCTGGTACTTTAGCTCACTGTAGAGTAGCCTTCTCTCCAACATATCCTTAGAGAAGAGCTGTTTCTTGGGGGGGGGTTTTGTTTGTTTTTTTGTGTTTGTTTGTTTTTGGTTGTTTTTTGGTTTTTTTAGCAAAAAATAATGTCTTTCCCTAGTTGTTTAATTCTTATGGTTCTTCTAAGGGAGGGGCAGAATTAATCTTTTTTACATTTTTCACTTTTTTTTATTACTTTAAATAGATTCTTCTCAGCACTGTAGATAGACACCTTTCTGTGATAGGCATTTATTCTCTTTCAAGCATTACTGCCTTAGCTCTTAGCAAGTTCTGGAATGATGTAACTTCAGTACACCTGAGATGGGGAGCTGTCTGGTGTATACGCATTAGCTGAGATAGGTGGTGCACATCAGCAGGATTTTACATACCTAGCCTGTACTTTCAATCAAGACTTTTTTTCTTGATCTCTGCACCACTAAGCTGTGGCTACTGTAACTTGGGAAAGTAGAAGCTTGACAAAAATACAGACTAGGTGCTAATAGTATCTTAGGTGGATTTCAGAGAGACCCTACCTGTTCTTTTCTGAAGGGAAGAAGCTTCAGTGCTGAGCACATTTCCTCTTAGCACTCACATTCTTCTTGCCCACCAGTGGCAGGCTGGCTCAGCAGTTACAGGTCTGCTTGCTCATATTGATGGAGAATATACAATATACCAACCTGTTGCAAGTGCATACTGTCAGGAAAACCGCTATAAATTATTGATGAAGCAATAAATTAAAAATAGAAGATGGTGCTTAAGGGATCAGTCTGCTCTAGTAAAGTAAATAGAAATAGGTTGCCATGGAGGGGCGTGGAAGACAGACAAAATCTTGTTAGAGTTTACATGATAGTAATAGATTTAGCAGCCCCTTTGCCAACCCGGTGTCCTAATTTCTTTGATTTGTAAAATTGATTTTTTTAGTTGCGCAAGTGTACTTGTAAAAACTCCTCCTTGCAGTCATTTTTGAAGTGACTAACCCTTTCTTTCAGGCGGACGCTCCAGCTGGCTCGACAGCTTAAAGACAGAGCTGTGGAAGCACAGGCCTGTTACAGCCTTGGGAACACGTACACTTTGCTTCAAGACTATGAAAAAGCAATTGATTATCATTTGAAACACCTTGCGATTGCTCAGGAATTAAATGACAAGTAAGCCCTAAGAGATCATTTAATGTGTGTATGACATACCAAATCCTGTTAGCTCTTAACTCTGCTGTCACTGTTCTGTGAATGACAGCTGAAGTAATGTGTATTCCCTGCAATGCTGGGCTCCAGTTTTCACGTGGAAAAAAAAAGATTTACTCATGAAGGTATTGCAGCTAATGAGTCTGAGATGAAAGATGAAGTGATGAATGACTGACTCCACATCATCTTCTGTCAGCATCTCCTTTTGTAAATTAGGGAGGAGAAAAGCAGCTCTCTCTTTTTCATGACTTCATTATAATAATTTTGCATACCTTCAAAAGAATACATCTCCTGCTTTTCCACAAATTTAAAATATGGGAACGGATGAGGAAAGGAGAATAATAGAGTAGCAACTAATGCTTATTTTATAATCATGATTTCTAAGGCCTTTTTTGTGATGTTGGGTGCAACTAAAATATTTTGCAACCTTTAACTGTACTTCTAACTCAGTAAACACTGTGAAGAATAATAAGGCATGCAATCTAAGGAAAAGCAAAGTAGGTTGTAAAGTGTTTCATGCTTGCAAAACCGAACGAATTATATTTGCTGAGAGGTTAAAAATTAGTATTTTTATTAGATTTGCTCATATTTATGGTTATACCCAGATCACATTCCTTTAAACACAAAAATGTGTTGGTGTTTGAAGTTTCTGATGATAGCCTTTATTTTTCTTGGCACAGCAATCTCATTGTGGCAATATAATGAAAACCTGACCCCTAGTGTTCAGCGAGTAAAGGTATAATTGAAAATACTTTTATTTTTTTCTGCAGAATTGGTGAGGGAAGAGCATGCTGGAGTTTAGGGAATGCTTACACTGCGCTGGGAAATCATGACCAAGCTATGCATTTTGCAGAAAGGCACTTGGAGATCTCACGAGAGGTATGAGTTTCACACTTGCTGTATGTTGGCAGTTTTGCTCTCACACAGTGGTTTTATGGAGCTGTGTCCATGCATGTGACTTGGAATAATGGAATGGATTTTGTCTGATTTCTGAGATAGTTGATTCCAAGTTATTTCTGCCCTATCTCACTGCAGGTAGCTCCTTAGTTCTGGTGCCACATTTGACAGAGTCATGATGGAATCCAAGCTAACAGCCTAGCTGAGGTGTTTTAGGTTTTGTTGTCATGTATTTCATTAAAAGGATGACTCAGTTTTTCAACCAGGAAAACTTTTTCAGCTTTTTTATCTCAGAACTCTAGGGGACAAAGTGTGCTTTCTATTTACATGTGTTTATTTCATTACAATAATAGAACTGCTTATTTTGTTTGCTTGCAGGTAGGAGATAAAAGTGGAGAACTCACTGCTAGACTTAATCTTTCAGATCTTCAAATGGTTCTTGGATTAAGCTACAGCACAAACAACTCCATGATGGCAGAAAGCCACGTGGTAGATACCAGTCTGAATGGTAAATACATGCCTATTTCTGCAATACTTTCTAACAGTGAACTTAAAGAATCTGTTGTTAGTGGTGTTTTCTGACTACAGATGATTGAGTTGAGCAGATTTTGGGTTTGTTCCTCCTCTCCTCCTTCCCCAAAAGAAAATTGGTTTTGCATTATTGGACCCCTTCAGCTCCTCCTTTTCTGGCGGGTTTACATTGTGAATCACAGCTTACCGCTTAGTTTCCTCACATTAAAAAAAAGCAGATGCAGGGACACACTTACAAATAATAATTTTTAATGTGGGAGATACATCTATTTGCTGCCAAATTCTTTTTTTTTTCCTACCATCTTAGCAGTACGGGGGTTACAGTACAGCTGAATTCTGTTCAAAGACCCATGGTCCTTCTCTTGTGTCCCAGGAAAGCAACTTACATAGCTTAGATCAGTGTGGTTCTGAAGGCTGCTTTTACTAGTTGTTACTTATTCCCTGCTGGGATATTTACCTGCACTGTTTTGGAACTCAGAATTGCTGTATCTTGCACCATAGATGAGTACAGCCACAGCTTTGAAGGTGACACTATAAATCTTAATGATGCAAAGATGAACTTGATTCTTTCTTGAAGGTACCAGACCAAGAGTAGGACGCCGCCACAGTATGGAGAACATGGAACTTATGAAATTAACTCCAGAAAAGGTTGGCACTTTCCTTCTTTCTATGCTGGTGGTGAGAGTGCAGTGACTTCAGCAGTTGTCAATAGTCAGAAGTTTTATACTTTTAACAGCTTTGAAAGAAGTCAGCAGAATGTAGTGTTATTTGCCATATCCTTTTTAATTTAGCTGTTATTAAAAGTTAAGTAAAAGCAGGTCTAACAATTCTAACAACTAATACTTTTGCCATTTGGGCAACAGTCAGCATCTTGCATATGTTGGTTGGAATGGCTTGTGGAAAGCTTGCTTTATTCCCCTCACAGGAAAGAATGAGGTCCTGCAGTGGTGCAAAGCACACTCTTTCATCTCTTCTTTAAAGGTGGCTTGAGGTTGCCGCATGCAAGTGATTCAGAGTAAAATTCCTAAGCTTTAGCTCAGCTCTTCTGAACATTTTTTATTTGGGTTACAGTGATAGGCACTTAAAATACATGTTGTGTTTTTCAACCAACTTGCAAACCATTACGAGTTTCAACATCCATTGTGAGAAGGGATGCTACTTCAGAAATGCAGAGTCACAGATCAGTTAACTAACTTTTCCCCAAGCTCAAGAGAAATCTCTAGGAGCTGGGCGTTCCTGATTAAAATCCTTTTGTCACTCTTGGAGAGATTTCCTTCAAATTCTGTCTGCCTTCAAATGGTAGGCTGGCAGTTATCCATAAATGACTCCAGTGGCAGCCTGAAATGGCTCTTTTTCCCACCATACTGGGATCTAATTCCCATCTCTTCAAAGAGATGCAAAGACTGCCCTCGTGTTTATCAAACTGGAAATTAAAGCTCAATGTACAGCTGAGGTCAACATGGATACTTAAGAGCCTCTTTGGGTAGCAATTTTAAAAGGTTGTGTGTTTAGCCCAGGGTGAGTCCTCAGCAAGGAGCTCTAAGCTTTTCATCGCTATCTGTTTATCTATGAGCTCTTTTAAAGTACACAGCCTGTGCCCTTAATCCACTAAAATGTTTCACGTGGATTTTTGCAGTAAACTATTAACCTAGTATTGCAGATTAGCTCTTATGTAGGGCCTTTTTCAACATACTCTTTGAGTAGATTCTGAAAATTAATTCTATAGAAGTCTTTGATATACAGAGCAGTGTATGACACTGGCATTATGGTTGTACAGCATGCCATCTGCTTGGCACCGGAATCCGTGTGCTGATTTTAAATAAGCCTTTAGAAGGCAATGCTTTTGGTTAGGCAGTGTTGCTGCAAGATTTGTGACTGTGTTCACAATTTCTGGTGTTGAAAATCAAGAAAAAAAAGGGGGGTTTTATTCAGTTATTGTAAGGGTCAGCTGTAGATAAAGCTGTCAATTTAGTGGAAAATTGTGTTTATTTTAGAAGAGAATTTAGCAAAAATCTGTCAGGCCAGTAAAGCGCTCTGTTCTTTTCTGCAGTGAAACAAGATGGTTATTCCTCTTTGTTCTTGTGCTGGTATTCTTCTCCCTCTTTCTTTTCAATCTTTACTAAGCATTTTGTGCATATCAAGGACCTCACTGAAGGCTGGTTGAACATCTGGGTTTGTGTAAGGATTTGTGTTGCTCTAACACTTTGTAAAATGATGGATTTTTAAATTTTTTTTTCCTTTCCCATTCTAAGAATGCCAGGCGGGAAATGCCACCTGTATCTGCATTTTAGTATTTCCATTACTACTCTTCCTGCACCACAGTGAGCAAGGAAAATTTGGAGTGTTTGATTAACTGCACTCTTTGACCACATTTTAATCCATTGGGTATCACAGTCCAGTTCACTTGTAAGACTCACCAATAACAATACTAACCTGCTTCAGGTAACAAAAGCTCAGTAGTCACAGGTCAAGTAATAAGAATCAAAACCTAAGTTTTCGTGTCCTTGTGCTTGGATAAACTAAATTATCTGAAACTGCTTCATTTCAGGGAGGAAAAGCAGCAGCAGATAAGAGGTAACAGTCTAGGTAATTAAAATCAGAAGGCTTCATTTCCTGACTCTTGTTTTCTTAGGTTCAGAACTGGAACAGTGAGATTCTTGCTAAACAGAAACCACTGGTTGCCAAACCTTCAGCAAAACTGCATTTTGTAAATCGACTAAAAGGCAAAAAGTACAAAACCGGCACCACTTCCAAAGTTTTGCAGGATGCCAGTAATTCTATTGATCATCGACTTCCAAACTCACAGAGGGTAGGTTTGGTGAGCTGCGGAGACCATCGCCTTTACTCACCTTTGTTTGGTCAGAATTACAGAAACGACATTCTGGCAGCTGTCCATTTCAGTGGTACTCAATTTGAACACTGTGGCTTTGTAAAAGGATGCCCCATCTGCCACTCTGCAGCTGTCTCATAGGTGGTGCCAGCTTTAAGCCTTCCCTGCTATTGAAACACTCTTTTCCTGGTGGTTTTTCTAAAGATACAGCTCAGATGAAGGTATATTTTTACTTCCAAGTCTCTCCTAGATCCTGCTTCTCCAAACTTAAAATAGTTTCTCTGATTCAGACAGCAGGGGATATTTTTGACATATTCTTTAGGTTATTGCACTCCTGACAGAAGTCAGTTAAAAATAAAAGAACAGAGTCATTTGCTCTAATATGTTAGAGGAATGCTTTTGGCCACAGACCTGAGGAGCCAATGGAAAGTGCTCAGTGCTGGTTTTGGGTTTTAGGTGGATTAATGGCTGAGGGGGAATAACTCCAGCTGTGCTGATGAGAGTACTGTTTCGTTGTGTTTCAGAGAACAAAATGTTTCTAGTAGATTTTACCTTCCAAAAATGCTTGCCATACTATTAGCATTTCCTCTTACAATAAATCTGTCTATAGAAATGGATGACTAAAAAAAATTCATTTAATGCATTTCAGATACGCAAATACCAAACTTATTACTGGATTGAAACTGTGATGCAGTTGTCCCAGTTTTAGGTACTCTTGAGTTCAAAATACCTCTAACTCTACTTTTCTGTTCAGAAAAACAGTCGAGAGGCAATGGCAGATGAAGGGTTCTTTGATCTGCTGAGTCGATTCCAGAGCAACAGGATGGATGATCAGAGATGCTACTTCCAGGAGAAGAATAGATTCCCAGCTGCTTCAGTGGCAACATCCTCTACTCCACCTAAAACAATGAGAAAATGTAAATTTTTAATAGTAAAATCTATATCTGACTTCAGTTCCTATCAAATACTATTTTAAAAATGCATTTGCATGCAAAACTTAGTATGGAAAGGAAGTTATTTCTAGGCTAACTTGTTTTCTCCCTTCTCCCCAGCCTTTTCTACATCTGTAGTCTCACCCCACACAGATGAGTTTCTAGACCTACTCGCTAGCTCGCAGAGCCGCCGGCTCGATGACCAGCGTGCCAGCTTTAGCAATCTACCTGGACTTCGTCTTAATCAGCACAACAGTCACTCAGTCCTGGGTCACCTCATGGCGAGTAACAACAGGGACCTAGATGATGACTTCTTTGATATATTGGTAAAATGTCAGGTGAGGGTTTTTTTACGATTATTTAGATTCTGAGGTTTAAGAGATTTGATTTATGCATCCCGCTGTTCAGATGAGGAAGAACAGAGAGAACTAAAAATGAAGGTTTTTTTTCTCCAGGTTGCTCTTTTTTTGTTTTGGGGAGGGGGTGTTAATTTCTCCCCCTTGTTTTGATTTTCTTTTTCCTATTTATCGAATGTCCAGTAAGTGTAATTTTAGTATTTGTAGCATGTTAACCATTTTAAAGTAACAAATGCTGAAAAAGTGAAGGAGCACAAGTGAGGCTATTAAAATTAATAGATAAAAAGATTTTCAAAGTCTTTAGCTCTGCATTGTCAAGAGGGCAGCTGATACACCAGGAATCCTGCATTCTCAAATAATTCAATATCAAAGTTTAGGGGTGATTGTGATCAGCATTCAAGTTATATTCAGTTTAAATAATAGTTCATAGCAACTGCCATGAACTGTTTTTTACTTCCTGTAAAAGGAAAGGAAGACAACCGTATTTTCTGTTATAGGAAACCAGAAATACCATATATTCTTCTTTTGGGCAAAGGATGCTTAAATCTCATTCTACACTATGACAAAGAACTAAACTGAGGGGTTCATTTTCAGACACATGGGGACAAATGGTTTGGAAGAAGCACTTTAGCAACACTTACAGTCCTAACTTAGTAATTTAATTTGAGAAGTTTATCTTGGAAACAGAACTTACAAATTAAATCCTTTTAATAGCCTTAAATCTGAAACCAAAAGGTTTTAGTATTTTTTTCACTTATACCATCACTTTTTTTATTATATATATTCCTGTAACGTGCAGCTTTATTGCTTTGTCTGTCTGTAGAGTTCCAGACTGGATGATCAAAGATGTGCTCCTCCCTCACCTGCAAAAGGACCAACTGTACCAGATGAGGATTTCTTCAGCCTGATTTTACGGTCACAAGCTAAGAGAATGGATGAACAAAGAGTCCATTTACCCTCAACTATAAAGGGACCAAGTTCTAGCTGAAGAAACAAAACAGGCGTGTACTGTACAGTAGCACATTAGGTATCATTATTTTGTTTGCTGGAAAAACATAATGTCTTCTTACAGAAGACTGCAGTTAGTAGATTTGCCCCCTTTCTAATAATTTTTTTTATGAGTAGCAGCAGCATCACATTTGTGACTAGTAGTTATTACCGCTGCTGCTTGCTGCAGTGTCCGAGACACCGATTACTGTGTGTCCCTCTTAACTGCCTTTAGTCTATGAACATGAATACAAATTTTCCACTGTCAAGGTACTGTCATTGCTGAGGTGTGGATTCTACCACTGTCTCAATCCAGTGAAAGACCTACATTTGTATATTCTTTTTAAAGAAAACTTGGGTTTTGTTTTTTTTCTGATTTGTACCTCCCTGGGAAAAAAATCCTGTTTTCTTTTGTACTTTTTTTAAAAGATAAAAAATAATTGAGAAATAGCTTCAGTACTTAAGTCTGTCTTTGCAGAAACAGAGTTTGGAAGAAACAATCATTTTTTATTAAATAAAAAAAAAATTAAATCAAACTCTAGTTTTAGTTCTGTTTAATACAATAAGAGTATTTCACAACATGCTGGGTTTTTTGATAGTATTTGGTTAAGTGTTTCCTGTATTACTAAGCTCAGTTTTACAGTCAGAAGAATTTTTTAAGAAGATCTACTGAAGCAAGAGCTGCCAGTGCTGTCCTATAGATTGTGTGGTACAGACTCACCACCAGCAGCAGTCCAAGAAGTGCCAGGGAATCACAGGGGTGGGAAGTGCTTGCCATGAACCACCACAGATGTCAGGTAATTCCTGAAGTAATTGAATTTAAAATGCTCCAAAGAGTAAATATATCTATGCTGCTTCTTTCTTCGCCTTCTAAGGATTTGCTTGCTGGGGTAGTTCAAGCATAGGGATTTTCAATTATAAGTCAATGATTTTAACACCAAAGGTGGCCAACTGTTCAGGTGTTTATAAAAGAAATGATGTAATTTTTTAATTGAAGTATTATACACCTAAAGAAATATCTATTGTTACTTTTTAGCTTCAGAGTAAAATGTCATCGTGAGCGTAGTTAAACAGACACAGACTCCAGATAATTCAAACTATGTCACAATTACTGAAAGTTTTACAGACATCCTCTTGCAGCTGAAAATGAATCCTACTGAAAATAAGACTCATCCTGCTTTTAAGGAGAATTGCCAGAATATTCTTCCAAAAAAATGTGTTACCATCAGCCTATGGTGCTGATCTTTGGTACTTAGTGCTTATCTTCTTTTAAAAAACATCTGATACAACATCACTCCTCTGCAGTTAGTAGATAATCATTACGTTGTCCTAAAACTGAGCTGACCTATTTTAGAGAATATAAAAGATAGTCCTAAGACATTTGGGCTGTGATTTGGCTTATGTGAGTTACGTGAGTATCAGCAGCTTCCTTCAGATCATTTGACAGGTACCTGATGAGACTTAGATTTGCTAGACCAGAGTATCAGTGCTTTCCCACCATTGAGTATATCTAGTTTTCCTCAAAACTTACTACACAAACTTGATTTCAGACAAGAGCAACACTCCACAAACCTGTTTTCTTGGGCACTTAAAGTTGTATTATCTTACTTAACACATGAATTTCAAATTACAGAAGCAGTACGTATACTCAGTCTCCCCATCTTTAAACCCCCGCCTTAGAGCTGTGCATACTAATGCCCTGACCAAAGAGAAGTTCCCATGAGCATTCTGATGTTCTTTTCTATGTTTGAGAACTCCAGCAGAACTAGCAAGCTTGTGATAACCAAAGATTAAAGAAAACTTACAGCAGAGCTCAGGCTTCCTCAGTCTCCCTCCTGTGAGTCACGTGAACCACTCTTTGTCTTCTCTTCACACTGTTGCATTGCAGAATTCCTTTCTTTGAGGTTTTTATTAGGATCACAGTTTTCTCCAACCTCTCGTTCTGCTTTGACCGTCTCCTGTTTTTGCTGCTCAAGTGCATGTTCTTCAGTACAGTTTTCAGCTGTGGTAGTTTCTAGTCTACAAACTTCAGACTCGGTGCACAATCTATTCTGTAAAAAGTAATAATAAGCTATTAATCAAGTAATCCAAAGTGACAGCATCTATTGTTTCAGGTGCATCTTGACTCAAGGGGCAGAATTCCCCCAAAATATGATAGTTATTAATACTGGTATCGTTATTTCCTGGGGAACAGTACATATCAATAAGCACCATCTAGAGCACAAGGCTGGCTTTAATTTTCTGTAGTGTACAGAATAGTCAGCAGTGCTTTTTCTCCCCCACCTTTCCTCTGTGGGTAATCATTATTGCCCAGGCTGACATAAGTACTGATCTCTCAAACAGAAGTTAAGTCTCTCTTTATAGTAGAGACTTCTAATTCAGTAGTTTCCTGCCACAGTTAGACATTGCAGGATATTTTTCCAGAACAAACCATGCCTAATACACCTCTACTGAACAGTTCTACAGGGATACAGGCAGGATTTGGGTTAAGCTTGTTGTTTAAATACATTCTAGCAGATGACATATTGAAATCTATTGAATTTCATCCCAGCTCAAAGAACCAGGACTAACATACACGACGTTCTGGTTTGTGAGACTCTTCTACTTGTGTATCTTGCTTATTGCCTGTATGCATGACATCAGGACTTCTGCCATTTCCTGGTCTCAGAGGAGCATCTTCCCTGTCATAAGGTCCTCTAGAAACGTAAAGAGGCTTCTGCAAATAACAGCCATCTCCTTTACTCCCATCATATTGCCGAAAGTCTATCTTGTCCTGTTGATGGTCAAGGGGAAGCGGGCTTCTCTTCTGAGAAGATGTTAAGTATCTTAACGCAGACACTGATGATCCTGCGCCATAGCAGAAAGCCTGGGGGAGGGAAAAAGAGGAATAAAATGTCAAACATTTGCAGCCTACAGTTTTCACAGGAAATTCAAAGTCAAATATCTGCAAAACACTGAAAGAAAAGCTGCAGAAGAGACAAGCTTGCTGCAGTCTGGGGACATTCACAGAGTTCATCCCCAGTGCTACAGTAAAGATGGTGAAGGCTCTAACTTGATGCTTTTGTGTACAAAGCACCAATTACACACACCACTGTGTAATAACAAAGAAGAAATAGCAACTAAGCTGCAATCAACTGTCATAGAGTCTAAGATTTTTAAGCAGTTTAATGCTGTTTTATCCCACCTGGGGAGTGGAGTTTTTAAATGCAAACTTATCTATTCTAATTGCTAAACCAACTGTACTAGAAGGATTTTGTCAAGAAACAGTTCCCTTTTAGAAATTATTTTATCTGTACTATGAAATCTGTTAGTAGTACAAATAAAAATTTAATAGAAAATATACTTAAGTTTAATATATAAAAAATTGAGCTTTAAAATAGAAGCTAAATGTATACAAACCAGGACAGCCAGAGCCATCATAATTAGCACTGGAATCTGCAGGAAAAAGGGTATCTCCTTCATAAGTGCCTTGATGAATTCACCAATACCTTGTCCTACGTGCTTCAAAGGCTCTGTTACAAAGGTGGTGAAAGTAATTGCCAATGCCTAGAAAAACACAATCAGACAAACAGTTGTTGACACCGATGACAAACAGGAAGGTGAACAGTCCCTACAGGCTGGGCATATACCATACCTTGGTGGGTGGAACCAGCAAAACAGGATTGACTAGTAGAGTTTCATAGTACTTCTGACAGGGATCATCCTGAAACGTCCATTTACTTCTGAGCCATTCTGTAACCAAAGCAGAGACATGTTCTTACTATTTTTTAAAAAATACTTTTTATGACACAGCAGTAATACAGAAAGTAGCATTTCAATTATAGATGAAAGGAAATCTCTCCTCTAGATATGGTTCAAAGCTTGGGTTTATTTTTAAAAGTCTCTGATAAGCATGGCAGTGGAGCTTATCCAGTCATGGGCATGCAGGAAGGAGAGGAAAGGCTGGAAAGAACGAGACGAGACTGAGGTTCTCCCATGTCTTAGTCAAGAAAGTTTCCTTTATTAGATGAAATTAGTCGTAGAAGCCTCAGAAGAAACATAAGGAAGTCTTGTCTGTGGGAACTATTATCTAGCACATCTTGTCCACAGCCACTGCAATGGAAGTGATTTTGAATGTTACTACTTATCTGCCAGGCTGCACATAGATCAAAACGTGTATTTTGCTTGCAAGATTTCAAGGGGCTATTTTAGTTATAAGCATCAAGTCTTACTCCTTAAGGGAACTTTTAAGTTAAAAACCAGTAACTTATGACATCATTGTTTCTGTAGTTTGATTTCAGTGCAGTCTGAACATAAGCCATTGAAATTTGACATAAACAGAGCAATCACAGGCAGTAAGTTATAAAGGGAAAACCATAACAAGCACTCATTAAGAGTTCCCATCACTAACCTACCTGCTACAGCACTGGTAACAAATAACAGCTAATCAAATACTCAGCTTTCTCTGTAAACTAACACCACTAGAATACAGAGTTACAGATCTTAGTGCTAAGGTCCATTGTACAGGCCTGGCAGATGAAGAATCAAAATCTTTTTCTTGAATTCTGCCCTTTTCTCTCCAATAAATGGCACTGGATGGTACTGGGGGATGGGAGCTCGGAAATACGGCATAAGTTATAAGGAAAAGAAGTAACACCATGACATGCTCTAAGCACAGTTTTGTGATCAGCTCTCCTCCAAAGGCCTAGAAAAGAAAGTCTTGAGGAATGGAAAAATGGTAAAGCCACATAATCATAGAATGGTTTGGGTTGGAAGGGACCTTAAAGATCATCTAGTTCCAAACCCACTGCCATGGGCAGGGACACTTTCCACTAGACCAGGTGGCTGAAAGCCCCATCCAGCTTGGCCTTGAACATTTCCGGGAATGAGGCAGCCACAGCTTTCTTGGGCAACCTGTGCCAGTGTCTCACCACCCTCATAGTGATGAATTTCTTCCTTACAGCTAATCTAAGCCTACCCTCTGTCAGTTTAGATCATGTATCGCTGAAGAAAATTCAATGTACTACCCCTGAAGAAATTGCAAATGTTCTTGGATACTGTTACCAAGTATTTTGCAAACTTAAATACAAAATAATGAAGCAAGCATTTACCAATAAGACTTTCCCTCCAGTCGAGCTTCTCAGCACAGACGTTATCAAACTGCCCCATTTTCGCGATTTCTGCTTGGTGCTGCGCGAAGGCCAGCTGTGGGAGAGCAGGAATGCCGTGTGAAACACAACGTGAGGTGGTGCTGGGTGCAGCACTGTGCCTGAGCTACTGACCTTTGTGGTAATTACGCAGGTCTATCTGTGTGGAGAAACGTCTGATACCTAAACAATTTAACAGAGTTAAACTCTTAATACTTCCTTTGAATGGATACGAACTACCAGGATGGCTACCTCTGAGTTACTCTGCAAATGGAGGCTGAATTACCAAAAGACCAAACTTCAATATTCAAAGATACAAGTTCAGGGCAAAAGTAATCATATAATCATAGAATAGTTTGGGTTGGAAAGGACCTTAAGATCAACCAGTTCCAACCCCCCTGCCCTGGGCAGGGACGCCTCACACTAGACCATGTCACCCAATGCTCTGTCCAACCTGGCACTTCTGACAACATCTTGTTTCCTTCAAACGTCTTTGGATGAAAAGCAGAAACCACTCCATGCAATGACTAATTATAACACCAGGATGTCCTCTTTTTAAGTAATTCCCACTAACAATTACTGTATTCATCAGTGTTCTGCCTTACAGTTTGCAACTGATAATCAGATGATTGATAGAAAAAATTAAATCATCTGTTGAAAAACTCTGACATTCTCCACCAACTCAGTCCGAGTGCTTCTTCACGTTCAAGAGCCATCCCACCCTTGCACACCCCACTGCTCCTGGGCTTGACAGGCTGCAGTTACGTTCTGATGGCAGAATGTGAGGATGAAAATTTTGTGACTGCCCTACAACCTCGTAGCTCTGATTCCGCCTCATCATAACCACCAAATAGTAAACAACCTGATCAGCAGAAATGAAGCATTTACCTCTGGTCTGTCACACTTTAAATACAGTTTCAGCCAGGGAATCTTTAGAAACACATACTCCCAACACACATCTGTAAGACTTTCCTACCAAGCTGTGTTAGACAAGTTCAGTCTCCTTTGCGCACACAGCAGAAGCACAGTTCCACCACTGTCCGAGTTCTGTGCCCTCCTGTGGCAGGATGAAAGCCAGCAGCGTTTCTTTTATTCTTCAAGCCCAATACACCTGTCAGCATGCAGGATGTTCATCCCTTTACTTTGCAGTCAATTACTGCTTTATATAAACTAACTAAAGGAATTAAATAACCTTAACTCCCTCATAACATTTTAAGCCTAAAAGCCATTAAGATTTCAGAACAACTTACCTTATACAAATAAAGCCAATTCCATGCAAAACTGATGAGAAAACTTATTAATAAAACTCGTTTTAGCTGAACAAACCAGTGAATACGTGTCCAGAGCTCTGTAGCTATTACAATCACAATACACACTAAACACAAGAGTATCTGAAAAATAAAAGAGAAAAAAATTATGATGTGGGTTTGGAATTTTCCAAGCTTACTGCCAGTACACAGGAAGGATCTTCCAGCTTTTGCTTCACCAGCATCGTTTCATGGAACAACCGACAGGATTTTTCCATGCTTTCATAGCAGACCAGCAGCAGTACAAGGCAGAAGAGTTTCATGGTGTTACTGCATTCATTCCTACCACAACCTTATGGTGGAGTTGCTCATTTCTTTCTTGTGGTACTTAGTTATTTCTTCCTTACAATATTTATCACATTACCTACCATATTTAAAAATAACAACATTGGTGTAATATGAACCACAGAACCACTCCTGCCAGCTCCTGCAGTTTAGGGAACAGACAAAGTTACTGTTTGGGTAACAGCAGCAGGACTTCAGTGGAGCCCCACAGCAAGGTTATGCTACTCACAGCTTGCTTTTTTCACTGGGCTTCCAGGGACCTCCCCCAGAACTAGACAGGTTACTGTGAAGATTACATGGGCATAAAGCACTAGCACATTCTGCATTGTCAAGATTTATTCAGAGAGCTTCAGCTTACTGGAGATCCTCAGCCCAGCACTCTAATTCCATTTTACAGAATACAACATTGCACACAGCCATGCTCTCCAACACTATACAATTTTTTCCCCCCAAATTCACTAAAACCTCAGACCTGAAAGACCTCAAATACACACTTGTCTCAATTTAAATATATTCCAACTCCTGCAGAGGCCAACAACTTCAGCATCTATTTGAATGAGACAAATCTGGGAAATCTACAATGCATGAGTTGCAGTTTAGGTGCTAAGAAAGCACTGGAGTCTACTAGAGCACCACAGACTCCTGGAGTCTAACGAGTCACGCAACAGGGATACAAAAGACAGGAAGAGAAAAAAGAAAAAACCCCACAAAGCTACAAAAAGAGAAGACAACCACAGGAATAAAACCCCTGAACTCTTACTTCAAGTGAATACATCACCCTTACCTTCAGCTACCATGAAAAAAAAGGAGTGACTCACTCAAAGTACAATGGGAAGAACCACTTCACATGTGGAGTTAAGATGTCAATATTCATTGACCAGACTTGCACAAAGAAACTGGAGAAAACGTAATTTAAAACCCAACAAGACCACAAAAATCCCTTTCTTCTTCTCTTACCAGAAGCATATTATATAGCTCAATTCCAAAAGTGTCTTCGAATCTCCAGTGCCAAGCTTTATAATCATGGTGCTTAAAATTGATCAAAATGTCACTAAGGGCATCATCCACAGCACCCGACTGCCACGTTTCCTCCTGCAGAAACCGGAGGATCTCCAAATACGTCTGTTTTGTAAGGATGATCTCAGCATCATAATGGACATGGTCCACGTTTTCCTCAGGCTGAATTGAAAGCAAAGCAGAACAATGGTTAAAAGCTGATTGTATGTAACTAGAAGTACAGGTGAAAGCCTGTATCCCTGGGCAAAAACCTGCTTAGGTGCCCTTCATTCTGCACCAGCACCTTTTTGAAGCAGACTGCAGGATGAAGACATGGGACAGGGAGCACACTATGGTTCCAAAACTTTATTTTTCTGAAGTACATAAAACACAAATTCAGCTGGTTTGTGTTTAACTCTGCAGCAAAACCCTAAAAAACTTAAAAGTGAGTTATCTCACCTGTTGTTAAAATTTTAGAACTACTGCTCATGAACAAGTAGTAATTACGAATGCGCCATGTGTGCCCCCACCATGGCTGGGTAATACAGACAGAAGCTATTAAATAACTGAAATAGGGAAATCTTACACTGCTAAGTATAATGTTATTTGTTAGATACTAATTTTGCTTATTGCCAAAAATCTATTCCTCCACCTCTGAAAAGAGCATAGAATCAGAGAATGGTCTGGGTTGGAAAGGACCTTAAGATCATCCAGTTCCAACCCCCTGCCATGGCGGGGGTTCCAACCTTCCACTAGACCAGGCTGCTCAAGCTCCATCCAACCTGGTCTTGAACACTGCCAGGGATGGGGCATTTACCACTTCTTTGGGCAAAAAAGACTATTATATTGTCTTGGATTATATAGTCTGTCTTTATTATATTATTTCTTTATTATATAATTGTCTGTCTTTATTATATTGTATTTTATTATTGTCCTGGGCTTAAACCACAACAATTATATTAAGATAGACAATAACAAAGAAATAATATAATAATATAAAGACAGACTATATAATCAAAGACAATATAATAAAGTAAGTAGTAACGTGATTCTTCCATGCCAACTCTAGTAAGCTGCTATTACAAGATGCTTAACAAGGTAGAGTCTGAAGCCAAGGCCGCCTAAAAGGTCTGAAACAAACCAAAGATCTGGTTCTTCCCAGTTTAAGAACCATTAATGTGAACTGAACAGCTGCATCCAGCAACAGATACCGAGATAGACTCTGAAGTCACATAGTCTTCTTCTGGATGCTTTACAGATCAAATGCAACTGTCTCTCCTGAGCAAACACCACTAACTAACAACAACATGGATGCACACACTTGTATCCTCTCTTCCTTTGCTATTCAGTTCCCTTCATTCTCATTTAAAGTATGCCAGGATAATGAATCATTACTTGGTAACTGTGAGAAACACATAAAGCAGTAAAACGAATCCTGGTTAATTTTTTAATGCCAGTTCAAATACTCACCAGGCCAAGTTTTCCAGCTTCATTTAAAATCTTATTTAAGTACCGCTTAAAAATGTAAAAGCTTCGGCTTTCACGGGATTTGGCAATCCTCTTCTCACAGTCTGCAACCTGCAACGTGCAGACACTTTTACTCACTTCTTGCTCTAACCAGCTTGTTCAGAGGAGAAAAACCCCCCAACACATGTAACTCAGCATTAAAAGAGGCACATTAATTTACCAATAATCCCATGACTTGTACACCAGATAAAAAGCGCAAGCAGTTGCTGAAATACTACTTCCCATGGCTCTGGCCAGTACTGGAGATCTCAGATCTGCTAATGATATGGTTTGAACACCAACCTCAGCAAGACTAGGGGAAAAAATAAAAATACATCTGGATTTCCTTAAGTTTTCAGGTTACTTCAGGGGAAAAAAAAAAACCAACCTGGAAAAAACCACAAACTAACCCAATATTAAAATTACATACCCCACTGGGTCTCCAAACGGGTGAGGGAAGTGAGAGCCCCAGTAGCTACTCAGGGATCACGGCATCCCCCTGATGTCAGAGCATGAGGCAGTATTGGGGGTCTTACAGCAGCCTCCAAGAGCTGCAGCGCTGGCATAGCGTCAGCCACAAACGTGTCTCTGTGCCCAAAACCCACACCTAAAACCCAACAGAACTGAACAACTTGGAAACGAAAAGCCAGGTTTCTTTGCTTTTGGCAGCATTGTGCGACATCAGCACCAGGGGACAGAAGCTTGTAGCTCCTATCAATTTCGGTTACACTATAAATCATTTTGGGTAACAGACCTTGGTAGGCAGAGCAGCAATGTGGATTTGACTTCAAACCACTTCTAGTCTCTCCTCTGAATGAAGAGGTTGCCTACATAATGCATGGTCTCTCACAAACTATACCAGCAATTCACCTGTTCCATACTATCTAGAGAAGCACCACTGGAAAGCACAAAGTATAAAAAGCTCAAAAATACTCAGGAGCTCCATAACAAACCTTCTGTTGCAAGGAATCTACTGTCCTGGAGCAACTCGCTAAGATTTCAGTACTGACTGCATTCGCAGTCTCATCCTCAGAGTTGTGGTAGTTTGCCTAAAATGACATAAGAAAACACACACATTTTTGGAAACACATAACTTGATTGACGTCCCACGTTACACTTCTATGGTCACATCACTTTAAAAGAAGCAAAGGAGCTAAGAACTGAGTGTTGGCTTTTGCTGCCAATACTCTCCCAACAATACTCCAGCTGCCTCTCTGCTGTTATTTTAGGCTCCTGAAGGAAAACTGCTCTACCTAAACACACGCTGCCTGCAAAAGGTGAGGTCTTGCCCTGTCCTCCCCCACCTGCCCTTTCCCCTCCCGTGAGGGCTGGTGAACCACGCGGCCATCAGATTAGATAATCCCACTGGCTACAACTGACTCAGCAAAGGGGAGCAGACACAGCCCCAGTCCAGCCGGCACGCAAACACAAAACCCCGCTCGGGGTCGCATGTTCCCTCTTCACTCTGAAACATCCCTTTTCTTCTGGGATGCTAAAGCTACAGATTTAGTAGAGCTGCTCCTACACAACCCGGTGTGCACAACGAGGAAGGTCTCCAAAAGGAAGCACAGCATCCCAGATCAGTGAGCTCGTGCTGATACAAAGTTTGGTTCCGAGGACTGGGGTGGCCACGCACGCCGACTACCTGAACTGCACTGCAGAGCAGAAAAGAATCCTGACAAGATGGTTTAACCCAGAGCAGTCACTTTTAAAATACAGTTCTATTTTCGTGTGAGACAACAGTAAAACTCCTAATGTTGTTTTCTAAAAGCTGAAGCATTTGGGCACCATGTTTAAAGACTCCAAAGTTTGCTCTGAATTTTGGGAATGTAAACGACTATTAGGTGGACTTGGGGCAGGTGGAGGCCGAGGGGGAACTCTATAGAGAGAAATAATGCAGTTTGATATTTTAAGCTTCAGAAAATTACATCTGAAGCATCAAAATGGTATTATTCAAAACCACAAAACCAAATTTGAAAGCTGAAAAGTGACAAAAATCAGGGGTGCCTGTACAACCACCTGCAGTTCACAGTGCCATGTGTGCACCCAGCTACCGGATAAACAACATGCCTCTCATGTACACCCCTCATACAATACAACCAAGACAATTCTCCTTGTTAAAACTAGCTTTTCATATTTCATCTTCTCCTCAATGTTCATGAATTATTAGCAATACAGCACTCAGTGTTTTGATACTCCTCCTGAAAGCTCTGAGCCCCAGCATCACAAACCACCATGGACCATAACAGTCGCATAAAATACATCAGGTTTATTCCCACAGCGTTGGGGAACTGGGTAATTCAAGTAAAATATAATCAATTAACCTTGACTCCCCCAACTTCTATCAGCTAGGAACTTAATTTTCCAGATATTTAACATTCTACTTGACAAAGTAGCAAGAGCTGCTTAACCAAGTACTTGGCACAAAAACCAACTTGTGAAGCCACAGCCTGCTCCATAAATCAACAGCCAACTGCAAAGACAAACGACACAGCCCTGTGGCTTCACTGGTGCCACAGCAACTCCTCGGGAGAAGAGCTCATGATCTACAATAACAGAGGTAACCAGTTTTTAACCTTTCGTTTTAAACCATGGGAACACGACACTTTTCTGCAGAAGGACTCAGATGTAACCCTGTAAGACTTTAAAAAGGCCATAATTCTACTGATTTCCAATGCCACTATTTAAGGCAAATATTCCAACAGCGTGTGGCCACAGGACCGTTTGGCAGACATGTACGCAGGCACCCTTTCTTTTTCTACCTTGTAAGGTCTCATTTTTCCTGATGCTGCATCATAGTTGAGCATATCCGTGGGGTCAATCCATTCATCATCTTGAACTTTACTGCTCCCTGTTAGCACAACTGCGCACAGCACCACGGCAAACAGCATCCTGTATCACTGAACAGAACAGGAAAATCAGGGTGTTACATGCTGTACAAACACCCGAAACAACCTTACAACATGAAAACAGCATTCCCCAGTGTTGTTTAAACAAGTTCTCCATTGAGCGGGCTAAACCTCACTCACATGTTGTTTTTCCCCGAAGATAACAGTCAGGAATACGGAACAACAGAGCTGTACGGTATGACTGCATCAATACCGCCGGCTGCAGCCATGGGCAGGCACAGCGCAGAGCTCCTCCGGGCTCCGAGACAAGGCTGCAGCCCCGCTGTCACTGCACATCCCCGACAGCTCTTGCAGAGGACATGAGCACATTCGTGCCGCGCCCGCCCGGCGCTGCTCCCGCAGGCCCGAGGCCGCCCCCCCGCTTCCCGCCGGCCCCGGGGCGGGGAAGCCGCGCAGGGCCGCAAGCGCTGGCACAGCCGTGACCCGGCCCCCCCCGGACTTCTCTCCCTCCTTCGCTTCGGCCTCGTCCCTCCCGCCCGCCACCGCCGCGGCCTGAGCGGGCACCGGCCCTGTCCCCGCTCCCCCCCGCCCGCTCACCGCCACAACCGCGCCTGCTCCGCGCAGGCCGGGCCGCTGCAGGCCGCTGCGGTCGGGGAGGGGCCCCGCGCTGCTCCCGGCCCCTTCCGCCTGCGTACCCGCGGCCACCGCCCGCCCCGAGGCCCCGGCACCGCCCCGAGGCCTGGGGGAGGCCGCTGTCGCCGTAGCGGGGGCACCGCGAGGCTCCGGCCCCGCCTCACCTCAGGTCGGGCGGGCAGCGGCAGCAGTCGGGAGAGAACAGTCAGCAGCGGGAGGAGCCGCTGCCCGCAGGGGAAGGCGGGGGGGAGCGGGCCCCGCACCACACACGGGAGAGACGCGGCCACGCAGCGGCGGCGCGCACAGCCCAGCACCCCCCGCGCCCCCTGTGCAGGGGCTGCGTTCCGGTGCCTGCAGGTCCAGCCCCAGAGCTGTCATCCATCCCCTCAGTAACCACAGGCAGGGGTGCGGGGCTCCCACCGAAGCACGGTTCGGACTCACCGCGAGAGGCTGGGACATAAACCAGACATAAACCGAGATCTGCTCCGTAAAGAGCCGAGTTGCAACAAAATTCATCCAAGGAAATCGGTATTTAAATAGTTGTAGTGCTAATTAGTCTGCCAGCTTTGGCCACAGGTGGACAGCTGGAGGAACAGAAAAGTCAGACTCCATATCTCCCTCCAAAGCAGCATTAGCACCTGAATCTGGGTGTCCAATACAGAAAACCAAACATATTTTCAGCTCTGTGCCACTTTATCATTACTTACGCAGTGCAGAGTCACGTACTTGGAGGCAGGATCCACTATCTGAAATCTTCTCTAGTTCTACACATAAACCATACCTGAAAAAAATGTTTTAAGTATCACAGTTGCATTGAGGAATTGCAAACTAAGAATCCAAAACAGCAGAGAAGACAAGTGCAGGTGTTGGAGGTCTTTATTGAGATTATAGCACAGATACACTTCTATAGTTACCTTTCCACTTTTATACGATAGTTAAAAATGCTTGCTACAGTGCACATATAATTTAGTAACCAAGAGAACCCAAAACTTAACTGCAGTTCAAATAAATAAATAACGTAATGTTTAAGTTTATATTTTAAAAAGTAAAAGGAAACTGTACAATATGAAAATAATACATAAACATTAGAATCTAAAGTTTTGTAGAAATAAAACCGCAATTTCCCATCCATAAACAGTGCAAGAAATAAAATTCAGGTAAGCTTCTGAACTGGGAATTTAAACGACTCTTAAATTATCATGCAGACATAGCATTTTAAGCCATGCTGGTTTCTATTACAGCATTAATGGTATCCCTTTTACTTGAAAAACTGATAGCCATTAAGCTCACTGTGACAACTGCTGCCAATCCACTCTTTTCTACAGTACATTATACACAGAGGTATTCTGTTGCATTCAAAAAGTAAAATATATGTTTCTAAAGAAACAAACAGGAAAAAAAAGAAAATCAATATTTTACTTTTTCCAACATGTTAGCTTGTTCAGAACAATGTCGTAGTAAAAACAGCAACATTTCCCCCACTCTAGATGAAAAGAAAGTAAACCCCCACACTATATACCGGACCATCATCAAGATGCAGTTACTGCCTAGTCACCTTTAAAGTTCAGAATTTGTTACTAAAAAAGTTGAAGTTGTGAAGATGTTATAAAGTTTGACATCTTGTTGAGAAGTGCTGAATATAATAAATCTGAAAAAACAGTGCTAGTAATTCATGTTTTATGTGTGTGTGTGTGTGGAACTAGTTACATACAGACTTAAGTGTTGTCCAACTTCGGTTTCTATATAAAACTCTCATCGAGGCAAAGACCAAGGAATGCAATTAATACCAAACTGTAAACACATCATTCAGGTTAGAGTGCACATCGACAACAGAAGAGTTCTCCTCATAGACTTTGGCAACAAGACTACAATAGGTCACAGCAGCATGAGTTCACATGGAAGACTGAAAGCACTGCAAAAGAATATACGAAAAACACCAAGACCTCCTAGAAACCAGAAAAATCTGTGACAAGCACCCCTCCTCTTGGTAAGACACTCTCCAGCTCAACTGCTGCTCTCCCAATGCCTAATTATTATTACTTGGTTTTTACAGTTCTGTAGTCTCAGGTCTCTGTGCTTTAGCTGCATAGGTTGCCTTTGCACTCTAGCCATTGTAGGTCCAAAGGGTTACAGTTCTGTCTGCAGAAGACGACAAGAAGGAAAGATCTTGCGTATGCCACCTGCACTGAATAACTTTGTCCTTGTGCTCTCCTACCACCATCAGAGGAAGCTGCTTCGTGAGGTCCCCTGCGGCAGAGGAACATCAATCATTAGTCATGTCATGAATTTATATCCCAGCTCTTTGTTGTTGTGGTTCCACCTTCATTTTTGTTTTCTAAAACAAAACCCCCCCATTTGTTTGCTAAAGCTTACATATCTATTTCACCTTATGAAGCATACTTTGACCCCTCTCTCTCACCCACTCACAGAGCATAACACAAGGCCCCAGTGTCTCAGTTTTTAGGCATTACTGGACACACTACAACTTTACAGGAATTCAGTTTTTACACATTGTGATTAAATTAATGGTCCAAGAAAATCAAGTTGATAAGATGTACCCGACATCCCATCTCTTTACTCTTCCCCCCAAAAATAAGCATTATTATTACACTGTTTTTCTTTTTTAAAAGAGTCCATTTTATGACTGCTGCCTGAAAGCAATGCCCACCTCATCAGGCATCAGTGGTAATTAGTTCTTTTCCAATAATCAAACCCTCTCCCCAAAACAAGCTTTAGTTCATAGGCTACATTCTTAGCAACACAACTAGCCAAACGCCAATGGACACAATCACATTTATATACATTTCAAACCCTTCAAAGCTCAGTTTTTTCCCCTTTTTACCAAAACCCTGCTCTTTGAACCCAGTTCTCCTACAACTTCAATATTAGAAACAGCAAGAATGACCCTAGTGTTCTTTGCAGTACGTTACCTTGCAAGTCTGTCACCTTTATTTTCATATCATACGATCCCGTGAGCAGGTAGTGTGCCCCCGGGGAGAAGCGAACAGAGCGAACATCGCTGGTGTGCGGGTGGTAGCTCTGCACCATCCGTCCTCCACGGATGTCATACAGCATGCAGCTGGAGTCCTCCTGCCCCGTAGCCAGGAGACGGCCACTGGGGTCAACCGCTACTGAGGCTACAGCACTGCCTATAGGAGAGAAAACCCGAACAACGCACATGGTATATAGATTTGTGCAAATAGCCCTTTGTTGAACAAGAATATACATTGTCTGAGAATACCAAATGCTGGCCTTAACCTTAAGGTGAACACGCCTAGCTACTGCTACCTTAAAATAAGAAAATTTATTATCTTCTAGCACTTCAAAATCTGAAGCCATAGGTCACACCAGAAGGCAGCAAAACCACTGTTAAAGCTGTATCACAAAAAGTAACTGTTTGATCAGAAACAGTTTTTCACTCTGTATGAAATAATGTAGAATAATGCCAGGAATTCCCCCGCCCCTGGTTTCAAGAACCAGATCTGAACCCAAGTGGTTCTTAAGAATGTTTTTGCAGATTTCCACAGAGTATGAGTAAGCAGAGTAAACTTGCAAAAATGGCTGCTTTTCTTCCCTCCCCTTGCCTTTGATTCCAAAACCGTTCTCTTGTGTCTTATTTTAATGTACTTGGAAGTGGCTGTTTGAGTCACAAGACAAAAAACCAGCCAACTTCTGAAAGGAAATGTTACTTAAGAGAAAAAAAATCACCAACAAACCACAGAGTTAAGGATATCCTCACGACGTCTTTCTTTTCAAGCCAAACCTCCATTCTGTGATGCAAAAACCCTTCCATTCACTCTATTCTATTTAGACATCTTCAAATGTATTTTTATGCAAGAACGATCTGGAACAGGATAGCAAAGTCTTACCTGTTCCATGAAACGTTGTTCCCACAACACGAACACAGCTTGGCACTCTCAGATCCCAGAATCTTACAGTCTTGTCTTGGGATCCAGACGCAATCATCCAGCCACTCCACGTGTAAAGTGCTAAAATATGACCTGTGAACAAGAACTTCTTTATTGAATCAAATCTCATTGATCAAACAATGAAATATTACAGTTCTGATTATATTTTTGCATTCAGAGATTTAACAGTCCTGTGGGAAGCCTGCCTGCTGCATGACCTAAAATGCCAACAGCGTAAGGCTTCTTCTCTGGAATGAAGCATGTGCTCCCTCCATTAAATTAACAGCCAACGTATCCAAAAACAAAACACTCCCCACCTCCCCTTAAAATACCTCAAGAGCCATCTGGAGAGGAAAAAAAATAGTCTTGCTAGAAGGAAAAACAGGAAGACATAAAACCCCCCAACAAACCAACAACTTCATTAGAATATAGCACAGACTGACTTTAAAAGTGCTCGAGAGAAGTGACAACATACATACCAGTGTGGCCACTGAGAGCGTGCAGGCCCTGTCCTCGCTGACAGTCTGTTGTGTAAATGTTGCAGTCCCCTGCCCCAGCACTTATTAAAATAGCACCACCGCTTTCTGGGCCTTCCATAAAAGCCAGGTCTCTGATTGTGCCATCGTGCATGCTGAACTCCAAATCTGGTCCTAAAATTATTTAAAAAGCAAGGAACAAAATGTTTATCACTGTCGGTGCTGCTATTTTTAAAGTAGCTACAGTGGTAATACAGAATATTTTGGGCAGGGGTGGGTATACTACCAAGGAAGATCATTGTTGTGCACTTTCCGTACCACACACTATTTCAGTTACTAGAGTTCAAATAAAATCTTTAAGAATCTTATTTCTGAGTGTTGCTTGAGCTTCCTGCAGTTTTTAAAGCCTTGTGAAATGTACACAGGCCACTGCCACAGCCAATTCCAGCCAAAGTTTACAGAGTACCTTTATTTCTTTCTGTAAGCTATGGTAAACTAAAAAAAACTTTCTCTGCCAGGAGGGAAGGATCCTTGAGAACACTGAACCAATAGGACAAGACAGCCTAAATTCAAAACAGAAAAGAGCCATATTCAGCATATTGATTAGGAGGGTTGGGCACAGAAAATAGTATTTGCTGGGAGAGAAGCCTTAGACTTTTAAGATGGGGGAGAAGATGACAGAAGTAGGCAAGAAAAAGGTGAATTAGAAATCAATTCCTACTAACAATCAAGAACTAGAGTTGGGTAAGAACACTCAGTGCTGTTACCATATCTCGGGGGGCAGAATCTACCAGAACACAGCACTATAGCAGAGAGACTTGCAAAACAAAACCAAAATGCAAGAACCCCAAATGAACAAAATCCAAAATATAATCCCTAACCATATAGTGGATCTTTGCTGGACAGACTACAGTCATGGTGAAAGAGACTACAGTGATAGTGAGAAGGAAAACAGACTAAGTTGAAAACCCTATTAACTACATAATTTAATTTGTAAAGCTTTGCCAAACACTGGACAAATAATTTAGATTAATTTTTTCATGGACGCACACACATTACCTGTTGCATTACAGGTTTCTGCATTGAAAGGCAGTACTTTCACATATTTATCATTAGAACCAGTAGCTAACAGCTGTCCACAGGGACTCCAGGCCACACAGTAGATTGATCCTTTATGATGCTTGTTCCTTTTGAAGCGAACTACAGGTTGTTTAGGAGTGTTATAAGCACTAAAAAAAAAAAAAAAAATTATATATATGTATAATTGCCTTTTATTTATAAGGAAAAGAATGTATTCTAAAATAAAAATACTATTTTTGGGTAACATGAAATACATTTGTTTGTTTGCATTGAAACATACATGTGATCTAAGACAAAACAAAAGAACCTTCTCCATCCCATTTTGTCAGTTTTTCCTCATGTTCCCACTGTATTTGTGATTGGACATGCAAAAGAACTTACACAGTCCCTTCATCTATAAAAAGTTGATACAGATAAAATATAGCAATTATTAGCTACATACAATGAAACTTTATCTCCCAAGTCCTAAACTGGTGGCATTTTTCTTTACATCCTCCATACTTCAATCTTGATCCCGTGGCCACCTTTGAACATGCTTTAGTTCCATTAAGCAACAGTAGGCCAAGAGAGCTCATAAGGCACGCACTATCTATGGTAGTACCCCATGCAGCTCCTATGGCTGGGTTTGGGACTGAACCATCAGGATGCAGACTGGAAAATCCAAATTGTGTTTGGTATGACAGCATAATTATTATGGGCTCCATGTACTTGTGTTTGGGGCTGCTGTTGTGCATAGTAGTACTGTAACAAAAAAAATTGAGGCCTGCTGTTTTATCCAAAAAGCTGCTGTCGATGCCATCCTTGCTGACAGAATGAGTGAGACTCATCGAGCACTTAGAGCAGGTAAAGGATCAAGAAAACTCCTTCTGTGTTAACCTGCAAGGACATTGAATAATGCTGCCCTGAGTCAAGCACTGTCTCTTCTGTGACCATTAAATAACAAAAACCCATACAGCCAAAGAACGAACTCATACATGTCCATCATTATGAGCTGTGCATTGAATATTACTTGTCCAATATTATGACTCTCAAAGCTTCACCCATCTACTAGAAAATCTAACAGAGCAGTCTGTGCAAAGAACACACAATTATATGTTAATGCAGGAATCTTGACAGCATCTAAACATAATCTACATTCTTATTTCTAAAACCAGATCAGCTTTACACATAGCTGAAATAAAAGGAACACTCCCACTGATACGTATTTCCTCTATTTCAACTGATTAACTTCCTATAATGTTATTTCTCTGTTCCCATAGCAGGATGTAGTCAAGTGATTAAGATAAAGTACTGCTGTATCCAACTTCATCAACATTGACTCCAGTAACATCAACAGAAATTCAACCAATTAAACTGCTATTGAAAAATTCAGAAACCTACTGCAAATACTAGAACACAAGAGGCAGAGAGACAAAACAGAAGACAATCACCTAAGCCTGTTTGAAAACTTTTGAGAGAAACATGGCTTTAGTAAAGAATATAAAAATAAATCCACATGGAAGTTAATTTGTTGCCAAAGAGAAAATCCATGATGGATTTTCTACATCAGGACCACCATTCAGCACCCACTACAGAGCTTCCTAAACAGCCTAATGCCTTCTGTGGCACTCCGAATCTGGATTCACTACATTTAAGAGGTAGAGGCAGCAGCTGAGAATCAGTGCCTTTGTCAGGACATGGGAGCACGTACCTAGCACAGAGGCCACATGCTGCCCATCAGCTGCATGGAAGCACTGTGATTATTTAAGCAACAACTGCAGAACTAGAGTGTACATCTATCAGTGTTTAATCTCAGACCTGGGGGAAAAAGCACACTACTGTTGTACCTTTAAAGAAAACAAACACAGAAACCCCACCCAAACCACCTGGTCCTGAATCACACAGCAGTTTGAAGGACAACTTAAAAAAAGCTTTAAGTAATCCCAACAAAACTTGGATGTACAATTAAACAACTATTTACCAGATAGTCTACACAATTATAGCTTTTGGAAAAACATGAAGAATCCTGAATGCATGTCTAGACTCGGGTTGTTCCAAGGATTAGAGTATCTTTAAGATAATGTAATCTGTCTGCTGACTTGTAAATCCCATGATGAAATGTTTTTGGCAGACTGTAAGCATAAGGGAAAAAAAACCAGTAAGAAGTACAAGTTCAGAATTAAGGAAATCTCAGTATTCCTTTCATATCCAGATGCAGTATGTCACTTACCACATCAGGTCATGCACTGTAACTAGAGACTAAGGCTGCAGAATCAATTTAACCTTCCCCAACAGTTAGAATAACACGCTGTGTGAGAGCAGACCACGGTCAATACAGAAGCATCCATTCTACTGGAAGAGTTTTGCACTGTTTACCAATCAAGAGGAGGTTGTCTGGGCTTCAAGCCCAGCAAGTCAGCTATCAGAGAAGTTAAACTGGGTTTTTTTCATGTAATGCCAAAAAATAACTTGCAATTAAACTTGAAAAGCCACCTATCTGATGGTATTTAAGGAGAAAAAAGAAAAAAACCCAAACATCAGATTACTGTTTGAACCCTTTGGAAGCCTAAACCTGAGTCCTAAACTGGGAAGCTGTCCCTGATAAAGTCACTGTGCATGCTTGTAGCTCCTCCTAAAATTGTGAGGTTTTAGATGCCTAAATTTCTCCGTTGAGAGAGAAAATAATCTAACTGGAACACAGACAAACTTGAGGTGGAAATATTTATTTCCAGTTGGGAAAGAAAAAAAAAATCCCTTCTTCCCCCCAGTTAAAAAAAATTGAATGAAAATAAACCAAGAAAGACCAGGCACACAGTAAACCACAAATAGCTCCTGTCAAGGAACCTAAGTATCAAGACAACAATGTTTATAGTAACAATGAGCCAACAGACATGCTCTGGCAAATTTTGCTGTAGAAGCTGAAGAAGATACTGCTTTCTCTGTTAAGTCTGTCCTCCTGCCAGAAACTCTATCTCCCAAAGCCTAACTTGTGCTGGCTTGAGAACTGACACACGCTTTCTCCCACTTTCACAGCTGGAATGCCAAAACCAGAAGGCATCACAGTGAACACAGAAAAGCCTACCTGCTGAGACAAAGACAACACTTTCATAAGGAGAGGTGTGGTGGTGTGCTGGCATCTTGCCAGTAATGGAAGAGATCAAAACCATAGCCTACAAGTACACAAATTCTCAAGCAGATCTTGTTTTGTTTGGCAGTTCATGTTTCTAAGGAGAGCACTGCACTATTACAACATCAAAATAAAGGTATGAAATGTACAGGTATCAGTGGCTACAGGAGAAAGAGGTGCTATGATACAGAAAAAGAAATGATCGCACAAGATTTCTTACCTTGGGTCAATTACTTCTGGATAGGCACAAACTCTCAAAGTTTTAGAGTTGGAGCCAACAGCATATAAACTCCCACTGGGATGAAAGGCTACAGCTCTGACAGCTTGTGTGTCTTCTAGAGTATTAATGCAAATGAACTGCTTTTTTGATTTGTCATCCTGTGTAGAATGATAAGGCAAATTAGGTTCTTCATCGTAAAACTTGACATTGAAAAGTCGATGCAACTGTTTTGCAGATTAATGTAAATCTACTGTACCAAAATAGCAGCACCAGCCTAAACACAATTGTCTACTCCAGGTCAAGGAATAGCATACTTAAATTCAGCTCACTAACATTAGATTAATATTTCTCATTGTCCTTCAGGCTTCCAACAGCTTTTATTCTTATAAACAGCTCATCTCGGGCACATGATATTACAGTTTATTTCTGTGGAAACATGTTTGATCTGTGTGAAATTTGCAAGGGGAACAAAGCTGCATTTTTACTCAAAACAGTCCAAGTCATAAACACAGTTTATAGAACAAATATAATACTGAACAGAGAATCTGCTTTTCACCCGGTAGATAACACAAAGTTATCACATCGAAGTTACCACATCATTCTCCTGACAACTTCATCACCACCTTGATAGTTTTTTTTTAATCTGATGCAGAAACTTTGGGATGTATTTATTGCAAAGTTACTTCTCTAACAGTGGACCATACCGACTGCAGTCCAGCAATCAAAGTTTTAACCTGGAAAACATAAAACAATGGATGTAAAAGACATCCATTGGAACCTCTGTTGTACAAAGAGAAGCTGAGAGAGCTGGGACTGTTTGGCCTTGAGATCAGAAGGGCTTTTCATTGGGGGGGTGTGTGTAAATCTCATCAGTGTATGTAAGTACCCGACAGAAGGAGTAAAGAAGAAAGGAGTGAAACTCTTCTCATTGGTACCCAGTGAAAGGACAAGAGGCCATGGACACAAAGTGAAACATAGGAAATTTCATTTAAACTTTTTTTTTTGTTTAAAAACCCCTGTGAGGGTGGTGAGACACAGGAACGGGTTGTCCACAGAGGTTACAGAGTCTCTATCTTTGGAGATACTCAAAACCCAACTGGATGCAGCCACAAGCAACCTGCTCCCATTGACCCTTCTTTGAGCAGTGGGTTTGGACTCAGTCTCTAGATGTCCCTTCTCAATGTTCTGTGGTTCTGTAGGTTCTGCATCAACCAAAATTAATTCTAAATATCTGTTAACAATGAGAGGATGTCACATGCTCAGGCTTAAATACTGAATCTTGTGAAAACACAAATTGTGAAGTACAAGAAGAAAACTCACCTCATCTCCTCTTGTCCTTGTTAAATTCCCTGAAGAGTCTTCCAAATGCGGCTGAGTGGCAGCATGTTCTGATACACTGTTTTGATTTGGCGGAGAGTTTAAATTCGTAACAATACAGAAAAAAAACCCCAACTCAACCCCAAACCAAGAGCACAGACAGATTTGTTTGTAAGTATTTTTTGGACTAAATTACAGTTTCAGTCATTTTCACAACTAATTTGTGTGGACAAGTGTTATGCATGTCTGATTCTTTATCATTAAACTATTATTTTTACAAGGGGTTGCCCTTTTAGCAGCAACTCTGGGCATTGAACGGTGAATGCAAGTTAAAAATATTTGTTTTCATTCCATGACATGCACATACATACACACAAAAATGGAAAAAATGGTTGTTGCTTTCAGGTCAGCACTACCTTTAGTTAACAGAAAAAAAATCCAGTTCCCACTCTGCCCTGCCTCTCTCTCCATCTAGCTTGTAGTTCACAAAAAAGCTTCCCGAAACTTAGTAGAATACCAAATGACAAGAACTAGATGTGCAAAATGGAATAAAAAATCTGAAAAAAAATTAGCATAAAATGTAAATCATAACAAAGCCCCACTATTTCTCATGTGTACTGTCAAAACCAGTATAATTTATAAACCCTTAAAAAAAAAAAATACTGCAAACACTGATCGTGAATTAATACCCCTATTCAATGACAAATGCATTTGATAACTAAAACCAAAGCCTGACAGTTACTCCCACAGGGTATTTCTAGTCCTCAACAGTCTCATTAACTTACATTTGACTCCCCTGCACAGGTGACTCTTCAGGAAAGGGTATCTGGTTAGCTGATCCACACTTCCGAGGAGTGCTTGTACTAACATTCTGGCTACCAGTTGTCCTCTGACTACTATCTGAAGGTGGCGTTGTGAAGTTACTTGCTGGATGGGTAGATGCATTCCCTTTGCTCCCATTACATTGCTGGCTAAGTGTTTGTACATCATTTCCAAGATTGTCCATACCTATATTTAATTCTCCTAGTTTCTGGATAGATCTAATAACAAATGACAGGAAAGATAAAAAAGATCACCAAAACAGGTTATCATGAGAACTTCAGGAGGGATAGGAGCAGATGGAGGGAGAATCAACAAAACCCTCCAACCTGTTCAGAAACTGTTCAGTAAGGTTCTGTTGCTGGTCAGCTCCATCTTCTTGATTTACACCTCCTTCCAACAACATTTGCTGGTACAACTGTCGTTGCTGCTCTTTCTGTTCTAAATGCTGCTGGTAACGTAGTCTTTGTCTGTAGTATTCCTGAAATTGCTCTGTTGAATCACGAAGCTAAAAAGAAATGAGAATTACGGATTAAAATTAAATAGTTAATTGCAGAATTTAACCTAAATACTCACTTTCTGGTTCATTATTTCAATATATGCATCAAAAGGCCCAGCAGACTCTCCTCTGAGGAGCAATACTTTCATTCTTCCTTAAAATCAGATACAATTTATGTACTAAAAAGGGAAATCACTGCCAGCCTGTGCTATATTCACTGTTGAATTAGTTTTGCCATAAGTCAGGAGGAGACTCCTCTTTCCTACAAGACTTAAGTACTACTTAAGATCAAAACAAACAGGTAATTGGAAACTGAAAATAATCAGAAAACAGTGTAAGCTGCATTCCAAATTCCAAGTTGTATCTTCACTACAAATTTAGTCTTTTCTGCCACACTGACACCTCCCTGCCATCGGTCTGCAGAGCTCATTTACCTCTCCAAGTAGCCAACCTTGAAGCGGACTATCCTGGTGTTACATCTTACTTTTGAAATTGGTGCCTTCTTCTAATTTTTCAATTCCTTACTTTCTGGACCAAACACAAATACCTGAGCTTTCTTTCTGTTAGCCTCTTTCCTCTTATGTACTATCTTTAGCTTCCCACACTGCCACCTCTCCAGGACTCACTGCCCTCTGAATTCCCCAATCCAAATGCTACCATCATAAAAGAGTTGAGAATGAGTTACAAATAAACACCCTGCAGGAAACCAGAATCCCTTTAGTCCAAGGCCAAAATATCAACACTAGAGTAAGATACATTTTATAAAAAAAACAGCCAAAGTGCATATTTACCAACCAATAGGAAAAATGTAGTAAAAGGCAAACCTTGGTGGTTTGGGTTTTTTTCATTTTCAGAAGTGACATCTTTGTCTTCTAGTGATTCTAAGTTGTTCAAAGACATTCTGGTAACTTTGCATTAGTTCAACCAATTCATGCAGAAGATCTTTCTTTGTAACTATGAGCCTTTGCATTTCTTGTAAATAAAAACACTTGCATGATGATTCTGTGTTTTCTGACACATTGGTTTTGGTCTATGTTAGATTTCCTGGACCTGTTACACTTGTAAAACATTTACCATTTTCTGTTTCCCAAGATGAACACTTGCAGTTTACAAACTCAGCTGTTATCTCCAGAAGTCTAGAAAGCATTCATTCTCTGTATTTCAAATATGTGAACTGTTCCCCAGTCACGGGGTTATACTCCTTCTAACTAACAGGTATATTCTTGTCTATACTCTTTCCATGACCAATACGTGTTTGTTGCCATTGAATTCAATCCTTTGATCCTTTAGATTCTGTGTCATTATTACCCAAACTAGCACCTAAACCTAAGGTATGGTGCCTAGATGTTCTGTCCTGTAAACTCTGGCTTCTAACTGAATCCCTCCAGGAACAGTGCAAAAATAAAGCTATTAATGAAATATAAATTAATTTCTTAGTTGTACAGTATACATATATACCACTACAATGTGGAAAACAAAACAAGGTGAAGTTGGATGGGTACTATTTTCTTTTCTACTTGTGTGGAATAGTCTGGCCAACCTGCAGCACAGCATCTCCTGTCTTCATTCTGTCCTACAAATTCTGCATCTGGATTTTTGCCTTTTGAAGCCTGCTCTACTACATGTCTAGCTAAGCAATCTCCTCCCTCCACTTATTCCCAATGTGCATACACAACACTGCTGCAGCAGAGAAGTTGCTTGGCAGAGTCCTCGAGGGGAGTGAAGTCCTCAAGTTTGGAGGAATTTGCTAACCCTCCCGTAGGCCCCATTGCCTCACTCAAATATCCAGAGTCTACAAGAATATAGCCTTGTCAAGACTAGACTGGTTTGCAGTACCACTTAGGTGTCATAAGCCAAGACAAAGCCTACTTAAGAAAGTCAAACTGGAGTCTGCAAACAAAACAGACTGTGTACTCGATGTTATTCATAATTCTTGAATCAAGAGACAGATATTTAAAACTATGGAAAAAGACAGGTAACTTTATCCTACTGAACTGTTACTTCACTTTCCCCATATTGCTGTTAAGGAGAAAAAAAGACAAAAAAAAAAAAAAAAAAGGACAGTCAAGGCACAAGCCTTCAAACATGAATCTAAAAAAAGGTTATGCTATTGGATTCTGAGTAGCAAGGATAAAATTGGATAATTCCCTAGTAAATGCAATTTCTCTGTGTCCCAGAGAGAAAATTATGTATAGATGACCTATGGAACTTGGTGTTAACACCAAAAATTGCAGGCTACATGCCAAACTCCTCACTAAAACACTAAGAGGATTCTTAAGCATCGTTTAATATAACATTGCAAGCTTGCATTAGACTCAATTGATGGCAGAAATTTATACATAAAAGAGTAGATTCTTATGGCTTTTCTACTATAGTAAAAACAGTACTCAGAGCAACCCATTGTCACGCATGAAGTTCTCAACACAAAGGCAAATTATTATGAAGTGATCAGAACCCAGCTCAAAGTGCCTGATTATTTTTAAACAAACAACTACTACCTCATTTTTCTCTTGTTTGGCTGATCCGTGACTCTGTGCTCCATTAAGTGGTTCATTTTCTGGAACTGAACTCTGGCACGAAGCCTCACTGCCGATGGGATGCTGCTGCTCCACAGGAGTATCGCTTATTGCAGAAACATGGAAAAGAGGAAAAGCTTAATTGAGAAAAAGTAAGAGTAGAAAATCCCCTGGTAAGTAGAGAAAGGTAACATTCTAGACTAAAACCCGATTAACACAAGTGTGCAAACTACTTACGTCACCTAAACCAGAAGATACATAAGACACTGCAAGAGGCATTCTTTCCCTAAGCAATAGGTTGCACCAAACGAAATAAACCCCTAACAACCAAAAAGCACAGACAGCCAATGTGCTTTGTTCCCACATTCTCCAAAAAGTTGTCCCACCATGGGGTATCCAAATTCCATGCTTTCTATCCTTACACTTGAATTATATACCCTGTAATTAACAACTTATTCAAGATCCTCTATTGTCAAACAATGACATGCATGGAACATATGCTATGTGACTAGTGTCTTCTATAAGACAACAGCTTAATTACCACTACCCATCTAAATTTAACCTCCATCTAAATAGTCAGTCTAAATTGACCTCCATTCCTGAAAGTGCTACAATAGGAAAATGTTTATATAAGTTTTGCTATTCTCTTATTATACAAGTATTTCTGCTTCTAACTATCAATCAGTAAGTGTACAGAACACATTGTAAGTCTTGGATTCCCATCTTCAATTTTGTCAACTTAAACTCCTCTTCTCCAACCTGGAGCAAAGCTCTTTAAGAATTTATTTTAAACTTTCTGGGTATCTCTGTATAAACAAAAGTAACTTAGCTGACTAACAGACAAGTAATTACTTGCTCCATACGACTTAAAAAGAAATACCATGTGCATGAGGAAGCAAGGGCCAGATTTATGTATTGCTCAGCTTGCCAGCATCTACCCTTGCAAATGTTGCCATTTAAGTTAGACACTTAATCTGCAGTTGGATTTTCTTCTGAAAAATGTAATGCATTCTTGAAAACTATGGGTCTGACCCCTTAACCTAATTCTAATCTTGAACAGAAGATTAATGAAAAAACCTGTTAAGAACTATAAACTTCACTTAACATCACATGAAAACGCTTACGCAAAGAAGAGCTGCAGCAATTTACCACTTTATTTTGCCCACAGGATAACTCTGTTTGTGCAGAATTATTCTAATACACTAATACGGAAAAGGAAAACAAATTAGTGTCAAAATTTCCATTATCATTGGTGAACCGACATCAGCACGATGTTGTTGGCTTCCTTTTTATTGAGTTTAGTTACAGCTGCTCTTTACCTTAACGCAAGATACAGGTTACTACTTGAAAGCAAAACTAACACAATTACATAATAGACAATTTCACCATCTGCAGCCAGAATTGAACAGCACGGCATCCTCTGCTGGCCAGTGCACCCAAGCGCAGTGCTAGTTACCCACCTGCTTCTCCCAGAGCCAAAAAATCTGGCAGCTGCTTTCTAGAGAAGTACGGATATAACATTTAGAAAGGGACATAACTGCTGATCAGAACAAAGGCCAAGCAAAACCATGATGATAAGCTCTTAATTGACAAGTACCATTTCTCCTAGTTACCAGGACTTTCTTCTCGGAGGGTAAAAAGCACAAAGTTTTGATATAGACTTTAGTTCTTAAGCAGAGAAGTCAGTTTTGCAGTCTACGTTGCATTTGAAGAGGTGATTAATAGCATTCAACACTACCATAACCCAACTATTTCAAGGACGTATAATGCCATAATATATTCAGCCATCATATTCAGATTTGGTTTGGAAAATGGTAAGTAAATAGTTAAGCTGAACTACTATGGTAACAATTTAAGTGACATAGGAACGCTACAAAGGCTGCACATAGTCATTTCCACTGACTTCATTAGGACTATTTCCATCCATAGATTTCTGAAGTATACTTAATCATTGAGACTGTCAGGACCAAAATTTAGAGGCACCTGAGGTCAGAATGGGATAGGGAAAGAAGATGAAGTTACAGCTATTCCATTGTTTCCCTTGATTTATGTGGAATGAATGAATTCAGTAATACTGAACACAAATCTTAGCTAGGCTCTATCACATAATGCAAGCATATCTGCGTTCTGCACTAGGATTTCAACTTTAAGAAAGTCCAGATTGAATCCATAAGGCTCAAGATCAAATATGGAAATCTACTTTGATCATAAAAGCATAAGGAAGAAAACTCCTCGTATGCATAGTTACAACAGAATTTAAACAATCAAATTACATTTCAATGTTACAATTATGTGCAAAGCTACAGTGAAGGCAAGAACCCACTAATACAAAACGGAAAATAAGCCAAGGTAAAGATACAGCTTCAGTTGTGCTTACCGCTCAGGTGACTCCTCAAAAATGCTGTGACACTCTGTATTCTCAAGCATGAGACTTCGGCTGAGATTCTGTACTCCTGGGTAGTGGAAATTAGCAAAGGAGTGTGACATTGGAGAAGTTTTGGTCCCAAGGTCTGTGACTCGCTTATCGTGACTTGTTAGTCCACACGACAGCCCATCTAAGGCAGGGTTTAAGGAGCGGGTCATGTAAGCATCTGCTGACTGAGGCCGTCTCATTGGGGATGATGGATAAGGAGAAAGTTTGCTGATAAGAGGTGTCAAAAGATCAGCATAGGCAGCTTTTGTAGGCTTGAGGAGTTTATCAACATGAATATTAAGCATCTTTTGTTCAAAAGCACAAGAAAAAACAGTTGCTGGCAGATTCTGCAGCCATGATAATAAGCTAAGGTCCAAGTCATCACACCCATTACCACACAAGAGATCAATGCCCAGCAACACTTCACTTTCTGTGATTTCTTCTCCTGTTGCTTTACTCTGACAGAATTCCACACAACATTCATAAAGCAATCCCTTCATCACGAGCTGAAATAAACGATTGTTACTTGCTTTGAAACCAGCCTCACTCAGTTTCCTATCAGCAGGAATAAACTCTGCTACCATGACACAGGCTTCTTCAAAGCAGTGAACCCGTGCAGTGCTGGGATTCCAGTCCTTGAATTCTGCGTGGTTGGTCAAGCGAGGCAGGGTCAGCAGCAAGCACAGTTTACTGTAGTCTTCCTTAGAGGGACAATATTCTTCCAAGGCATGTAGGCACTGTACAGCCTCTCGCATTGTAAATTCCAGCTATAGAAATATTAACATTAACAGAGTAGTTTGTAGTACACGTTTCTACAATAAAACAGTTGCAGAAGAAGCTGTAACAGAATTTCTCCACTATCATTCCTTTATTACTATTACTGTTTATATTTTAATTAAAACAGTATACTAAGTCTGGAATTGCTGATGCAAATGTTAAAACACAGCCAAATTTCTGGATGCACTGACTCTTTGACTTCCCATCCAGTCCCATTTTCTACAGATCTACTGAACTTTTTCATGCCACTGCAGTTTCAATAGGCTTGAAACTGTAAATCTGTGCTAAACACCTTCAATTATACTATAGTACAAAAAGTTACTTCCATTCTCAAAGCCAACTGACTTATTTCCCCCTTCCCTTTGTTTATGGAAAGCTATTGGCATGAGCTATAAAAGGCTTCTAGAATTCTCTATTTTCCAGTGATTAAAAACTCTGAGTTGGCTTTTATATTGAGATT
The DNA here is from genome assembly GCF_004027225.2 of Strigops habroptila. Lineage (NCBI taxonomy): Eukaryota > Metazoa > Chordata > Aves > Psittaciformes > Psittacidae > Strigops > Strigops habroptila. The sequence continues at coordinate 13,893,220 of NC_044284.2, forward strand.
TTCTGTTCTTCAATCAAAAAATGTTAAAAAAAGTTCAAAAAGTTCTCAGAAGATAAGACCTGCAAAATGAATAGAGGGCTTTAGTACAAAGCTTGTTGATAGCTAAAAGCCAAGAACCATGTTAAGTACATAGAACTTGGCATTTTCAATTACAAAGATTTAAAAAATAATAAAACTCTCACTTAACCATGTTACTTAGCAGCTGCTCAATACAGCAGCCTTTCATCCACAACAAGCCAACAGATTTGGTAACATTCAAAACAAAGAATAAAGGACCTAAATCTGAATTCCCCTCCCCTCTGCTGCTATCTAGTAACAGTACACAGATTAAGTGATTAGAGGAATAGTGCACCTTCCCTTCACAACTACAAAAACAGACTTCCTTTCAGCTTTCTCTACTCCATCAAGAGAAGACCCCGCAGCACAACATATGTGTAATGGGACAGAGTACAATGAACTCAGTTTGGAAAATGAAATCAATTGTCTTAAAAGTACTGGCATTCTTATTTTTTATTTAAGAACACTTTTGTGCCAGAAATTTGGTATTAATCTACTACCAACATACACAAAATACTAATTTCACAATCTGCACATCTTTGCCAATTTGAGTTGATGTCTCTTTCCATCTTGAAAACCTAAGTTCACAACTCCTGCTGCTTGCACATTTAACTGAACCAAGCCCTTTGTGAACCCATCTGTTCCCTCCAAATAAACAGCTGTGTCCTTTCTCTCTAAAAGCAACAGAAATTAAGTTTAAGATGAATTCAAATTGGAATTTTTCACCTGGTCCCGATTGTAACAATAAATTTCCGCCGTTCTGAGGCTTACTTTAGAATACTTTTGAAAAAAGAGCCCTGTACTTTAGCGTAATGGCCTTAAGGACATCTCAGGATCAGGAACACAAACACAGCATGTGCTGCTAAGTTTCAAGTAACTCTTGTATATACAATTGTATTTGAGAGCTGGGAGCCTTATTCATTTCCAAAGGATACCAATCTTTTTCCATTGTTTATAAAACCATTTGCTAACAGCTGAAATTTATGTATCCAGGGCTGGGAGCTTCCGCTGTGCCTTTAATCAGAATATCTCAAGAGGTTTCCTTACAACAAAAATCCCAAACAAGAGACAATTCTTACGTGCTGAGGCTCATCTTCTGCTGACATCGCATTGTTTACACATAAGGCTTCCAAAAACTTCTGCTTCATTATAATGTAACGAAATCTGCAGGTAAGAAATGAGATGTATACATCTTGATCCAGTAGCTAAACATTCTTTTAGAGACAAGCAGGGTATTTTACAGCAAATTTTTGAGTTAGGCACAGAAATTACAATGACAAGGAATTCTGATCTCTAATTTTAACAAATTGGTAATCACAAAATTATATATTAATAAAAAATGCCTTTTTCAATTATTGCTTTCAGAAATATTAAAATATTAGAAGTCTATTAAGAAAAAAAGTATAGCAATCATACTCATTTCTTCAGTAGAAATGACAGAGCAGACAACTATAAGACGACAGTACAACATGCACCATATTCCTAAAGTGTACAGCAAATGAAAACTTGTTACAGATTCTATGCACATCCTTTCCATAGTTTAAGTTAACACACACATGCACACGCTGCAGGAACTGTATAGAGGTTAGAAAAAAACCCCAAACCCAATGTGAAAATCTTAGAGCTATTGCTTTCATACACAACACTTAAAAATTCATATATTTTCCACAGCTCAAAAAATTGAACTCTAACATACATTCTATTTTACCTTTTCTTGTCGAATTTTTCCATACATTCCAGAGGCTGAATAAACTGAAGAACCTCATCCCACTGACCATCAAGAATCAATTGCCTATTAAAAGGAAGAGCCACTCCTTTAATTTTACTGGACAAGGACACCCTTCTTTCTAAATAAGCAGCTTGTTTAAATACACAACAAGTGATCAATCTGCTTGGAAAAGTTAATGCTTTGCACAGATGCCAAGATGACTGTCTGATGTGACTATAAGAAGAGCAAAATGCATATCCTTTCTCAATATTTTGTAATAACAACTGCATACTGGAAGAACAAATATTAGTTACTTTTAAAGGCACATCAGAAATGACAAAATGGTCCCGTGTGTTCTGTTTCACCTGTAATTCTTAGTTAATAAATAAACAAACAAACAAACAAATAAATAAATCTTACAGGAAGAGTATGAATAAATATATTGCTTCAATGAATACATCCTGAAGAATGAAAGCAGACTTGAAAATGAGTGAATTTTAATTGTATAAATACTGCTGGGCCTGTTTTATAAGGGAATGGGGTGGGGTGAGGAACACACAGCTCTCATACTAAGAATCTAAGAGCAACAGCTTGGCAGGAACTATGCCAGTGCAAAAGCTCCAACTCCAAGATCACTGGGGCTAGACTGCACAGGTGGATTAGTTCAATTTCTTCATACCCTCGTATTGCACACAGAGTTCTCTATAGAAAGCCAGATTTACAAGGAAATGGTGAGTTTATCATTAAATGTATACTTCAACCAAGCCAGAATGAAACAAATAAGATTACTAATTTTAATCGAATTCTTATTTCATTTCATTCCAATATCCATAATTTTAATCAAAAGAACAGCCACATGAGAAATCTTGTTCAGGGATAAAATCTGTTTATTTTTTTTAGCGTTTTGAGAACAGCTGAATAAATTATTTTCTCATGCTTCTACAAAGTTAAGTACTTTGGCATGAAACAGAAAACAGCAATGCTAAAAAAACCCTAGTGTGCATCTACAGTGACTCCTTTTAATAATTTTAAGGGCAATTTCCTAAATGGTAAATTGCACCAACTGTCATGCCTCGCTGATAGCGGAGACTCCCTTCGTATTGTTATATTTAAGAGAAATCTAGGTATTATTTTGAAATGCAGATAATATTTTTGGGGAAAATCTTTGGAAGCCACTTCACTCATTCTAGATCTTAGCACTAGAATATTGTAAAGATATTTTATTTTAGTAGTCAATAAACTACACATTCAGTACCATGTGACATGGTAAGCAGATAATAACAGATCACTGATGCCAACAGATCTTGCTCTTCCATCCTATTCCTGCTCATGTGCTTTCTCTGACTTACTCTGCACTGACACTTGTTCAGACCCCTTCCCACTTTAATTCATTACTGTGAAATAGCTAGAAAATAACTAAGTTACAATGAATGAACACGTAAACAAACAAACAAATTTAAGTCAACCCCATGTTGATGACACCTAGTCAATTACTTCATGTGGCTCTAAGAAGCATGTCATTAACTTCAAAACTGAAATATGATGCAGGGCTGGGCCAAAGAATTGGGATCAGGAAGAAGCAGAGTAAGACGTGGGAATAACACGTCTTGTTTAGTGGCATGGAGCTGCCCACTGAATCACAGTCCCACTCTACATTTTCATATATGTGGTATTTAAGCACCAGAGAAAGAAGTCCTACCTTAGAAAAAGCATGTCATCTGAAAACAAGCCATTAATGACCCCGCTTTCTTTCTCAAGTGCCAGCATACTGATATGAAGTTTCCTTGAGTTCAGAAAATCTAGTATTAGTTTAATTATTTCAGCTTCTTTAACGTTCACTGTTTCTTCAGCCGTCATGATGGCAGCCTAAAATGGAAGAGAGAATTTTAGCTATGTTCAGTATCTTATTTTATGCTTGGTTAAGAAATGTTGCTACTAAAAAAACCAAAGAAACTGTTTTATAAGACAGAGTATCATAGCATTACAAAAATTAAATAGACAAGATTGGGAAATTCACTTTAAGAATTTAATTATGAAGCCACAATTAAAACCTAACCATGTATCTGCATATTCTTTTATTTCTGTCCTACGGATAACACGGCTCCAGATAAACAAATCTACCAAGAGATCAATCCTCCCACAGCGTGAAAATATTATTATTACCAAGTCTGCAATATGTAAAATTTGCCTTTCTGAAATGCAAACAGCAAAGTTCAAAGAGCATAAAAATGAGCCACTTACTTTGTCATTATCTAGAGAACTTACATATAAGCTTAAATGTTTCTAACACATACCGAAAAGACAGCACACCAAAAATGCAGTCTCCCCCATTTTTTGAATTAGTGTATGACAATTATGGCAGGGGTTTCCAGTCTTCCTTCATAAGAAGGAAGAATGAAAGAAGGAAGGAAGGAAGAACCTAGTTCTGTTTAAACACTTTATGAAGAATTTTAAGTTGAAAACCCAAGGTGGCCTGAGCCAGTTTGAGCACTGACTGCCAGAGTCCCCTTCGCTCACCTGCTTCCAGCTGCGTGTTCTGGCCCTTCCTCAGCACTTCCCACTTTGGTCTTTGGCTCAGCTTCCCCACCAGCTCACGTGCTGAAGCAGCTCAATGGTCTAATGAGCTCTCCAGCCAGCAGAAAGGAAAACCAGGAAGACGCAGCTGGAGCAGTGACAGGCCAAGGCCCTGGCTGTTGACAGTCAGTTTGTTAAAGCTCCCATGGATACAACATCCAAGATCCTTTGCAACACAACTCCTCCAAGGATATGAGAGGTTTAGCATGTACTTTTCTTAGGAAACCTGAAATAAATTGTTTCTGGCTAAGCCTTAAGCCTGACTTAAAAGTAGAAGCTGTTCAACAACTTTTTTTTTTAAATTTTATTTTTTTAACCTTAAAAACACTTCACAGCTGTAGCTCCCAAGTTGATCTGCTGAAAGCTATCTGGGGATGTGTAGAAAAACCCTGTAACACAGCCAAGTCACACAGCATTGCCTCATCAGAGGGCTTCGGAAAAAGCCAGCAGCTACAAGAGCGCAATTTCTCATCAGGAAAAACCCAGTTTACGCCCATGTTACTGCAAGAAGGGGCAGTCCCTCTTCTCACCTCTGCACTGAGCCACACGTCCTACTTCATGGCACCTCACATGAAGCTGTGTGGTTGGCCAGATCACCTCTTTGCTCCAGGCATGAGTTATCACTCTGTGGACACCAGGGAACCAAGACTGACACAAGGAACTGACAGAGCTTTGCTTTCTGGCAGCAACAACATCTTATCCTGACTGAAATTGATTAGGAGAGTGCACCAAAGAACAGAAAAGAAGCCAGAATCAGTGATGAACCATCAATAACTCCAGGAACAAGGAGAGATCATAAAATAACAGTGATCAGAAAAATGAATGAAGGGAGATAACCATATAGAGGAAGATGCCCACAGCAATAATTACCCCAGCTGCTCTCCCTTTTAATTCCAAAGGGGAAATAAAACCAGTACTTAATTCCTTCACACAGCCATTTACTTATGCAGCTATCTAGCAACTGTGATGCCCAAAGACAGACAAGTGTGGATAATTCAGCTCCCAAGACAAAAAGATGATGATGCAGCCTCCAGACACCTCAGCCTTGGCAAACTGGAGTCTATAAGCTAGATATCTATCTCACATTAGCAAAGATGCACAGAAACTGGTAATCAGAAATCAAAGAACAGATATAAGAAGTTTGAATAATCCAAGACACTTATAAAGTATTAACAAGAAATTAATTATTTACTAGAGAAGACAGGAAGAGACAAATACTCTAGTGAAACTTCTCACTGATCATCATAAACCAATGCTAACGAACTTCAAGTGATTCAAAAAATTAGGCATTAGTAACGGGGTTTGTACTAATCATCTAAATCCCCAAGTTTTCCCGTCTCCCTCACAGTTGTATGGCAACTTTTTTCCAAGTAAGGTTTTGCCAGAACATTTGACCAGGAAAGCATTTGATTATAGCAGCACAGTTTATTTTGGGACAAGAGAGACCTAATTGTGCCAGATGGAATGGCCTAACTTCTTTTGAAAAATGCCTGGGTTTAGTTCTCATTTCAGGCACTGAACACTCCCATCACCAAAGCATTGTAATGGGTCTCATGCAGGAGCTCCCCAGAGACCACGAACCCACTCTCAGCTGGTAAAGTCAGAAATTAAAATCTGGCTTGCAGAAAGCTTTGCTGCAGAAAAGCAAGCAGACAGACACACAAACCCAAAGCCAGAACCTGTAGAAAGATGCCTTTTCCTTATGTTTTAGCACTGTTTCGACTTCCCCTTTCAGCAACTGGATATGGATTTTTGGTCTCAGAGAAAAATTTAACTCTATCTTATACAGTGAAGGATAGGAAAAAAAAGAAAAAAAATCAACACAAATGTAACCAGTGGTTTAGCAATAACATTTTAATTCCCAAACACATCTAGTGCATTTGCATTTCTCTTTTGATTTATGCGCTGGTGGATTTTATATAAATTAAATAAACAAACTTCCTTGCCCAAGTTAAAGTACTAGAAAAATTCAGTCTAAGGCTGCCTTTGAAGAAAGGAACACCAAGCCCAGCTTTCTTTTCAACTGGATCTATTGAACTCAAGCCTAAATAGGATGCCACCCTACACAGCTTCAATATTTTCTTAATAGTAATTATTTATATATTCTACTGATTTATAACACTCAGTACTTTTTAAGAGTACAACTACATCACGCAAAAACTAGCATCTGCAAGAAGTAGCCTTCTATTCTGCATTGTAGTTTTAAAAGAACAGGTTGGTCCTGAACATAAAGCCTTCGCCAAGTCTAACACTTAACTTCATTTACTCTTATTTATATTGCTGTCCTGGGTTCAGCTGTAACAGTTATTTTTCTCCTTCCTAGTAGCTGGTGCAGTGCTGTGTTTTGGCTTTAGTCGGAGAACAATGCTGATAACACACCGATGTTCTAGTTGTTGCTCAGTAGCACTCACCCTGATCAAGGACTTTTCAGTCTCTCATGTTCTGCCAGTGAGGAGGGGCACAAGAAGCCGGCAGGAAGCAGAGACAGGACACCTGACCCAAACTGGCCAAAGGGGTATTCCATACCACAGCACATCATGCCCAGTATAGAAACTGGGGGGAGTCACCCAGAAGGCCAGATCGCTGCTCAGGTCAGGTTGGGTATCAATCAGCAGATGGTGAGCAATCGTATTGTGCATCACTTGTGCTTATTGTTGTTATCTTTCCTTTCTCTTTTAGTTTTATATTCTCTCCCCGTATTTCCCTTATTATCATTAGTAGCAGTAGTTTTATACTTGAGTTATTGGACTGTTCTTATCTCTATGGGGTTTACATTCTTTTGATTCTCCTCCCCATCCCGCACGGAGAATGAAGAGAAAGGGGGGAGCGAGCGAGCAGCTGCATGGTTCCGAGTTACCAGCTGGGCTTAAATCACGTCAATTACCCATATAAATTAGGATGAAGGATGATGGGCACCCTCCATATTTGATACGGGCCTGGTCACCGCAGTTTTGCAGGCCTGTTCAGATGTAATATCCAAACACAGTTTGGATAATGAACTTCTGCAGAGTTAAAGTACACCGATAAGCTCATACATTAACAGTATTATGAAAATATTCAGTGTGCATCTGCTATCAGAGCAACACAAATAGCTAGAGAAGAACAATAAACCTACTGGAGAAAATTTTCATGTAATCAGTGGGTTTTTGGCTGATGAGCTCAGACTTCTGTTATAAGCATTATGCTGTCAAAATGATAAGCAGCACTGTAACACTATCATAAAATTATAAATATACATGGGCTTACACATCACCCCTACCAGTTTTTCTGACAATCAGTGATATGTGTGTATGTGTATAAATAAAAATAATAATAATTAAAAAGTAAAGAACAGCAGGGAAAATCAATAATAGAGCTCAAGCTGTATCTTGGTCCATCCCACTATAGTGCTTTCTGCCAGCACATATGGCACGTAACGTCACAATCTGATCAGCTCAAGCACTAATACTCGAGAATGACTGAAGCACAGCATTAGCTTGTGGTATAAATGAAAGTGAATGAGTGTTACAGTATAACATTTCAGGTGCTTTCTATTAACCAGTTTTTTGCTACAACTCTTTTATCTTACCCAGTCTTTTCAGAATTGTGCTTTTCCACACCTGTCCTTCTTACTTCTTTCTCCTGACCACTCTCCCTTATCGTCTTCCCCTAGTTCTGTATTTAAATTTGTTTTCCTCCTACTAAATCTGCATCAATAGCAAAAGACCAACTTCTCACCACAAACCCTGGCACAAGTTTTCTCTGTACCTTCAACAGACAACATGTCCTTTAAACAAGCTCTTTGGAACACAGGCTGCCTACTCCTGAATTTTCCAGAGAGAGGTTTCACCCTTGTTCTGTTCTTACTCATGCTCTAAGAACATGCCAACAGCAAGAATCCTCTCATGGTGTTATAAGCATAGAAAACAGTATTTAAATACTTACACATATAAATATACTAATCCAGAAAAATCTTTATGAATTAGAAGTGTCTAAAAAATAGTGGCTAACCAGTCTCTTTTTAGATTACATCTTTTAAGAGAAATATAAAATCTACAGGCATTCACATAATAGAAAGCTGAAGTAACATTTAATGTTCTGGAAAACAAGCAAATAGTGGAATTCTAACATAAGTGTTATTCCTACATTATTATCTGAAAATGTATCACTTGTATATAATACGCACTCACAGAACAGGGTAAGGAATATAAGACTTCTAACTACTCAGAAATACAAGAATAAAATATTAGAGTTCAAATCTTGAATGTTACCCTGACAGCAGCGATACATTTAAAGGGAGAAGCAATGCCTAATTAGAAGTCTTGGTTCCCTGACTTCAATGACAGCTGCAATGCATATCCATAACCTCAGCATCTTGGTGAGCCATGTCACAGATAATCCAAATGTGAAGGAGGAATACATATTTAAAAGGCTGGCTGTTTTGCTTCAAGTTATTTCACCCTCTAATCCATCCCGTAGTCACTTACAGACGACTCTTGGGCCTGGCCAGAGGCCACTCTGGAGTTCTGGCTACACAGACCCCATGGGAGACTCAGGGCCCAGTCAGTACCTAGTGGCTGTTTCTCAGGTGCCCTCAATCACCTTCCAGACATTCCACATCAAAAGACATTGAAAAAACCCCCCAAAAGTCTATAAACCGTTTATTTTTTATTACAACTGTTTTCCAAACAGTGCAATTCGCTGACACCCACTTCACCCTAAGAGATAGCACAATTCATTAGTTCAAATGAACTTCATTAGGCGCATTCTAGGCCTTAACAGGAAACCTTCACCAAACTTTATACAGCTGAACTCTATAACTGAAGCCTTTTTCCGCTCCACCATACAGCAAGTGCCCTCTTACCAGCCTTTTCTTCCTCACACAGGTTTTTCACTAGCTTGCCCTCTAGTAATCCATTTTATTTACCCTGCTCAGATCAGCTGTTGCTTTAGAGCCACCCAGCAATCCTAATCTCACCATGCTCTGGAAGTGACTGGCAGAGCTCTTTGCATTCATCAGTCCCTGTTACAACACATCCCCTCTTTATCCACACCATTCTGCATCATGAATGCCAAAAAGGTGACATTAAATTATGCAATACTTCCATGTTAAAGGGTAATGCAGAAAAATGAAGAACCCAAACAAGTTACAGACTAGCAATGAATACATTTCGGCTAAAAAAATAAACCCAACACTTGCTCCAGTTTCTTTTTCCCCTTCTCTTCACGTGCAATTCCACACGAAATCCAGCTCTTGCTGGGGAAAGGGCTCGGAGCAGCCGCACTGTTTAATTACACAGCGCCGAGCCCGAATTAGCATTTGGGGAATGTCAGCCCGGCACCGGCAGCAGCAGGGCCGCAGAGGAGCCGACGCTGCTTTGAAGCGGCCCCGGAGCCAGGGCACACCCCGCGCCCGCCGCCTCGCCCGCCCCGAGGCCGGGACGCCGGCACGCTCCGAGCCGGCCACCGCGGCCCAGCGGCCCGGCCCGGCCCGCCGCGGGTGCCACAACAAAGGGACGGCGGCTGCCGGGCGTCGCCGGCAAGCCGCGGCGATGCTCCCCTCGGCCGAGGGCCCATTAGCACGGCCGTGCCCGTACGCCGGGGACAGGGCGCGGCCCCTCGACAAGGCAGCCCCGGGGTCTACGGGCCGCCCGGCAGCGCCCACCTCTCGGCGCAGCGGCCGCCGCCCCGCCTGGTCGGCCAGCCCCGGCTCCCCGCCCTCCGTCCCGCCCGCCGACACTCACCTGAGGGGCCCAGCGGGCCGTTCGCGCAGCACCAAAGGGGCGTGAGAGGAAGATGGCGGCAGTCCTCGCTGCCGGGCGGGGCGGGCCCGGCGCGGTGTCGGGGTCTCGCTCCGGTTCCGTTCCGCGCTGCGGATGCCACCCGCCCTCACCGCGGACTGCCGGCGGCGCGGCGCCGCAAGACCCTCCCCTCCCAGCGCCGTACCGGGGCGGGGCGGGGTGGCCGCGCCGCCGCCTGAGTGGAAGGCGAAGGGGGCGGGCCGGGCCGGACCGGGCTGGGCGTCGCCCGCGCCGCGGGGGCGGGGGGGAGGGACAGATGGTGTCGGCCGCCGCGCTGGGGCGGGCGGGGTTCGCTTTGTTAGCGGCGGGGCGAGCCTCGGGGCTGAGGGAACCGCGGGCGGGGCCGCAGCTGCCAGCCCCGGCGCAGTGGCGTCCTCCCGCGAAACTCCGCGGCGGCTCCGGGCCTGTCCCGGGGGAGCGGCCCCTCGCGCCTCCGCCCGCCGCGTTCCCAGGGAACGGGTGTCTAACGGGGGAGGCGGCTCTGGGAATAACTTAGGAACACTGACGGGTCCCCGCACGGGGCAGTCCCGGGCTCCTCATCCAGCCCCGGCTCTTCACAGGCCCCTGGAGCCGCTCGGCTCTCCGCCCTGCCCGCCGTGCGGCCAGGTACAGCCCGCTGTTAGCGGCCGAGCACACCCGGGTACCCCAATCCACATAAGGCACACGGAGCAGGTGCGCCGCTCCCCCGCCGCATGGGGATTGCCAGCCTGCCGGCACGCTCTGCCACCACCGCGGTTCCTGCGCTCATGCGGCGGAGGCTTATGGCTCGTTGGCAACACCTTTAGTTACTGCATGAGGCGCGGCCACGTTTCGGGCCAGCCGAGGGGTTTTGTGGTGGTTTTGCTGTGTTCTGCTTTTAGAAAAAGAGCTTATTTTTTACAGAAAGCGTATGTATGCGTATGTTATATTTTATGAAGATGGGTTTATATGTGTAAGTTGTCATTCGGTAGGATTTAACGCGTTTTTGTAACTCGGAAGATGATGGCATCTAAGAATTATCATGGTGTACAGCTAATAAGCTTTCTCAGTGTTTAAATGTAGCTCTGAGATGAGAGAAAATCATGTTAGAACTCTAGTACAGCACTTGGGCAAACCCCATGTGTGTACCGCAGTGCATTGGCAGGCCCTGTCAACGTGGAGATGTGACAGATTTCTGACAAAGGACGTAGCAAACACCAAATTTTTAATTTTATTAATTTTATTATGCACGTGTGCATGGGCACCATGTATCAGAGGCCAGGGAAGGTTGTCAGAGATTTAACTGAAGCTGAACTGGATTCTCTGTCACACTGATGGTTAAAGATGTTAAGAATCACAGTTCGGGTCTGATTGCAGACTGTTCTGCTGAGGATCAGCTGAAGGGCAGAGGGGAATCATGATGTTATTCTCTCTTCTTTCTGAAAAGGAATACAGAGATATGCCCTGTCCGAAGGCCATCCAGTGAGGAGTGCTGCCTGGCTGCACAGCAGGGACTCTGCCAGGGACAAGCAAAGAATGGGGAACTTGATTCCTTCTGCAACGCTCAAGTCCCAGTATCGCATCCTGGGAAGCTCGACTCACTACTAAACCACTAAATCCTTATGTTTACTTATAAAGCTACCACTTGCTGTTCAGTTGCCTTTGGAGGCACGGATTAATAGAAAACATAGTTACAGAAATGAAACTGTTTCCCAATATATTAGGATATAATAGAGATGATAAAACAGAGGGAGTGCAGAAAACCAAGATGACTTTCATTGTGTAAACAGACCAGTATGCGTAACTTTGCTGAATGTACACTTGGGTAAGACAAGTCAATTGTAAATTAGGTTTAATCTACAAAACACTAGATAAACACACATATGCTTTTAAATTTAATCTTGATTTCACAGTGGTGTTACGGTGGTTTACCTATGTTTTGTGCAATAGCTTTGTTTTCAGTGAAGGTCCTGGGATGAAATCTCTTTCTTGTTCAGAATTTTGAGCCTTTCACCGGGAAGTAGCAAACTCCTATAGGCTGGAAGAGATTTCAGGAACCAAGTATCCAGCCTCAGGAACAGGAATGGAAGTATAGGTAGCTTTACTTGATGCACCATACTACTCTTAAATATCTAGCGAGGGTACATTGTAGCATCCTGTTGGAAAAGGGCAGAAGAAAGACCCTATTCTTTGCTTGTTCCTAACTTTTTACTCGGGCATGGAAATATGTCCTTGGGATGGTCTGGGCTCGCTTTGAACTCCCTAGTCATTGTTGCAAAGCAGGTAACTCCCATGAATAGCAAAGCTGATGGGTGTGGGTTTTTGAGAGCTTGAAAATCAGGATTAGGAGAGGAGTTCTGCATTGCCTAGTGACAAGACAGAGCACTGCAGTCTGCAGGCTGTCCTTGGCATGCTTCAGAAAGAAAATAGTCCTTGTGTGACTATCTTATAGCTGTTGCAGGTGGCCGCAGACAATATCGGCAGGGCTGGATATGTTCTTAGAACTGCTCCCCAGTGCTAACCTGGCACAAGATCTGCCAGTGGAGTCCAGCAAAGCATCTTTGTATTGTCATCATAAAAATGGGCCAAACCCCTGATCTGTAGCCATTGTAACAGAGCCTTTCATCTCTTTACATTTTGTATTATGCTCAAATGGTCTTGTGAAAAGGTGAAAAAAATAACATCTGTTTAAAACTTTACTTCCAGAAACAGTTTTCACTCATTTCAAGAAAGGATTTCCAGAACTTTGCGGTGACACTTCAGCAAAATTCTTGCATAAACTGTAGGAGAATTGTTTATGTCAGCATCACGGCTCTGGTTTCAGGTAGGTTAGACAAGAAAAATACTGAGCCAAAGTATAATCTGGCTTCAGGTAATTTAAATAATTGGAGGCTTGCGGGGCCTTGCCAGGTCTTGTAATGCAGACATTTAGATCAGTGGTGATGCAGAAAGAGTAAGACCAAGCCGCCTTGATGGAAAGCTTTGTGTTAGCTTTGAGTCTTTCTGCAAAGCTCCATTAAGAGATTAACACTGACATAAAAATGCCCGTAGACACTACTTTGTATGTCTCCATAAAGTTCCATACCATTAACTGAAAATTTAAATACATTTTACGTGAAAAGAAATTCTTTCAGTGCCTTGCTTAACGAATGTATCACTGGGTAATGACTTACTCCTAAGTATTTTAGACATCCAGTTGTTTGTAATGTTGAGTTAGAGTCTGAAGAAAGTTTTAAATAACATTTTTCTGTGGAACACTTTTTTACTGGTTTTTGTTCTTTCTTGAAATCCTAGTTGTTATTAGCTTTTCAGACCAGAGGCAGTTCTGTCTGGCACTCAGTAGTGTTATCCTTGAATTCAGAAATTTGATAAAAAGCCTGGCATTAAGCATTCCATCTCCCAAAGAGTTTGTACTGAGCTCTTAAATGTGTATGTTGTGTATTGCTCCCCTGCCTCTTATGAAGACAGTAGCTCTGAGTGTGAAGTGGACACGGCAGCTCCTTTTCTTTCTTGGTAGAAGGAAATAAGCTAGAGTGACTTCCCTACTGTATTTAACTCTTTGCTGTGGTTATCTAAATAAAGGCTATTTCTTTTCACATCTGAGTGGAAGCAAGTAAGTCTGAAAGTGTATGTACATTTATACGTATGCATACACAAACACAATCCACATCTTTTTTTCCTAAATGGAAGAGTTGGCTTTTAAAAACAAATTACTTAAAAATGCACAAAGATGCTGTGCATGTTAAAAATACTTTTTTTTCTGCCATCTAGAACTGAAATAAGATCATTTATGGGGTTTGTTAATGGTTTTTAATTAATTAGAAAATGTAAAAGCAGATGTAAGGGGCTGTGGCTGTCAAGAGAGATCTTTATAGCCTAAATTCTTCAAAGTACTTATTTAGTTCATTAAATTACTAACAAGGCAGCAAAGAAATGCTAATTTGCTGTTTGAAAAGATAGAACTAGTTAAAGGTTTCACCCTTACAAAGCCCTGTTTTTATTAATTTATTAAAAGACACATCCACACCTGATCAGTACAGCTGGAATTGAGAATTAAAGCTATTTTTTACATCACCTCTGAGTGGTGATTGATCCAAAAGCTTAGGTTCCAAGTATAACTGAGATGATTATTGTGCAGTTGGTGATACCAGATCTCTGCCATCCTCTCTGGATCCCGCAGTAGTACAGATGTTGATTCACAAATTCTGTACAAATTCAAACACACGGTAGTCATATTCTTTCAAATTAACCAGGGTGTGCTCTGAAGTTTCTCAAGAGCGGTGTTACTCACTGAAGGATAGAGAAAATGAAGTTGATTCTAAAGCCTGGCAGTACAAAGGCTGGTTTTAGATGGAAATTTGGAGCTGGGCTTGCCAATGAAAAAACAGCTTTACTGGGTGCTACTGGGTGTTTGTGTTCCAACATAATTCCTTGGTTGTGTCAGCCTGTTTGTGATGCTGTACAGGGAACCGATTGAGCTGGCTGAAAAATATCCACTTTTAGGGAGAGAAGGGAAGGCTATTCATTTTCATGCACATTAGTTTTCACTTCAGGACTAAAAGCCCTACTATCACATCTCCTGCATTCTTGAAGCTGCCTTTTGAATAGCTCTGAAATTTAGAGATTCTTTATCTGTGTAAGTTAGCCCAACCATTCAGCCTGCCTGTTGGCAGTGCAGTGATGTCATGTTCCCTTTCAGCAAATCCGTGCTCTTGCTCTGCAACCCAGGACAACACAAAACCCCCAAAAAGGCACTATTTGGACTGGAAAAAATTGCTATTTTACAAATCTGGAAGAGAGACCATATTTTTTGATACTATTTCTGTTCAAGATTGTACCACTAACAAGTACAAGTTAAGGCTCCAGTTCATCTTGAAAACCTTCCCATCTGAAGCAATCACTGTTACTGACCAGTAAGTTTTCTGTGGTTTTGGAACAATGGAAGCTACCTGAAGTACTGGAGCTTATCAGTTGACTTGCAATTGTGAAACTCGCTTCTGAAGAGAACATGCTGTCCTTGGGAATGAGATGAAGCGCCTAATTCTTCAACAGCCTCCCACAATAACATGTGAAAGCTGAACTGTTTGTGAAAGAAAGACAATGAGGAACAGAAGGAGAAATGAAAATGGTACAGATTTCCTACAAGTTCTATGTTGCTGAAAAAAAAGATTTAAATATTAATGTGAACTTTTTATAGTTTCAGTTTATATTTAGATGTAAGCAAGAAAACAAAAAATGTAGTTTTGGTGCCATGCTTTTATTTAAATGAAAGGAAAAAACTACACTGTACCACATAAGTAGCAATGACAATATTTTACAGCACAGCATTTGAAAAAATATGGAAGCTATGCTCCATAGAAGTGGACAAGTAAGCACACAATACACTGTACATTTTTCAACAGTGCCCATTAAATCATAATTAAATAAGCTGAATTTGGCTTTAAACAGCCAAATAATAAAAACTAACAGTCATACTAACATAAAAAAAAAAAAAAAAGATTTCAGTAGCTATTATGACTGTTAGAATATGAAATTTTGCTCCAAAAACTAAGACGAGAGTTTGGCAATTCAGTCGTAGCAACAATAATAATACCCCTGATGAAAGCACCAGTGTGTTCGGAAAAGGTCAGTGATAAATACTGGCCTTTATGGAAAGCTTCCTTTTTTTTTTTTTTTTTCCTTTTTTTTTTTCTTTTTTTAAACATGATCCCAACCAAAGATCCACTGTAATTAGAAAATTTGCAGGCTTAAAAAGGAAAAGCGTATCTAGCTTTACTTTTCCTGTGGTAAGTAAAACTTTATACTGCGAGCAATGAAATTTTCAACTGCATTATTCACATTCTACTTTTAGACATTGCACAAATCTTTAACCTGTTGACAAACGTAAATTTCATAATACATTCAGATATATTTAAAATTACTCAAAGAATTCCTGTCATTTAAGCTCACTTGGATTAGGTTGAAGCATGTGTCTTTGTGGTGTTGCAAATCTTCAGTTAAATCCTAGTACAGATTTTGGAAATAAAAAGCCTCCAATGATAAAACTTCTCTTGAAGTTGTTCACTGCACGTGTTTCACTTAATTCCAACCTCCTGGTCTCTCGAATCACTGTATATTATACACAGTTTCATACTGTTATTCAGGATGTTCCTACATAGTGTTTATAGGAACTGTCTAACAGGCAGAATGTGCAAACCCTCTTCCCCCCTTTTTAATATTATTTATATCCTATATACATGATCTGTATACACTTGAAATATAAGAGTTACATATCCTGGTGATATACATGCAAACAGTAGGAATCAGCTAACCACAAATAGTTTTGAGCCACATACATATTAAACATGTATTTTAAAGTGTTTTTCTTTTTTTTACAGTTTTAACAAATATACATAAATATAAGAACATAAATTACAGTAAAACTGACAGCATTTTTGAGAAAATGTTGATAACCAGATGCATTGATGCCTAAGGCCTTATAATAATTTAAAAAAAGTACTGTTCTAACCTGCTTAATGACATCTCATTCCTGTGCATCTTTTGTAGAAGTAAATGAGTACATCATCGTAGTGACGCATAGTTTCTCTCAAAGCAGTTTAATGAGAGAAATATGGACATAGTTTTAGTCTCCTCATGAAACAGAATGGACTACATACTTACAGCACAATACTGTCTTATGTTAATGTAGTTGTCACAACACTGAAACAGAACAGAATCACAAATCATTCAAGTCTTTTCCTGAGAATGAGATATTTTTCCCCCAACAAATCCTCTGGTGTACATTGTGTACATTATCAAAATAGCCACAGATTTAAGGGAGGCTTCAAGTTTGTAGTTTCTTTTTGTTTTTTTCTCCTAGAACAGTGCTATGTTAAAAGCAAATTATAAGAGAAACAAACACTGAAACGGAGTAGTGATCTATAAAATAATCAAATACTGTTTTGAAATAAAATGCAGCCCTTGGTAAATAATACTGAAGTATGCCTAGAGTTTGGTTTTGTAAGTGGCCATATTATACATTACTGAAATGTCATTTAGGCTTTTTTTGCCATATGTATTTAAAATCGCTCAGTGTCACAAGACATCATCTGTCAGATTGCGTCAACAATACAATTTACTAGGACACACTGAAAATTCTTATCAGATGTCTTTGTCTGAGCTGGCGGGTCTGAAGGCAGGAAGAACAGACAGTGGCCTGGATAGTAAAATCAACGGGAATAAGATAAATGACTTCTGAAAGGTCTGTGACT
Organism: Strigops habroptila; assembly: GCF_004027225.2. Taxonomy (NCBI): domain Eukaryota; kingdom Metazoa; phylum Chordata; class Aves; order Psittaciformes; family Psittacidae; genus Strigops; species Strigops habroptila. The sequence goes on from NC_044284.2 coordinate 13,910,547, forward strand.
TAGTGAATTCTGTGATTCTTCTGAATATTTTTAGTGTTCTGTCAGGCAAACATCAGGGACCTAACTCACAAGTTCCTATTCTTTCCCTGGAGAAGCAGTACCTGACCATGTGCTCGCTCTTCATCTGGCACAATGCAGAATAAAGCACATTTGCTTCAACTGTTTTAGAGGTCCACCAAATTTTTTACTTTACATTTTAATGCTATTAGGAACACGCACATGGTCAGTCATTACATCCCAGATGGCAACTTACTGAAACAGGAATAACTGCATCACCGAACTATACCCTGAGTTGTTAAATAATTTATTTGAAGGAAGCTTCAAGCAGTTCAAAGGTTCTTCCTTTACTGTTTAGTCTATGAGAAAATCAATATTATTTAATTGAAAAGGAATTGTAAATATTGAGGGGAATGAATCTTGATTTTGTCACAATACACAATAAGGATCTTGCAGAACAGACCCATTCAGCTGTTTTTCGGTGATACACAACTTCTCGTTTAGTCTTTACTGTAAGTCTGTATGCAAAGTTCAATGGTATTGAGAATATTAAGAAGTATTCTTTTAGTGAAAGAAAAAATATTTCAAGACAAGCACAAATACAAACATATAAGGCAACAGATGTAAAAAAAAAAGTAGTTTGAGTCACTAAAGAGGAACATTCAGTGCTTCAGTGTTTCTAATCAAAATACAGAGCAAATATACTCTATATATTGTATTAGCACATACAAATCTCCACACAAGTCAAACATTTCTGTAATCACCTAAGCGATAATCTTCTGCACTCCTAAACACTGTGTTTACATTCCAGTTGGACATGATAATAGAACTTGGGTGTCCAGTTTAAGTTCTAAGAGTCTTGTTGGCAACTAGAAATCTATTTCCTATAGGCAGTAAAGATGAAGTGCAAGTTTATCATAATTGTCTGAAGCAAATTTTTTCCCATCTACTATGCCTTGGTGGGTAGAAGTTTCTTAGGAGTTACTGGTCTCTTGGTTTGCCACAAATGGCTGTGAATGGTAATTGCATCAACACTGGCAGACAAAGTTTTAGCAGGTATGTGGCTAAATTGCTTCCTGTCAGAGTTGTATTTATACAGTCCCTCTATCATTTTCTTTGTGATAGATTTGGGACCTATTCCCGTTAATTTATTGATTTCTTCAGTATCAGGGCAGTATGTATACAGAGATCTGAACTGGCAGCCTGAATCCCGGAACAAGATTAAGAAGTTATTGGCATCGGATTTTTCCATTTCCTTTAAAAGAAAGAAAGAAAAAGATTCACAAAATGAATTCTGCATCGCAGTTAGAAAACATTCAGAATCATTGGATTGTCATTTTGAATTTGTTTTCTACCAGAGCTGAAACTTATGTCTAACTCTATCCACTGAAAGACCTTATTTTCAATTATTAGAATTTACTAAGCCTCCCCTACCTGGATTTTGATAAGGCAGCTACCTTTCTCAAGCAAAACCATATTTATGTAGACAATTCCAGCTATACTTGTTTAGTTGTACCTCAAGAACAGACATCCTAGCAAATTTTTTACAGACCAAATAAAAATCCTTAAATCCATTTCATCAAGCAGATCTAATAGTTCCAAGTTTGGGAACAGTAAATTTAGATAAGTCTAGATGTGCATGAAAGATTCTCCAGTGCCAAAATGAGATTTCAGACCTCCATTCAAGTTTGGTCAAACCATAAAGTCAGTTGAGGTGTACTAAGCAAAAGTTCTTTATTAGCTGAAATCTTCAGATTCCTATTCCACTCAACACAACTTCCATGGATGGGACATGTGCCCTGAACATGTACAGCTTCTACCAAGTGATGTATGCTGCATCCTAGAGTAAAGCATGACCTTTTAACAGCTGTTCTTTCCTGGGATTTCTGGGAGTTCTTATGCTCCCAGTTACTTGAACTGAAAGAGGCTGTCTTGATTTCTCACTTGTTATTTCCAA